>NW_026606101.1:23600000-24330000 GCF_029834395.1 Sorex fumeus
AGTGAGAGGCTGCCTGGTTTTCCACATAACCTTTCTATCTCTGAAAGACTTTGTAATAACATCTGTCACTTTAACCAAAAACATACTTGATACAAGAAGTTTAACATTTCCCAAGGAAAGTGATTTTCTGGAGTGTGCAGCTCGGTCTGATGACCTATTTCATAACTTTGATCCTTTTCAATAAAGTCCACAACCTCAGGCTTTCTTAAAACAGATAATGTTGATACCAAGTACAAAACTGCACCATAAAATGTAAAAAGAATTTTAAAAATTAGTTTTCATGTGAATCTCAAGAGGAGTTAGGGGTTAATGGAGCAACTTAAAGAAAACTAAGTTCCAAAGACAAATAGAAAATGTGACTCATAGTTTTAAAAGCAATGCGAGCTTATACTAATGCTAAGATGTTTACTGTGCTCTGCTTTTCTCCTTTCCCACTATTAACTTCTTTAGTATATATATATATATTTTCACAGATTCTATTTAAGCAAATAATTTATTGGGTGGAATTCATTAAGCAGGTCAACATTTAGGTTAACATTGAATAGATAAAAGTGAATGCCAGTCATGAGCTAAAAGACCCAAGGATTTCAAAATATATCAGTCATACTAGAGGAGCTACTGGAATGAAAGACAGTAGCACTGTTCTCCCATTGTTCATCAATTTTCTTGAGCGGGCACCAGTAACGTCTCCATTTTGAGACTTGTTGTTACTGTTTTTGGCATATCAAATATGTCACAGGTAGTTAGCCCAGGCTTTGCCATTCGGGGGGGATACTCTGAGTAGTTTGCCAGGCTCTCCGAGAAGGACAGAGGTATCGAACCTGCAACCTGGGTCGGCCACGTGCAAGGCAAACACCCTACCCACTGTGCTATTGCTCCAGCCTGGAATGAAAGACTAGGAGAAATAATCTACTCCACTTCTTACTCATACTTCCCCTCTCCACCTCTGCCCCCTAAATAATCCTCAAATACAAAAAGTGCCAGGATAAAGAAAGTTGAGTTCAAGACATTCTTTTAAGTGATTGAGGATTTGAACATTCTTTTTCTATGTTGTCCCACAGGAGGGTTCTTGCTGGCAAAGTTAGAGGATATCCAAGAGGCTGAGTCTGATTCATTTTGGTGCTGTGCAATAATTTTTTCTCCCCCGCTCCTCCTTTTTGAAAGTGGAGGTGTTCCCAAATAGTGATCAGGGAGCCTGGGAGGGTCTCATGGCAATTCTCAGTGAACTGGTCTAGTGGTTCTGTGCTGAGCTTTAGGATGTGGTGCTTCTCTGGCCCTGCAGTGCCGGAGAACACCAGGGACATACCTTGTAGTGCTCTACACCTTGTAGAGGCTTCAGGGCTGCATCTAGAGATACTTGGGAGATCATATGGAGCAAGAGATTGAACCAAGGTTGGCTGCATGAAAGGCAATAATCCCTGTACTGTTTTTCCCTCCTTTAATTTTTAATATTTTTTGATTGAGGTTCATTGAATACAAAGTTACTCATAATTGAGTTTCAGGCACACAATGTTCTAACACCAGTCCCATCACTAGTGTCAACTCCCCTCCACCAGTGTCCCCAGTTTCCCTCCCACCCTCATCCCGCTCTTTGGCAGGTCCATTTTGAGGTTTGTTTTTTTGTAGTTTGGATCTCATGATTTCAGTTTTGTTGGTTCTGTGGTTCATATATATAGGTATTCCACACCTCTATCTTTGCCAATTTGACCAAAATTTCTTCCCCCTGACATTTTGCCTCTTTGCTTTTTCTTACCCCACTTCACCAATTTCTTTCCTTCCCCATCCCTCTAAGTTCTGTAATTTAAGGACCAGAATAATCTAGGTATCCCATTTGATATCTTGGCATCCCTTGTCTTATTGTTCTATGTATACCAAAGATAAGTGAAGTCACTTGGTATTTGTCTTTCTTCTTTTGCCATACTTTCCTTGACAGGATATCTTCCAGTTCCATCCAAGTTTGAGTGAATTGCACGATTTCATTCTTCTTTGTAGATGCATAGTATTCCATTATGTGTATATAAATACCACGAATACTTTATTATCCACTAATCTGTTATTAGATACCTATGTTGATTCAATAGTCTAGCTAATATGCTAGGAGCTTCAATGAATAATGGTGTGAATGTTTTCTTTTGAATGCATTTTATGTGAATACAATTTTTTTCTTTTTGGGTCACACTCAGCAATGCACAGGTTATTCCTGGCTCATGCACTCAGGAATTCCTCCTGGCAGTGCTTGGGGAACCATATGGGATGCTGGGAATCAAACCCGGGTCGGCCACGTGCAAGGCAAACACCCTACCCGCTGTACTATTGCTCCGGCCCAGTACAAATTATTTTATGTGCTGAGAGTAGCTATCAATAGGTTAAATTGCTGGGTTATATGGACATGCTATAATTATATTTATAAGAAATTTCCATACTGTTTTCTATAGGGATAACTTTGGTTAAGGTTTTGGGGACTATATGGGATGTCAGGTATCAAAACAACATAGGCCATGTGCAAGGAAAGCACCCTATCTACTGTTCTAACGCTTCAGTCTCCCTAAATTTTTATTTCAAGTGTTTTTGAAGGTGCAGCTTAAAGATATTTTTCATCTGTGGATTTGTAGGTAAGTAATAAAAGCAAAAATCCTAGCATAAGGAATTCTAGTATTACAGGGTTGGAGAATTGATGGTCAGGATAGCAAGTATAATAATTAAGGATGTTGGCTGTGAAGCCAAGTAGTCCTTGGCTCTTGGTTTAAAATTTGGTTGTTTCCCATTGTGTTTTCATGTTGTTTAATCTATCAGAATCCCAGGTTCAATATATGTAAAAGAAGGTAATGATGCCCAAGTAGTCTTGAAAATGGAATTAAATGCATTTGTCACAGTTTCTGATACAGAAAGAAATCAACAATTTTTATTATTGTTATTATTCTTATTATTTAATGAATATCACTATTTTAAGTTGAGAAAATTTAGAACAATTTGTGGCTTAACCAGGGGCATAGAGCTTTAGTTAAAATTCATCATCCCAACTCTGAATCTTCCTCTCTTTCAGGTACTTTGTGAAATTCTCACAGCCCTTGCCAAGTTGTGGTTCAGCTCTACCTTGCATGCCTACCTATTTACCTGAGAAACAAGATGAAGCAGACAGACATGGCCAAATGGGTCTGTGGAGTAGTGGTTGAATGGAGACATGTTGTGTCGGTGAGCTCACCTTGCAGGCTTTCTTTCTTTCATATTCTGCCCTTCCCGTCGAAACCAAACGCTCTCACTTGGAAACTATGCGTAGTCCTTGAACATGATGCTCCACCACCCTTCTAACCCTCACCTAGGGTTTGAGTTGGCAATGGCAGTGAACCTAGGGCTGTTTACCTCCCTTAGATCTCAACCTAAAATTTTTAAATGAAAAAAAGAGCAATGTGATATAATGGAGGAAAAAAAAACAATGAGATGAGAATTGAGATGTGCAGTTTCTAGATTTGGTATAGGTTTTCTTCAACAGTTCATTTTTCTGAAAACTAAAGGGATTGGATTAAGAAATAACTCTTGAACAAGAACTTTTGAATTTATGAAATGAGAGTAAAGACATACATCTCAGAATTGGGAAAGAAAAGAGTTTGTGTATCTATGCTGAAGTAGCATAATATAATAGCTTGAGTAAAGGGGTTGGAGCCATAGCACAGCGGGTAGGGTGTTTGCCTTGCACACGGCCGACCCGGGTTCGATTCCCAGCATCCCATATGGTCCCCTGAGCAACACTAGTAGTAATTCCTGAGTGCATGAGCCAGAAGTAACCCCTGTGCAATGCTGGGTGTGACTCAAAAAGAAAAAAAATAGCTCAAATTAGATTCTAATCCAACAGACAATTGTATAAACTACTTGAATACATTATTCAAATTCACTAGGTCCATTTCCTTATCTACAAAAATTAAATTGATAATATTACCTACTTCATTAAGTTGCTAATGTCTAACAAGGCTAATGTTTTTAAATTATTTAAAGGAATGTCTGGCATATGATATATGTATTGTGATAATATGAATTACAAAATTAAAACAATTAAATCGATAAATAAATAACAGTACGCTAATATAGCAGTTCTCTGTTAAATTTGAGGAATCTGATATAGGCTGAAGAATCCTCAACAAAGGCTAGTTCTGTTCCTAAGAAAATAAAAGAAGTCAGCCAGAAAATCCTGGTGTAACAAGCTAGCTACTAAATCAGATGCCAGGTTGTTTGCCAATGCTAACATTTAAAAGTGAATTTGCTAGTTGACATTCTATTTAAGGAAGAGCTTTCCATTTATAATGAGTTTGACAATCATTATTTTATAAGAATTGTTAATTGGTTTATTTTAAAAGTGAAAGTTTGATGAGAAAGGAAATTTACATGGTCTAAAATTATTCCCGTGAATTTTTCATAGTAATTACAAAAGAAAACATGAAATTATCAGTGGAAAAGCCTGATGGACATCAGAGCTGGCATCACTAGCAAGAGAATCAGACTAACATTGCATATGTCTTGAATAGGATTTAATGAGAAGAACACATTATTTGTCTAGTATTCTTGCCAAATTTTCATAAACTGAGCTAATCCTAGGAAACATCAATTAATCTCAAACTAAGACAAGATATAAAATGACAGTCCTCTATTATTCCATGATGCTAATAATATGTAGGCAAAGAAAGACAAGAAAGCATTCCTCTTTTAGCTTGTAAGGGAGATTAAAATGACATAACAACTAATTTTCTTAGGCAATCCTAGATTGAATTCTGGGCAGAAGAAAAGGAGAGATTCATGTAAAGACCCTCACTGAGTTAAATGACCAAATTTTTATAGAGATTGTGGGTTTATTTTCATTTATCATTGGGCTGGAGTGATAGCACAGCGGGTAGGACATCTGCCTTATATGCAGTTGATCTGGGTTCAGTTCCTCTGCCCCTCTCAGAGAACCTGGTAAGCTACTGAGAGTATCTCGCCCACATGGCAAAGCCTGGCAAGCTATCCTTGACGTATTCAATATGCCAAAAGAAGTAACAGTAAGTCTAACAATTTGTTTTGAGACGTTACTGGTACCCGCTTGAGCAAATTGATGAACAACGGGAGGATAATGACAGTGACAGTGATTGTGTAAAAAATAAACATGTCAGTATAATGTTAAATGTTATATAAGGACATATCTCTGTTATTATTAGAAAATACACTAAAGTAGTCAGTGGTAAATATGCATGATGTTTAGAACTTACTGTCAAATGTTTCAGAAAAGTCATATAGTATATGTGTGCAGTATAAGATTCATAGGGCAAATAGTGAGATGCTGATAATGGTGTACCTAGGTAAAATTCTGTAAAACTTCTTAGCATTTTTTCTGCAGTGCTAAGCAGAGCTAACAAAATTGAAATCATTTAACACTTTTAAAAAAGACTGAAAAAATCCAATTAAAGACCTCAAAGTTGTCTTCAATGACACAATGCCATTGTCAAAAATGATAGAATAAAAAAAAAATAAAAGGGATTATCTAAAATTAAAGAGTTTCTGCTTGGGAAAAGAAACATGAGCTAAAACTAAAAGACACCTAACTGAATGGGAGAAAATATTTGCAGTCAGTACATCAGATAAAGGATTAATATCCTGGATATATAAAATAATCACAAAGATCAGCAACAAAAAGTCCAGAAACCTCACCAAAAAAAAAATGGAGAGAGGAAATGAACAGAAACTTCTCTGAGGAAGACCAACAAAGGGCCAACAGGCACACGAAGAAATGCTCAGCATCATTTATCATTAGGAAAATCCAAATCAAGACAACAGTGGGAGACCATTGCACACTTCTGAGAATGGCGCATATCAAAAATACTGGGAACAATCTGTTACCAGGGAAATGGAGAAAGCAGAACTCTCCTTCATTGCTGGTGGGACTCTTGTATGGTTCAATCACCATGGAAAATAGTATGGAGAGTACTCAGTAAACTTAAAATTGAGCTACCATATGACACAGCAGTTCCACTTTTGGGTATCTACCCCCAGGACAGAAAAACATTCATTCAAAGGGACATATGCACACCATTATTAATTGCAGCACTCAGTTAATGGCTAGGATTTGGTATCAACTTAGATGTCCAACAACAGATCAGTGGATCATGAAGATGCAGTATATATGCTTAATGGAATACTGCCCAGCTGTAAGGAATGATAAAAATTATGCCATTCACTGCAACATGAATGAACTGAAATGATCAGTGCAGCACTAATCACAGTAGCCAAATTCTGGAAACAACCCAAGAACAGGTGACCGGATAAAGAAACTATGGTATACATACACAATGGAACACATCTCATCAATAAAAAAAGATAAAGTCATGCAATTTGACGCTACACAAAGGGATCTGAAAGGTATCCTATTAAGTGGTTAGTCAGAGGGAGAGGGACAGACATAGTTGATTTCTCTCATATGTGGGGTATAAAAAACTTCATAAAGACATAAGCTCAACGAGCAGTAGAAACAAAGAGCAAGAGAACTGGTCTTCAGTAGGAAACTTGCCATTGGATTGGAGGTGGTGGGGAGAATGTTAGGAAAGGAAAAACTAGGACAATGGTGGAGGGGGAAAATGACAGCAAAGAAGGCAAGCTTGGGTGCCAGAGAAAAATTGGGAACACTGGTGGAGGGAATTGGACACATTTTATGTTTGGTGGAAGTGAAGGAACATTGTATGCCTAAAAAGAAAAAATAAATGACATAATTAATTCATAGTTATTGAAAAATCTAAAAATTATTTTAAAATTAAGCATTGAAATTAAAATGTATAAAATACAACATTATCCTCAAATAACTTAAAATTTTCATCAAGAAATAATTTTTATAAAATATTCCTAAGTGGTCATAGCACTTCTAAATTTTGCCAGATTTAAGGCCAATATTTCAGCTTCCTTACATTATCTTGAATTGATAAATTAAATTCTAAGAAAAATACAATTTTCTTTATGCACAGTTATTCCCACTATCCCTCTCCCATTGATATATTCCCCACTCTCTGATGTCTTTGCTGTCAACATTTGAAAACAGTGTTTATACTTTCTCTCTGGCCCCTTGGGTACCAGTAGCTTGCCCTGAGAAATTCCTGGAAAAGACTCAGTGTCAATGCTGAATTATAGATCACAGGTACTAAGACTTATTAAGAACTTTGGGCTCTAACCATCCAATATGTATGGTTTTTCCCTATTCCCACTCAGGTAAAATAAATAGGTAGTGCTTCCCTTAATATCTATAAACTAAAAATCTCAGGAAACTCTTCTTTTTCTCTATTCCTTATTTAGCATAACATGAAGAACATAAAGATTTTTCTTTTCTTTCTTTAAAAAAACAAAAAAAACCCATTTCAGCTCTGAATGTATTTATTTGTTTTTGGGGTGCCATACCAACAATGCTCAGTAAGGGGTTACTCTTGGCTCTTCACTCCAGGCAGTGTCAGGGGGACCATATAGGATGCTGGGGATCTAAATAAGCCAGCAACATGCAAGGCAAATGCTCGACCCACCATGCTATCGCTCCAGACCTAACATGAAGATTTTCCAAGAATTAATTTTGTTTTATGACATGAGTTGAGCCACGACCTCATATGCTCAAGGCAAATGCTCTGAGCCACACCCCTAGTTTCAAATCACCTGCATTTGAACTATAGAATTCTAATGCCTTCAGGCCATGTTCAAAGGAAGATTGATTACCTTTGATCTTCCTATGTAAGATAAAACTAATTATTTAATATCACACTTCAGCTTTTCATATGTAGCTCAAAACCAGTCTTGTATTTTCTGTACAATTTAGCATAAAATGCGCATTTGCATTGAGCATAAGAGAAAACCTATACTCCTTAACACTGTGGTCTGAGAGTGGAATTCCTAAGATTGTTAATCATGTACCTCTTTATCGATTTAAACCCTCCATCTGGCTGATTAACTGCTGCTCAACTTGTCCCTCACCTGGCCTTAGATTAGTTAAGATATTCAGCCAGGCAGTTTTGGTGAGGGTATAAGAAAAGTTAGAAGTTGTTTAGGATATAATCCTAGGATAGAAGCATTTTATCACAAAGTGTATATGGATGTTTGGAAAACCCCTCACTAATGCATATCCTCAACCTCCTTTCTCTTTTTTTAACTCTTAAACACTTCTTTTTCTACTTCAAGACAGATAGCTTTATTTAGCTGGTATAACGTCCTCCACAATCTGAAGCAATTTACCATTACCAGATTATGTCAGTGGGTAGATAAGTAGGTTGCTATTAGTACTGTTCTGATAGCAGGCCTTAGCTATGCTTTTTTTGGGGGGGGGGATATGATTACTTTAGATATGAGCAGAGAATGTGAAATCCTTTATGTTCTTTTTAATTTTAAATCCCAAGAAGGCTGTTTTATTTCTTTTCTAGTAGTATCCTAATCACAGTTTCCATTTATTCATTCTTTCATTCATTTATACATCCATCTGGGATACTGTAGAAGTCCTTTTATGTACTAAGATTTCATTGCTGTATAAAGGCTATAGAAAGACAGGTAAATCTGTAATCCTTGTCTCCTGATTGAACCTTAGCCTTCCTTTTCCTTAGTTTTAGACTTTGGCTTACTAACACATACTTTCCACCAGTTAATTCATCTGTATGCCCCACAACATCTTTCCATATTGCTGTTTATCTGCTACTGAAGATGATTTGTCCAGTCTATCTTGTGGTAACTTTCTGTGCTATTTTTGTTGAAATACGAGTTTTATACTATTAGTTTTCATTTTGTTTTCAAAGAAAATTTGATTGCAAAGTCCTTCAATGTAAAGATTTGCACCTATCATAATTGTATCATGGAAGATACATGGCTTTAGAATTTTTATTTGTTTGTTTTGGGGTCACATTCAGCTGTGCTCATGTGTTACCCCTGGCTCTGCACTCAGATATCACTCTTGACAAGCTCAAGGGACCATATGAGATGCTGGGGATCAAACCCAGGTTGGCCACATGCAACTCAAGTACCTTACCTTTTCTAAAGATATATTTCTCCAATCACTAGATTTTATTTTACATCTCAGGATTCTAAGTTTTTGTCTCATTTTCATACGTAATTTCCTTTGTGATATGGCTTAGAAAATTTATGCATTAAATTTTAAGCATACTAATACAAAAATGTATGTTCAAGTTTGATGATTTTCATAGTTCCTTTGAGATCAAAGTCCAGAGAGTCTATTGTATTACCCTCAACTCAGTGCTAAAAATAGTGCCTAGTACAAAGCAGACATTGGGTCAATATTTGAACAATTTGAAATATTGTTTATTATTGCCAAGGGTGATCAAGTGTGGTTCACTTTGGATAGACCTCCATTTTTCAAAAGGAACCCTAAAATGTAGAAAATGTATTTTATGCCAGGATCTTTACTGAGAACCATCAAGTGTTCTGCTTTCATTGTGAGACCCAGGTTCGATTCCTCCACCCCTCTCAGAGAGCCCAGCAAGATACGGAGAGTATCTCGTCCATGTGGCATATCCTGGCAAGCTATTTGTGACGTATTTGATATGCCAAACACAGTAACAAGTGTCACAATGGAGACGTTACTGGGCCCGCTCAAGCAAATCGATGAACAATGGGAGGACAATGACAGTGACAGTGACTAGTTATCATTTCAAATCCTAGACTTATTCCTAATTAGTAATATGATCTTGGATAAGTTGTTTAATGTCTCTCAATTGCTATATAAAGTTATAAAATTATTGACTCAATATTGTTATGAAATGAAGACCAATCTTAATTGCTACCTGGAGCTTATGTAGAAAGAAAGACTAGATGTGTGCACTATGAATGCTTTTGTATTTTAACTTGAAATTTAAAAAGATTTGTCCAAGGTTCTTAAGGAAAGTATGACAAAGTATTTATAGTAAATTCTAAATTTTCCAGATGAGCTTTGTCAAGGTCTCCAAACTGTGTTAAGGCAAAATATCTGGCTCTTTCAATTTTCTTTGAGGGTAGGGGGGTTCTCAATCTTTAGTAACATAATTAGTTTGTGGGATATATTGACAAATGGAAAAGCAGTGACATTTAATCAGACTGTATTATTCCTTAACAGGAACACTTCATGGCATGCTTATGGGCAAAAATCACTGGAAATAATGTCTGTACATCCACTCATATAAGAATTTTTAACATCAGAGAATGTAATACTATTGCATATGTCCACCCTTCTCCTAACAGCTCAATTAGTGGATTGAAATCTGATTTTATTTCAAAAATTCTCCTGAGATCTTTTACTTTCTATTTCCCTCTGGTCTTATTCCTAAGCAATCATAATCAGACCAATTTACTTGAAATGAATATGTAACTTGTCTCAAAACTAAATGCAATTGGTTATTGGATTGTCAGTATCATCCATTTGTGTGGCTTCAATTTTCACTATTAAGAGTTCACCATTAAAAATGGCTTCTGTCCATTTATATTAGAACTCAAGGTTTACATTAAATAGTCTTTAGGGAGAATGTCTGGCACTTACTGAATTACCCTGTAGAACCATACTTTTTGGTTACTTGGTGTCTTGGAATCATCAAACTGCCTTCTTGGGAAACAGCCAACTCCTCTCCCCAATAATAGAAATGCCAGATTCCAAGGCTAGTGGTAATAAGTGTTTAAAAGAATGAAATGCATTATATTTAAATGGAACCTAGTGGACTTTTTTTCCCTGGAAACTTTAGAAGCAATGATCAATTAAAGCAACAATTTTGCATACAAACAAGTCTGCCTCTGGAGATGTCATTTTAATCATAGCATACTGCAGAGAACATAAAGACCTTAGCCAAACACGTGATTTCATCTTGTGGCAGACTAGGTTCCTCTATTTAATAGCAGCAGCTAACACACAAGCCTGAGACCTGGAGTCTGTTTAATTGAGGAATGTTTGGAACTGAAGAGTTGCTTCATTATTTCCTTAACTTGCCAGCAGGGGATCTTCAAAAGACACAGGGAGTCAATTAAAATAAAATAGCATGTAAAACTAAAAATAATTGGACTCTTATATAAGTCCATTCTGGTCATATTATATCTGTGACTTTTTTTCTTCAGATTTTTTTTGGTGTCTTTTCTTTCACTTCTTGCTGGATTCACTTCTGACCTTATACAAGCCAATTCATCAAATCTATATTGACCATATAGCATTTCAGGTATCAAGGAAGACAAGTATAGAAATATCATAAGCTATGTTATTGAACTCTTCATTCTACCTCTGTCTGCTCTGTGAAACCAAACAATATCTCATAATTCCAAGTCATAAAGACGTGTAACAAATTGGCCCACCCCACCAAAAAAATAAGGCTCTTGTTTTCTTTATTTTAATTTCTTTTAAAATAACATTCCTAATGCCATGGCTTGGGGAATATTTAGAGAAATACTAGGTGAAAATTCTCAATTTTTTCAACCAATAAGTGAGCAGTGGAATGAAAATATGCATAGAATGAGAAGAGATCATTGGGTCACATATAATTTCAATATTGTCAACTAATAAGACTGCCATTTAGTATGTCTTTTGTATTACTAACTACAATGTAGGAAATCTGGGTTTCCTTCTTGTACTTTTGAATGATTGTTGGAAATGGAACATAGAACAAATGCATTTATTTAGACATCTCTCACGAATATAGTGGAGTTAAGTTCTTAAGTCCTCAGAGGATGTTGACAAAGACCCAAGGTTTGCCTCTTAGTAGACTCAATTTTCTAACACAAGGGCACGGATATTTAATTTATATCAAAAGAACAAAAAATGATTTATGGAGGCAGTTTCATGGTTTCCCTCTATATTAATGTTACAAATAATATGGGTTAAAAATCCCTGGCCTCTTAGTAACTTATCATAAACCTACCTTGCACAAATAAATTGCTTGTTGGCCTTTTAATCAGGCTCATGTATTATCGATGATGTAATCTTTTGAACTTATGTAACTTTGTGACTTCTGGCTTCGTTTGGTACTGTAAAAATAGCACACTTATTAATTACACACACTTTTATATTACTTTTAAAATTTGATTTTCTTTAAGAAATGTTGACGGTAAACTCTATACCATTGTTAATTCAACACATTTAGCTTTTAAATCATTTACTTTATATATTCTGAAATCTTTGTCTTTCCCAACCGAAGAAAACTAGTTTTTATTTGTTCTCATAAAGAAGCTTCTTATTCAATTTAATAGCTTTCTTCTGCTTGTCTCCATGCCAATTCTAGGTTTTCTTGAGCTGCAGTGACTAAGTGATACACAGGGCTCCAGATGTGAACAAACCATGTTCCCAAAGAAGACATGAATAAAGGTTTCTTGTCTGTTTCCAATACTCTTTTCTTATGATTCTCAGAATGCTGTAGCTTTCACAGCCACACAAGCACATTGTTCCAATTTCTTCAAGCCTGTTGTATGACTATTCTGAGTCATAATTGTTCATATTATTTTGACTAAGGTACACTTCTGTCCTTTCTTTAAATGACTCCTGTTGATATTGGAACATTTAGTAATCATCATAGATCTTTTAAAAAATATCAACCTGTGAACCCAAAATTAATTTTCTCCTGTATTGCTATCATTTTGATTCTAATTGAACATTTTTTCCCTATTACCAAAATTTGGTCTTCTAAAGCAGAGAATATTTTAAAAAATTATTTCTTTTTATGAAGTTGTTTATAATTTATTACACTCAATATTCCAACACAAAAACCACCACCAGGATACCTTCCCACCACCATTATTTTCAATTTTCCCAACCATCCCTCAAGCCTGTCCCTATAACAGGCCCTGTATAATTTATTTTATATTGCTTGCTATAATTCAATAAAAATTATCAAAAATATTTCCTTAGAAGAAGGTGTGTGAATATTGTTGTATCTCACCATGGAACCATTAAGCCTTTGTAGAAGAGATTGCTAACATGTTGTTACCAGTTAAGTTTTGTATATTTATTTATTTATTTATTTATTTACACAAGGTATAATTTCTGATTTATTTTCCTTGAAAGGAGTTTTTCTTCAATTCTTAGGATCAGTAGCTGCCATACATGGGTTTTGGTAGAGGTCTTGGGGCAGCACCCACAGGTCTGAACATCGGTGGGGGTGTTTGGTCCTTGCAGGCTTAGCGAGAACTGTTCCTTACCACCTTGCTGTGAATGGCACAACTCACACAGTAGTGTAACTTCACATACAACTTGGGAAGCACGTAGGCATCAAAAACGCTGTCTTCAGAAATATCCCTCACTGCTGCAGCCTCCACAATGTTTCTAATGACAAACTTCTTGATAGCCTTATCCTTGGACACACACCAGGCACAGTTGGTGCAGCAAATGGGCTGCACGTGGCCATGGCCCTTTTTGGCTCACCCATTGTTTTTTTTTTCTTTTTTTGGTCATGTTGGAAGTGGAGATATGAAAGAGGGTATATTTATATTTTCTTAACCGAGATTGGTTTCCTTCTACTTCATGTCCTACCCAATGTGGTGTGCTACTCCAGGTTCATCAGTGGCGTAAAGTTTGAGATGTCATGCAGTCTAAATCATTGCCTTGTGCTCCAGGAATCAAAAAATCTTGAATGGGGTACTACTGCTGGAGTTAAATTTTTAACTGGATGGTGACTTTGGGTGCCCTGGATGGCAGAGCCTGGCACAGGGTCTGGAAGATCTCTGCAACTTATTGATCTCTTTCAAGATTTATTTACGAGTTTCTGGATCATGGCTTGTTTGATCCAGAGGCAGTGCATAGGTGTAAGAGCTAGGCTTCCTTAAGAACAGGGAGTTGGGGGAGGAGGTAGCTATCCCCGACTTGGTGAGAGCCTAGAGATTTCAGTTACAAGCCTCACATACCTGAATTTTCCAACAGATCAATATCTGAATGAGGCTTGACTGGAACAGTGAAGTCTGGCTGTGAGAATAGTAGAGATTTGGGAGCGTGAAGGATTTCAGCAGCTGAGGTTCTGTTTGGGTGGGTAGTGGGCTCAACCACTTCGGTTTCTGAATTCCCTGGATCACTCAGCCTGGTATGGGGTCCAGAAGCATCTAGCAGAGAGTACTTTATAGAAAGTCTGAAAATAAAAACTTTTTCAAAATTAGCACATTAAATAAACTTTTGCTCAACATTTTACTCTTCAAAACATTGTATGTATTTGTATATCACTTGATCACTTAAAACGACATCCTGTTTGTTACTCATCGATTTGCTTGAGCAGGCACTAGTAACATCTCCATTTGTCCCTGTCACGTGCTAGTGTAGCCCAATGGTGTCTGCTCCCTCCAGGAATATGAAGGGAATCAAACCCTTCATTCAGGGTCTTGACAAAGAAGTCTGACCATCTCATAGGTGGGCAGCCATGTGATCTTTTGATGTCCCATGGAATCCAGTTCGTAATAGCTCTAGTCCAGTGGTCGTCTCCAAATTACATTACATGTCCAGTCCATCTGATTTTCGACACCTTGGTAAACGAGACAGTGTCCCTTATTCTTGAAAGTTGACAGAGGTTGGAACTCCCAATTCCTTCTCTCCCTTGAGTGAAGTGTGATACTCCAAGCATGGCTCTTTTGAATCAACCATGTTGATTCCTCTTTGGGAGACCCAAATAGCATTTTCATCCTGTTTTTGTTGGGCCCAGGTTTCTGAGGCATATGTTAATGCAGGAAGAACAGTGAAGTCAAAGAGATGTGCCTGGAGCCAGATATTCTTCGTCCTCTTAGCTATTTCTTTGACCTTGAAGGCATTCCAAACCTCAGGTGCCAGGTCATTTGTCATGTTGAGTTCTCGACCTAGGTACACATAACTGCTATAATAGGAGATGTTCATTCTGTTGAGAGCGAATGGAATGTCAGGAATGAGTTTGTTTCTCATAAACATTGTCTTTGTGAGATTCAGCTGCAGTCCAACCTTTCCACACTCATAGTCAAACTCGGCCAGCATTTGCACCACTTGGCTAATGTTTGGTGTTATTAGAACAATGTCATCAGCAAAGCAGAGGTGGTGTAGTTGCTGACCGTCTATCTTCACTCCCATTCTTTCCCATTCCAGTCATCACATGATGTTCTCAAGGGTGGCACTGAAGAGTTTCAGTGAAATGATATCACCCTGTCACTTCCTTGTAGAATGATGAGATCCTGGTAGTGAATCCGTAATAAAGCTCACGGAGGATCCTGATGTATTGAGTTTGAACGCCCTGTTTGTCTAGGGCTTTGATGACTGCTTCAGTCTTGACAGAATCGAAGGCCTTTAAATCAATGAATGTTAGACAGAGCAGCATCTTGAACTCCCGAGAAACCTCAATGAGCTTGGCTACCATGTGGATATGGTTGATTGTGCTAAATCCTTTTCGGAACCCGGCTTGTTCACATGGTTGTCCTTCATCTAGGTTCTGCCAATCCTATTCAGGATGACTTGATTGAAAAGCTTGTAAACAACGGACAACAGGTAGATTGTGTGATAGTTGCCAATGTCGTGGATGCCTCCTTCTTGTACAACACAAAGGTCCTGCTGGTTTTCCACTGGGACAGAACCTTGCATTCAGACAGGTAGCGTGTGATGAGCTGTGAAGTGCTGAGCCAGTGTATTGATGAGTACTGATGGCAGGATCTTCATGATTTTGGGTCTGACCTTGTCTGGGCTGAGTGCTGTTTGCTTCTCTACTGACAAAATGGTGTGTCGGATTTCGGAAGGGAGAACATTGGAAAGACATATCCATCCTTCAGAATTTGGTATGTGGGCAGGTGGACATGGCTATCAAAGAGATCTGAGTAGAAGTCCTGGATAATCTTCTCCATTGCCCTTTTGGAAGATGTGATAGATCCACGAAGATGTAGGAGAAAAGTCATCTTGGTCTTATAGTTGGTGGACAGGCAGGCATTGCAAATGCTTTTCCCAGCTTCTGCCATATTGGCCAGCACTGCTGCTCTTCTCTCTTTGAGGTCTTCCTTTATCGCTTCTCTGTACTGCTTTGCGAGCTCAGACATTAGCTTGTGATTGCCTGAAGCTCACACCCAGCCACGTTGGCGAATAAACTCAAAAGTGTTTGAAGACAGGCATCTTTTTGTGGCTTTCTCTCCCTCTGCATTCTTCGCACAATTATGGAGGTGCTGAACCAGTAGATCCTATTCTTTGTCAATGTTGTCAACAAAGGCATCTTCCCATGTTGCCACAATAGTGCCAAAGAGCTTCCAGATGGTGGTCATTCTAGGAGTTCTCTACTTAAACTTTGCAGCCCTTTCTCTGCACTCCGTGACTTAGAATTTTGCACGAATGAGACGGTGGTCTGATCCCATTTGGAATTTTGGGACAACAGTGACATCAGTCAGGCAAAACCATCGATTTAATATGATGTGGTAAATTTCATTGAGGAACTGTCCACTGGGAGACTCCTATGTCCAACGTTTAGAGCAAGGAGAGTCTGATAAAATCTCAGGGCCGAACTAGGCTGCGAAAACAAAGAAGGACTAAAATGACTGTCTGTACTTTCAATGCACGTACACTGGCATCAAAAGCATACATCGAGGACCTGATGGTATAAGCATGGAAGATCAAGTACAACATCATTGGTCTGACTGAGACAAGAAGGCATTGATCATATCACGCCATTTTCGACACTAAAGAACTGTTCCTTGGAACAAGCGACAAATAGGCATCCGTGGTGTCGGTGTCCAGTCAACATGAACTTGGCCATGAACTTTGATTCATTCAAATGCCTGACAACCTGAATCAGGTGATTACGCTTGAATAGATGTGACTCACTGCTGCAGTTTCTATCTCTGTTGCCTATGCACCAACATCCAATTATGATGAAGAAATTGAGAAGTTCTACATGGAGCTTGAGAAGTTCTATAAAGAAGACCACACCTTCTACAAGATCATTGTTGGTGATTTTAATGCAAAGACTGTATTTGTATATATTTTCCATTAATATACAATGTTCAGAAGCATATTAATATATAATTCTTCCTCCAGTGGAGAAGATAGAAATTAGGGTCAGAAAACATAATGTTTAAATTAAGTCTTCTTCCAGCTATTGATATTTTTTTTCTATAGGAAAGTCTGAGCATTACCACTTATAAGACAAGTATTGTAACAGTTCACTGATACTGAAAAGTCAGTAGCATGATATATATAGGAGTATTTAGGGGTCTTTGAGAAGAAAGAAATATTTGTATACAATTGCTGATAGAATCAAAGCAATAGATGAAAATGAATTTATATAACTTACAAGTTAGGGTAGCATAGCATTCTAGATAATAGAAGGTTATAATCCCAAAGACATCATTTGTCAATTAAAAAGCACAGAGAACCACAGAGCAGTCATTTGGAGGCACTATGTTCCTAGAATCTAAAATTTCTATTTAACTTTTAATTTTAGCTAGTATGTATTGAATGGGCTGGAGTGATAGCATAGCGGTAGGGCGTTTCCCTTGCACGCAGCCAACATGGCCGACCCGAGTTCGATTCCTCCGCCCCTCTCGGAGAGCCTGGCAAGCTACCAAGAGTATCTCGCTCGCAGGGCAGAGCCTGGCAAGCTACCCGTGATGTATTCAATATGCCAAACACAGTAACAACAAAAGTCTCCAATGGAGATGTTACTGGGCCCATTCGAGCAAATCATGAACAATGGGAGGACAGTGACAGTGACATGTATTGGATATTTTATTGATTGTAACTGAGAATGTCTTGGCATATGTAATAATGAATTATGTTTGAATAATATAAAAAAACTGCAAGGGTTTATTTTAATATAAAAGGAGAGACTACAGTAAATGAAATTCAGGAATGGCCAGCTTTCTAAGGCAAAAGTATGAGCAAAGTGAAATTGTATATTTATGAGAAGGAATATTTAGAGACTATTTTATCATTTTGGGTAAAACTCATAAGAAAGAAATATTCTATGAAAGGAGCATGAATGAGAGAGAACAAAATGAGGAAATTAGGGATTTATCTACTAATCTGTTAAGATAAGGATAATGATAAAGGAATTAAAGGGTGGTAAAGTACTTCTGGAACATAGAAGTGGAAGATTGACATATCTAGGCCTGAAGGGCAAGAAATAGGAGTAATCACAGAAACACTGTATACAGAGGAGAATTACCTGACAAGCTCTCTGCCTTCCAGAAAAGTACAGACTTGGATCCTTAGAGTCTGGAGTCAAGGAAGCTTAGAGAATCAGTGCCTTAATTTAATCTGCAATGGTATCTCCCTTTGCTTGAATTGAACCAGAATCCAAAAGGAAAGAGTATTGATGCCATGCTTAATGATGAACTTCTCAGAATCCCAATAAGAGGTCGAACAATGAAGACTAGGTTTGGAAAGGCAAAGAAATAATCTTCATCACGTTGCAACATATTGCAACCATCCAAATTGCAATTGGTTAACACAAAGCCTCATCTTCACCTTGTAAAGTCCAATGTGAGACCAGTGATTCTCCATGACTAATTCTACATGTGGAGGCATTTTTTGAAAATGACTTATTTAAGACCAATTCTAAGTCAGCATATGCTTTGTCTCAGCAATTTGAAGATAAAAGTATTGTTTAACATTTTCCTTTTTGCTATTGACAAAGTGAATAGGATTATACTTGACATTTCTTTGTAGATTATCTCTCTTTTCCTATCCCCAATTTACCCCCATCTACCTCCAGTCATTTTTCAAGTTTTTAATTTTAGGGAAATTTTTCCATGATAGATCTGGGTGTGCATTTCTTCTAATTATCATTCAGCTGCAGAGTTTATGTGTCATTTAGTTATTTGGGGAATACATCACATTTTATTGCTTGAATTATTAACTCTTTCTCGTAAATCTTTTTGAAGCTTCAATCAATTGTTTATTGAACTTGCTCATTGCAATTTCTCTGTATCCTAGGATTTTTTTTTCTTTTCTGACTATCTACCTCTTGGCATTGTATTCTTGGTGAAATTTTTAGCTCTATCTGTAGTTAAACTTTATTTTCTATCAGTCAGTATAACCACTGATTTTAAAAATTTAATTAATAATAATATTTTTTTACAATTTTTTTCCTGAACTTTAGCCACCATACACACACACACACACACACACACACACACACACACATGAAAACATGATAGGGACACTAACCTCTGGTACTTTAAAACCACATAAAATTTTGACTATCCCCAAATGTAACTATAGTTGTTCCTTTGTATCTACAGGGACTTGATATAAGGATAATCTCACCTAAATTGACTAGCATATTGGTGTCATTTGGGATTTAGAAATGTTTTCTAGTACTAGTTGAGTAACTTTTTGTTGTTGATATTTAGTGTTTCCTTTTACATCTATAGCACAACGGTAGGGCGTTTGCCTTGAATGCAGCCAGCCGGCTGAGCCGGGTTCTATTTCTCTGCCCCTCTCAGAGAGCCCAGAAAGCTACCAAGAGTATATCACCCGCATGGCAAAGCCTGGCAAACTAGCCGTGATGTATTCAATATGCCAAACACAGTAACAAGATGTCTCAAAATGGAGATGTTACTGGGCCCACTCAAGCAAATTGATGAACAATGGGAGGACTGTGTTTGTGTATGTCTTGTGCACTTTATTTATAATTTTTAAATTTTGTTGTAGAGAATTTGTATCTTGAATAAAAGGGTACTAAGTTTGTTTGTCCTGCACTGTGGGGAAATTCTTTCACTTAAATTTATGGCCAACATTTAAACAATGGAAAAATATGGATAAGAATAAAGATTTTCTTAAAATTTGGAAGATCAGACCAATATACCCATTTCAGTGACAAAACCTGAGTCAGGATCTCTTTGAATGATTAAATGAAAGAAGGCAGTCACATAGGATGATATATAATATAATTTTATTTTTATGAAATATCAGGATCTAGAAAATCTATAAATAGAAAGTAGGTTCATGATAGTTTTGGGCTAGAGAGGTTGACAGAAAATGAGTATGATACTAAAAGAATACAGGGTTTCCTTGAGCAAAGAAGGACAAAGGAGCTCTAAAAGTGATTATGTAATGGTTTCAGCTCTGTGTGAATAAACTAAAAGAACATTTAATTATACATTTGAAATGCATAAATTGCACAGGATGTGAAGTATACCTTAACACAGGCCCTATTTTTCACAAAAAAAGGTTGGCAGGAAGCAGCCTTCTTTAGTGAGGTCCATGGGCTCAACTCTAGTTTTCACTGGTCTTATCATTTTGCTTTGATTCTATTCCACTGGGCCCAAGAGTCTTCTCTCAGTTATGATATATTAAAGTCATCCATAATCATTTGAGCATTTGAGTTTTTAACTTCAGCTTAAAGTCATCTGATTTTTTTTCCTTCTATCTCATGATAAGTTTCCTTTCCTCACTCCTCACAAAAATTACTTTTATTTATCTATGTAGAGCCTTTCTTCTTAGGTGTTACAGCTTTCATTTATATTTATTTTACTTAGTATTTCTGTGTATATGTTTTTGGTATTTTCCAGGTTTCTGACAGATAAATAAATTTCCTTATCACTAATAATTTTGCTGTAACAGGATGCCATATAAATTATAACCTTAAAACACAAGATCTAGACTTATAAAACAGTGTGCAATATGCCAAGAAAAAAATAATGAGGCAATCTATAACCCTGATTTCTCGAAATCTTCTTTGAACAACTCTGAACATACAGGTTATGCTACAGGACAGGAGAATTGAACTGGAATCACTGACATTTTTAAACAGCTTGTTGATGGACTTGCTGGTGAGAAAACCAATATTACAGTGAAACTCTTAGGGATACTTTAAATTGGTGGATTATATGGTCGCTTGATTAAGTTTGGGTTATGTAAACAGTGGAGTGTTTAGATTTAGGCTTGGCTGTTGGAGTCCAGGCAGCTGTTTGTACTTAAGTCCAGCAAGAAGTCTTGTTAATCAAAGAACTGACTGAATTTCTTTCTTTCTCCCACCCCAGCCTGATGCTTTTTTGGTACCTGTGTTGTTTTTCCTCCTGTCCAAAACCTTTGGGCTCAGAACTTGCGGGAGGTGAGGCAGAGAGTTTTGAATTCTCCTCTGAGGACCAGGGAACTTATTTTTTTGATTACATGGATGTGCCCCACAGACTTCCCTCACTGTGAGGTAATCACTTCATTTATCCAAGTTCTACAAAGCCTTTATTATTCCGGTTAGTTCATATTTTTGAAGCTAAGTCATCAGTTTGATGCGATTGTTGTAAAATGCGGTTTAACAGCTTGTTAGCACATTTATTTTTTTAAAATGGAACCCAAAGATATTTCATGCTTGAGCAGCAGCGGATTTAAGAGCCGATGAAAAGCTCTGGGAGCTGGTGTGCATTCAGCACAAAACAATGGCAGAGGAACACTGCAGAGCAGTGCTTCTGGCTGGCTGTGACCGGCAGTGGCGCGCAGACCTTCTGGAACTCTCGGGGATTTTTTTCTTCATTTTTTCCTGACAGCGACTTATTAATACCTAGTGCAGCATGGTACTTGTTGGTTTCAGGTCGTCTGGGAAGGATGCACTGGATCATTTGAGCAGGCTGAGTTTATGTGGTTTTTCAACCCTCGGAGATGATTCTATTTTATTTTGTCCACAGAGCAGAGGGTGAACTTGAACTGTTGCTTTTGGTCTTCCACAAGTGGCTTTGTAAAACTGTCTCAGGACTAACGGGTTGGAACTGAAAGCTATTGTGGTGCTCAGGGAGTGTCAGTGAACCTTTGAAAAGTCAAAGTGGGGAAGCCACAAGCTCTTTCCACAGCTTCATAACAAAAAAAAGAAGCAGATCATTTTCTTGGGAGACAGGAAATAGAATGAACCTTCTGTGTTTGACCAAAACCAACATTTGGGTTGTGATTTTGATAATTTGGGGATGAAACAGAGGTTCACAGTCTTTCCTGCTTAAACTCAGGCTTATTTTTGTACCAGACTTAAGTATTTGAAGGAGTCAAAGACCTCAAACCTTTCATGAGGCTGTAACCTCCTGAAAGTGATGGTGGTGAAAATAGATTTAACTTACATGGGGTACCTTATCAGTCTCCCTTTTCAATTTTTTATTAATGCATAAATCAAACACTAGTGATGTTTTCACCATCCAAGAACCCATATTCCCTTTATAGTCATGCAAATGGAGAAGTAAGGAAAAACTTAGAGAAGGGAAATTTCTTATATAATAAAAAGGTTCTTAAGTCGTAGTGAGTGCTGAAAATAATACTTTGATACAAGATTTGAAAGCGATAGCACAGCGTGTAGGGGGTTTGCCCTACATGTAGCCAACATGGCTGACCCGTGTTGGATTCCTCTGCCCCTCTTGGAGAGTCCGGCAAGCTACTGAGAGTATCTCGCCCGCACGGCAAAGCCTGGCAAGCTACCTGCGGTGTATTCAATATGCCAAACACAGTAACAACAAAGTCTCACAATTGAGACGTTACTGGGCCCTCTCGAGAAAATCGATGAACAATGGTAGGACAGTGACAGTGACAGAGAGAGAGACAGACAGACAGAGAGAGAGACAGAGACAGAGAGACAGAGAGGGGAAGAAAGAGAGCCCATGGCATTGAGATAGAAATTAAAACACTTACATCATGACATCAGGAGGAAAGGAAGAGAAACCATGAGAGAAATTACTACCAACTACTCTGTCTAGTGATTACCTAACAATGGATGAGATTCATATATTCACATTTTCAGTCTTTTTATACCTCCCATATTTCGTTATACCTCCCAAATTCCTTTATGAGACAATCTTGCTTTCATGAAAGAAAGATGTCATTAATGGCAGTGGTGCTAAACTGCAGGATGATGGTAAATGCTAATGCTGAAAGGGAATTTCCATATAAACAATTCCACAGATCTGATATTTGTAAGCAATTAGGACAAGGACACTTATTAGACTTTTACTTTCCTTCAGAGCTCAATGGGTGTTACTTAATTACTAATACTAGATATTTCATATATAGTAAGTGGGATCATACAATCTGTCACTTTTCTCTTTGCCTTCTTTCACTATGCATGATGTTTTCAAGATTCATTCGTGCTATTGCATCTATCTGTACCTCATACTCTTTTATGGCTGAATAATATGCCAGACTTAGTTTACCTGTTAATCATTTGATGAAATTTGGTTTAGTTCCACCTTTGAATTATTATGAATAGTGCTGTTATTAATTTCATATGTATATACAGATATATGTAGAAATTGGATGTCTGTTTTACAGGGTTTTTTTGTAGTGGAGTCAAAGTCATGTGATAACTTTATGTTTAATATATTGAGGATCAGCCAGATGCTTTCACAGTAGGTGCAGCAATCTAATTTTGTTTAGAGGGTTTGTTTGTATTTGAGGGGACCACGCCCAGCAATGTTCAGATCTTACTCCTGTCTCTCCACTTAGGGAATCTTAACGGCTGGAGCGATAGCATAAGGGGTAGGCCTTGCATGCAGCCAATATGGGTTCGGTTCCTCTGCCCCTCTCAGAGAGCCTGGCAAGCTACCAAGAGTATTCAGCCTACACAGCAAAGCCTGGCAAGCTACCCATGACGTATTCGATATGCCAAAAACAGTAACAACAAGTCTCACAATGGAGATGTTACTGGTGCCCCTTAGAGCCAATCGATGAACAATGGGAGGACAGTGACAGGGACAGGGACCATATGGAATATTGGAGATTAAATTAAATGCAAGGCAAATCCCTTATCCATTGTACTATCTCCTACCTCCAAATTTATGTTCTTATTAATGATTGTTCCAATTTTTATGTATCTTCACCAATGCTCATTATTGCCTTTTCTGTTCTCCTTTTATATTTGATTCCCTCTTTCATGTTCTCTAATAATGTCAAACACTTTTTAATGTGCTTACTGGCAATTTTCATATCTTTGTAAATGTGTCTACTCAAGTATTTTACTCATCTATTGAATTTGTTGACTTAGAAGCCTCTTAATTATAATAGTTCTTTGTATTTTAAAAAAGCATCAGATATATTAATTTTAATTCTCTTATTCTATGAATGAGTTGCATTTTTGCTTAGTAATGCCTTTCATGTGTAATTAATTTTAATAACTTTATATTATTTTTCTTTTGTTGCCTGTGCTTTGAGTATCACATTGGAACCATTACCAACTGTAATGTTTTGGAGATCACACATTTTTCTTTTAAGAATTTTATAGTTTGTCTCTCATATTTAGATAGCCATTGTTGACCTAATTTATATTCATATATATAGTAGAATTAATGAATTTTCTTTTCCTCATTTTGTGTGATTTCATCAAGCTTGTCCTATATGTCTATTTTTTTTTAAATTTTTTAATTTTGATCTTGGGGTGTTTTTCCTCTGTCCAAGTATAATTTATAACACTGTATGAGGCAAAAACTTTATACTTGAGCATATGATATCTAGTTGTCTGAACACTGTTTGTTGAAGAGACAAAAAGTTTTTCTTCCATGAATGCTCTTGGCATCTTAGAAAGTCAAATAATTAGCCATAGATTAATGGATTTATGCTTACATTCTCAAATAATTGTCTATCTTAGTAATTAGTAGCCATAAATTCCAATATAATTTCTTCTTTATCTTAACTTTTCTAGAAATAATTTTTAAAAATTTGAATCAACACATTTTATAAGTAATAGTTTTATTGTTAAACTCTAGTTTTCTTTCAGTGGGATTAAACAATGTGGCATGAAAGGCCTTGTAGGTTTATTTTCCTTACAGCGGTAAGGCATTTGCCTTACAAGCGGCCAACATGGCCGACCCGAGTTCGATTCCTCTGCCCCTCTCGGAGAGCCCGGCAAGCTACCGAGAGTATTCGATATGCCAAACACAGTAACAACAAAGTCTCCAATGGAGACGTTACTGGGCCCGCTCGAGCAAATCGATGATCAACGGGAGGGCCTTTACCTTTACCTTTTATTAAAAACTAAGAGTTTTAGCTAATACATTTTATTTGGCGTATTGATTCCCTCTCCAAAACAAAAAGCATCAGGTTCTTGGTAAGTGACCTAGCTAGACTCTGACAGTGAAGTCTATTTCCCCTCTCTCTTGTGTGGCTCTTCACAGGAGTACAACCCTGGGTATGGACACACTGATTCTCTAGTGATTGATGGCTTCACAGAGATGTTACTGACGATCTTTTCCCTTGAATTCTATTAAAGTATTTGCTTCTTGTTATCAAACATAGACGTTGGGTTCCTTTAATTGTGGAGGGATTAAAATGTTGTTTTTCACAATCTCTTGAGGGGGAAGATTGCACTCTAGGCTCATCCATTTGATTTTGAATGCTTTGAGGGGTAATTTTTAGACCTGTTTTGAGAATTTGTTCTACCATAGGGGTCATTTTAGTTATTTGGTAAAATAGCTTACTTATATTTTAGCTTGCAGCTCTCATGGAATTATTAATCTCTTCCTAATACTTTTTTATTTGGAGAGGATAGGGGACTTCACTGATTGTGTTCAAGACTTATTCTTGGCTCTATGCCCAAGGTTCATTTCTGGTTGAATTCAGGCAACCATATGTGGTACCAAGATCAAAGGGGTCTGCCATATGCAAAGCAAGTGCCTTAACCCCTGTTCTATCTCTAGGACTTATTCCTAATACTTTATTGACAAAATCTTAACTGTTTTTTCTATTGGCTTGGATTCCCCATACTCAGTTTCACATAAAGTCAGTTTTGGGGTTTTTTTTGTGTGTTTTTTGTTTGTTTGTTTGTTTTGGGTGTTTGTTTGTTTTGAAGCTTCACCTGTCAACACTCTGATCTTAATCTATTAAATCTTGCTAAGAAAGTGAGGATTAGAGCATTAGAGCCTTACTTCTGTCTCTGAGCTCAGGGATCACTCATGGAAGGTCTGAAGGGATCCTATGCAGTGTTGGAGCTCAAACCTGAATTGACTGGGTGCAATAAAAATGCCTTATCTGTTTGTATTATCTGTCCAGCCCAAATATTTTAATTTAATTATCGAGATTCCTTGATTTACAATGATGATTTCTCATGTACACAATTCTAATACCCATCACAAGTGTACCCATCTCTCTCCCCCAAGGGATGCTCCTCTCTTTATTATGTCGCCACCACCATATCTGAATAAGTTCTGTGGATCAGTTCTTCTGTTGTATTGCATTAGGCCCTTTGTTGCTACCTTTCTGTATATCTATCTTTAAGTCCCACATATGAAAGAGATCATTCTGTATCTTTTTCTTTCCTTCTGATTGTATTCACTCAGCATGGTATCCTCTAGTCCCATCTGTGTCATTGCAAATTGCAAGATTTTGTCTTTTCTTGGGTCTGTATAATATGCCATTTTGCATACCACAACTTCTTGATCCACTCATCTGTATTCACAGCCCAAACTTTTATATTCATACGGTCTAACTCCCTGATGTGGCAAAATCTTTGTGCCACTGATCCAGAGAAATTGGTGGGAATCCTGCCTTTTCCCTCATTTAAAAATATATTTTTATATATATATCTGTTTAACAACAAAGTCTCACAGCGGAGACATTACTGGGCCCACTCAAGCAAATCGATGGACAATGGGAGGACATTGATACAGTGACAGTGATATTTCTGTTTATTAGTAGGGCACTCTGAAAAGATTCAGTAGCCTCTGTTATTTACAACTTGCTTCTGGTATGGAATATTCTATGAGAGAACTGTGAATAGAGTGTCTGGAGTCCTCTGAATTTTTAGCCTGCCTTGTGTGCCTGAGATAGAGTCTTTTGCCTATGAATGTTGGCTAGGCAAAGGAAGTTGCCCCTGATTTCTTGGCTGAACTTGCCTGCAGTTTAGCCTCTGCAATATAAATTTGTAGATGGATGAGAAGAATCCATGGGATGGCCTACTAAAGAGGTTCTATAGCCTGTGGATGACCATCTTCTGTCACTCTGAGGTGGAGGTGGAAGGATAGGGTGGGTCAAGAGATTCCAGTCATGGCTCTAATGCTCTAATCCTCACTTTCTTAGCAAGATTTAATAGATTTTCTCATAGGATTTTTCACCACTTTTGATATATGTCACTGATTTACAATGAATTTAATTAAACAATATTCTCACCAGCTATAGTTATTTAACAGAGGAATAGCTCTGTGGATCTCTTTACACCTTCATTTCCTTTTTCTTTTCATTTTGAAAGACTTTCTATTTAGATTCTCTTATTATTTAAATACTGGCATTGGCATTTTTTGTTCCCCTGTTAATGTTTTAAAATCATATTCATTATTTATTTCACTGATTCCTCCTCACATTCCCTTCCATTTTTCCTGTGTCTGGTGTAATTTCTTTGAGTCTGTATGTGCTTCACCTGTCCTCTACTTATGATGTTTTCTTCTTCTTTTTTTGCCTTATGGTTTCTATCCATACTTCCATGATGGGTTCTATTTTCATTATTACTTACCTTTGACCACTGTAAGACTATTTTCAGATGTGTTTTTAAAAGGAAGGAGAAGCAACCTATAATGTCAGTTTCGAGTAGTGTTTGTGAATGTTTTTTCACTAAAACGTTCATTCCTCAAATTTTTGGCTGGGGAGCACAAGTCTCTCAATTTCTGGACCTCTCATAGCAATATCCACATAGTCAGACTCCCATGCTGTAACCGGGGATTGACATTCTCATCTCCTTCTTGACTTTGTCTTACCTGCAGGGGAGGTCATACACAATTAGGAATGGTATGTATATTTTCTCCTTCAACTTTACCTCTCCTGCTGTTCTTTGGTTTCAGGTTAGGTCTCCGGAGGAACATTATTTGCATTTTCCCATGCCCAGAATACAGACTTCAATTTCATTATTTACAAAGAATTACTACATGTGCCTCCCAATATCTTTTCATGTTAAGTAGAAATTTATTTCCAGATTGGATCTGAGAGGTTCTGTGTTTCTTTTATCATCATTTTGTTTTAATATCTAAATAGCATTGTTTGAAGTATACCCTTTGTATTTCTTTTTATTCCTAGTGGGGTCCTTTTTCTTGTTGTTGGAGGTAAAATAAGTTTTTTTAAAAAATGTTTTATTTCCCTTTGGTTTTAGCAAATATTAAGAGATAGAAAAGCTTTTGATCATATTTATCTAGATGTTTTTGTTCATATCTCTTTTAGTGACTAAAATATTTGATCATTTTTGTAAAGACCTTTTCTCAATTTTTTTCATATACTACCTTTAAACAAATGATTAAGTATAATATTTGACATTTATGTTTTTTTATCTTGGTAATTACTCATAGAATGCCTAATACTTCATATTGATCCTAGTGTTATTATTAGTTTCCTATCTCAAGGGACAAAGTCTCTACCAATCTTACATCATTCTTTAGCTACCCCCTTACTATTTTACCTGCTTTATTTTATTGCAAACATCTTGTAGTTAGAACGTAGGTGTGTTTTGAAACAGACTTTAAAACTAGCTGTTCTGAGATCTAATGTTACAGCATTTTACATGCTTCTCTACTTACTAATAATAATCCAATAACATAGAGATAAATACTCATGACTTTTTGAGTTAAAAATGTAAATGGTTTGGGCCAGAGTGATAATACAGCAGGGAGGGTTCTTGCCTTGCATATGGCTAACCTGTATCTGATCCCCAGCACCTCAAGTGGTCTCCTGAAAACTTCGAGGAATGCTTTCTGAGATCAGAGCTGGGAGTAAGCCTTGAGTACCTCCAGGTGTTAGCGCCAAACCAAAAAATTAAAACAAATTTAAATGCTTGAAAGATTTGTTGATAAAATTTTGTTACTCAAATACTTCAGGGTAAACAAGATGAGGAGGTTCAATTTTTTTCTTCGGGGTGTGTCTGCAGAAATGTTTGAAGCATGCTGTATTATATCTGGTTGATTTTTTACATAGATCTACATCTTTAGAAAATAAATGAATAAAACTGGGAGAATATTAGGACACTATTTTTTAAATTTTTTAATAATTTATTTATTTATTGAATCACTGTGGGAAAACTTACAAAGCTTTCAGGTTTAGGTCTCGGTCATGCAAATATCAAACACATTTCCCTTTACCAATACTTATTTTTCACCAAGAAGAACCCCAATAAACCCCCACCCCCACCCCCCAATGCCTGTGAGGCAGATGAGTTCTAGTTAACACTCTATCTACTTTGACTAGATTCATTGTTTCTATAAAAGATGCACCATTATTATTTAGAATTTACCCCCCCCCCCAATCAGACATGCTAAAAAAGCATTGTGAAATGATTTGCTTTCTACAACTGGGTTCAAGAATTAAATGATGTCACGCGGCCGCGATAGCGGATTTCTGCTATTTTACTTATTAACCCTGGAAGTATTTCTACTGAGAGTCAGATAATTAAGAGACTGGTTTCTGTGCTCTGGAGTCATGGCTGTGCCGGAGAGCCGCTCGTGGGGGGCAACTGGTAACCTCGGTAGGGTGTGAAGGACGGGCCGGAACGCCCACCTGCCCATGAGGTTTTAGTCGTCTCCTCACCCCCCGGCTCATACCTGCTCTCCACAAGGCTCCCATGCGGCCGCCATCTTTCTTTCCAGAGGGGAGAGGGTGGAAGGGAGCAACATCTTTTCCCCTCCGGGCAGGCATGGTGGCGTGGATTAAGGCATAGTCCGTTCACTTTTCTGCTCCAAGCTGCTGGATTCTGCATTAAGTCTTTGTGCTTCTGGGGCTGTGGGCATGCCGGAGAGCCGCACGTGGGGGGCAACTGGTGACCTCGGTAGGGTGTGAAGGACGGGCCAGAACGCCCCCCTTCCCATGAGGTTTTAGTCGCCCCCTCACCCCCGGCTCATACCTGCTCTCCACAAGGCTCCCATGCGGCCACCATCTTTCTTTCCAGAGGGGAGAGCTATTAGGACACTTTAATCAATTAAAATCAAATGTCTTTTGAGCCACACCTGACAGTGCCCAGGGGTTATTCATACCTTTGTATTCAGGAATTATTCCTGGTGGGATCCAAGGACCATATGGGATATCAGAGGTAGAAAGCTGGTTGGCCACATGCAAGGAAAGGGGTTTACCCATTTTAATATCACCCCAGCCCTGGTTTACCATTTTTGATACATGTATCTTTTGGTTTTCTTTTTTTGCCAGGGACCAAACCTGGGTCTTTGTGCGCAAATCATGCTCTGCATATGTTCATCCTCTTGAGCTATCTCTGAGGCTCTGTTGTTTTTCTGAAAAGTGCATAAAAGTAACAGGTTCTTTATTAGCTAATGACCTTGAGTTAATTAAGGAAGTAGGATGAGATGGCAGCTGGAAATTCCCCATTGTGAGACTGACCCTTAGAAAGGAAGCGTGGCATATAGAAGGAAATTTAAGAAATCTTTATTTAGGGCTACCTCGGCCATCTCTGTTTAGCTGCTGCTCATCTATTTCCTTTGTTTAACATTCCATTAACACTCTCTTCTGAAATTGTTTGAAACTTGCAGTTAGCTCTCTGTCTCTCTCTGTCTCTGTCTCTGTCTCTGTCTCTGTCTCTGTCTCTCTCTCTCTCTCTCTGATGGCCCTTTCAGGGAACTCTGATCTTAATGTTACAGATTTATAGCAATAGAATCTTCCAATTTTTCCTGACCACTCCACACTTCACTCACTTATTGGAGACAGAGGTAGAAATAATAGGACACTATGCTCAGCCCAGAGCAAAAATCATGTACATTCTTAGGTTCCATGATGATGTCCATCCTTTTCCTCCAATTGTGAAACATTTATTCTTGTTATGTTAAAATCACCTCCTAAGACTATTAAGATCTCTGGTGCATTATGCTTTATGATACTCCAGAAATTATTCATATTATTTATCATTTTCCACACCTTGATCAATTCTGGTACAATTTATAAAGACTTGATAAGTCTTAACGGTGTTAAACATTTCCTTGCCACTGTTGCGAAGCCGCATCTCAAATCCTGTGATGTATAACTGTGTTAGAGATACTGAGTGATGGGTTTGCGGTCTACAAATCTTTTCCTTGTTGTGTTCTTCACTTGAGCAGAACTCTTGGACAGAGACACTCATTGCTTCAAACCAGGAACATCTCCATGGAAGAATGAGACACACCAAAGACACTGGACTCCCCAGACATTCTCTCGGCTGATGTCTTCTGCTATGCTCTGCCAAAAATACTTTTCTTTTTAGCTCATTACACTGAATGGAACTTCAAGTTTAATAGTCAAAGGCTTCATTTTCAGTGTTTCCCAAGCTCTGTCTTCCCTGGTATTAAAGCAGTAGATACTTTCTGTGTTCTATATGGAAAAAAAGACTCAGAGGGTAGCCATTATTTTAGGGAGAAACCAGAAAATTAGACAAGTGACCTCACAACTTTGTATAAATTCTATTTTTTTCTTAGTGCTTCCTTAGCACCAGACAATTATTACTCCTTTGAGTTTTTATGGACCATTTTGTTATTTCTGCTGCTCTTCTTTATACCTACCTCTACTCTGTGCGTCTTATTAGTCATGACATGTACTTACTCATAAACCAGATAATCTGAAAGGCATCTCACTGGAGGCCCCATGCCTCAGTGAGTCATGGATTAGTTTTGTGATTCCAGCTTCTCTGCCCATTAGAAATAGACTAACTTGAGTTCATTGATTCCCTGTTACAATTACCAAGGGTTAGAATCTTATCAGCTTTCACAGACATATCCTTGAAAGTTTGCTGGTTTGGTCTCTCTATCATCTGAGAAAACTACTTTGGGAGGATTCTCTGCAACATTCACAGTTCCCAAGCAGAAGGTAGCTTCAGAGGAGATGCAATCTTAAAAGGAAGAAACATTAAATTAGAAGAAAAATTGTGAGGGAGGGGTGTGTGCATCAGATTGGGCCATTTCTGTCTGTGCTCAGGGCTTACTTCTGATGGTGCTTGAGGGAGCCTGTGTGATGCCATGCAAAGCAAGCACCTTAACCCCTGTATTATCTTTGTGGTCCAAAATTTGGTTTTTCAGAGGTCACATCCGGTGGTGCTTACGCATACTTCCAGCTTTGAGCTCAGGAGTTTGCTACCAGCAGTACTCAGGAGACCATGAAACACTGAGAATAAAACAAAGATCAGCTGCATATGAAGCTTAGTTCCTTAATCCCTGGGCTATCTCTCCAGTTCTTCAATTGAAATTTTAGAAAATGATTTTGGGAATAGCCTCGTGGTGTGCACAATCATATTGAACCTTGTCTCCACCCAAAAAGCCTTATGAAATAATAGAAATTGACTAAGCATTAAAAACAACAATGGGGGAGGCATAGAGAGATAATTCAGAGGGTAAGGCATATGGCAGGTCAGGTTTAATCCTTGAATCTATTACTATCCCCTGAGCCCAACCAGGAGTGAACCCTGACTACAGAGCCTGGAGTAAGCTCTGGACACCCATTGGGTGTGCCCCCCAAACCAAAAATAAAATGTAATAGGTATCATTGGTTCACCTAAAATTTGGAGGAATTTCTGGGAATTCTAAAAATGAATTAGATTGGACTGATAAACAGATACAACTATAGAGGTAAAAATTTACTTTTCTTACCATTTAAAGTTTATTTTATTTTGTAATAATTTGATTAGTGGTTTTTTTTTTCTTTTTCTTTTCTTCCTTTCATTTTTTTCTTTTTGTATTTTGGGCCACATAAAGCAGTGCTCAGATGTGCTCAGTGCTGCTTTGCATCCAGAGATGTCTCCTTGTGGGACTCAGGGGACTACATGGGGTGCAGGATCAATTGTGCTCAAGTCACACATCTTCCCCTATATTGTCTCTCCAGCACCAGTGTTTTTCTTTTCCTAAGTTTCTAAATCTCTTTATATTTTGATAAAAACATGCCTCTATAACAGCTCCAAATTAGTATAAGTATATTAGTATTATATATTAAAATATATAATATGATTACATTAGTATATTAGTATAACAGTCCAGGATTATTCAATAGTTTCTTGAATCCCATATTCTAAGTTTTTCTGTCCTTGAACACTTTTCTGAAAAATAAAGCTATTTTTTTTTGAGTGTTTCTTTACCTGAGATAAAATATTCAAATTCTGCTATTGCTACCCAATTAACAAGGTTGACTATAGCATTCCAGGTCAAACCATTTTGCACTGGAGATTGAAGGATTAACCTAATGGTTTTTCTTTATTACTAAGGTTGTTTATTTCAAAATTGGTGATCTGTATAATCTTATTTCTACTTGGGAACTTAGGATCTTTTCTACTTTTCTTTTTCATGCTAAAATTTCTTGAACCTACTGCTGAGCTCTTACTGAATCTACTGCTGAGCTCTTTCTTGAATCTACTGCTGAGCACTTGGGTGAGAGGTTGCTCATTTATTTTTCTGGGGGAGTTATTGGGATTCCTCGGACTTTAATTTTGCTTTGTTGTTCATTTGAAATTTAATTTTCTGTAAGAGCTTATTTGTTGGCCATTTGACCTCTATGCATGCTTCTTTTTACTGTTAATTTTCACTTTCACAATGCTCTATATTGAAACTTCCTCAGCCTTAATGATCAGAGATATTGTAAGGTGCTTTCTTACAAAGAGGGTAAGGTGTTGCTTACCTTAATCCTGTATGTAGTTAACTCTACATATGGTCCACTAAGCACTTCCAGAAATAAACCCTGAACATAGACCAGAGTAACCTCTTTGTACCACTGGATGAGGCCCCTCAAGCTGGAGCTATAGCACAGCGGTAGGGCGTTTACCTTGCACGCAGCCAACATGGTCGACCCGAGTTCAATTCCTCCGCCCCTCTCGGAGAGCCCAGCAAGCTACCGAGAGTATCTCGCCCGCACGGCAGAGCCTGGCAAGCTCCCCGTGACGTATTCGATATGCCAAACACAGTAACAACAAAGTCTCCAATGGAGACGTTACTGGGCCTGCTCGAGCAAATCGATGAACAACGGGAGGGCCTTTACCTTTTTACCTTTAAAAAAAATTAAAAAGAGAAAGTTTATTAATCTTAACTTGATGGTTTCTTATTTTTAATTACAATTTAATTCCCAAACATCTTGCCTTTTGATCATTCTCTTTAAACCATTTTGCACTTATAAATGATATATTAATGTTCTGATAAATTCTTCTTTTACTTGAAGGGATATCAGATTCTTCAGCTTGAATTTTCAGTGTTTTTCTTGGTTTTCGGGTTTCATTATTTGAGATGTCGATTTTCACTTTTCAAAGTGAAAGCCTGGTTTTATAATTCTAGGCTGTGGATGTAAGCTTCCCCTGCTGTCATATAGGTAGATATGTTTCCAGTATGCTTCTTCCTTGAGTGGTGAGACTGAATAGGAGCATTATACATCTACAGGGTGTGTTAACTGTGTGGTTCTGTCATGGTGTGAGGCTGGGAGCCAGCCTTCAAGCTCCCAATAACCTAAATGCCAGAATAAGTGTGTGTGGGAGATTCTTTCCTCTTGACCAACAACATACACAAAAGAAGGTCAAGTTTTTCCCAGGTGATCTATTCAATGTCTATATATAATCCTTGTAATTTTTTTCTGGATCTTCTGCCTCTCTCAGGAGAACATGTGCAGCTTTTGTGCATTCTTGTTTTTGTCTTTGTTCTTGATCTATGTACTGATTGTGCATCTGGGATTTTTTTAGGTCTATTTTTCAGTTCCATAGTCTGTTCTGTACCACTTGCTCCCATCTGAACAATTTATTAAAGTTTATTGTAAAATACAGAAAATTTACCATCTTAACCATTTTTCTGTATTCATCTCACTAGAGTCAAGTACATGCCATTGTTGTACACCCAATTTTTAGAAGTTTTCCACCTTACAAAACTCAAACATTCTATATCCATGAATAAATCTTCATTCTTCACACTCCCAGTGTCCCACATGCACACACCCCCTGAAAAATCACTCTTTGTTTTTGATTTTGTGCCACACCCAGCGATGCTCAGGATTTACTCCTGTTCTGCACTCAGGATTTATTCTTGGAGGTGCTCAGTGACCATATGGGATGGCAAGAATCAAACCCAGGTTAGTTGCATTCAAGGAAAATGCCTGATCCTTGTACTATCTCTCCAGTACCCCCACTATTGTTTCTGTTCAATTTGATCAGTCTAAGATGCCTCAGAGAAGTGGAGTATATAGTATTTGTCATTTATGATTGGCATATTTCCCTTAACATAGCCTTTGAGGTTCATTCATCTTGTAGAATGTGTCAGAATTTTCTATTTTAAAGGCTGAATAATTTCTCATTGTATGAAAGTATCCTATTTTATTGATATACATATTCATTGACCAATTGAAGGAGACTTGGGTTGCTTCCACGTTTCATCCGTGACTAATGTTTCTCTATTAAAGGTGTGCAAGTATTTCTTTGAGACATTGCTTGCAACGATTGAATTCCCAGAGATGGAATTTGTGGGGATCATATAATTCTTTTTCTTATTTGAGGAAGTACCTTACTGCTTTTTAGAGCTGTTGTACTATCTTAGAGTTCTACTAGTGAAGCAGATTTCTGGTTTTTCTGTATCCTTGGCAACACTGCATTATCTCCATCTCCTTCTTTTCCTTTTCTTCCATTGTAGCTGCCTACCGACTCTGGTTTTGATTTGCATTTCTCTGATAGTGATGCTAAGCTTCTTTAAAAATCTGTGTTGGCCATTTGCATGTTATCTTTAAAGAAATAGCTATATGTGGTTTGCCATTAAAAAATATTTATTTGTAGGCTGGAGCGATAACAGGTAGGGCGTTTGCCTTGCATGCCTTGCATGTGGCCAACCCGGGTTCGGTTTCCAGCATCCCATATGGTCCTCCGAGCACCGCCAGAACTAATTCCTGAGTGCATGATCCAGAAGTAAACCCTGTGCAACGCCGGGTGTGACCCAAAAAGAAAAAAAAATAGTTATTTGTGTTTTCTATTGTTTAGTTGTAGAGTTATTTATATATTGTGGATGTTAATCCTGTATTATTCATGTATGTATTTTAAAAACATTTTACCCATTTTATAGACAACCTTTTACTCTATTGATTATACCCATAGGTGTTTTTTATTCATTTTGGTGGGCTAATTTATGTATTTTAACTTTTGTTTTCTTTTCTTTTGTTGTCATATAAAAGAAATCTTCACAAAATTGAATGCAATGAAGTTTCTTCAAAATCTTTGATAATTTGAAGATGTATATTTAGGCTCATAATAAATTTAAGTTTTGAATACGGTATAAAATAAGAGTACAGCCTCATTGTTTTTGGGGAATATCTTTTTGCTTTCCTTTCTTTGCATATGGCTATCTTGTTTTACAAACACTATATTATTTATTAATCAAATAATTTAGTTAGACATCATTAGGCCATAAATATAAGGACTTATTTCTGAACTCTCTAGTTTGTTTCATCAGTTTATATGTATGTCTTTGTATAAATTAATATGTGCCTGTAATCTATTTTGATTACTAAAACTTCAAAACATAGTTTCATGTCAGGAAATAATAGATCTCAATTTTTTATTCTTTTTTCTCTATTTGGTGTCTCTTGAGATTCCTTGAGAATTTTAGAAAGTAGTTTTCTGCTTTAGCAAAAATGCCAATGGGATTTTGATAGTGATCACATAAAAGTTATAGTTCATTTGGATATTGTGGACACTGTAACAACATTTGCTCGACCAGGCCCAGTAACGTCTCCATTGGAGACTTTGTTGTTACTGTGTTTGGCATATCGAATACATCACGGGGAGCTTGCCAGGCTCTGCTATGCGGGAACCTTCTAATCTATGAACAAAGGGTATCTTTCCATTAAATTAAGACTAGCTTTCAGTGTTTTTTTCAGCATTCAGTGCATTAGTCTTTTGCTTATTTGGTTAAGTTGCTTGTATTATAAGTTTTCTTAAACTTATTTTCATATAGTTTCCCCCCAGATTTTGTTGAAATACCTTTTATTTATTTATTTATTTAAATTTTTATTAGTGAAAAACCTTGAGGTATATTGTAGACTTACAAGTTTTTGTGCTTGGGTTTCAGTTATACAATGATCGAGTGCCCATCCATCCACCAGTGCCCATTCCCCATCTCCAATGCTCCCAGCAACCCTCCCACCCCCCACCCCTCCTATCCTACCCCACCCCTTTTGTTCTCTCTCTCCTTTTGGGTGCTGTGGTTTGCAAAAGAGGTATTGAATGGCAATCATGTTTGGTCTAGAGTTTACTTTCAGCATGCATCTCCCATCCTGCGAGGATCCTCCGAACACCCCTTACTTGGTGTTCCTTTCTCTATCTGAGCTGCCATTTCCCCTAGCATGTGTGGCTGGTCTTCAAGCCATGGAGAGAATCTCCCAGTACTTATCTCGACTATTCTTGGATGTTAGTCTCCCATTTTGTTACTTTATTTTCCCCAGATGAATGCAATCTTTCTATGTCTGTCCCTCTTTCTGACTCATTTCACTTAACATGGTACTTTCCATGTAGTACCACTTGTATGTAAATTTCATTACTTCATCTTTTCTAATAGCTGCATAGTACTCCACTTTGTAGATGTACCAAAGTTTTTTTAACCAGTCATCTGTTCTAGGGCACTCGGGTTTTTCCAGATTTTGGCTATTGTGAATAGTGCAGCAATGAACATAGAAGTGCAGATGTCATTTCGACTGTATTTTTATGCTTCTTTGGCATATATTCCCAAAAGTGGTATTGCTGGGTCAAATGGGACATCAATTTCTAATTTTTTGAGAATCATCCATACTGTTTTTCAAAAGGGCTGAACCAGTAGTGGAGAGTCCCTTTCTCGCTACATCCACACCAACACCGGTTGCTTTTGTTCTTTTGGATGTGGACCAGTCTCTGTGGTGTGAGATGATATCTCATTGTTGTTTTGATCTGCATCTCCCTGATGATTAGTGATGTAGAGCATTTTCTCATGTGATTTTTAGCCATTTGAATTTCTTCTTTGGGAAAGTTTCTGTTTTTTTCATCACCCCATTTTGATAGGGTTAGATGTTTTCTTCTTGTAGAGTTCAACCAGTGCTTTGTATATCCTTGATATCAATCCTTTATCAGATGGGTATTGGGCTATCATATCAACAAAAGTAAAAATAAAAACCATGTAATCATATCAATAAACTCAGAGAAAGCTTTTGACAAGATCCAGTACTTATTTATGATTAAACTTCTCACCAAGATGTGTTTTGAAGGAACTTTCCTCAAGATTGTCAAAGCCATCTACAACAAACCCATGGCAAACATTATCCACAACGGGAAAAATCTAAGGGCCTTTCCTCTAAGATCAGGGACAAGACAAGGATGCCCACTATCACCACTTCTGTTTAACATAGAACTGGAAGTACTTGCAATAGCGATTATGCAAGAAAAAAACATTAAAGGCATCCAGATAGGAAAGGAAGAAATCAAGCTCTCACTATTAGCAGATGATCACGATCATGATCATCCTGTTGTTCATGGTTGCCTTGAGCAGACACCAGTAATGTCTCCTTTGTCCTAGCCCTGAGATTATAAAGTGCCATATTCAAGGTTCTTTCAGTGCTAGGAGAATGAGACTCATCATTGTTACTGGTATTTGGCATATTGGGTACAATATGGGGAGTTTGCCAGACTCTGCCATATGGGCAGGTTACAGTCGGTAGCCTGCCAGGTTGTCCAAAGTAAAAATGAGAAAATAAGCTCTGCTTTGGGCGGGGAGGGAAACTCAACCCGCCCCCTCCAAGGGACCCCTGCGAGGAGAGCCAGGCGTGGAGGCACGAGACTCTGCGCTGTTCTTTTCCGGGAGCTGTGTTTTGTGGTCTCTGGGTCTTGGCCCTTGATGGGATTACAAGGCGCCAGGGCGTCAGTTGGTGGGTGTGACACCTGCCTACTGAAATATGGAGGATCTGGGTGCAGGATGCTCAGCCCCGTTCCGAGCAGGCTTGGAGACCTCAGCCCCGGAACCCATAAGCCTTTGTTCGTCTGCTGGTACCTTCATGTGTGTGGAGAGTGGTCTCAGCATGGTTGTGACTGGTTCTGGAGGTCTTCAGCTGCTGGAACTCATCCTAAATCCTCTACCAAGAAACTCCTAGAAACAATAGTCTAGTACAGTAAAGTCGCAGGTTATAAAATCAATGCCCAAAAATCCATGGCCTTCCTATACACAAATAATGAGAGAGAGGAAAGTGACATGAAATAAAAAATAACCCTGTTCACAATTGTGCCCCAGAAAATCAAATACCTCGGAATCAGCCTAACTAATGAGGTAAAAGACCTCTACAATGAAAACTGCAAAACGCTACTCCATGAAATAAAAGAGGACATGAGGAAATGGAAACATATCCCCTGCTCATAGATAGGAAGACTCAACATCATCAAAATGGCAATACTCCCCAAAGCATTATACAGATTCAATGCTATCCTTATAAGGATACCCATGAAATTCTTCAAAGAAATAGATCAAACACTCCTGAAATTCACATGGAACAAAAAATGCCCACGGATAGCTAAAGCAATTCTTGGGAAAAATACCTTTTATTTTTATAATGATTTCACCCTTCTTAATTTTTCCTTGCTGCTTTAGGCTTGTTATAAATTGGAGTTCACATTTTTTATTTTCCTGGAGACACCCATATCTGTGGTAAACATGTATACTCATGATATATAAAAGTGGTACATATATAATAAAAATCCTTCATTATGTGTGTCATATATATCTGTATCTTATAAATATTTGATTCACATGTATACCATTAAAACGCACATGCATCACCATAAAATAGGAATATACATGTATAAGTAGGGAATTATATTCATTTAAATATGCATGGAAATATCTTGTAAACACCATGATCAATGAAAGAAGACTATCACAAAGACCCACATTTTGTATGATTACATTTATCTTAATGTCCAGAAAGTGTTAACCTATAGAGACAAAAAGTAGATAATTTGGTCACAGAGACTGGGAAAATGGGGCAATGGGGAGTGATTGACGATAGGTATGGAGTTTTTTTTTTTGAATAATTAAAAGTTTTAAAATTATACTGTGCTGATAGTGGCACAACTCTAGGAAGATACTAAAATCTATTAGGTGCATACTTAAATAAATGGATTTATGTTATATAAATTACATCTCAAAACTGTTCAAAAGAAAAATATACATTAGAGAGTGATGACATGAGAACTAGACAGAAGATAAAGGCTGTATTCCAAGTCAGAAACACACTCCTAAAAATCAATTATTAATAACTTTGCAAAAATAGCTTTTTATTAAATATAAAAAATTTGAAGAGAAATAGACACACTTCTTTCACTGTAACTGGATACAACACATCTCACAGCCTGATCTTGCATAACTCCTTTTCCCTAAATCCAACTGTTGTTTTGACTTAAACTTGATTTTATTTGTATAAAAATAACCTGTGAATCCCACATTATACCATTTGATCATAAGCTGTGTTCCTTTGAGTGGTAAATTTTCCTGGCATTTTGAACATGGAGAACAGGACCCAATCTTCGAGATGGGCACAATTTTCTCCCATTTACAGACATATTCCAGCATTGACTTCAGTATCTTTTCCAGCCGCTCTTTCAGGCTGAAATAATTTTTAAGTCATTCCTGCCTACAGTCTCAGATGTCCAGCTGTGTGAACTTCTCCTTGGTGCTGTCTTTTGCATTTGAAACTGCAAACATGCTATTCCCATCATTTAGCAGCTGAAGGTCAAGATGAACTAGTTAGGTTTAGAAGCACATCTCCCTGAATTATGAAGTTTTCATCAATTTCTAGTTAGTAAGTATGAAAATATGAAAAAACATTAGGTCATTTGTTGCACAATTATTTAATGAAGGTATTTTAAACATTATCCGGGCTTTATTTGAAACAAGCTTTCTGTTTCACTTAGAAATTTGGGGTGAAGTATTGTAGAAGTCATGCTACATATTTCTTTAATAAAAATTTTAATAATTCTTAAGCAATAATTATATGTCTTTAATTATAGGAGGGAATAAGCCATTTACTCTTTTAAGGAACATGAAATGTTAAAAAATAAGTTCTATCAGATAATAAACACTTCTAAATGCACAAATGTCTTTGCATATATATTTCGCAGTAAAGGCTTTTTGAGTTTTCCACAGGAAAAAATATTTCTTACAAAACAGGTAAACAAAGAATACATTTCTTATTAGATATTTCAAAGAAGGCTAATCAGATTATCAGCAGGTTGAAGGGTATTCTCTCAGAAGAAAAATGGAAAGGACCATATTTGAAAGACATGCAAGTTTTGTCCTCATGAATCTTGGTGACCTTTTGTAGTGCTGATGATTACAAACTGCTGTCCCCCACGCTACACCAGCCTTTCACATCTATGTGCTGATTTTACACTTTACTTTCTTTAGAATAATCTTTTCTAGTATATAGGGTTGAAAAAAAATGGAAGTGATAATGAGTGGTTCCCTGGAAGATTTCAGTTAATTTTTGTCTACCAAAGGCATTTCCTTAAATTCCTCTTTATAACCTTTCTTAATTTACTTAGTTGTCTCTTTCCTTTTAATCGCCCCCCACAATGGAACAGGCTACCAATTGCTCAAGAAACAATTTTTTTTTCTTATCAGAAGTAAAAGTCTCAGTGTTACATCTCTACACTCATTATCAACATTTCTCTATAATCACAACCAAGTTCTGTAGCATGTATTGTTTCTACTACTTGTCTCATATGTATGGAAAAGATACTAGGAAGTATAAAAAAGTTTCTATGCTTCAAATGAAGGCAAAGTATGGGCCTGTGAGACAATAGGAGGGCAAAGGAAAGGAGAGAATCCATTGAGAGTTGTGGCCAAGGCTACATATTTACAGCAATCAGTCACTGGTAACTAAGTTAATGGGGTCTTCATTTTCACTGAAGGGATTTAAAATCCAAAATTGTGAGTCACATGACTAGACCTATAAGAGTGAAAGGATTCTAGTAACTTTTTTTTTAAAAAAAATTTATTAGTGAAACACCATGAGGTACAGTCATAGACTTACACATTTTTGTGCTTGGATTTCGGTTATACAATGATCAAGTACCCATTCCTCCACCAGTGCCCATTCTCCACCACCACTGATCCCTGTATCCCTCCCATCCCCCAATCCACCCCACCCCACCCTACTTCTGTGGCAGGGCATTCCCTTTTGTTCTCTCTCCTTTTGGGTGCTGTGGTTTGCAAAAGAGGCATTGAGTGGCAATCATATTCGATCTATAGTCTACTTTCAGCATGCATTTCCATCCTGCGAGGATCCTCCCAACATCTCCCTTCTCTATCTGAGCTGCCTTTTCCCCTAGCGTGTGTGGCTGGCTTCCAAGCCACGGAGTAAACCTCCTGGTACCTATCTCGGCTATTCTTGGGTGTTAGTCTCCTATTTTGTTACTTTATGTTCCCCAGATGAATGCAATATTTCTATGTTTGTTCCTTTCTTTCTGACTCATTTAGCTTAGCATGATACTTTTCCTCCATGACAATGAAGCTAATGGTATCTTCAAAGATGTCACACCACTGGCCAAGCAAGTGAAAACAGAGATAGACAAATGGGACTATCTTAAACAGATGACTGGTTAAGGATTCTAATAACTTTTTAAAAATGATATACTAAATCTAAATAAATGCTAAATAAAATCTTAGTTTCTTTACTTAAGTAGGCTTACTCCACATTTACTTTAAATAAATGTTATCATAGGTCAACATTAATGATGATTTAAGGACAGTATATATTATTGCTGATAGGTTGGAACTTTATCCTGTGAAGGATATCATTTTATATATGTTTGTGTAGATAAAAACCAAACATAATAACAATAGAATAAAAAATCCAAAGGAAGTTGAATGTGGCATTTATATATGAAAGAACCAGAATGTTCTATGCTTATAGCAATGTGTATATATATACTATCACTATCACCCCGTTGTTCATCGATTAGCTTGAGCTGGCCCAGTAACATCTCCATTTGTCCCTGTCACGTGCTAGTGTAGCCCGATGACATATTGGGGGATCCTTCAGGATCAGGGGAATGAGGACCATTCATTGTTACTGTTTTTGACATATTGAGTATGCCACAGATAGCTTGTCAGGCTCTGCTGTGCGGGCAGGATACTCTTGGTAGCTTGCCGGGCTCTCTGAGAGGGATGCAAGCTCTTGGGGCAGCCTCTAATCACCTTTACAGGAGTTCCTAGTCAGACATATCGGCAGGTATGATACTCTCAGTAGCCTGCTGAGTTCTTTGAGAGTGAGAACTAGAGAATAAGAGGTTGCGCGGCTGCAAATGCAGCCGTGCGCTTTCAGGAACTTGGTTTTAGAGACTCTGGATCCTGGCTGTTGATGGGGGTTACATAGCAGTTGGTGGGTGTAACTGTCTAGCTACTGGAAAGTGGGGAAGCTAAGTGGAGGAGGCCCAGTCCTGATCCGAGCAGGCTTGGAGATCTCAACCCAGATCCTGCACACCTGGGTTCCTCTGCCAGTTCCTCGTCCAAGTGTGTGGCGAGTGGTCTCAGCATACCTTTGGCTGGGTCCCAGAGATCTTCATCTGTCTATAATATGAACACACACACACACACACACATATATATATATATATATATTAAATAACATATTATGAGACAATCCACAATAGATTATCCTTTTTATAATCTGCACATATATCTATTAGTGAATATGTATCTTCTCTTTTAAAGTATAGTTTTGAGAGATAGTTCAAGGGTAAAGGTGCTTAACTTGAGTGCTATCAACTATATTTAATCCCCAGGACCACATATGGTTTACCAAATACTACCAAGAGTTATCCTTCAGTGCAGAAGTGGGAGTAAGCATTGAGCATTATCAGATGTGGCCTTTAAACTCAAATAAACAAAACCACAAAATAAAATATTTATATTTATTTTATCATAATATTTGTTTTATCATAATATTGCATATAATACATATATTTTGTTTCTTTTTAAAAAATTTCACAAAATATAGTCCATAATATTTGGATGGTTATGCCCCTTTTTTGAATTTTAGTTTTGATTTTGAGAGTTTACAGGTACATAGTAACAAGAATTCTAGCAACACAAAGGTTAGATACAATAAAAAAAATGTCACTGAAATTGGAACACTCTTGACCTTATTGTTACAGTTTCCATAACCAGGAGAAAAGGAATAAATGTTACTATTTTCTTATAATACTTTCATGTCTTTGTCTGCTACTTCTAGCATCTGTATCCATTCTGGGCTAGTTTCTATTGTTTGATGCTTCATTATGGGTTATATCCCTTAATAAATGTTACTTACTTGAATATTCACCTGTGTAATCATCATATGTAATTTGGCGAAATGAATGAAATTCTCAAAAATTTATTTGTGAATTCAGAACAAATTTTATTAAGTGGAGCTAGGCTAACACTTGCCACCCCACCCGCACCCCAAGTTTTTAGCCAAGGTTTACATTCCACTAGATTGCATCTTATTAATATGAAATATATTTTACATGGGTTATTTTAGTTATTTTTTAGGGGTATATGATTTATAAAGAACACTGGATCTGTTCCTGGCCAACACTGAGTAATAGAAACTGTATTTAACTTCCCAAGGGAAACAACCCTCCCCTTTGTTCAAACTTTCCCCCACCCCAAGTAAAATATTTGAAACATTTTAAAGATACTAGAAAGCAGGCCTCAAAAGGACATTACCTTTTGAGAGATGGAAAACAAATGAGAAAAACACTACTGAGCCAATCACCTTGAGAGAGTTTCCAGGGCATGTGGCAGTAGGGATAACCCAAGCAAGCCTATCTAGTTCTCTGAGCTGAGAGACCAAGAAAGCCGAAAGCATTTAATTTGTGTGTGATATAGACACAGAGGAGAGAGCTTCACAAAAGAACTCACATTTGCATATGATCCCCCCGAGTAGCAACGGTGTACTGATCAATGCCTAATAAGTTTCCAAATATCTTTTGGAAAAGTTTAGAGGACTAGTGTCTTGAATTCACAACAATAATAAATGATGTCTGTTCCTACCAGCCACAGAGAATAGTGGGGTCAATTACTTAGAAAGATTTTGCCTCGATGGTAGAAGAATAATTAGCAGTAGACTAAACATGGATCTGGTCCCAACTAATGAATCTTTAACAAGATCTGACAAGATCAAAATGTTTTTAAGAAATTTAATTGCATCTAAGAACAAAGCTCAAGGACGTTTAAAGGAACTCAGCTACATCCAGTATCCAACAAGGTGGCATTCACAATGTCTTACATTCATGTCAGATGGTTCAGTGAATGTAAAAAAGGTGTGTGTCTGGAGGGAGGGGGCGGGGGGGGGGAGGAGGCTATGACACATAATGAAGTGTCAAACAACAGAAACTAGTGTCAAACCCAGAATAGATACAGATGTTAGAAGTAGCAAAGACAGTGAAAGCATTTTTATAACTGTTAATATGTAAGTTGACAAAAGTTAAGTAGATACATAAAAGACATTAAATAAGCCTACATTAAACAATTAGAGATGAAAACCACAGTATATGAAACTTAACATATACTGAATTATGTTGATGACAGATTATACAACTCAGAGAAAAGAGTAGTATACTTGAAGAAATTTCAATAGAAATTATCTTAACGAGAATAAATTACTTTTTAAAGAAAAGCAAAAATATCTCATGGAAATACAGGACAACTTCAGATGGCCTAATATATGTATAATTGGAAAATACAAAGAAAATTAGGGAAAAGGGGATAGAAAAATATTTGAATAATTTATGAATTAAATTTTCTAAATTTAAGAAAAATTAATAGCACAGCGGTAGGGCATTTGCCTTGCATGCAGCCAACATGGCCAGCCCGAGTTCGATTCCTCCGCCCCTCTCGGAGAGCCCGGCAAGCTACCGAAAGTATCTCACCCGCACGGCAGGGCCTGGCAAGCTCCCCGTGACATATTCGATATGCCAAACACAGTAACAACAAAGTCTCCAATGGAGACGTTACTGGGCCCGCTCGAGCAAATCGATGATCAACGGGAGGGCCTTTACTTTACTTTACTTACTTTAAATCTATAGACCAAAGAAAACTAACAAAACGTGAGCACCAGTAGCGTAAAGAAAAGAATGTTAAAGCACAAAATAATTAAATATTTCAATGTGAGTAATACAGAGAAAATTTTCTAAGCAATCAGGGTAAAAGTTCACATTTTTACAGAGGAACACATATAAGGATATTTGATTTCTCATCAGAAACAGATTCAAATAAGAAGATACTAATACAACATGCACAAAATAACAATGTTTCATTAAAAGAGCAAATAATAATAAAATAGAATATTAAAAAATACTTTCTAGCTAAAAGAATAATCTAGTAAAAATGTTTTCCAAATTGGAAATCAAAACAGAAAATAATATCACACCAATGGGACTGGCACACATCAAAAAAGAAAAAGCAACCAATATTGGCATAGTTGTGGGGAAAAAGGGACCCTCATTCACTGCTGATCCAAAATTCTCTTCAGAAAAGACATTTACACTCCTATATTTACTGCAGCACTACTCACAATAACCAAAAGATGAAAACAACCCAAATGTCAAAGAACAGATGACTGGAGAAAGAAACTATGGCACATACGCACAATGGAATATGACTTGGCAATAAGGAAAGATGAAACCACACAGTTTGCTCTTAAAGGATGGATCTGGAGAATATACTGCTGAGTTAAATTAAAGTGATCTCTCATAGTGGGGTATAAACAAACACAGTAAGGAAATAACAAGTGACCAAAGGCAACACAAACTGACAGAAATAAGTGCTGAAAGGCAAGTGGTCTTTTGTAGGAAGCATATTATTGCAGGGTAGATGGGGAACTAGGGACACTGGGATAGCGGTTCAGGGTGTAGTGCTGGAATGTTTTATGTGTAAAATCCTATCGTTAACAGTATTATAAATCATAGTGCCTAAAATTAAAATGAAAACTTTAATAATCTTCAAAACTGAGATGGACAATTTCTCGTGTCTAAAATAAATAGAAATAATGCTTCTTAGCAGAACCATGACTAAAGGATGTGACAAATTAAGTTCTTTAGTAGCACTGTAGCACTGTCCTCCCGTTGTTCATCGATTTGCTCGAGTGGGCCCAGTAACGTCTCCATTTTGAGACTTGTTGTTCCTGTGTTTGGCATATGGAACACGTCACGGCTAGCTTGCCAGGCTTTGCCGTGCAGGATACCCTGGGTAGTTTTCCAGGCTCTCCGAGAGGGGCGGAGGAATCGAACCTGGCTCGGCAGGGCTGGCTGTGCACAAAGCTCTACCACTGTGCTATCGCTCCTTACCCACAGTCCTGAGTCTTTAGTAAGGTAAAAGGTAAAGACCCTCCCGTTGATCGTCGATTTGCTCGAGCGGGCCCAGTAACGTCTCCATTGGAGACTTTGTTGTTACTGTGTCTGGCATATCGAATACTCTCGGTAGCTTGCCGGGCTCTCCGAGAGGGGCGGAGGAATCGAACTCGGGTCGGCCATGTTGGCCGCTTGTAAGGCGAACGCCCTACCCGCTGTGCTATCACTCCAGCCCCAGTAAGAAATAAAATATTAGCAGGCGAAAATCTTTTTTTACACAAAAGAATAAAGACCTCCAGAAATGGTAACAGCTAATTAAATATATTACTTTATATTATTAGTAGTACTATTTTTTTAAACACCATGGTTTACAAAGTTGTTTACAATACAATTGTTTTAAGCTTTTGATGTTTGATCACCAACTCCACCACCAAAGTGACCTTCCCTCCACCACTGTCACCACTTCCAAACCACCCTCCAAGCCTTCACCCTTAGCAGGCAAAAAACAGTTGATTCTACATTGCTTGCTCCAACTAAATGGTTAAAGGAATTATCAAAAATACTTCAGTTAAAGAAGATATGTGAAAATTGTTATATCTCAAGTGGGGTTATTAAGTCCTTGTCTAAAAATTTAGTAAGCTGTTTATTGCTAATTGAGCCTTCAGTGTAATTGTTTTTGTTTGTTGAGTTTAATTGGCTTCTATTTTCTTTCCCAGGTAATTTGGTGTGCTCATTTAGAATTTTAGTATTGACAAATTTGGAGGTATGTATGGACGCATAACTGTCATGCTGTACAGACAAATTAGGAGATATGGTCTGGGCCAATAAGTTGAAAAGACGCTGGAGTTCTCAGTCTGGACACCAGGAGTACCAGAAAATTTTCAAAGTTTGGTGTTTCTGCAAGAGTATAAGTGAAGCAGTGGAGTTGAGCCATTGGTGTGGATGCAGTAATGGGTTGTGGGTGTTGTGCTTTTGCAGATGATGACTTGGCCCATTCCCCTCCTGAGAATGCCCCAGAGTTCTCAGCTGGTGAAACCAGTGTATCCATGAATTTTAGCTGCCTGGCAAGCATCTCCCTGGAGATTTAGTCATGAATCAGTAGAGCAGGACTGTTTGGGTGAGTCAACATGACAGTGACTATTCCTATCAATTTACTATTGATATCAGTTGCTTTCTAAAATAAATGTAATATCTGCGATATTAATCACAGATAAATATGTATACTACAAGTTAATTTCAAAGTAATGATTTATATTGAAATAGAACAGAATAATATCCAAGTAATAAAAATATGCAGCACATCAAATTTTTACAAAGTGAGAATACCTATGTAATTAGCACCCAGATTTACAAATGGTATATTATCATTACAGAAGCATCCCTTGTACTTCTATCCAGGTACTACTCCCTCTCAAGAGGTATCCTGACTTCTTTCTCCTATGATCTCCTCAGAATACTGAACATCAATATTACTAAGATTACTATTCCCCCCTCCCCACAAAGAATGCTTTATTCTGTCATAAATTTTATTCACCTACCTTGATTATATTGAATATAGCCAATGTTTTTGTGAGAAAGCATCTGTATGTAAGTTTTTGCAGTGTGGTCACCTTAAACAACCCAAGCTTAAGTGTTGTGATTTTCCCCAAAGATCTATTTCAGGAATGCAGAATTTATTCTTCAGTTGCTGGAGAGTTGTGGAAAATGGTGTCTGGATAACTATTACTTGATAAATCTTGTGTTATTAGTCACAAAATCTAAAAAAAATTCACCTTTTGTGTCTAATAACATAAGTTTGGTGGTGTGAGAATTCAGTCCCTTTGTCTCAAATAAAGGACCACCTTCACTTCTGCGATCCCAAAATGTTGAAACCCTTGTTGAGCTTCATTGCAGCACAATTTATCCTACCCTCTGCCGCTTCTCCTCTTTTTTTCTCCATGTATCCAAAAGCTATCCAAAGATTTCCCAGAGGAATATTTGCAAAACCATTGTTTGTTTTTAAGTGTTCAAAACCACCCCATTTTATATTGATTTGGTTTTGTAAGAGTATTCTTGACATTTTAGGTTCTGAACCCAAACTTTCTAGGTGAAAATACTTATTCTTTTATGTGTTCACAGTAGGGATTTCAGGCAGGTAACTTTTTTGTCAATTTACCTGTAAAACCTATATCTTATTTCCACGAACTTCGTGGGCATAGCTCAAACGAGTTTTTATTTTTATTTTTGCTAATTTTGGTGCCACATTGGATAGCGTTCAGGGATTACTCCTGGTTTTGTGCTCAGGGATCACTCTTTGTGGACTCAGGGACCATACTGAGTGTCAGTATTGAACCCAGGTCAACTGCATGTAAGGCATGCACTCTACCTGTTATACTATCTCTCTCAATCTCGGATGAGGTTTTGTAAGGACCAGACTCTTGATATAGTTTATTTTGTAGGATGTTATGGAGAAAATTGGCATCTATGATAGTTACACTCTATGGAATAAGGTTAGGTTCCCTGTTCCCCAAATATTTCAGACATTTCTTTGTGATTTTTAGGAAGATGAAGAAAATTTAACAAGGATATGGTCACAGGAAAGGGTAGAAAAAAATGTATGGGGGAAAGTTAATGAATGACTCTATTCAGTGCAGGAAAACCTAGATTATCATTCTTTATTATACTCCACTCACTTCTAAAAATAAATGAATATGACTTTATGATTTTGAGTACAACACATGGTAGAGATGGATTTTTTTCTAAAGAAAACAATTTAAAGTAACAAAAGTGTGGGTATTTTAGGTACTGAAAAACTCATTTTGTCTCATCTGATTAATAAAGTATATCACATCCTGGGAAAAATAAATTTTGGGGGGACTTAATCTACAGAAGAATTTATATGTTTGCTATTTCATATCTTCAATGTGTTATGAAATACAACAAAAATACTGTTTTCTTGGATGTTTTTATTTGTTCTTCATAAAATCTGAAAGCATAACATTGCATATTTAGTCTCCCAAGGCATTTTTATATGAATCTTAGGAAATATGGTCCATTTGCTTTGCTTACGCTTACACTACTAACATTAACTAAGGGATAATGTTTATAGAATATAAAGGCATGATTCTCAACCTCAACTGTACATTATAATCATCGGGGGAACTTTAAAATTCCTGATGCCCACACTGCATCCTGAACCAATTAAATCAGGATCTCTGCGAGAGGACAAATAATTTTTTTTTTAAGTTTCAACATGAAGGCAAGGTTGAGAATGCTGATATAAAAGACCCAGTAGTTACCATATCCATTAGCCTGCTTTTTAAATTTCTTTTCTGAGTGGAACTTTTAATAAATTCTTAATTACAATCAAGTAATGTACCAACAGATATTTAAAGTGGGAATATTGTGGGCAATTCATGAAATAACTGAAGTCAGCAAAGTAGATTCAGGAATGACTACAATCAATCAACTCTGTGGCAAATCAGTGGAGGATTTAATGATTATTTCTGCGTTTGCAAAAATAAGTCAACCAATTGTTTGTCCTTTGTGGGGAGTCAAAGCTTGTGACCAAGTTACTGTCCTCAGTAGTTTGCCAACTCCAGGTTGATGAAGGGTGAAAAGTATCCCATGGCTGGATGGCCTTAAAAATCTGGAAACACTAGGCTGATTCAGGAGATGCTCTGGGTTCCAGCACTGCACTCCCGGCAAATGACTGGAGACTTGGTTGAAGTTCCTAGGAATTAACATGAAATGTCCCTTCATGAATTGAAATGTGTTTGTCAATGGCTGGTAAATAATAGTTTCATTCTTCATCACTGTAAGGTGGTGGCCTAGCATCTTATCTGAAGATCTAAGCTCCAAATGGAATTGAAACTCTTTCTAAGGGCTTTTCATTCTTTTTCCTTTGGAGGAGAGAGCACAGAAAGTCTTGAGAGCCCTGTCTCTCTATTTCCAGGCCTTTCTGAGTCACTTTAGGTCCTAGGGTTCAGCCTGGCTTCAATAACCTAACCAAATGGGCCATATTTCCTAAGATTCCTCTGTTCACTTCTGCACTATTTGGGAGTGGTACTCAGGAAAGTCTATCAGAAAAACAGACGAAGGTTTTGACCCTTAAGCCTATTCCTAACTTTGAGACACTGAACAGGTTGCCAAACTTCTGACTCCATTTTTTGATGTTTAATGTGGGGATAATAATCAATCATTAAAATGTTTTATACAATGCTATACATATTTAAGAAGTTATGTGTAAAAGAAATTGATGAAGTGTTTGGCAGACACTGTAGAAGAAAATTGTCTTAACGTACCAAATAGGATAGTTAGATGTTATCTGCGCTGAACTAAAAATGTGAGAGTTTAGCAAAATATGTGCCAATGGGAAGCTTTTCCTGGGACTAGAAAAGAATGCTTACTTTCAGGTCCATGTAGTATGGAAGTCACTCTTGTATTGAATATGGCAAATCTGAATTGTGATGTACTCTGTGTTAATAAACACTATTTCAAGCAGTGTACAATAATAATAAAACATTTAATTTACAGTTATTTACCAATAGCAGGGCTGGAGCGATAGCACAGCGGGTAGGGCATTTGCCTTACACGTGGCCAACCCAGGTTCGATTTCTCCATCCCTCTCGGAGAGCCTGGCAAGCTACCAAGAGTATCTCACCTGCACAGCAGAGCCTGGAAAGCTCCCCATGGTGTATTCGATATGCCAAAACAGTAACAAGTCTCACAATGGAGATGTTGCTGGTGCCCACTTGAGCAAATTGCTGAACAATGGGAGGACAGTACTCCAGTGCTACTAATAGCGTGCATTTTAAACATATTTGGTTAAATGAGGGATCTTTTTAAAATCAACTTTATTTGAAAAAGATGGCTCAAAGCATTGGAGTATATGAGAGAGTCCTGCACTTGATCAATCAATTAAATAGTTCTCCAAGAATAGCTGGAGGTGACCACTAATTTCAGTTATTAGTGGTCCAGCAATCAACCCTCCCTCCTCCAACAAAAACCAACTTCATCATCTCTTCAATTCTTTATAGCAAAATGTGGTTGATAGAAAATTTGAAATGTAGTTGTTCTACATTTGTTGCTTGCATTATATTCTTATTTGGCATTGCAGTTCCATAAATTTATCTTTGACCAATAGAACATTAGGAAAGCACTAAATCCTATACTAATTACGTTTATCTGGAAATCATGCTTTTCTTTTGTCTTTTGTCACTTATACCTGGAGTCCCATGACATAAATATCTGTTCTTGACATCAATCTGTGTATAATCATGCTGCTGTACAACTTCATAAATTAAACATTCTTGAACAAATAATATCATAGGTCTTTCATAAAATATTTTTTGTATTGTGAACAAATAACTCAATTTTTAAAATATTTTCTCTGATTTTGTTTTCTCCTTTAGATGAAGACATGTTTTGAAGAGCCTCAGTTACTCTCTGGATCACTTGAGGTGCTCCCTATAATTCCTGTATTACCCCTTTGTTATTTATTAGGTATGTGAGAGGGAGGGACAGTTTGTGTTTGTGATGGACTCAGTTGATCGCAGGCAGAATGACAACAATTTAATTTTACTAGGAAACAAAATGGAACCTAGTAAAGAACAAATGCAATTTTGGAAATAGAAATCTGAACTGCATCTGATCTTGCTGACATCAATTTTCTGACATTAAAAATCATCACATTTAACAGCTTGAGGCAGGTGCTACAGAGAAGCAAGAGACAGAGCCTACATAGAAATACCCTGTGCAAATTACAGTGGAATCATTAGTATGACATGAATATTTAAATAATAAATATACATTTTAAGATAATTCATTTGTTGTTGTTTTTTCAGATTTACAACATTACAATCATTTTGTGGTGGTAACTTTGAGGGCCTTTAGCTATTAGTTATATCTTAATCTATGCTTTTCACCATATATTTTTAAAACAACATGCAACAATGTGGCCACATTATACAGAGAAGAAATAAAAAGACTAATGGATGTATAATCTCTTATTCTATACTTTATAATTCCATGGAGGTCAACATTGTGAGCCCTATATAGGTTACTTTTTTTCTATGTAGTTTTAAAAGTTCTCATAGGCACATGAAGAAAAGTAAAGAGAAACAAGTGAAATTATTCTTAATGATGTATTGACTACATTTAAAAATTTTAATGTACAATCATTAAAATATCACTTAGTATTTTATATACCCTTAAGAATTCTAAGTCTTCAAACTGTAGACTGTAGTTTTAATTTTTATAGCATTAACAGCTTATCTCCATTTGGATTAGTCTCATTTCTTATTATTTTTAAATTGTGAATGTACTAAGCATGTAGTTTAGACAACATGTTTACAGTAATGTTTAAAGTTTTGGTGTATGGTTACCACACCTTAACCACCCAAGTACCCATTGCTCTTATTGAATAAATTGTTTTTGGATGAGTTTCATTTTAAGCGTGCCTTACTGACATGTAGCCAGGAACTACTGTACTGAGAAGGACTTACTTGGTGGCATAAGTGTGTGAGCTATTTGCCCTTCAGAATCCAGGAAGACCCAGCCTAGCTACTTTTGATGTAGAGCAAGGATGTCTTTGATAAGGGGATAATGCATCTGACAATTCTTGAGACAGAGCTTGTGGTGACCCCAGTAGCTATAGTCTGGTGGTTCTGGAAAAGATGATGTGCTAATACTCTTGAATTATACAAATTCTGTATTTTACAAAGGTCTTTAATACTGGCCTTTGTCATGAAGATATCTCTCCTAGAAGAAAATTTAGAGTCTCTGGAATATCCTACTTGCTAAGAGTGTCTTTCTATGTTTGAGGTTTTGGGACATGCCCGACATTTTAAGTTGACGCTATGATTTATAGTGAATGGATTTTGTTTGCCTGGAGGTTTGAGCTGTACTCTTTCAGTTTGACCTTTCAAGGATGGGCAGGAGATTAGAGAGGGTCAACTTCAGCCTATGTGATTGGCCTCTAGTGCAAACTATGGCAACACCAAGTCTTGGGTGAACTTTCCTGGGTTGGCAACACTGCTTAAGTAGGGAAAAAAGCAGGAAAATTAACCTCCTTCTGAATTCTGCCTGGTTCACCTTTTTCCTAAGCTACATTAAATTTTTATTTTATTTAAATCTGTAAAAATGTAGACAGCATAATCGTGAGTATTATAAATTTTGAGGCATATGTGATCATTTTCTGTGAATCACCAACCTTGAAAGTGGTCTTGCAGGACCATGACACACATCCCTGGTTACCAAATGGATGCTAACCAAGAATGCTACTGAGGTAGGAGTCAGGGGGTAATGGAAAATAGGGATAGGGACCTAAAATTTATGGTGCACTTCTAAGCCAGACGCTATTCCAAATATGTTTCATGCCTTGCAATAACTCTAATATCTATCTTATAGAAAAGGAAATGGCACTCTGGTCTCCAGCCACCAAGAAGTCAAACTGATGAAGTGTGGTCCAACGCTTCAGCATGCAAAAAAGCCATTCACCCTAAATGAACTGTAGAATGAGAATTGACCTGGTTTCTCCCAGATCTCAAGTCCTAGTGCCAGCATACCACGGTAAAGATGTAACCAGATTCACAGGGAGACATTGGCCATGGCATGTGTGGCAGTCTGTGGATTCCTTGTTCACATCCTCATGACCTTGAATGATTTCATTGCCTAGAGTTCCTGTATGTTCCTTCCTTTGTTTCCCTAAGACAGCTCTCTCTAAGACAAACCTGGTGTGCTTGACCTGGGAGTGTCTCTCAACCAATGAGGAAAAGTTACTGAAGAAGGAATACTTTACTCATCTTGCTTCTCATTGGAGGAATTTTACATATCCCTACACATGATTCCCACTGGGTTTGGTCCCAGTTAGCCACAGTTATGTTCATTCCAGAAAGCCTTTAGTGCCACTTTTTCTTCTCCCTGTCACTTCTCCACTTCTTTACAGTGCAGATCTATGATCTTCTCCTAAGTAAACCAACTATTTGACACAAATATGAAACTAAGCATGTGTTTCTGATGGAGAAGCAGACTAAGTAAATAGGCAGTATCATACTGGAATGGACATACAGAAAGCTGTCACTGTCACTGCCCTCCCGTTGTTCGTCACTTTGCTCAAGCGGGTCCAGTAAAGTCTCCATTGTGACAATTGTTACTGTGCTTGGCATATCAAATACGTCACGGTAGCTTGCCAGGCTTTGCTATGCGGAGGAGATACTCTCAGTAGCTTGCTGGGCTCTCCGAGAAGGTCAGAGGAATCGAACTCAGGTAAGCCATGTTGGCCACTTGCAAGGCAAATGCCCTACCCGCTGTGCTATTGCTCCAGCCCAAAGATTATACACAAAGCAGAAACCAGAAAGTTCATAGGACAGTGGCACTATAGTTATATTTCATATTATATACTTTTAGTGTCACTTTCAGAGCAAGAGTATAGTTCTTTGTCTCATATTTGAATTAGGCTGAATCATCACTCAATTCTAGCATGAAATATGTACGTGCTGTAAGTTGCCATGCATGGTTCTATATTATAATGTGTTCTTTGTACTTAGTTTACCTGACTAATTCTTCTTGTTTTCCACCCTTAATACCATTAAAGTATGTGCCTAAATGAACCATCATTTATAAAGCTGAAAGCCGATATTTACTTAATCAAAATTAGACTTCCTAATACCTGTTAAAGGGAAAACCCGAAGGGGGGGGAAATATAAAGAATAATGCTCATATTATTTTTCAGACAATAAACAACCTTGGATAATCCTATTATGAACATTAGCATACATTTCACAGCCCATCTGGCAAACAATAAAGGTCGTGACTCTGTGTATTTGAAATGCTACCCAGGGCATTGTAGTAAGAAAAATGCTAAAACCTACAGCTGTGTCAATGGGTCAAAAAGCGGTCATAGTACATTTCTCAGACACTGTGGATTACCCAAATAGACTTTTATGAAGAAAAGCTGTGTGTTAGGAAACATGTTTTTCAAAACTAAATAGGACTGAGGGAATGGTTTTGTGACAAGCATGGGTGGAGGCAAGGGGGAGAATGTTACCTCTTTTCAGTGATTCATGGTTAAGTTAAACTGTGACAAAATGCCAGTGTCTTATGAAATGCAAATTGTTATTATAAAGACATCCTGCTTGAGAAAGAGAAAATGCAGTATCTGCTTCCAGTTAAGAATTCTTTTCCATAACTTCAAAAGAAGCCTCATTAAATCAGTGTTCCTAAGAATTCTCCTCCTTCCCCTTCTCCTTCTCCTTCTTTTTCTCCTTCCTCTTTCTCCTTTTCTTCCTCTTCCTCCTCCTCCTCCTCCTCCTCTGCCTCCTACTCTTCCTCCCCCTTCGTATCCTCCCTTCTTCTTCTCAGTGTGTGTATATATTATGCTTCTGCTATATGAATTATTCTGGTTTCTTGATTTGTTTCCTTTTTTCTGTTCCTATTTCTAGATAAGATAGTAAATTCACAAAAGGATTAAATCTAAAATTATATCTCCAAGCGTTATGTGTTATATAATATGTTTGTAGTACATTATCATCTAGCAAAATCTAAGAAATATTCCCCATGGATTCACCACACCTGTTCTAATCTACCCTCCAAATCCAGGTGGGTGGCCTCCAGAGGTGGGACCTTACTGGCCTTCCCACAAACCTGGAGTAGGCTGCAGATGGGCAGCTAATGTGCCTGGGTACCTTCAACCTTTTACTCTTCTCTCTATTCTCTGCCCCTAGACCAGAGAGATCCACCCTGCCGGATGCCAGTCTATCCTCCAAACCCAAGTCTGATCTTGGAATGATTATTGCTTATTTCCCTCACATTTTGAGCTCCTAATTCTCACACAGTATACATCCATAAATCTCAGTTAACTAAACAGAGTGTAAAGTTAGAGACCTCCTTGTTGTATTCATATAGCACTGCGTGGTAAGGAAAATAATCTGAAAAACAGAGATATTATTGGGAACCTTCTGATATAAAAACTTGAGACAAACTAGAAAATATTTTGTAAAGGTAAAGGTAAAGGTAAAGGCCCTCCCGTTGATCGTCGATTTGCTCGAGCGGGCCCAGTAACGTCTTCATTGGAGGCTTTGTTGTTACTGTGTCTGGCATATTGAATACTCTCGGTAGCTTGCTGGGCTCTCCGAGAGGGGCGGAGGAATCGAACTCGGGTCGGCCATGTTGGCCGCATGTAAGGCGAACGCCCTACCGCTGTGCTATCGCTCCAGCCCAGAAAATATTTTGTACTTCCATTAAACGTAGCTTTATTGGAGTGAGCATGTATCTGAATGCTTATAATTAATATTACAAGTATTATCACTGTCATCATCATCACTGTCCTCCTGTTGTTCATCGATTTGCTCGAGTGGGCCCAGTAACGTCTCCATTGGAGACTTTTGTTGTTACTGTGTTTGGCATATCGAATTCATCACAGGTAGCTTGCCGGCTCTGCTGTGCGGGCAAGATACTCTCGGTAGCTTGCCTGGCTCTCCGAGAGGGGCAGAGGAATCGAACTTGGGTCGGCCATGTTGGCTGCGTGCAAGGCAAATGCCCTACCCACTGTGCTATCGCTCCAGCGGGATTACAAGTATAGTCTATTTAAAACCAATACTTATGACTATGTTGCCAGTACCAGTTGATTAGTCACAAGTCTTATACATGTACAATATTTGCCATCTAAGATACTTTTAATTATTTCATGAAAGCAGTTATTAAAGCTTATACAAACCCATGTTTGAAAGAAACTCCATTTGTTACATACCTCTGCCTGTAAGTTTTTGATGATGCAGTCACTATTAACTTGAAAGGTACTTTAAAACCTTGTCTAACTGGATGATAGCATTCATTGTATACCAACATATGAAATGTTGATTTTGAAATAGATAACTGTATCACTGTATCACTGTCATCCCATTGTTCATTGATTTCCTCAAGCAGGCACCAGTAATGTCTTCATTCATCCTAGCCCTGAGATTTTAGCAAGTGCCACATTGGAGGCTCTTTAAGGGTTAGGGGAATGAGACCCATCATTGTTACTGAGTTTTGTCATATCGAATACACCACAGGGAGCTTGCCAGACTCTGCCATGTGGGCAGGACACTCTAGTTGGCCTGCCGGGTTCTCTGAGAGTGAGAACTTGACAATAAGAAGTTTGGTTTTATAGTCTCTGGATCTTGACTGTTGATAGGATTACATGGTGCTGTGGGGCAGTTCGTGGGTGTAACTGCCTAGCTACTGGAAGATGGAGGATCTGGGTGGAGGAGGCCCAGTCTCCATTCGAGCAGGCTTGGAGATCTCAGCCCCGGGTTCCACACACCTGGGTTCCTCTGCCAGTTCCTTCATGTGTGAGGCTCATCTGAGCATGTGGAGAGTGGTCTAGAGCATGGCTGTGGCTGTCTTCAGCTGTGGAGGTCTTCAGCTGCTGGGGGCTCTGCTTGGGGTGGGGAGGGAAACTCAACCTGCTCCCCTCCAAGGAGCCCCGGTGAGGACAGCCAGGTGTGGGGGCAGGAGACTCTAACTTGTTGAAATTAATAAATGGAGAAATCTCTGAACTACTTCTTTTCAAGTATCCTTTAGGCATACTGTATTTTTCTAAGTGGGCATAAATTTTCTAGAAATGGGAAGTAAAATTTTTTGCCAAAATCTTCTGCCATTTATTACTACCCTTCCTTCGATGTCCTATTTTTAGTCATAAAAACTTATATTGAAGAGAGTCTTGATATCACAGGATGGTAAGACATCTCAAAGAAATTCATACCTGAATAACCTTGTCAATGTTAACAGAAATTTTTAGGGGATCCAGAGAAAAAAATTAAATCTCCTTCACATATTATAGATGAAATTGTTATTTTTAGTGGGAAAAATTTAACAATCACAAATGGAAAACATATTGTTTTATTACTAAAATGAATCCAAGTAAGTGTCCAGTTCTGGATAAATAACATAAAAAAATGGAAGAAACAAAGAAAAAACAAAATACTATTAGAAAAGTAAAACATTCTACTAGTAGACTGTTTTCTAGACTCATTCATTGCTAATTTCTTTCTTTTGTTGGTAGTGCAGGGGCAGTGTCAGAGGCACCTAAGATTGCTTGGGGGACTCTGGGGTTCCTTTTTAAAATTTGAATTGCAGTGATATACACATTTACAAAGTTGTTCATGATTGGATTTCAGTCATACAATGTTCCAACAACTGTCCCTTCACCATTGTACTTTTCCCACTGTCATTGTCTCAGTTTTCCTTCTGCCCCCAACCCCATCTCACTGCCTGCCACTATGGTTGGTACTTTGTCTCTCTCTCTCTCTCTCTTGCTCGCTCTCTCTCTCTATCACTCTCTCTCCCTCCCCCTCTCTCCTTCTGGATCTTATGGTTTACAATACAGTTAATGAAATGTTATCAGATTTATCCCTTTTGTGATGCTACTTTAGTCCTGTGGTGTTGGGGACAACCAGTGCCACCCCAGCAGGGCTTGAATGCTACCCAAGTGGTGCTCAGGAGACTACACAGTGTTGGGATTTGAACCAGAATCAAATTGACGTTGATTGTATGTGCCTCTAACACCTGCGCTATTTCCCTGGCTTCTCACTGTTAATTTCTTAATATTGAGGAATGTTATATAAAATATTGCTATAACAAATAGAAGTTTTAATTTTAAATAATGTATAAAACTCCTGTCTAGGACTCCAATGGCATATCACTCTTGTCTTTTTAGCAAAGAAATGAGCAAAAGCCTTATCTAATTGAGATATATGAAATATGATGGAGCAAAGAAGAGGAACATTGACTTCTGAAAAACTAGACAAGGAAATTTCACTCATAACTACAATGTATTTCTCATTGGTGAAAGGTCATCTAATAGTGCCCATGCCAGCCACCTTCTATCAATAAACTGTTCTTTTTGTTGTGTCTGGTTTGGGGGCCACACTCAACCATGTTCAGGGATTAATCCTGGATTTGCACTTAGAAATTACTGCTGGCGGTGCTCAATGGGCCATATGGAATTGAATTTAGGTCAGCTGCATGCAAGGTAAATGCCTTAACTACTGTACTATCTCTCTGGCGCCTAACAATTAATGTGTTCTATGGAAAAGGTAAAAAGACAGCTGTGAGAAACTGACCACACCACAGAAGGAATTGGGAATACCATTTTTTCATATGTTGTAGCTATAGTTTAGTTTCTTACATCAAAAGAATGAGAAACTGCAAAATAGATCTTTGACATTTTGTCAACCAAGATTTGTTTGCTGTGTTACTTTTCCTGTCTAGCTTTTCATGGATCCCATCAAGTATATGTCATACTGTCAGAGAATAATTAATGTGTGGATGCTCTTAACTGATTCCACTTAGATTATCTTCATTTGACTGGGCCCCCATTCCCTTAGGGAGTTCCTTTGTTTCCCCTGCTCTGGAGAAGAGTTCTTGGGCAAACTGAAGATAACCTTGACTTGAAGGTTAAATGATATTCTCCTACCTTTCTTTCAATGGAAGCTGCTAAAATCAAACAGAAGACAGATGTTTTGTAGAAACAGTCAACTCCAAGGATGGATGAACTTTGAATCAGTTTACACTTAAGAGTTCCCATTTGAGTCAGGCTTAGGATAAATTCTAAATTTTAGGACAGTCATCTTCCCTGCCAATCCTGCTTCTCTCATGCCTTCTCCCTTAAGAGCTGACTCCTCAGTCCAGTCCTAAGTCATGTAAACTGAATTCCCTGCTTTAGATTTTGCTTCTAGAGAAGCATCCTAAATGCAGGAGTCACCTCATTTCCTGAAGTTGTGATGTCGTGAGTATCTTCAGGAAGTTCCTTATAACTCATTTCATTTTCTCAGGTGAGGCATATCTTTTAAAAAGTTGGAACAAAATTTCAGTTTCATCAAAAAATGAAATTACAGAATTTCTCCCGAGGTTCGTCGGGGAGCAGGGGAGCCCGTGCCTTTCCCATGCCTCACGTGAGCTCCCCTTCCCTTGTGCTGGACCCCCACAGCTGGGCAGCCGGAAGAGACTTTGGGGAACACCTGCCCGAGTTCCGCAGCCGACTTCTGCAGGTTCCTATGTCAGTGAGTCCTTGGTATCAGCTGGAGGCGTGGTCCCCACGAGAGTGTGCGTGGCCTTCTCTCAGTGTGCGTGGCCTTCTCTGAGGCGGCCACAGTTATATTTCCCACTCCAAGCACTCTTGACTCACATCCCAGACTTTATCACCTTCTGTGGAAAAAGTACTGGCTGCCTCAACTACAATGCAACAATAATCCACTGACCTACTCCAATTCCAACAGAAGAGGAGTACTCAAGAAGCTGTACAAGCCCAATATAAAAGAGCACCTCCTACAACGCTTCACAAGATGTTCAGCATAAGCCACAGAAAAATGCCTGAGAGGAAGGACAGATTATGGAAAGGGAGAAGGATGACCACAAACGACCGACCTTATTCAGAATCCTTTCCCATGATAAGAGGGAAAAATGCTAGAGAATTTCAGTGTTTTAACTCTAGACAACCACAACAACATGAAGAAACAGCACAAATCTCCACTAAGAGGAGAGGATGAAGAAAAGAGTCCCGAATCTTCAACAGGGATTACCCACAAATATGCTCTCTCTGATAAAGAACTCTGAGATGAAATGCTGAGGATGTTCAAGGAGCTACTCAAAGAATCAATTAAGGAGAAATTCAGAAAATTAAAGGAAGAAAAGAAAAAAAACGTGGAATGGATAGTTGAGAAAATACAGGAAGAAATTAGAGCAGAAATAAAAAAGCTACAAAAAGAAGTGTCACGATAAAGAATTTGGTAGATGAAATTGAAAACTCAGTGGGCGCTCTCAGCAGAAGAATGACTACAAGGGATATGTACAACAGGAAGAAATCACACTATTAAATGTATACACAACTAATGAGGGACCAGCTCAATACTTAAAACCAGTGCTAACAAATTTTAAGGAGGACATTGCTAGCAACACAATAGTAGTCAGAGACTTCAACATCGCCTTATCACTTCTAGATAGATCAATAAGAACAAAACACAGCAAGGAAACATTGGTTTTGAAGGAAGAAATAGAAGAGAGAGGGCTTATAGACCTAGACAGGACTTTACACCCCAAAAAAGAAAGAATACACATTCTTCTCCAGTGCACATGGAACATTTTCCAAAATAGACCATGTGCTAGGACACAAAACATACCTCAATAGAACCAGGAATATAGAAGTAGTATTAACAATCTTTTCAGATCACGATGCACCGAAGACAGAAGCAAATCACACAAAAACACCGAGAACCAAATTAAACACCTGGACATTAAACAACTTAATTTTGAACAATGAGTGGGTCAGAAAGGAAGTTAAGGACTAAATCAAAAGATACTTGGACACTAAAGAGAATGAAGACAGGAGCTACCAGAACCTATGGGACACAGTTAAAGCCATGTTAAGAGGAAAATTTATAGCTTTGCAAGCATTCCTAAGGGAGGAAAAAAGGACCTACATAGATAACCTGACCTCACAGTTCAAGATCTTAGAAAAAGACCAACAAAAGGAACCCAAACCCAGCTGAAGGAAAGAAATAATAAAACTTAGAGCAGAAATTAATGACTTGGAAATCCAAAAAACAAAAGGTCAATGAAACCAAGAGCTCATTCTTTGAGAAAATTAACAATATTAATAAACCACTTGCAAGACTCACAAAGAAAGAGAGAGAGAAACCTAATAAACCGAATCAGAAATGAAAAAGAGGACATCACAACAGAAACCAATGAAATTCAAAAGATCATCAGAGACTACTTTGAGAGTCTGTATGCCATGAAACAAGAGATCCTAGAGGAAATGGATAAATTGTTGGATCCCTATAATCTCCCAAGATTGAACCAAGAAGATTTGGGATACCTGAATAGACCCATTCATATCAAGGAAATTGAAGTGGTAATCAAAAGTATTCCCAAAAACAAAAGCCCAGGCCCAGATGGATTCACTAGTGAATTCTTCCAAACATTTAAAGAAGACCTGTTGCCAGTTCTCCTCAAGATTTTCCAGGAAATTTAAAAAACAGGAACTCTCCCAAACAGCTTCTATGAGGCACATATCTCCCTAATACCAAAAGGAAACAAAGACACCACAAACAAAGAAAACAATTGGCCAATATTCCTGATGAACACGGATTCGAAGATCCTCAACAAAATATTAGCAAATAGAATCCAACAACTCGTCAAACAGATCATACACTGTGACCAAGTGGGATTCATCCTGGGGATGCAAGGATGGTTCAACATTCGGAAATCAATCAACATAATCCATCATATTAACAAAAGTAAAGATAAAAACTATATTATCATAACAATAGATGCAGAGAAAGCATTTGACAAGATCCAGCACCGTTTATGATGAAAACTCTCACCAAAATGGGTTTTGAAGGAACTTTCCTCAAGATTGTCACAGCCATGTACAACAAACCCATGGCAAGCATTATTCTCAATGGGAAAAAACTAAGGGCCTTTCCTCTAAGATCAGGGACAAGCCAAGGATGCCCACTATCTGTTTAACATAGTACTTGAAGTACTTGCAATAGTGATTAGGCAAGAAAAAGACATTAAAGGCATCCAGATATGAAAGGAAGAAATCAAGCACTCACTATTCACAGATGATATGATACTATATCTCAAGAATCCTAAATCCGCTACCAAGAAACTCCTAAAAATAATAGACTTGTACAGTAAAGTCGCAGGCTATAAAATTAATGCCCAAAAATCCATGGCCTTCCTATATGCAAATAATGAGACAGGGAAAAGTGACAAAAAAGTATCCTGTTCACAATTGTGACTCAGAAAATCAAATACCTTCAAATAAGCCGAACTAAAGAGGTAAAGGACCTCTACAGTGAAAACTACAAAAGGCTACTACATGAAATAAAAGAGGACACGAAGAAATGGAAACATATGCTCTGCTCATGGATAAAAAGAATTAACATTGTCAAAATGGCAATACTACACAAGGCAGTATACAGATTCAATGTGATTCCTCTAAGGATACCCATGAAATTCTTCAAAGAAATCAATCAAGCACTCCTGAAATTCATATGCAATAAAAAACACCCAATGAATATCTAAAGCAATTCTTAGGAAAAAGATGTTGGGAGGCATTACCCACTCCAATCTCAAACTCTAATACAAAGTGGTAATATTAAACAGCATGGTACTGGAATAAAGGCAGGGCTGCAGACCAATGGAACAGGGTGGAATATTCGTACACACAACCCCAAATGTATGAACATCTAATTTTTGATTAGGGAGCAAGAAATGTGAAGTGGAGCAAGGAAAGCCTCTTCAATAAATGCTGTCATAATTGGACAACCACATGCAAATAAATGGGCTTAGACCTCGACCTAACACCATGCACAAAAGTCAGATCAAAATGGATTAAAGATCTGAACATCAAAATTCATAAGATACATTGAGGACAAGGTCAGCAAAACTCTCCATGATATTGAGGCTAACTATATCTTCAAAGATGACACTCCACTGACCAACCTAGTGGAAACAGAGAAAAACAAATAGGATTATCTTAAATTAAGAAGCTTCTGCATCTCAAATGATACAGTGGAGAGAACAAAAAGACAATCTACAGAATGGGAAAGAATATTCACCCAATGCCCATCTAATAAGGGATTGATATCAAGGATATACAAAGCATTGGTAGAACTCCACAAGAAGAAAATGTTCTACCCCATCAAACAATGGGGTGATGAAATGAAGAGAAACTTTCTCAAAGAAGAAATCCAAATGGCTAAAAGGCACATGAGAAAATGCTCTACATCACTAATCATCAGGGAGATGAAGATCAAAACAACAATGAGATATCATCTCACACCACAGAGACTGGCCCACATCCAAAAGAACAAAAGCAACACGGATGTAGTGAGAAAGGGAGTCTCCTTCACTGCTGGTGGGAATGCTGACTGGTTCAGCCCTTTTGGAAAACAGTATGGATGATTCTCCAAAATTAGAAATTGAGCTCCCATTTGACCCAGCAATGCCACTCTTGGGAATATATCCCAGAGAGGAAAAAAAAGTAGAGTTGAAGTGACATCTGCACTTGTTTGTTCACTGCAGCACTCTTTACAATAGCTAGAATCTGAAAAAAATAACTGAGTGCCTGAGAACAGAAGACTGGTTAAAGAAACTTTGGTACATCTGTATAATGGAGTACTATGCAGCTGTTAGAAAAGATGAAGTCATGAAATTTATATACAAGTGATACTACACTGAAAGTACCATGCTAAGTGAAATGAGTCAGAAAGAGAGGGAGAGACATAGAAAGATTGCATTCATCTGGGGAATATAAAGTTACAAAATGGGAGACTAACATCCAAGAATAGTCAAAATAAGTACCAGGAGGTTTCTCTCCATGGCTTGAAGGCCAGTCACACATGCTAGGGGGAAATGCAGCTTAGATAGAGAAGGGAACACCAAGTACAGGGTGTTGGGAGGATTCTCTCAGGATGGGAGAGGCATGCTGAAAGTAGACTATAGAACGAACATGATTGCCACTCAATGCCTCTTTTGCAAACCTCAGCACCCAAAAGGAAAGAGAGAACAAAAGGGAATGCCCTGCCACAGAGTTGGGGTGGGATGGGGAGGATGAGGGGTGGAAGGGATATTGGGATCAGTGGTGGTGGAGAATGGGCACTGGTGAAGGGATGGGTACCCAATCATTGTATAACTGAAACCCAAGTACAAAACTTATAAGTCTACCTCTGTACCTCATGGTGTCTCATTAATAAAAATTTAAAAAAGAGAATTTCTCCCATATCTGTGAATGTTCTCAGTTTTTCAAATCTTTAGGTCTCTGTCCTGAGAATTTAATTTCTTGATATTGACCTTGGAGTTTGTTGTGATCATTCAGAGTCAGAGGAAAGTTTTTTGTCTTATATCTTGAGCAGAATATGGGCACAAATATTCTGTTTTTAAACTCTTTTAATCAAAAACTACAAATGATCTCCAACACTTCATCTTATCAGCAGACAGCACAAATTGACTAAAGAGCAGTCTGGTAGTGTTTAGCATAGCATCTAGGACATCAGATGCACAAGTTAAGATAACAGTCATTGTCAAATCATGGCTCCTAAGAGCAAGCAATTTGGAACACTACTCGTTTGGTTTGAATGTCCCCCCCAATGTGTTATATTTGAGTATACCTTAAGATACACTCAGCAAAGGAATCTCTACTTGACTTTTGTAATCTTCACGTTTAGCTTATGATTGTGAGAGTACTTTAGTTACTTCATTAACATATTTTGTAAGAATCAGACATGGTATCATTTGTGCACTCTAATTTTCTTGGGTAGCATCTATATACTTGAGATGAAACACTTATAAATATATTTTATAACTACACTAATAACAAAGAATAAAGATTTTTGTCATCATTGGATAAAAGTACTTATAATTTTTTAGATCGATGTATAAATGTGAAGCTCAGCTTCTTATGTAGATATTCAAAGATTCTTATAATCTCTACACTAGCAGGCAAATAAATATCTCTCTCCAAACCAACTTGTATTAATTTTCCTGCTTAAAATATCTTGACTACTCCATATCACAATTCTACCTAATTATGATATCTGTGTTAAAAATTTAAAGTTCATTATAAAAATCTTCCAAAATCATTTCAGGCCAAAGTTATGTTGTTTTCTGGTTGGCCAAAGTTTACCTGGATTGTGTAGCTCCTTATTGGACCATATTCAAGTTCTTAGTATCTGTTACAAATTGTCACATTTGTGTAGCTATTACCCTTTCTCAAATAGTACACTCTATGAGGACATAGATTATGTTACACATACTGCACTTTATTCATCACTGATTTTACTTCAAAGTTGAGCCATCTGGTATGTGGCTCAAATGTGTGTGATTGCACACCTTGTATCCTTTGATGTCATCATTACTGGGTCTCTGGGATGAAAGGGGGTCAGGAATGTCAGATGCTTCTTCAACTTACTTCCTTGACCCATTGTGACCCAAGGGTGTTGTATAGTCAAGTGTGGAAAGGAATTCACTCTCTTGCCCCCCTCTCCCAACACATCTTGCCTAGAGACAGCTCTAGACATAGTGCACATGAGAATGTCTATATTCAGTTCAGACAAAAGAGTCATTCCTACTTTAGAAGAGACCTATGATATCTTTCCTTCAACAAGGAGCAAGACCCCTTTAAGCATCAATTGAAGTACAGATAATATATGAGTATAGAAGACTAGACAAACATGATTACATATTGTTACATACAGGAAATAAGTATATATGTGCACACACACTATGCACATATAACACTATGGTATCCTTCGAAGGTGATAAATGCATGTTCATATACTGTAGACATGTGACAGATATTGGGTTTTAGAAGTGTAGTGAGAACAAGGAGAGAGACCTGCTCACTTCAGGCTGAACTGTGAAGTATTGCTGTTCATATACCATAATTTCACATACTACCCCAGAAATTTGTTCAATTTGGATAGCCTTTCTATGTCATTATGTTATTAAGGCAAATCTAAGCTTCCAGTACAAAAGACATTGATGGGCTTGAAAAATATGGACCTTAGTGTCAGTCTTCAACTTTTAATAGATAAATGAATTTTAGGATGTCATTTGATTCTCTGCTATTCAGCTTCTATGTATATACTGAAGATGATAGTATCAATATGCCATATTGCTTTGATAATCAAATGAGGTACAAACCACAGAACCTGACCAAAAGTAATTTATTGTTTTCCTACTATGTGTCAACCTGCCTTATAATTTGAAAGAGGCAATTGTCTTGCAAATTGAAGAGTACTGAATGAGTTTGAGAATTCATTCTGGTCATTCAGGAAACTAGTATGGTAGGCTGGTTAGGGAATGTGGTGAGTAGTAAAGAGAGAAAGCTAGGTGAAAACCAGGTGAGAAACTGGATCAAGTGGAGACCTGTGGGTTTGTAAGCTTTATGACTTTCTCTTGGATGAAATGGGAAACTTAGGTAGTTGATTAGATTATGTTTTCACATATTAACTATGTTTTTTGTTGAGAATTAAAGTGAAACGAGGCAAGAATCTCATTGTCAGACTATTGCAATAATACAGAAGATTGAAGTTGTCTAAAGCGTGTTGGCACACTGAGGTTGGTGAGGTTTTGTTAGATTATAGATGATGATGATAAGTAATTTGAAAAAAAGGTAAGATATGTAAATGACTGTTAGATATTTTGTCTTAGAAATACTCAATGACACAAGGTTTGGCTGTATATTAATATTCAAATTGCTGCCTTCATGTATCTGGTAACAATAGATATCAGCGTTTAATATTTTCAATGTTTTATAGTGTATCTCAAAAATTCATATGAATTCTTGAACATTTAAAACTTAAACATATTTTTAGAGAAAATTTAGGTTCACTGCACAATTGTGATGTAGGTGGATAGACTTCCCATATACCTTCTGCATCCATACATAATATTTTAATGGCTTGTTGACAAAGCTTCAGATATAAAGTTGGTATGGATCAATTTTAGGGTGCTAGAAGTACAAAACCAGCTCTGTGCTAGATAATTTGCATTAGATTAAATTATGTTCACTGGCATTTGGAGATTTGAAATTAATATTTAACTTGTGGGAAAAGCAATTTCAATGAAAGAGACACAGCTCTGGCTTAGTATTTTTAAATTTTAATAAGGTTATATAATTAAAAAATAGATAAGCAGTTCATACACATAGGAAAATATCCACCCTGTAAAACACTACCAACGCCAGTAGATGGGAAAAGATGGTAGGAACCTGCCTGATTCAGAGAGTAAACTGTAGGTCAGTGGAAGGAGATGGAACATTTGTAGTCCTTTCTGAATCTTGAGGAGCACTTTGAAATATTTGAGGAAAATAACATATATGTGGTACCTAGGTGTTTGGGTTATAATCTTAGCTTTATCAATCATCAGCTAAAGTCATTGCTGAATCTATATAAAATGACTGCAGCAACCCTTCCAATCTCATTTCTCTGATTTGTTGATTTTCTTTTTTTAGTTCTACTAAAGTCTGGAAAATTACAGAGAATTTGTTAAACATGACACCCTTGTATGCCAACTGAAAATACATCAGCACTGTACCATAGGGGTCAAAGTCTCCAGATCCACCTGCTTCCTAGATTTTTAAGGGTGGTTGAGAGGTTCACACTCTCCAGTTGGAGGACTGGGCAGAGCAGCTCATAAGTTTGGACCTTGTTATTCATAGAATCATTCATTATTCGTTGAGTAGATGGCAGTCCAATTTGGTAACTTTCAAAAGTATTTTTATTATGTTCCTCTTTTTTTAGCTTTGAAAGTTAAATGTGGAGTTCTTTTTGTTAGCAAGACCTGATACAAGAGAAGGGAATGGGTAATGTATTCAACCGTTAAAGAACATTCACTGATTCACTGTTAATATTGTATTCTACTTGAACCAGACTATCCTCATTGACAATGAGAATGAAGTACTCTTAACGTTCACAGAGCTCTGTAGATCTAGTTGACCAATCTGAAAGGGTGCACTTTGATAACAACGACAATACCAATGGGCTGTAGTTTTAGGTATGCAGCCTGGAACTAAGGATTGGTTTTGAGCTGCTGTAGTTTTTCACTTGCTTTTTGTTTGTTTGTTTTTAAAGATCTACGTATAAGTGAGATCATACAGTAGTTGCCTAGTTGTCTTCCTCTTTTTTTTTTTATTTTATTAGCTTTAAGTTGCCTTTCTCTTTTTGACTTAATTTCCCCATCTTCCTCTCTGTTGGCTCAAAGGCTAGATTTCATCTTTCTTTATAGCCAAATACTATTTCATTGTGTATATACACCCCATCTTTATCCACTCATATATTGTTTAGCAATTAGGTTGTTTACCTTGGCTACTGTAAATAGAATCACAATGAACATAGTATATATACTCTCTCAAATTAGTGTTTATGTATTCTTTGTATTAATAGTAGAGTGGAATTGCTGAATGATATGAAATGGCTGCTCTTAACATTTGAGAAACCTCTATAATGGTTTCCAAATTAGTGAGATCAGCTTACCTTCCCACCAACAATTCATGAGCATTTCCTTTCCTCAATAACCTCCTCAATACTTTTTATTTGCCTTTGTAATATAAACCATTCCCAAGGGAGTGAGGAGATATCTTATTTAAATTTTTATTTTCCTTTTAATGTGATGAGTATTTTTCATGTGCCATTACCCAGCTCTTCATTTTCTTTGAAGAAATGTATTTATCTTGCCTTTTTAAAAAAATGGAATTGATTTTTGTTGTTGCTGAGTTTTATGAATTCTTTAAATACCTTGGATGTTAACATGTTATTAGATGTATGACATGTGATTGTTTTTTCCATAGGATAACTTTTACTGTTATCGATATTTTCTTTTGATTTGCACAAACTTTTAAGTAGTCCTAATTTTTAATTTTTGTTTTTGTTTACCCTGACCTTTGGGTTCAACTGCTTAAAGACATTACTGAAATAAATATTATGACTTTTTATTTATTTATTGCCTTTTGGGGTCACACCCAGCGATGCACAGGTGTTACTCCTGACTTTGCACTCAGGGATTACTCCTGGCGGTGGTCAGGGTCCCATATGGGATGCTGTGAATCAAACTCGGGTTGGTCACTTGCAAGGCAAACACCCCCCCTGCTGTACTGTAGCTTCAGCCCCATCATGACTATGGTCTGTTCATTGGAATATTTTGTGGTTTCCAGTTTCATATATGAGCCTGTAATCCCTGTTTAATTTATTTTTGTATATGATTTGAGATAGTGGTATACTTTCAGGGCTTTACAAGTGAATATCTACTTTTTCTAGCATTATTTCTTGAATGGGCTGGAGTGTTTGCCTTGCATGCAGCGGACCCTCTTCTCAGAGAGCCCGGCAAGCTACCGAGAGTATCCCGCCCGCAGGGCAAAGCCTGGCAAGCTACCCGTGACATATTCCATATGCCAAAAACAGTAACAACAAGTTACTGTTATTCTCACAATGGAGACATTACTAGTGCCCACTCGAGCAAATCGATGAACAACAGGTGGACAGTGCTATAGTCCTACAGTGCATTTTTTGAACATCTACCTTAGTTAAATACCACACTGTTAGGATTGCTATGTCTTTGTAGTATCATTTAAAGTCAGATAACATGATCTTCTCATTTTTTTTGTCAGAATTTTTGACTATTTAAGTTATTTTGTGGTTCCAAACAAATGTCTATGATGTTTCCTCTATTTCCTTTAAAAAACCAATTGAAACTTTGATAGATATTCTGGCACTGAATCTATAAATTGCTTTGAATATCATAGTCATTCTAATAATATTTAGTCTGTTAATTCATGAGCAAAGATATATTTACATTGAATTTTTAATTTATTTTGATAATATCATAGTATTTTTGTACTGATCTTTCATTTTAAAAATACCGTAAAATTTCAAAGCCTTGTAATTTCCCAAACTATTACAAATAAATTTAAATGTAAAAAATTATTCCTAGGGAACTTAATACAATTCAAACTCTTCTTTTGTGAAGCAAGAAAGTTATTTTTGAAACTTATTTAGAAAGATGTAGGGGAGAGAAAGAGAGAATTAAGTGTTTGAGAGGAACATAACTTCTCCAAAGAGGAAATAAGCTAGCGAAGGAACATGGGGACAAGCAATCAAGATGAGTGTTTAAGGGAGAACCTGGGCTTGAAGAGAAAATCTTGTTCAAATTCTTTGGTATAGTTTACAATATTTATGATTTAGAACTGGCGAATCAAATGGCATGCAGGGCTATGATCGTGACCACACACTTCACACCTTTTATTCTACTGACCCTGAAATCTTGCCTCTTTGCTTCCCTAAATCATTCTGCAAAGGTCCTGGAATCCATTCTTTTCTGAATCATTGACTGATCTATGCATAAATGAGAGATTTGGGGATCATTTTCTGATAACACATCATAAGAATTTGCTACACCAAACATCATAGTTCCTCTCCCACATGTTTATGTATCTGAATTCCTCCCAGATAATGGTCAGAAATTCCATCTACATGTAGCCTGTAGCATTAGAAATATTACCAAATATGTACATAGAAATAAATTATTGATTGAATGGATGACATATATTAAGGGATTTGGCTAAGGTGACATAAATATTAATGACAGAGCCACCATATATTTTAAACCCCCATACCATTTTTTCACCATTCTATCAATGTTGTCATTTAGTTAATTGTCTTTTCAATCTCTCCAGGGTTAAAAAAGTAGTATTAAATGGCCAAAAGGCACATGAAAAATTGCTCCACATCACTAGCCATCAGGAAGATACAAATCAAAACACAAAGAGATATCATCTCACACCACAGAGACTGGCACACACTCAAAAGAACAAAAGCAATTAGTGCTGGCATGGATGTGGGGGAAAAAGGACACTCTTTCACTGTTGGTGGGAATCCCCAATAGTCCAGCCTTTCTGGAAAACAATATGTACAGTCCTTCAAAAACTAGAAATTGAGCTTCCATATGATACTGCAATACCATTTCTGGGAATATATCCCGAGGATGCAAAAAAGCACAGTAGAAATGACATTTGTACCTATATGTTCATTGCAGTACTGTTCACAATAGTCAAAATCTGGAAACAACTTAAGTGCCCTAGAACAGATGACTGGTTAAAGAAACTTTGGTACATCTACTCAATGGAATACTATGCAACAGTCAGGAGAGATGAAGTCATGAACTTTGCTTATAAATGGATAGACATGGAGACTATCATACTAAGTGAAATGAGTCAGAAAGAGAGGGACAGACAAAGAAGGACTGCACTCAATTTTGGCGTATAAAACAATTTAACATGAGGCTGACACCTAAGGATATTAGATACATGGGACAGGAAGATTGCTCCATAGCTGGAAGTCTGACTCATAAGCAAAGGGGAGAAGGCAGCTGGAATAGAGAATGAATCACTACTAAAACGATGGCTGAGAGAATGGGTAGAGATGAGAGATGTGTGCAGAAAGTAGATAAAGGACCAAACATGATGGCCTCTCAGTAATTATATAGCAAAACAATGCCTAAAAGTAGAGAGAGAGAGAGTATGGGGAAAATTGTCTGCCATGAAGGCAGGGGGAGAGTGGTAAAGGGGAGGTATACTGGGGATATTGGTGGTGTGGAATGTGCAGTGGTGGAGGGATGGGTGTTTGATCATTGTGTGATTGTAACCCAAACATGAAAGCTTGTAACTATCTCATGGTGATTCAATAAAATTTAAAAACATTTTAAAAAAAGAGAATCGTCCATACTGTTTTCCAAAAGGGTTGGACCAGTCGGCATTCCCACCAGCAGTGAAGGAGGGTCCCTTTCTCGCCACATTCTCAAAAAATTAGAATTTGATCTCCCATTTGACCCAGCAATACCACTCCTGGGAATATATCTCAGAGAGGCAAAAAAGTATAGTCGAAGTGACATCTGCAATTGTTTGTTCATTGCAGCACTCTTTATAATAGCCAGAATCTGGAAAAAAAAACTGAGTGCCCGAGAACAGATGACTGGTTAAAGAAACGTTGGTACATTTACACAATGGAGTACAATGTAGCTGTTAGAAAAGAAGTCATGAAATTTACATACAAGTGGTACTACATGGAAAGTATCATGTTAAGCGAAATGAGTCAGAAAGGGCGGGATAGACACAGAAAGATTGCATTCATCTGGGGAACATAAAGCAAAAAAATGGGAGACTAACACCCAGGAGTGGCTGAGATTAGTACCAGGAATTTTGCTCCATGACTTGGAGGCCAGCCACATGTGCTAGGGTAAAAGGAAGCTCAGATAGAGAAGAGAGCACCAAATAAAGGGTGTTGTGAGGATCCTTCCCGGGTGGGAGAAGCATGCTGAAAGTAGACTATAGACCAAACATGATTGCCACTCAATGCCTCTCTTGCAAAACACAGTACCCAAAAGAAGAGAGAGAGAACAAGGGGGAATGCCCTGCCACAGAGGCAGGGTGGGATGGGGGGAATGGGGGGTGGGAGGGATGCTGGGACCCGTGGTGGTGGAGGATGGGCGCTGGTAGAGGGATGAGTATTTGATCATTGTATAACTGAAACCCAAGCACAAAAATGTGTAAGTCTATAACTGTACCTCATGGTGTTTCACTAATAAAAAAAAAAGTTTATTTTCTCTGGACCATAGATCTGGTACACAACTACCCTATGTCTTTTAAAATCTGTGTATAGTGAACTTTGAAATTCTGAAATTCACTCTCTGAAAAAAAAATACACCAATTGGATAAAGAATCAGTTTGGAATCAGGCAGCTTTTTTTCCACTAATAAGCCTTATATAGAGACAAAGAAATTGAGGCACAGATTTTGTGCCCCATGACTACATTTGTGAGTAAGTCCCCTCTCCCACAGAGTGTATGCCACTATATTTTGAAAATTATTGTGAACACTTATATCATATGACCAGCCTTTGATTAAAAAACTAGACTATTGCCAGACATAAGTTCAACTTTCTAAAATCTAGTTTTAATGTTCTGTTATTTCCTCCAAAATGTAATCCAAAATTCGTGGACACCAAAATGGCTTTTCCATTTATTTGGGGAGAAGATTATTGGTCTGCTGATGAATTGTCTGCATTTCACCCACACTTTAACAAGTCCAGGGCGTCTTCAAATTAGAGCTTCTTATCACTCATTAGCACAGTTGCAGGAAAGTGATAAACCCCACCTCTTACTTACCTCTTGCACCAATTGGGGAAGCCTCATATTCTTTTATCATTTGAATTCTGACCTTAAAGATTTCACTCTTACCCTAGGGCTTAATTTATCTTCTGTTAAAAGCAGTGGTTTTCCCTTACATGGAAACTGTCAAGCCCTGAGTATGTGTAGTGAGACTGAGAAACAGTCCTGCCTGTTTCATCTCAGATGCTAAGGAAATGTCTCTTCCATCCCCCTTTCATAGATGGTAGACGGGGTTTTGATTACAGAGCAGCTTATTACAGCTTCAAGCTGCTGTTGTGCTTTCTCTGCTGTAGAGTTTTTAAAGTTGATAGAATGCCATGAATGCCATTGTGTGAAGTCAAGCTCGTGTTTGTTTTACCTACTGTACATCACAGTATACATTCCTGATAGTTGAGGGTTTGTGTTGTTTTGACTCTATCTGGACAAATATGCATAAAATGTGAATTCAACAGATATTTCACTTAAAAACAAAGAAAGGTTTGTGTCTTTAGATTGCCCCAGAACCCGAGGGCTACTGAGAATTATAAATAAATTTGGCTTCACAGGCTTGCAGTCATAAATGACATTTTTTTAAATGATGGAAAGGAGGAGATTTGAGTTGGACAGGAACCTTCCATTTAAGTCCCCTCCTCCCACATATGTCCAAAATTTAAAGAGAACTCCTCTAAATATAACTCACAGTTGAAAAGAAGCCTTTGATTCCTTGTTATTGGGGAAAGACCTGTTTAACTATTTATACCATTGCTTTGTTTCCTTAAAATTGTCACACAAGGAACATAGGGCCAACCTCCTTAACGTTCTATGTTTTATCACTCTGGTGATGGGCACAATCCAGCACAAGAAAATTAGAAACATCTGTGACAGATACAATACCTTTCTTTCAGAAGACAGTCACAATAACTTGAGGAAAACAGAGATGGCACTAGAACAGTCCATCTCAAAATGTGGTTTCTGGCTTGTCAGCATAAGCATCACCAGAGAACTGGTGAAGAATCCAAACCCTTGGGCCTTGACCTACTGGATTAGAAATTCTGTGTGCAAGTCACAATCTAAAAGCTTTTATAAGCACTTGTGCTTTTAATTTTTCTCTTAAGATTTGATCTGTACAAGAAAAAGATGCCAAATTGGAAAAGAAGTAAAACTCACTATTTTCAGATGACATGATATTTCAAAAAACCATAAGGATGCCACAAAAAGACTCTTATAAATAATAAAGCAATAGAGTAAAGTAGCACTTTATAGAATGAATACACAAAACTCTGTGGCATTTCTGTATACAAATAATGGACTAGAAGAAAAAGAAATAAAAACGATGATCTCATTCAAGATGGAACCCCAAACCATCATACATCTAGGAAGCAACTTAACAAGGGAGGTGGAAGATTTATACAGAGAATACTGTAAATCACTGCGAAAAAATATAGAAGACACCACAAAGTTGAACTATATACATATGAAATCTTCATTAACAATAGTATGTTTAAGTATTAAATATTTTTAAAATTTTAAAGAAGAAAGAAATGAAATCCAAAAAAGAGACTTAGGTCTACATCACTGTCCTCCCGTTGTTATCGATTTGCTCGAGCGGGCCCAGTAACGTCTCCTTCGTGAGACTTGTGTTTGGCATATCGAATGCGTCACAGGGAGCTTGCCAGGCTCTGCCATGCGGGCGAGATACTCTCGGTAGCTTGCCGGGCTCTCTGAGAGGGGCGGAGGAATCGAACTCGGGTCGGCCCTGTTGGCTGCGTGCAAGGCAAACGCCCTACCACTGTGCTATCGCTCTAGCCCTAGGTCTACATAATTACTTTTAAATAAAAAGGATATAATCACTATAGCACTTTTCTGTAACACTGCCCTCCCATTGTTCATTGATTAGCTTGAGCAGACTCAGTAACTTCTCCATTGTGAGACTTGTTGTTACTGTGTTTGGCATATTGAATACGTCATGGGGAGCTTGCCAGGTTTTGCTATGTGAGCAAGATATTCTCGGTAGCTTGCCGGGCTCTCTGAGAGGGGCAGAGGAATGGAAACCAGGTTGGCCTCGTGCAAGGCAAATGCCCTACCCTCTGTGCTAGAAAGGATATAAAGTTAATAAATTATTAAAATGTGTTGAATAGACTTTTGCTTCTTATATGAAAGAATAATTTGTCATGCAAGAAACTAGAAAAGCAGAAGTACAAAACTTACATGTTTAACTACAAAACTTTTCTCATCAGTTAACTACTAGAAAAAAGAGGTGAAAGTCTAAATTTTGGATTCACTTTCCTTGAGAGTGAAAATGCCCAGGAGCTAACAATTCCAATTCAGTTTTCCATAACCAGTGGAAACTCAGATATGAGAAAACTTCAAGATATGTATGATAAATTTTATATACTTAATATTTGCAATTGTTAAAAACTGAAAACTGCCCTATTCTTATAAAACATACAGCAGAAGAATAAATTGTGATATATTCACATACGAGATAAATTAACTGCAATGTCATGAAAAACCTTACCAACCTGATTGCTTATTATATATTCTGTTTATCTAAAGTTCAAAATCATGCAAATATGCTTTGGGGTAATATATAGTGGTGACCCTTGAAAGTGGTGGACAGATGGCAGAGGAACTGAAGGGTCCTTCTGGGTTCTAGGCATGACCTCAATGATGAAACTTGTATTAAGTATTTGTTTTGTGACAACACAATCTACTAGACATTTATTTATAAAAATTCTTGAGAATTTGTTAAGAGAAGAATTTCTTTTATTATTCTTTTCATGTACATCTCATGAAATGTATTTATGTTTGGAAGAACTCCATTAAATGTGAATGCGCCATCTCTGCTTAGAATTACTCAGTTAACTGTGAGTGTGCCATCCTATGGAGGCTCCATGTATTGCTTCAAGTTATCAGAGGCAAGAGAATGTGATCATTAGGAATCTCAGATCTGCGCCAGAGAGATAGTACAGGGGGTAAGGTACTCACCTTGCACATGACCAACCCTGGTTTGATCTCTGGCCCTGCATATGGTCCTCTGAGAACCTCCAGAAAAATCCACTGAGCACAGGCTCAGGAGTAAACCTTGAGCACCACCAGGTGTGGTCCCACTCCCCCATCCCTTAATAATCTCATTTCAACATTACATGTTTTTATAAATTTTGTGCATTTGAAATAGCTGGTGATTCTTTTTTTAAATTTTTATTTATTGAATTACCGTGAGAACAGTCACAAAGCCTTTCGGTTTAAGTCTCGGTCGGCAATACAATGATCAAACACCCATTCCTTCACTAGTGCACATTTTCCACCACCAGGAAGTCCAGTATATCCCCCATCTCTCCCCTCCCCTGCCTGTGTGACAGATTTTCACTTTACTCTCTCTCTTTCTCTACGTTGATCACATTCAATATTATGACAAAAAAAAAACACCATTATTGATCACTTGACTTCCCATTACTCATCGATTTGCTCGAGCGGGTGTCAGTAACGTTTTCATTCATCCCTGTCGCATGGTAGTGTAGCTCAATAGCATCTGTTCATTCAAGGAACACGAAGAGCCTCAAAATGATCATTCAGAGTCTTGACGAAGAAGTCTGACCATCTTGTAGGTGGGCAGCCACATGGTCTTTTGACCTTCCGCGGAATCCAGTGGGTAATGGCTCTAGTCCAGCAGTTGTCTCCAAATCGCATTACATGTCCAGCCCATCTGATTTTTGACACCTTGGCAAAGGAGACAGCATCCCTGATTCTTAACCATTGACAGAGGTCTGAACTCCAGATTTTTTTCTCATTTGAGTGAAACATGATACTCCAAGCATAGCTCTTTCCATTCCTCTTTGGGAGACCCAAATAGCGTTCTCATCCTGTTTGCGTAGGGCCCAGGTCTCTGAGGCATATGGTAATGCAGGAAGAACAGTGGAATTGAAGAGATGTGCCCGGAGCTGGAGGTTCTTCGTCCTCTTAGCTATTTCTTAGATGCTCTTGAAGGCGTTCCAAGCCGCTCTCTTCCTCCTGTGCAACTTAGGTGCCAGGTCATTCATCATGTTGCCTTCTCGACCTAGGTACACAAAGCTGTTGCATTCAAAGATGATCATTCCATTGAGAGCGAATGGAATGTCAGGAATGAGACTGTTTCTCATAAATATTGTCTTTGTGAGATTCAGCTGCAGTCCAACCTTTCTACACTCACCATCAAAGTTGGCCAGCATTTGTGCCATTTGGTTAATGTTTGGTGTTATTAGAACAATGTCATCAGTAAAGCAGAGGTAGTGTAGTTGCCGACTGTCTATCTTTACTCCCATTCCTTCCCATTCCAGTCATTGCATGACCTTCTCAAGGGTGGCACTGAAGAGTTTCGGTGAAATGGTATCACCATGCCAAACCTCTCTCTGACATCGATGATCGCTTTTTTGTAGAATGGTGAGATCCTGGTAGTGAATATGTAATACAGCTCATGGAGGATCTTGATGTACTGAGTATGGATACCCTGATTGACTAGGGCTTCAATGACTGCTTCCGTCTCAACAGAATCAAAAGCCTTCTTTAAATCAATGAACGTTAGACAGAGCAGCATCTTGAACTCCCGAGAAACCTCAATGAGCTTGGTTATCGTGTGAATATGGTCGATTGTGCTGAATCCTTTGCAGAACCCTGCTTGCTCGCATGGCTGTCCTTCATCTAGTGTTCTGTCAATCCTATTCAGGATGACTTGAGTGAACAGCTGGTAGATGACAGACAATAGACAAATTGGGTGATAGTTGCCAATGTCATGGATGTCTCCCTTCTTGAACAGTAGTACAATCCTGCTGGTTTTCCATTGGGACAAAACCTTGCATTCAGACAGGTAGCATGTGAAGAGCTGAGACAGTGTATTGATGAATACTGATGGCAGGTTCTTCAGGTGTTCCTGGTCTGACATTGTCTGGGCCAGGTGCTTTTTATTTCTTTACTGATGAAATGGTGTGTTGGATTTCTGAAGGGAGAACGTTGGGAACGACGTATCCAACCTGTATGTGGAGGTTTGACGTGGCTATCGAAGAGATCCGAGTAGAAGCCATGAATAATCTCCATTGCCCATCTGGAAGATGTGAGAGATCCATCAGGACATAGGAGGGCAGTCATCTTGGTCTTGTAGTTGACGAAGGACAGGCAGGCGTTACGAATGCTTTTCTAGGTTTCTGCCGCATCTGCCAGCACTACTTCTCTTCTCTCTTTGAGGTCTTCCTTTATTGCATCTCTGCACTATTTTCCGAGATTGGACTTTTGCTTGCGGTTGCCTGAGGCATGCACCAAACCACGTTGGCGAATAAGCTCAAGAGTTTTCAAAGACAGGCATTTTTTTGGTGGCTATGTCTCTCTTGGTGTTCCTCGCACAATCATGGAGGTGCTGAACCAGTCGATCATATTCCTCTTCAATGTTGTCAATGACAGCATCTTCCCATGTTACCACAATAGTGCAAAAGAGCTCCCAGTTGGTGTTCGTTCTAAGAGTTCTCTTCTTAAACTTTGCAGCCCTTTCTCCCTGCTCTGTGAAGTAGAATTTTGCACGATGGACACGGTGGTCAGATCCCGTTTGGAATTTTTGAGACAACAGCAACATCAGTCAGGCAAAACTGTCGATTGAATATGATGTGCCCAATTTCGTTGTGGAACTGTCCACCGGAAGACTCCCATGTCCAACGTTTAGATTCGGCCTTCTGGAACTGTGAGTTACCATGGATGGTCTTGGTCGACATGATGAACTCAGACAGTCTCTCACCCTTTTCGTTCCATTCTAGGCCATGGGTCCTGATGTGGAGTTCTTTGGCTGATCTTCTCGGTCCTATCTTGGCATTAAAATCACCAATAATGATCTTGTAGAAGGGTAGAAGGTGTGGTCTTCTTTATAGAACTTCTCCAGTTCCATGTCGAACTTCTCAATTTCTCCTTCATTATAATTGGATGTTGGTGTGTAGACAACGAAGATAGAAACTGCCGGCAGTGAGCCACATCTATTCAAATGTAATCATCCATTTTGGGTTGTTAGGCATTCAAATGAATCAATGCTCATGGCCCAATTTATGTTGACAAGGATACTGACACCTCTGATGCCCCTTTTTTCACATGTTCTGAGGAACAGTTCTTTTCCAGTGTCAAAAACGGCTTGATGTGATTGATGCCTTCTTGTCTCAGTCAGACCAATGATGTCATACTTGATCTTTCGTGCTTGTACCATCAGGTCCTCAATGGATGCATCTGATGCCAGTGTACATGTATTGAAAGTACAGACAATCATTTTTGTCTTTCTTTGTTTTGGCAGCCTAGTTCAGCCTTGAGATTTTATCAGCCTCTCCTTCCTCATCCTTCTCAACGCTGCCATATTGGTGACTCCTTCAGGGTTAGGGAAATGAGACCCATTGTAATTACTGTAATTATCCTCACCACCTCCACTACTCAGCCACCGCCATGCTCCAGGACGCTTTCCGGATGCTCGGGCTGAGACTCACGCACGAGTGATGCCACACAGAACAAGATAAGAGGAACTCTGAGACCTTGGACTCCATGTTCAATAGACCCGGGGACAGAGATCCTCTGCTTGCTCCCACCAATCACAGGTGATGAAGGAATTAAAACCAGGAGCCCCACCCTACCATGCCCTGTCTGCTTCCACCAACCGCCTGTGACCCAGGGATTGGATTATGCACATAAGACCCACCCTACCATTATACCAGATAAATACCTCACTGGCAGACCTCCACTACCTCCACTACCCAGCCGCTGCCGCACTCCAGGATGCTTTCTGGACCATGCACCTGCAAAGCGGCCGCACAACACATCATAAGACACTGAATACCCATCTTCCAGGATTGCCGCACCATATTAGATAGGGTTCAAATATGGTTTGAACTATGGGAACACCTACAAGGGTGATTAGAGGCTGCCCCAAAAGCCTCTATCCCTTTCGGAGAGCCTGGCAAGCTACTGAGAGTATTCCACCCGCATGGCAGAGCCTGACAAGCTATCTGTTGTGTATTCAATATGCCAAAGCCAGTAATTACAATGGTTCTTATTCCCCACCATAATTATTTGGTATTTTTCCCCAGCATTCATACCTGTCAAAAAAAATCATTAGATAATTTGTTTTCAATTGCTGATTATGAAGAGCATATGGTGTCATGCGGCCTCTATTGCGGCCATGTGATTTTTGGATTTGTGATATTTTAGTAATAAGTCTAGAGGGATTACTGCCAAAAGCTGCTGGGTTCTGAGATTGTTTTGTTTGCCTCTGGGATCATGGTCATTCAGGAGCCAGAGGAAGTGTTTGTGGGTGGCAACTTGGGGCCTTATCAGGGCGGGGAGCAGGGCCAGTTCCACTACCCATCCCATGAGGCCCTGCATGCCTCGTCACTGTGTTCTCATACCTGGCTGTCCATTAGGCTCTAAAAGGTGGCAGCCACCGTGCTGCCGCCAGTGGGGAAAGGTGGAGGAACAAACACCCTTTCTCTCCTGGGGTGGCATATCACCATAGTTTAATACACAGTCCAGATGTATTTTGGTTGGGCATTATATTTTGCTCAAATTTTCCCATCACCATTCAAGCCTGCCTTCCAGGGACAGACGCTAGATCATTTACTTTCCATTACTCACTTTGCATATCAGGAAAGGTTGCGTGGCCGCATAAGCAGCCATGCTGTTCGGAAGAATAGTCCTGGTGCCCACACACTAGAGCCATGCTTGTTGAAGCTCATGGGATTCCATCTGGAGAAGGTAGGGAGACTGTGCCTACCCCATCTGGCACCTCCCGGTGATATCGGCTTAGTATGTGGTTCAAAGAATTATCTGGATGATGTGGTGCCCACTAGCCAGGTTTCTTCACTCTAGCTGGTAATTCTTAATAGTTGTACTCATGTTCATAGCCGAGGTTCCCTGTTTAACTGTCCTTTGCTCACTTATATAGTAATTGCTTGGGGGAAGAGTAGAAGTGGAAGTTTTCATTCTGTTTCCACTGTATTTTGAATCTAGGTGATTGAGGTGGGAGGCAGGAGGGAGGGACCACGGGAAAATGGAAGATGAATATATATATATATATATATATATATTTGCTTTTTGGATCACACCCAGTGATGCACAGGGGTTACTCCTAGCTCTGCATTCAGGAATCACTCCTGGCGGTGACTCAGGGGACCATATGGGATGCTGGGAATCGAACTTGGGTCGGCTGCATGCAAGGCAGATGCCCTACCCTCTGCGCTATTGCTCCAGCCCCGGAAGATGGATCTTGAATCACTGGAGGGATTGTAGTATTCTGCGACTATAAAATAACAATTTCATAACTATTGTAAGCAACTGTATATTAGTTAAAAATTTTATAATAAAAAGGGAATCTCAGATCAGAAAAACTTTACAACCAAGTCTCTGATATGGGGGTGATCACTATATTGGGAGCTAACTTATAGAACTGAATGAGAATAAAATGAATAAGTCCATCTGAAGTCCATAATTGCAACATACTGGTAGAAGAGGACATGGTTTAATGGAAAATAATAAAGTTATATATTAAATATAAACTTAAAATATTCTTTCTGAGATCCATGTTTTTATTATTGCATTTCTTTATTGAGTAACAAGCATCACTATAATAACTCACTTGGGAGAGTAACTATCCCTTATCTATCTATCTATCTATCTATCTATGCAACATTATATATAATGTATCTGATATTGGTATATATATTTATATATACAGACATATATATGCATATGCACATTAAAGTAACAAAGAAACTAAAAGGGATGACTAATAACTGGGAACTCTGTGTCATGTCACAGGAGCTTAATTAAAACATCATTTATTCAGGCCAGAACAAGGTCTGAAAACTTAAAACTGTCAAAAAATTTTTCAATGATGTGGAAATTAGTGGATATTCATCTTTGATGCTTGAGCAAAGCAACAATGAGGCATATACTCTGCACAGTTTCCTCAAGATGCCCAGTAGAATTGAACTCCAATTGTGCAGGAAAATTGGCTTGAGTTGCTGATGTACTCACCCTGATGTACTCCCTGCCTTTCTCCACATCTCTTTCCTCTTCTCTACCAGTGCTCTTCTGAGGTTATTTTGAAAATAACTTACTTGCATTCAAATGCCTGATTAATTACCAACCTCCGAGGACACATAAACCCAGACAATCACCCTTGTAGTTTTTTTTCTGGAAGTTTCTTAGTGGTTTTTTTCTTAGTAGTTTTTTTCTGGAAGTTTCTGATCATTTCTAGCACTACCATGAATGCTTCCTCTGCATGTTGCAGTAACCACCATGCTGTCTAGGAGCTTAAATGATGTCTGTGCTGAGAGCTTTGCTGCTCCTAAAGAGATTATTGACTGCCCCCAGGACCACTGTGTGGTTGGTTCTCTGCACTTTGTACCAATTATTGGTACCTTGGCAATGGCTCTAGCACTTTATTCTTTTCTCTTATAACAAAAGTATTCAGAGCAGTCACGAAGAAACATTCTTGCTGGATTTTAAGGACTGAAACTACCCACATCCTTTGCTTGGCCAAAGGTAAGCATCTACTTGGTACTAGCTAAAAGCTTCTGTCACTACTCAGCTCTTCTGAGAAGCTTTCCTTCTCTTTTCATTTCCATAAAGTTAGACTTCCCACACTGTATTTCCATATTCCCATTGCTCCCTTTCTCCCTATTTACTAGAATCTTTGTTTTTGTCTACAAAGTTAGTTTTTCTGCACTTGGACCCGAGGCCACAGGGACAAATAGAGTTTGCAAAGCAATTCTTTAGGATGACACAGAGGCATTTTAACATGAGTCTATATCAAATTTACAATAATATCTCCAAAAGAAATAATTTTCTGTACTCTGAATTTTTGGGGGGAGATGACTTCTTTTCACTTGTGTGGCATCTTAATATGAACAAACTAGAGTGAAGATAGCTAATAATTATCCACAGTCTGGATAAAAAAGAATGATCTCTATGTGCTAATTAGCCTAATTGGAACCCACACAACTGCCCTGAACCTTTCTTTATCAACACCCACCTCCAATCAGAATTTATCAGGGTGCCTCTGCAGTAGCAACACAATGACTCACTAGAGTTTCACTTCCTCTCTTTAAGTGTGCTTTGCCAGCATCGAAATGCCCTTGAAAAAGCCAGGAGAGCAGTATCCTGGCATCTCAGCTCTGGAAAGAGCTTCAGGGACATGCCATGGATCTTTGGTGTCAAGCCTTCTGGTTCCTAACAGGCAGAGGCAACTGAAGCTCTGGTGGTGTGGGCTGCCATCATCCACAGATACTTCGAAGAATCACATTATTAAAATAGCCACCGAGCAAAAGGCTGCTGTTCCCCAAGCCACTCTGAACACATTTAGTAGGCGGCAAAGATGAGGTCACCTCCCCAAAGGTCAGCTGCATCCCCAGATGGTTTCTTACCTCAGCCCTCACTTGCAGAGAGCCAAAGAACGGCTCATTGCAGGGAAAGTGCAGTAACCCATGCCCACATGTCTGTAGCCGATCCAGCACCTGGCCAGGCCTGACAGCCAGAAGGGGCCCCACCCCTTGATCTCTGCCAAACATTGTTTCTTCTACCTGGCCAATGTCCGGGCTTTTGCAGTCTCAGACACTTAACCACCTTTTCCGAAAGGACCTCACCCACTTTACCTCAGCCCCACCCTATCCCGTCCCTTGGCCAGACCTGTAATTACTGGACCTGAAAAGCAGCCTCTGAGATACCACACAGGGGCAGGGCAGCCCCCAGCCAGCAGCCAAGCTCTAAGATTCGTTTTCTGCAACACCCCTTCCCTCTAGCTATATTGCCTCTGTCACTTACCACCCTCACATAGGGACGAATGCCAGCTAGTTCGGCTGTTTTCATTTCTGAACCTAGAACTGGGAGAGATGAAACCCCCTTCCCACAACTCCCAGGCCTGTGCCCTGATCCCTAATCTTATACCTTCTTATTCCCTGGCTCTGTTCACCTCTAAGGGCCTTTACCAATCCCCTATACCCCCATTCTATATTGCAGCTCCCCTTATTACCCCGTGGGCTTGTCCTTGTGGTCATCAGGGAGAAACAACCAGCAAAGAGACCCTTGCAGGTTCTGAATATAGGTGTGGGACTCCAAGAACTTAGATGTCTGGGATCTGGTCTAGAAAGAAATGTCTGAGAAACAACCTTGGTCTCTGAAGATTCTTGGGTCTGTGGTCAAGTAGTAAAACCAGAGAATGAGCAGCATTGTGGGCTCTCAAAGAAGGAACCCATAGCAGGGACACCCATCAGAATGAGTCTGTGTCTTTTGGTGTGGAGGCATCAGTGTATGGAAGGTTCTGGAGTCTCTCCTGGTGAGCCGTGGCTAACCTGAAGTGCTCTGTAGGTCTTGCGGTCTGGGAGGCACACAAGGCTGCACTGAGTAGAGATAGAGATGGGGTCTGGGAAGAGGCATCTGGTGCTAGGAATCAAACTCCTGACCTTTTGCTTACAAGGCTTACCACTCTGTTTCCTTGATCCCTGAGCCATCACCTGGGCCCTGTGAGTCCCTGTCTTTAGCCCAATTCCCCCATGGCCCAGAGCTTCTTTGGGTTTGCTTCATTTTGTAAGTGAACTTTGGACAGATAGGTTTGTGTGATAAAACCAAGATATTTGCTTTATCTGTTTTGTTGGAAATAATTTCTTTTAAAAAAACTTTTGCTTAGGAGTGGGGCAAAAGTTGTGCTCTATGTCTCTGAAAGATTGACATCAGCTTTAAGAATGACAGAGATGGGGAGTTCCTCCATTCCCAGAAAATGAGTAGATATTGAGTTTTATACTTTCCATAAAACCTTCCTTTTACTTTACCTGCCTCGTTCTTCCAGGAAATTTCAGGATTGTCCCCCTTTCCTCCTTTTTCTCTGAGAAGGTCAGTTTCTGACTTTAGCTTTCTTCTTGGAGTGTTTTTTTTTCTTTCATTTTTGGGACTACACTCAGCAATACTCAGAGCTTACTTCTACTGATACTCCAGGGCAATATGCGGTGCTGGGTATAGAACAGATGTCAACTGCATGCAAAGCAAGTGCCTTAACCCCTGTATAGTTCTTCGGCCCACAATTGCTTTACATTAATCCCTCTAAACCCAGGCCAGAGAGCTAGTAGGGGGCATAGGGGGCTTTCACTGCGTGTAGAAGACCCCTGGATCAATTTTTGACACCATGTGATCATTGAGTACCCCTGAGATGGACCGCTTGGTCCCAGCAAAGAGTACAACAGAGAGCCTAGAGTGTCTCTAAGCACAGTCACCTCAAACACACCCTTTCCACCCTACTCTTTATTCCTCGTGGCAGTTTATATGTTAAAAAAAAGCTAAATAACACACAAACCCACAATTCAAGAGCACAAAACCACATACTTTTCTTTTTCCTTTCCCCCATCAGTATTTCTTCACTGAATTCCCAGATTAGAAGCCCCATGAGAAGAGATCTAAGTTGAGATGCAATTTCTTTCATCTCTTGTCCCCAGTAAATATTCCCCTGGAGCTTTGCATAAGACCTATTATGGGTTTTCCCCTCCTTCTCTTCTTGGTCTTCTCAACTGTTTTCTTTTTCTTTTCCTTTTTTATTGAATCCTTAAGAGAGAATCTTACAAAGCTGCTCATGATTAGGTTTTAGTCATATAGTGTTCCAACACCCATCCATCCACCAGTGTACATTTCCCACCACCAATGTCCCCAGGTTTTCTCCCATCAATCCCCATCCCATCCACAGCCTGCCTCTATAGCAGGCACTTCTCTCTCTTTCTCTCTCTCTCTCTGTCTCTCTCTCTCTGTCTCTCTCTGTCTCTCTCTCTCTTTGCAATACAGTTCTTGTACAGCGTGATCATTTCTAATTATTGTTATACTGGCCCCTTCTCTATTTTACCTACCCTCCTCCCCACATACACCTGTGATAGATTCCAACCATTGACCAGTCCTCAATCTTCATCTTGACTAAACTGCTCTGATGAAGAGCTTTAGGTGGTTGTGGGCCTTAGTCAACTCTCAGGAAGTTTTCAGGAGGAATCAGGATGTGCCATGGTCTTTCCCATGGGAAGTACTGAAGTCTCCTTCATTTCCACAGGTAGGGAGCTTCATAGAACCTCCTCTTAATTCTCTCTCAGGACTCAAGTAACTCTGATCTTATTTTTCTTGTCAATAAACATCTATGCCCAAGGTCTTGATTTACCCTTTACTCACTCTCTTTGGAGAGCAACTGCCTCCTGGCTTTTCTCTGAACTATAATTTAGGGTTGGGTTTCTAGTTGAATTCTAAATGTTCTCTGGGTAGTAGTCTCTTGGTCATCAATTTTATCCATTCACCAAGATGCCAACTTTAATTATGATTTAAGGGTGACATTTTAAAATACGATCTTAGGAGAACAGGTAAATTCTAGAAGAGTTTTTCCAAAACTCTACCTTTACCAGGGAGCAGAGGATCTAGAAAGATGACCAGCATTCAAATGCCAGCCCCTCTACACAGTATATATCTCGGTGAATAACCTCAGCATACTTCAGTGGTAGGGATGCCAAAAAGATCTCAGAATATGAGACTACCTCTACCCAAGGGCCTGATACATATCACTTGTCAATACATACAAGATACATTATTATCTCTTTATTATTCAAATTATTATTGCCAGGAGAGAAAAACTGCTTTTTCTGGGGGAGAGTCATAAATCCTCATCTAGCCTCACTTTTCCTTCCAGAGAATAATTCGGGGGGAGTTTTCACTTATAGTATATTGTTTTTGCAATGCAAATAACCAGTAATTTAGCAGCTTCCGCTTAATCGGGGAAATGATTTAGAAACCTGTCCTGACGTTTGGTTAAATATGGTTGGAGCATTGCATGCCTAAAACTCACTGTCGCACTGTCCTCCCATTGTTCATCGATTTGCTCGAGCGGGTCCAGTAATGTCTCCATTGTGAGACTTGTTGTTACTGTGTTTGGCATATTGAATACATCATGGGTAGCTTGCCAGGCTTTGCTGTGCGGGCGAGATACTCTCGGTAGCTTGCTGGGCTCTCCTAGAGGGGTGGAGGAATCAAACTCGGCTCGGCTGGCTGGCTGCGTGCAAGGTAAACGCCCTACTGCTGTGCTATCGCTCTAGCCTAGAATTATTCAATCATGAATAATTTTCTAACTTGGTACTTCACAATGATTTAATAAATTTTCAAAAATCAAAAATAAAATAAAAATTTAAAAAATGGTTCATCATTTTTAACACAAGCTACTGATAGTGGCTTCTCTGGGAGCTGCTGGATATAATGGATAAGAACATTTCAGACAGAAGTAACAGTCAGAGAGAAAGCTCCAATGTGGGGGAGAGGCTGAGCTGATTAAAGAGCATAAAGATGAATATACTTGGAACTTAGGGATGGAGAGAAAACTGGGGCTCAGATGGCTCCCAGATTGTGTGGACAATAAGGGCTTAAATTTTTATATAACTGATGAGTAAGAAGGGGTCAGGGATTGGGGAGGAAATAAGTCCATTAGTTATAATGTCATCCAACTTGTTAGTAACAGCTTTCCTGAGAAGTGGCCAGGATCTAGTTATGCTTTGAATAAAAGTTCAAGGAGATAGCTTTGTCCATTTTGAGCCAATTCAGTCTCTCTGGGGTTCTTCCAAGTTACCAGTGTTTATTAAAGACAAACTGGTAGCAACAACCTCCTCCACTAAAGATTATTGATAAGAGCTTAATGCAAGGCACAGCTCTTCATGCTTTCCTCCACCTCCTCACTCTAGGTGGGTGGCCCTCATCTGTTCTCTTTTCTATTCCTTTCATCCGTAAGTGACTACAGTGCTAGTTGCCACCTTCTTCTTCCTTTAGCCACCGTGCACACCTTCTGTAAAACTTTGGAATGTGAGAAGCTGTTCATTCCTAGATAGAGAGAGGATGCATTTTCTTTTGTGATTGTATGACTAGAACTTTTATAGAAAACAGTACACTAGGATTTGAGCAAAGAATCAGTGTTGTCTCTTAGTAGGTGAGTAACCACCAGCAAAATGAAAAATATGGGAAAGATGTCCACTAACGTCCATTAAAGTTTATCCATTGCCCCTTATGTTTTCCCTGAAACCCTACCCACACACCCCATGACTTTAACTTCTTTCATTGCTCCTCTCTGTGCCTCCTTAGCAGCTCAGCTTAAGCAATATCTCTCTCTTCTGATTTCTCCTCACCCACTTTAGGAGCTCTTTCTGCAGTGCTTTTTTCTCCCAGTAGATGGCAGTATTCAGTTTTGCTTTCTGGAGACTCTTCCTCTACTTGGAAGCCCCTAACCAGCTAAGCTTTCTGAAAGAAAAAAAAAAAAAGTGTGTCCCTTTCCCCCTAGATGTGATCACAAAAATGGAAGATAAAGATAAGGGAGGGATTTTTAAGTGATGAGAGGACCCCCAATGAGACATTGCGGGGGCAGGGGGGTCTAGTTACTTCACCTCAGTTCTCAAACAGGGTTTATTTAATTTTTCCTTGTGGTTAGGAATGAGACAATAACAATCTCCCATGTTTCAATGGATTGTCCCAACTCCTATCACCTTTTGAGCCTCTGTGGGAGCTAATGCAGATCTCATTTTTCCTCAAGGCTTGAGCCTGACCGTTGTAATGGATGATTCTGGCTACCGTCATTGAGAATAATCAGAATTACTAATGGGAATAGCCACAAGGAGATTATTTCAGTAGTGAATACAGATCAGACACGGTCGTTACCAAGCAGTGAGATCCTAGGTGTGAGGAGCAAGGCAGCGTGGTGGAAAGATTTCCTAATTTGGTTACTTGCAGCAGCAGTGTTGTCTAGCTGTGCTGTCTACTACCTTGGGCCAGATTCTCCATTTCTCTGGGCCTCCTTAGTCTCCCTGCTCTAACATCCTGTGTGATGATGATAATGAATATAAGACATGAATAGGAGGGGCTGGAGCAATAGCACAGTGGGTAGGGCGTTTGCCTTGCACATGCCTGACCCAGGTTCGATTCCCAACATTCTGTATGATTCCCGAGCACCACCAGGAGTAATTCCTGAGTGCATGAGCCAGTAACCCCTGAGCATCGCCGGGTGTGACCAAAAAAGAAAAAAAAGACATGAATAGGAGACAAATATACATAGATATGAGACAAAGATACATAGATAATGATAATACATATACATAGATAATGATATGAATTTGAGACATGAATATGAGACAAATATACATAGATTTACATGCGGCTGTCAAAGCACTTGACAAAATACTGTCAGTGGCTGATTGAGACCCAGAAAACAAGTTTCTGGCTCCATCATCTCCCTGTCGAAGGATGGTTGGGGAATATTTATTTCAACACTGACTTCTTCTCTTCCCAGAAGAATTATCAGGAAAACAAATATGCACAGTAAATCCAAACAAGTTGCTCTGGTTAAAGGAAGGTAAAATTTTGAGCCTACTAGAATACTTTAGACTTTAAGGATCAGGATAAAATTCCCCAGAAGGGAGGTCAATGGCTTAAGTAATGTGACTTTATACATGCTAGTGTTGTGCTATGGCCTGGGCTAATAAGGTAAGTCTAGAATCCCTGAAACCAATTTTCTAATTTCTTTGGGGGAAGATCTTTCAGAGAGAAGTCTCTAGAGGAGATATAGAGAAATTTTATCTGGGGTAACAGATACTGTCTGGGTATGGCTTATATTGGGTTGAGTTATGTCACACAATTTAAATACCTTTTATAACTTATTTTTTGGGGAAGGCCACAGCTGGTGGTGCTCAGGAATTACTTCTATCTCTGTGCTCAAGATGGTGCTCAGGGACCATATGGATGCCAAGGATCAAAACTGGGTTGGGAGCTTACAAAGCAAGAGTTCTACTTACTGTACTATTGCTCCCTTCAAAAATCTTTTATGATTTTTAATTGCCTATGGGATCAAATTCAGATTAGTTAGGATAATGTAGTTGAATAATCTGTCCCCCTTTTCACCCTCTCAAACCCCAGAGGTCACACTCAGTTCCTTGCACATACTCTAGGGTATTTCCAGAAATTCATGGACTTTCTGGAAAATGTGGTTTCCAAACCTTTTGTGAACATTCATAGCATTTTGTACAGAATAGTTTATATCACAGTGTTTTTGCATCAGCTTCTTCTTTTGTTTATAACTTGCTTGAGCATAGAGACTATATCTTACCCGTTCTTATATCAAACTAGTGATTTATTCAAGAGCAGGTTTTAAATGTCGAATCAATGAAAGCTAGATATTTCAGGTTAATTTATCATGTGGGGATGTAAGAAAAAAGAATTGAAAGGATAGTTTAGGAATTTAGTATACAAAGATCTTAGCCAAATACAGCCACTATTGTCTCTCATAGACTGATATATATACACACAGTTAACCCAAACATTGGATGTCTACCAACTAAGTAGCAAAGAGATGACATGGTTTGCAGTTGTTTGTAAATGACTTTATCAGAACTCCTTTATACTCTAGTGTGCAAAGATGACTACAGCATAATAAAGAAAACTGGAACCCATAAACTCAGAATACATGATAATGCAATCAGAATGGTTTGATATTAGCATCTTTGGGTGTGTGGAGGCAATGGGGGGGGGGAGAAAACAATTTGTGGTTAAATTGTGAAAGATTTTCAGTAGAAACTCTGAGATATTTATTTTTATTGACATATATTGGTTTACAAGACTATATAATTTCTGGTATACAATTTTAGTTGTACACATACACACATACACATACCTATCTATATGTATAAAGATTTCTGTATCCACTATGAAAATTACAATTACATTCCAGTACCAATAAGACCCTTTTCTTCTATCTTGTACCCCTTTCCCTCCTATTATCATAATTTTCACTAAATCTAGTAGTAGTTATAGTGTTTATTTACTTTCGTTTTTTATATTTCAAATATGAATGAAACAATGTAGCAACTATTTCTTTTAGCATAATCACCTCACATTCCATCTATATGATCCCAGAGGCATGATTTAATTTTTTTTTAATGGAGGAGGACTATCTCATTAAAAGTATGTACCATAATTTCTTCACCTAGCTACTTGTCAATGGTATTTAGATTGAGTGCATGTTTTAACTACTATGAATAAGCTGCTATAAAAAAATCGTAGTGTAATTAAACTTTTAAATTAGTGTTTTCATCTCCTTTGGATATTCTTTGATCTTCTGAGAGAAAATGAACTATCTACTGAAAGAAAATGAACTAGTTCATTGCACACTAAAAGCATGAATTTGTATTCATATAATAAAACAATATTTTCATATCTACACTTCATTAATTTTTCTATTTGGAAAGACTTCATTATTATATACTGGAGATTAATCTTATTTTTCAAATTTTAAAATAAATTCCTCTTAAATTTCACACTTACTATGAAGAATGATAGGACAGAAATGACCTTTTGGCTAATCTTATTACAACAGTGGTATTTTTTTATCCTTTCTATTTTGTGGAGCTTTTTCTTTTTTAAATTTATATCTCTGAAGGAACTGTGCCAAGCTTAAAAAATTCCTTGCATTATTAGAAAATATTCCATTGACTTAGTTATCAACGTAATGTTTTTAGAAAAAATATATTTTTAGTTTTCTATGATCTGTAATCCAGTGATATTTCATGCGAAGAGAAAATGTAGTGTAGAATTGAGTATCGTCTGTAGGATCTCAACTCTTTTTATTCAAATTTTATTTCTCTCTCTCCATGACTTCAGAGGTCACTCTGACTTCTTGAGATTCATTTTCTATTCCTGTAAAATAGTTGAGATGAACATTTATAGTGGAATACAGCATTCATCAAACTCTCAGAGCTCAACTCACTGTGTGAGTAGAGATGGGAAAGATTATATATTGGAAAAAGAATAGAAATGGATCCCCCCGTAGAGTCTGAATAAGAAAATAACTTTGTCTTTACCTTGACTTTACTCCAGAAACTGATTTTGGGATTCTAGATCCCCAGAATTCAAGATAGCAAATTTATTTTACTTTTCATCAATAAATGAGTGGTACTTTGTTTCAGCATCCATAGAAAATTAAATCATATTTTACCAGGTTCAGCTAATTGTTAGTGAATATATTTAGCATGATCAGAGCTCCAACACTATCATAAAACCACTAGAATAATACAACTTTGTTAAAAATTAACTTGAAACACATATTTAAAAGCCCTGTAAGTTTTTGGTGAAAATAATCTTTTAAAATCCAGTAATATATCTTTGGGGATTGATTTTATTCTAAAGACATAAATAGAGGACTCCCAGATTCCAATGCCTTCTGACCGCAATAAAATTTTCCACAGAATAAGCTTAAGTTTTTCTGTCTTAGTTAAAAATGAAACAAAATGCTTGAATCCCTTTATCATGGGGGAATTTGAGATAATTCCTCTAGAAGTCGGAATACAGTTTTTCTTTGGGATAGCACTGCAAAGCGGTTCTGGTCACTTTTATTTTTTGCTGAATAGAATTTAACAGCTTAGAAAATGAGACAAAATTAAGGAAAGAAGAAAGAGAGAGATAAGATGAGGAAGGATTGGGGAGGGAAGAAGGGAAGGAAGAAAGAAGGAAAGAAGAGAGGGTCATTTTTACATGGACTTCACAATGATCAACAATAATTTGTAGCTGTATCATGAAACACCTGTAGATTTATAAGCTTTTTCTATTACATCTGCAGTTGTCTGAAATATCATAAAGTTGATGAACATTAAGGAAAAAAATTCTCAAATTGTATACACATTCTTCAAGGGCATACACATCAATAAGCACAGCAAACATTAAATAATATTTATTCAAAAAGTACCTGGAAGATACAGGATTTATCACCAATCCTACTTAAGTAATTTCCCTTTCTTCATACTTTCATCACCTCCATTCATCATCTTTGTATGAAATAGAAAAAAAACCTATTTTTTTTTACCAAGACTTACTAAAATAGTCTCTGTATCCAAATAAGAACAGTGTAAAACACATGTAAACACAACCCAAAGTGCCAGCAGATTTTCTAATAATAATTTCATGCTGGCAATTATTTGTAACAAACTCATTAAAATTTCCTTCTTATCACCTACTGTTTTTTGCTAAAGTTGATGCCAATAATCTAATTAGGTAATATACTTGTGGGGTGGGATTTTGAAGCTAATCTTTTGCTCAGCTCATAAGCCTTACTGGTTATAGCGTCAACATAAATCATTGACATAAAATTACCAAGCAAAACATTTTTATATAAGGTTAACAGCATACTTGTATATTCATATCCAAGCTCTAGGAAAATCCTTACTTCTGAGCACTCTTTCACAATATCTAAAAGTGGGAACTGGGGCATGAGAGTTAGTTAAGCACTTAAGGTACTTGCTTTGCTTACGGCCAACCTGGGTTAATTTCCCAAGACCCAGTGTGGTTGCCTCCGCACTACTAGGAGTGAATCCCTGAACACAGATCTGGGAGTAAAACCTGAACTTTCCAGGTATGAACCAAAGACCCCAAAATAAATAAAATAAATATAAAACCAGGAAGATGTATCCCCCACAGAACAAATGTATACTAACTGAGCTAATATGCATTTAATCATTTTCAGTGAAGCATAATCTCCATTGCTAAGAAAACCAATTCATAGAAACAACATGAGTCTAAAATTTTCGAACAATGCTACACCGTTTGTGGAAGGACACTCATTCAGATGGGAAAATGTTATATACAAGTAAAGCAGCTTGCTACATAAACATAGGCACAAAGTTGAGTAAAACTTTTCTTCTGAAGTTACTGCAAGCTAAAAGTTAGATAATATCCTATCCTATGTATGTTCTATCTCTACTGTTCCAGTAACTCTGATATACATACTCATGAACACAAAATGCATCAGAGAACACTTCCATGGAGCTGATAAGGCTGCCCCCAAGATCTGTTGCATATAAGTCGTCTTTGCGTGTTGCATGTGAGTTGTCTGTGCGTTAGGTGCCTTATATAACCTCAACTCCAATCATGTACATCAGATTCCAAGCTCACGCCTGAATACGTGCATTCATCTGGGCTGATTTCTTTTTTTTAGCATGCACTCTTTCTCCCTTCACTTACCAAATTGCTTCCTATTCCTCAGGGGTTCTCCGCCCACCCCCAGCTCTCACAGGAGCCTCTGTTATTGCCCTGCACTTTTGATAGTCCCGTTCTCTGAAATGCTGCCCAGCCTGTCATTCTATCAGAGTCTAAATGATGTAGATATGAGCCTTTCAGAGACCTATTGAGCCGGCAAGGGTATTACAGTGTCTAGCCCAAACCCCTCATTTTATAGATAAGGAAACTACTCCAGAGTGAGGGAGTCTTGCCAATGATCATTCAGAGACTCCATGGCCAAACTCGTACTGGAATTCCTTGACTCTGAACACCCAGTCTGAAATCATGTCCACTTTGCACTCTGATATTAGGCTGCTGCCATCGTTTCATATTCCTTGCTAATCTCTCCACCTGGTTGTAAAATTACTAAATTTTTAAAAAATATTTTTATTTTGTCCCTTTCATTGGAGAATACAAAAATATATTGCTATCAGATTTTGTGTATTTACATCTTTCATAGTCAATTTAGAATGAGTTAAATTATTTCTGATCTTGTTTAATCTGTTGATATTTATGGATATATGCAAGACATAGGCTGGTTTTCCTAAAATTGCTAACTTTGATTTGTTCTTTTTCTTGCAATACTTCTTCACATAACATTTTATAAGTATGTGCCTGATTTTACTCGCTATTTATATGATGATAATCAACAAATACATAAGAATATGCCTTTATTCTGTAACTTCTATGCAATTTACACAAAGATGCTATGTTCCATTGAACATACTCATGTTTAAAATATTCCCATCAGAAGACAGTTGGAATAGAAAAGAGGGAACTAAGTCGATGGTGGTTGGAGGGAGAGATTGCTCGGGACTGGAGATGTGTGTTTGAAAGTAGACAAAGGACCAAACATGATGGCCTTTCAGTATCTGTAGAGATACTGAGTATCTCTACATTGGAGAGAGAGAGAGAGAGAGAGAGACAGAGAGAGAGAGACAGAGAGAGAGAAAGAGAGAAAAGGAAAATGTCCAAAGTAGAGAGAGAGTAGAAAGGAAAATGCCTGCCATAGAGGCAGGGGGTGAGGTAAGGTGAGAGTAGTGGGAGGGATATTGGGGATATTGGTGGTGAGAAATGTATACTGGTGGAGGGATGGGTGTTCAATCACTGTATAACTAAAACTCTATAGTGAAAGCTTTGTAACTATCTCCAGTGAATCAATAAAAATAAAATAAAATGATCCCACCAGTGGATGGTCATTCTAATACAATCTTACCTAGTCTCTAAATAATGTCAAAAGACACAAACTATGCCACATAAAAGGAGTATGAAATGACAATAAAATACAATGATCCTGTATAGGTCCTAGAGCAAAAATTAAAATCTCTATAAATTACACTATATGGACACTTGACAAAATTTCAGTATAAACTTTGGATTTATAAATATTAAATATTACATAATATTAAATTTCCTGACTTAATTGATTGCACGGTTAATGTATAAGGTGATAATATAATATACCTTTTTCTTAAAAAATACATAATAGAGTATTATGTATATCATGTTTAAATCCACTCTCAATAATTTCATGTAGATATATGGACAGATAATTAAAGAGACAGAATCACAGAAAATCTTCTAGTCAGAGACAGGTATGTGTGGAATAAAAGGGAAGGAGAGAGAGAGAGAGAGAGAGAGAGAATAAATATGACAGTGCAAATAGGCTAAGGTAAAGATTTTTAAAAATTAAATTCTTACCAATCTAAATTGAAATGAGTTCTACTGTCCTGTGGTCCCAATGTGAATTACAGCAGCTCTTTTTGAACTTTTTGTATTTTATATTTTCTCTTTCTTTCTTTCTTTCTTTCTTTCTTTCTTTCTTTCTTTCTTTCTTTTTTTTTGCTTATTGGGTCACACCCGGCAATGCACAGTGGTTACTCCTAGCTTATGCACTCAGGAATTACTCCTGGCGGTGCTTGGGGGACCACATGGGATGCTGGGAATCGAACCCGGGTTGGCCGCATGCAAGGCGAACACCCTACCTGCTCTGCTATCGCTCTAGCCCCACAACAGCTCTTTTTAAATCTCTATATGTTTTATTATAATGTCTAGCGCTAAAGATAAAGCTGTTTCCTTCCAGAATTCTACATCCCCCTCTCCCTTCTTAAATGCTTGGCCTGTCCAAGTCTCAGGCCTACTTCTGACCTAAACCACTGATCATCTGAACCAGCCAGGAAAGGAGATAAACTTACACGTTTACCTTGTACTCAAATACTATCACTTTGCCTGAGAAGCTGGTGTCTACAGTATTCTATGGCTTATCAAACTAGAAAAATAGAAAAAGTCAATATAAATAAGACCAGGCTAGGTTTTAACTCCACTCCAGTATGCTGGTAAACAGTGTTTGGGTCTTGAAGTGAATGACTAAAAGAAGTTGAAAATTATAGGGGCGTGGAATATTTATAATCCAAAGTTCAAAGTGCGATTTTCTTCTGTTTCTGTCACTAACAGTTGGTATTAATGAATGTTTTATCCTCTTTTGAGAAGCTTCTTAAACCAGGGAGATAGAGCAGAGAAGGATCCTATGTAGAAACAGAGCTTTATGTCTCCCCCAAAGACATGCTTTTGCCACATGCATCCCATCTTCTCCAACTTGTGCCCTTATCACACACACTCTAATTTTTAAAATAAATTAGTTTTTTATTTTGGGGGTCACAATCAGTAGTACTCAGGTCTTACTCCTGGTTCTGTGCTTGGGCATCATTCCTGGCAAAACACAGGGAATCAGGTGTGGTGCTGGGCATCCAACCTGGATTGGCTACCTGCAAGACAAGTGTCCCACCCACTGTACTATCACTTTGTCTTTCACCTTGACTCTGTGTGTAAGTATGATAATTTCTCCATTAAAAATCCAACTCTAGAAATGGGAAGATGGCTTGGTAGTTTGTAGCACATGCTTTTCACAAGGAAGGCCCAGATTTTGTCTCTAGCACTGCATGGTCCCTGCACTAACTACCTCTGAGTAGTCTCTGAGCACTGATGAGCGATCCCCCCCAAAAAAACAATAAAAAGTGTAAAAGAGGTTAAATATGTATGGTTTATTGCAGTTTAAAAAGTATGGCAATAATTGACCAGAGACCAAGACATCCTTGTGCTTTGAAGTCTGAAATTATGCTTTTGGGCAATAATTGACTTTGGTTCCTATTACTAACTTACCTTAGGTTAATCAATGGGTCAAGCTTAACTTAAAGGCAAAGATATGGGATGCCTACATATGACTGATTAGAATGCTTCCTTCAACTCTCACTATTCCTATGTATGAAGGGGAGAAAAAGGAAAAAGAGGGGAAAAGGAATATCCCAGTACTGGAGATTATTCATTGCCTGTGGCTCTGAGAGATATCCTTCATCATCTCTTACCCCCCCAAACACCAGGTACCCATGGGTGCGTGGCCTCTTCAGAAGAAGGCGTGGCTTATGTAGAAGTGGGCGTGGTCTAATTTTGGGCCACAGGTAGTTTACTCATACCCAGAAATCTCATGTAACATTTTAGTTCCCATACAACCACACCAACATGAAGAAACAACGCAAATCCTCACCACATGTGGAGGACAATGAAAAGGGTCCAGAAGCCTCAGTAGGTGCTACTCACCTAAGGGACCTCTCTGAAAAAGAATTCAGATATGAAGTAATGAAGATGTTCAATGAACTCAATGAAAGAGTCAGACAGATATCCAGTAAATTAAAAGGGGACATGGGAGAAATAATCGAGAAATTACAGGAAGAAATGAGAGCAGAAATTGGAAAGCTACGCACAGAAATGTCACGAATAAAAGATTCCGTAGATGAAATAAAAAAATTCAGTCTGTGCCCTCAACAATAGAATGACCACAGCTGAAGACAGAATTAGTGAGCTGGGAGATCAGCTGCACGAAGCCAACAGGCAACAATAATGACAAGAGAACTCAAAACAGCTCTAGAGCAAATCAGAGTCCTAGGAGATGATTCCAAAGTTAGAATCATTGGAGTACCAGAAGATCAGGGAAACAATCCAAATGAAAAAGCCATGGTGAAACAAATCATTGGTGAAAAATTCCCAGAGCTGGATAATGCAGCCATTCAGATTCAAGGAGCCCGAAGGGTGGCAGCTAAAATAGACCCTAAAAAACACTCAAAGACATATCATAGTTAAAATGATAGATGCCACGGATAGAGACACAATACTGAAAGCAGCAAGGCTAAGAAGGATATCAAATAAAAAGGAGCACCCCTTATATTCACAGCAGACCTATCAGAGGAAACCCTCCAAGCCCAAAAGCAATGGTGGGATATAGTGAAAAAACTCACTGAAATGAACGCTTCACCAAGAAAACTGGAAAGGCACAGTATTTTCTGGATAAACAGCAGCTCAGGAAATTCATAGATTCAAAACCAAACCAAAAGGAAGGGCTAAAGGGGCTACTATAAGAGATGACAAACCCTACAAGCACAACAGACCCTTACAGAAAGATAACCAAAAAAAAAAACCATAACAATAATATCTCTCAATGTCAACGGTCTAAATTCACCAATTAAGAGACACAGAGTGGCAAAATGGATTCAGAGACAGAACCCAACAATCTGCTTCCTACAGGAAACTCATCTGGACAGTCAGACAAACACAGACTCAAAATTCAAGGATGGAAAACAATCCTGCAAGCAAACAGCTTCCTCAAAAATGCTGGGGTGGCCACAATAGTATCCGAAAACATAAATTTCAGATTGAAAAAGATTAGAAGGGACAGTAAAGTCCATTTTCTATTCATCAAGGGACATGTACAACAGGAAGAAATCACACTCTTAAATGTATACGGACCTAATGAGGGAACAGCTAATTTTTTTTTCTTTTCAATTCTTCAGAATTTTTTTCTTTTATTTTTTTCCTTTTTTTTATTAGTGAAACATCATGAGGTACAGTTGTAGACTTACAAATTTTTGTGCTTGGGTTTCAGTTATACAATGATTGAATACCTATTCCTCCACCAGTGCCCATTCTCCACCACCACCAGTCCCAGTATCCCTCCCACCCCCATCCCCCCATCCCACCCTACCACTGTGGCAGGGCATTCCCCTCCGTTATCTATCTCCTTTTGAGTGCTGTGGTTTGCAAAAGAGACATTGAGTGGCAATCTTGTTCGAACTATAGTCTACTCTCATCATGCATTTCCCATCCTGAGAGAAACCTCCCAACACACTTTATTTGGTGCTCCCTTCTCTATCTGAGCTGCCTTTTCCCCTAGCATGTGCGGCTGTCCTCAGGGCCACGGAGTAATCCTCCTGGTATTTATCTCGGCTCTTCTTGGGCGTTAGTCTCCTATTTTGTTACTTTATGTTCCCCAGATGAATGCAATCTTTCTATGTCTATCCCTCTCTTTCTGACTCATTTCACTTAGCATGATACTTTCCATGTAGTACCACTTGTATGTAAATTTCATGACTTCATCCTCTCTGACAGCTACATAGTATTCCATTGTGTAGATGTACCAAAGCTTCTTTAACCAATCATCTGTTCTTGGGCACTCAGGTTTTTTCCAGATTCTGGCTATTGTAAACAGTGCTGCAATGAACAGACAACTGCAGATGTCGCTTCGACTATACTTTTTTGCCTCTCTGGGGTATATTCCTAGGAGTGGAATTGCGAACAGCTAAATTTTTAAAACAACTGCTAACAGATTTTCAGAAAGACATTGCTAGACCACAATAGCAGCCGGAGACTTCAACTTCACCTTATCACCTCTGGATAGGTCAACAAGAACAAAACTCAGCAAGGAAATATTGGCTCTGAAGGAAGAAATAGAAGAGAAAAGGCTTATTGACCTATGTAGGGCTTTAACCCCAAAAAGAAAGAATACACATTCTTTTCAGGTGCACATGGAACATTTTCTAAAATAGACCATGTGCTAAGACACAAAACATATCTCAATAGAATCAGGAAGATAGAAATAGTATCAAAATGTTTTCAGACCACGATGCACTTAAAATAGAAGTGAATCACACACAGACACGGAGAACCAAATCAAATACCTGGAAATTAAACAGCTCAATGTTGAACAATGAGTGGGTCAGAAAGGAAGTCAAGGACGAAATCAAAAGTTCCTGGAAACAAATGAGAAAAAAGACACGAGCTACCAGAACCTATGGGTTGCAGCTAAAGCTGTGTTAAGGGGAAAATTATAGCTCTGCAAGCATTTCTCAGGAAGGAAGAATAAGACCAAATAAACTTGACTTCACAGCTCAAGATCTTAGAAAAGGATCAACAAAAGGAGTCCACCCAGGCAGAAGTAAAAAGATCATAAAACGTAGAGCAGAAATCAGCTACATGGAAACTAAAAAAAAAAAAGATCCAAAAGATCAATAAAACCAAGAGTTGGTTCTTCAAGAAAATAAACAAGATAGATAAAGCACTAGCAAGAATCACAAAGAAAGAGAGAGAACCCTAAAAAACTGAATCAGAAATGAGAAGAGGGTTGTCACAACAGAAACCAAAGAAATTCAAAAGATCATCAGACTACTTTGAAAGTCTATATGCCACGAAAAAAAAGAGAACCTAGAAGAAATGGATAAATTTCCTGATTCCTATTACCTCCCAAGGCTGAATCAAGAAGATCTAGAGTACCTAAATAGACCTATTAACATCAAGGAAATTGAAATGGTAATAAAAAGTCTTCCCAAAAACAAAAGCCCAAGTCCAGATGGATTCACTAACGAATTTTCCAAACTTTTAAAGAGGACCTATTACCAGAGCTTCTCAAGCTTTCCCAGGAAATTGAAGAAACAGAAACTCTTCCAAACAGTTTCAATGAAGTTCATATCTCTCTAATACCAAACGGAAACAAAGACACCACAAGAAAAGAAAACTACAGGCCGATATCCCTCATGAACACAGATGCGAAGATTGTCAACAAAATACTAGCAAATAGAATTCAACAACTCATCAAAAAGATCATACACCATGGCCAACTGGGATTCATCCCGGGGATGCAAGGATGGATTAACATTCATAAATCAATCAACATAATCAATCATATCAACAAAAGAAAAGATAAAAACCATATGATCATATCAATAGATACAGAGAAAGCATTTGACAAGTTTCAGCACCCGCTTATGATGAAAACCTCACCAAAATGAGTATAGAGGGGACTTCCCTCAATATAGTTAAAGCCATCTACCATAAGCCTACAGCATTCATCATCTTCAATGAGGAAAAACTGAGAGCCTTACCTCTACGATCAGGGGCAAGATAAGGATGCCCACTCTCTCCACTGTTATTCAATATAGTACTGAAAGTACTTGCAATAGCGGTTAGGCAAGAAAAATATACTAAGAGCATTCAGGTAGGAAAGGAAGAAATCAAGCTCTCTCTATTCGCAGATTATATCGTATACTTAGAGAACCCTAAAACCAACAAACTCCTAGAAACAATAGACTTGTATAGTAAAGTTCACTGTATCACTGTCCTCCTGTTGTTCATCGATTTGCTCGAATGGGCCCAGTAACGTCTCCATTGGAGACTTTGTTGTTACTGTTTTTGGCATGTCGAATACATCATGGGTAGCTTGCCAGGCTCTGCTGTGCGGATGAGATACTCTCAGTAGCTTGCCAGGCTCTCTGAGAGGGGCGGAGGAATCAAACTCGGGTTGACCATGTTGGCTGTGTGCAAGGCAAACGCACTACTTTTGTGTTATATATAGTAAAGTTGCATGCTATAAAATCAATACCCAAAAGTCCATGCCTTTTCTATATGCAAATAGTGAGAGAGAAGTGACATGAAAAAAATAATCACGTTCGCAATTGTGCCCCAGAAAATCGAGTACATAGAAATAAGCTTAACTAAGGAAGTAAAAGACCTATACAAAGAAAAGTACAAAACGCGACTTCAGGAAATAAAAGAGGACACAAGAAAATGGAAAGATATCCGCTTCTCATGGATAGAGAGAATTAACATTGTCAAAATGGCAATACTCCCTAAAGCATTGTACAAATTCAATGCAATCCCTATAACGATACCCACGACATTCTTCAAAGAAATGGAGCAAACAGTCCTGAAATTCGTATGGAACAATAAGCCCCCAACGGATAGCTAAAGCAACTTTTGGGAAAAAGAAAATGGGAGGAATCAACCTCCCTAACCTCAAACTCTACTACAAAGCAGTAATAATTGAAACAGCATGGCACTGGAACAAAGGCAGAGCTGCAGACCAATGGAACAGGGTTGAATATACTGACATTTACCCTCAAACATATGATCATCTAATCTTTGATAATGGGGAAAGAAATGTGAAGTGGAGCAAGGAAAGCCTCTTTAACAAATTGTGCCGGGAAAAACTAGACAGCTACATGCAAAAAAAATGGGCTCATATCTCTGCCTAAAACAATGTACATAAGTAAGTTCAAAATGGATAAAAGACCTCAACATCAGACTAGAATCCATAAGGTACATTGAAGACAAGGTTGGCAAAACGCTCCATGACATTGAAACTAAATGGTATATTTAAAGAAGTCACGCCACTGGCTAAGTAAGTGAAAACAACGATAGACAAATGGGACTATCTTAAACTAAGAAGCTTCTGCACCTCAAAAGAAACAGTGACCAAAATACAAAGACAGTCTACAGAATGGGAAAGGATATTCACCCATTACCCATATGACAAGGGGTTGATATCAAGAATATACAAAGTACTGGTCGAACTCCACAAGAATAAAACATCCAACCCCACCAAAAAATGGGACAATGAAATGAACAGAAACTTTCTCAAAGAAGAAGTCCAAATGCCAAAAAGGCACTGAGAAAATGCTCTATATCATTAATCATCAGGGAGATGCAGATCAAAACAACAATGATATCTCACTGCTGATATCATGATATCATCTCACACCACAGAGACTGGTCCACATCCAAAAGAACAAAAGCAACCGGTGTTGGCACAGGTGTGGTGAGAAAGGGACCCTCCTTCACTGCTGGTGGGAATGCCGACTGGTTCAGTTCTTTTGAAATACAGTATGGACAATTCTCAAAAAATTAGAAATTGAGCTCCCATTAGAGCCAACAATACCACTCCTGGGAATATATCCCAGAGAGGCAAAAAAGTATAGTCCATTTGACATCTCTGCTTGTTTGTTCATTGCAACACCATTTACAATAGCCAGAATCTGGAAAAAACCCGAGTGCTGGAGAACAGATGACTGGTTAAAGAAACTTTGGTACGTCTACACAGAAGAGTACTATGTGGCTGTTAGAAAAGATGAAGTCATGAAATTTACATACAAGTGGTACTACATGGAAAGTATCATGCTAAGCTAAATGAGTCAGAAAGAGAGGGATAGACATAGAAAGATTGCATTCATCTGGGGAACATAAAGTAACAAAATAGGAGACTAACACCCAAAAATAGCAGAGATTAGTACCAGGAATTTTACTCCATGGCTTGGAGGCCAGCCACACATCCTAGGAGAAAAGCCAGCTCAGATAGAGAAGGGAGCACCAAATAAAGGGTGTTGGGAGCATCCTCCCAAGATGGGAGATGGATGCTGAAAGTAGACTATAGACCGAACATGGTTGCCACTCAATGCCTATTTTGCAAACCAGAGCACCCCAAAGGAGAGAACAAAAGGTAATGCCCTACCACAGAGGCGGGATGGGATGGAGGGGTTGGGGGGGCGGGAAGGAATCCTGGGATCATTGGTGGTGGAGAATGGGAACTGGTGGAGGGATGGGTACTCTATCATTGTGTAACTGAAACCCAAGCACAAAAATGTTTAAGTCTATAACTGTACCTCATGGTGTTTAACAAATAAAAATTTAAAAAACAAAGATAATTATGTTACTTAAAAAAATAAAATAAATGGATGAACATGGAGAGTATCATGCTGAGTGAAATGAGTCAGAAGGAAAGGGATAGATATATAAAAACTTCATTCATTTGTGGTATAAATATATATATATAGTAGAATAATAATATCTATGACCAGTGAAATCAGGGGATAGGAGGACTGGTCAATGGTTGGAACTAACCACAAATGTGTATGGGGCCAAGGGTAGGTAAGATAGAGAAGAGACTGCGATGACAATAATAGCTGGGAATGATCATGCTGGACAAGAGCTGAGTGTTAAAAAGTAGGTAAGGGATATTCTGCATAACCTTTCACTATCAATATTGCAAACCACGGTGCCCAAGAGGAGAGAGAGTAAAAAAGTGCCTACCATAGAGACAGGCAGGGGTTGGGGTGGGGTGATGGGAAGGAGCCTTGGGGACACTGGTGTTGAGAAATATCTACTGGTTGAGGGATGGGTGTTGGAACACTATATGACTTAAATCTAATCTTAAAAAGCTTTGTAAAACAATTTTTTAAAAAAGAAAGGAGAAACATCATATTTTCAGAAACTTTTATTCTAAGCTAGATTTCTTGCTGATTTGCTATGCATTTTAGATTATCTTATGACTTCTCTGAGCTAGTGAGTGCATGCATGGCCCTATACTGATCTCATGAATGATCTGATTAAAATATTATTTATTTAGCAAAGCCAACCTTTATAAACCTTTGCTTGAAACCTCAATGTGATGAGGTAAAGGTCTAAGAATATTTTTATGATCTTTATTCACATACAATAGGAAAAGTTTGTTTCTAAAATACACTTTGCATGGTTCACTTCATCAGTATAATATACAAGAAGCTAATTAAATTTCATATTTCTGGGCCCTAATCTTAATTTCTACTAAATAACCAAATATGGAAGGACTCTTTTGGAGGCATACCAGCAGTGCTCAGTGCATACTCCTGGCTCTGCACTCAGGGATCACCTCTCGAGAGCCTGAGGGACCCTATGGCATTCTAGGGATGTAATCTGGGTCAGTCACATGTAAGGTGGTAAGTCACATGTAATACCCTACCCACTGTACTATTGCTCTGGACCCTAAAAAAAGTGTTTGGACAAGTTTATTTCTGTTTCTTTTCATAGCATTGGTTATAAATTAATGGTTATAATGACTGCTGTGCTATGAATTTGAGCCATCGATACCATGTCCGCAATTAAGCGTATACTCTCAAGGCCACAAAAATCTGAGATGAAACATCTCAGAGTTACTTCATCCATCATTTGCATGCATCATCCCATGCTTTTTGATCCAGAGCAGCGTTTCTCTAGTCAGAGGCTGCTAGCATCTTTATTGCTTCTGAGCCAGTACAAGAGAGACCATACAAATGCTCAGAATTTTCACCTCTGACCTGTGCCCAGGGAATGCTCACGGGCAACTCCCATGCCTGCACTTGGATTGATGTGTGAAAACCCCACGGTATTACTGGGAGACAGTCAGGAGGATGGAATGCCGGGAGAGATGAGCCAAAGTGATTGGCATATGTGGGACATGGATTCTGTTCCACAGATAGGAACTGAGGTGTTTTCTCCTCCCTCCTGTGTCTTATCTTACCATGGCAAAAACTGTTTAGATAAGATATATTTCCCAGGGCTTATTAATCAGTGCCAGTTCATGACTCCGGGCTCATTGGTTACTTTTATCCTCAAGTAATCCCCATTCTTAGAAAATGATCTTTTGCTCTGGCCATCATGACAAACATCTTGTCTCTGTCCATTCACACCAGGTGAATAAAAAGAATAAGAGATGTTGGGGGAAACACGAAGTCTACAGTTCTTGCCCTTGACTGCCCTATTGAGTCATCACCATAATATGCCAAATTACTCAAATAAGTCTGGTCATGTTCACGTTCGACAGTAAGGAGGATACTCTGCCTGACTTGCATGAGGACAGGGCATGCCAGCGGGATCCATATAATCAACGTCCTGTGTTGTGCCAAGAAGGTGGGTGGAGTCGTGTGCCACATGCAAGGGATTCCTAAATGTTTACTCTAATTTGCTGCCTGGTTATATTTGACTTCTGTGGGTTGGCACAGCAACCATTCTATTTAATTTTGGCTCTTCTGATTGTCAGAGTAACAGTCAGGGCTTTTAAACTAAAGTTAAAAAAAAAACAAACAAACAGTTGTTGGAGGTCTTTTTTCCTTGTCCTTTCATGTAATTGTTCAATAACGTGCTGTGATTAATAATGTAGGTTCCTAAGAAAGATGCATTTGGATTTCAGTTCTGGGTCTTCTTCCTAAGTTGTGCCTGACTTCTTGTCTCTGCTGCTTTCATTTCCATAATGGGAATAATTAGCAGCAACTGCTTTGTGGGATTGTAGAAAAGATTAAATAATATGTGTGGAGGATTTAACATGATGTCTGGCCTATAGTAAGTCTTCAGTAAATGGGACTGATTTAAAAGCATCCATAATTAATTATTTTGGATTGGGTATGTGCAGATCTTCCTGGTTGACCCAGTTTTTCAAATACAATTATGTAGAAATGACTCTCTTTACCCAACAGTCAACAGAAGGAAAGACGCATGAAGTCCATTCTATGCTACTAATCAATAGAGTCATTTAGGTTTGTTATGTTTCTGATTCTAATTAGAAGTTTTGCTGGAAGTTCATGGTGAATATATTTCACTAAATGCTGCTATATGTCTAAACTAAAAACACCTGTACAATATGATTTTACTTCATGCCCAGTGCTCTTTCTTTTCTGTCTGGGCCTCTTAACTTTTAGTGTGGTCACAGATTACCTGTGAATATTGTTCAAATTCAGATTCAGATGTAGCAGGTCTGGGAAGTGCTCTAGATTCTATATTTCTAACAAACTAGCACCAGATACAAACATAATACATTGATTAGCCTTTGGATAGTGAGAGTCTAGCTGTAGCTGGAGCGATAGCACAGCGGGTAGGGCGTTCGCCTTACACGCGGCCAACATGGCTGACCCGAGTTCGATTCCTCCGCCCCTCTCGGAGAGCCTGGCAAGCTACCGAGAGTATTCAATATGCCAGACACAGTAACAACAAAGTCTCCAATGGAGACGTTACTGGGCCCGCTCGAGCAAATCGACGATCAACGGGAGGGCCTTTACCTTTACCTTACCTTTACCTTGTCCAGAGGGTGGCCAGAGAGACATTGGTGGAGGGGCACTAGGCCAAGGACCATTTTAAATTTTATTTATATTTGATAGAATTGAAGAAAGGAGATGGAAACTCTCAGACAGAGACTCATGATCAATTGGTGAGCTTTAAAAAATATGCTCAAGGGTCTGGGGAAATAGTTTAAATGGTAGGGCACATTCTTAGCACATACAGGACTCTGAGGACAAATCCTGACACTACATGGTCCCCTGAGAACTGCAAATTCCTTCCCTGGTGGCCTTCTAAGAACTATGCATCAACATATGAAACTGACCAAGCACAGGAGAGAGTGGCTACAGGCCCCAGGCTACTGGGTGGGGCACTAACAAAAAAATTTTAAGTATAGTAGAATCCATCCACATTAATCTATTTGAATAAAAACCCTCCAGGGGTAGATAGCTCAGGTACTTAAAAATAAGAGGGGAATAAAACCTCAGGTGATTGTAACATACAGCCAGATATGAGTACCACAGTATCTTTAAGAGGATAGTTCTCCAATTTTAGCATAAGCTTCAGCATATGCCACTGAAGGTTTTGTTAAAAATTACTAAGCTCCTTAGTACCAGAAAGGTAGTTTATGGCTTAAAGCACTTGACCTACACACAATCATCCCTGGGTCAATCTCTGGCACTGCATAATGTCCCTTGAGTATCACCAGGAGTGATTCCTGAGCACAGAACCAGGAGTAAGTCCTTAGCGCAGACAGATGTGGCCTGACACTCCCCTTCCTGCCCAAATAAATACTATAGGCCTCAACCTCCAAATTTCTGATTCCATAGATATGAAGGAATGCCTGAGAATTTGCATTTCTAAAAGTTCTTTAATGAAGTAATCCATGGTCCATGGATCATATTTTGAAAATCACTGCTCTAGTATGCAGTATTCACTTATTCATTTTTTCAGCAACTATTTGTGGAACCCTGATTATATGGTATTCTAGATCTGGGATAAAATAAATAATAAGAGTGATTTTATTTCTCTTAGTAATGAAAAGTACAGTCAATACACAGATGGAACTAGATACATTCAGAAATACATAAAAGGTACTAATCCCTGGAACTAATGTTCAATGGTTATGTTATTGATATATCAGAATTAACCAAAGTGAGTCCATAGTGGGGGAAAAAGGTAGGAGGTAAGAGGCTGCCAGGTAAAAGATAGAGTGTGCAAACCAAACGGAGTGCAGAGTTCATTCAGACATAAGTGGGGAGAATCCTGTATAGGGTAAGGAGAGGGTAAGGAGTGAGGAAGAATAAGAGTGTTTGAAAGATAAGGCAGGAGAGAAAAGCAGAAGGCCTTTGGAGAACTTTTTGTGTTGTTCAGACTTTGTTTCTAGGACAGTAGGGTGCCAACAAAGCACCCTAAATGGAGCATAACATAATCATCATTGCTTCTTCTCAAAAATTTTTCTGTCTGAAAGATACAAGATGAGATGGAGTTCAGATAAGGAGACTGATTAGATGGAAGAAAAGCAAGGCTATTTCTAATGGCTGGAGCGATAGCACAGTGGTAAGGCATTTGCCTTGCGCCAAGCCAGCCCTGCCAAGCCGGGTTTGATTCCTCCACCCCTCTCAGAGAGCCCGGCAAGCTACCGAGAGTATCTCGCCCGCACGGCAGAGCCTGGCAAGCTATCCCTGATGTATTCAATATGCCAAACACAGTAACAACAAGTCTCAAAAAAATGGAGAAGTTACTGGGCCCACTCGAGCAAATCGATGAACAACGGGAGGACAGTGTTTGTTGTTGTTTGTACCCGAAAATTATCTTTTCAGCCTCCTCCCCCATCCCAGCCCCCAAGGATAACCAGATGTCTCATTAGTCATCTGTGTTTGTTGTCTAGAGTGGACATAGGGAAGTAGAATCTTCTAAAATGGTATGTGAAAGGGTTGCAGGTCATTTAGATGAGTGGTCTGTGTTTGGGGCAGAGCCAGAAATGGGCAGACAACATCAACAAGCAATTTCAATTCAGTACTTATCTAGAATTTGTTTTTTTTTTGAGGAATTACTTTAGCAAATATTTAGCAATAAACTTATAGTCCAATCCTATGGCTTCAAGACCATCTAAGCTTGAAAATAATTGGTTGAGGTGGGTGTGCATTGAAATAACTTAAGAATGTGACCAGTGTCGTTTGGATAACTACCCAGATGAACCACAGTTCATCTTAGTGTAAGTCTCACCCCAGGGTCAGAACTACTGTTCTTTCTGAGTCTCTTCCAAACAAAATCAGAGTTGCAAAGCTTATAGGGGTAATGAAGATCAGCTTGTCTTCATCATTTAAAAAGAAATAAGGGTATTATATACTTTTCCCTAAGTTTGGAAAATTGCAATGGTACCTGGTCTTTCTGACGTATGTGTGGATTCACAAACTTCCAAATCACCTTATTATTTTGAAATTTGAAATTTCTGAACAGATGGAGGATTCAGAGCTCTTACAGCTAAATGCTAAGGAAATATTTATTGATGTCAGAATATTTTAAATTATGGCTTTCTCTTTCCTAAAATATTTCTCAGCCATCAAATTAGCCACTAAAGGGAATACTTCACCATTTCTAATGCTTGTTCTACTTCTAGTAGCAATGAACTACAAATAGAATTTTAAGTTGCTCCAGAAACAAATATGTTTATTTAAAAAAATTTCAATGAATGGAACTTGATTGATATTAAATTGTTAATTAAAAATTTTAATTAAAATTTTAAACTTTTATTTAGAAAATACAAGAGAGAAAAGAGATAAGAGGTAAACCCATAAAGTAAAGAAAGGAATTACGCATTCTAGACTGGGAACATGGGCAACCCAACAATTGTAGCATTGTAACACTGTCACACAGTTGTCCTGTTGTTCATCGATTTGCTCTAGCAGGCAGCAGTAACATCTCCATTATGAGACTTGTTACTGTTTTTGGCATATCGGATGTGCCACGGGGAGATTGCCAGGCTCTGCTGTGCAGGCGGGATATTCTCAGTAGTTTGGTAGGCTCTTTGAGAAGGGCGGAGGAATCGAACCTGGGTCAGCTGCATGCAAGGCAAACACCCTACTTACTGTGCTGTTGCTCCAGCCCGCACAATTGGAGTTCACTTATATTATAAAATTATATAAAATTTTATTTTAGAATTTATGGAAATGTTTTTTTTCATCATTTTAGTTTTACAGAAGATAATATATTAGAAGGTGAGCATGATGGTCCAAATGATGGTGGTGGTGGGAGAGGCAATAATGTCTTTTGATAGACATTAAATTCTCTCAGCACCTGTAAAGAAGTTAGCCGACTTTTTCTCACAACCTCCACCATCACCCGTAATTTCTTTTCCTTTTCTTTTTTTTTTAAGGAGGGGTGGTGGTGGTGATTTGGGGACATCACATGGTTGTTCAGGGATTACTCCTGGCTCTGTGCTCAGGGTTTTCTCCTGGCAACATTTTAAGAATTATACAGTTCCAGGCCTTATATCCAGGCCTCCTGCATACAAAACAAGTGCTCAGCTCTTTGCATTATCTTTCTGTCCCAAGAAAACTAACTCTCAATTCAATAGTCATCCAGGTCCTTCAATTGAGGGAGAAGCGAAACTTGGATTGTGGTGAGGAGCTACAACTTGCCACAAGTTTGGATCTGTTATGACAGGACTTTCTTGTGCTTCAAATCTCACCTTTGATCTTCATTTTAGTCACATGGATGGCACCTTAACAGGCTACACCCCAGTTGGGGGATGTTCTTTTACAGAGAACTGTAACGCCTCTTGAGCTTTCAAGTTACCTGAAAACAGAGCTTAAAAAAAAAAAGAAAGAAAAGAGGAAGAACGAGAAGGAGAAGGAGAAGAAGAAGAAGAAGAAGAAGAAGAAGAAGAAGAAGAAGAACAACAACAACAACAACAACAACAACAAGTTTGATTCCTTTTTAACCTTTGAATTTGAATTCAGCTAATGAAAGTCAACCTCCTCTGTGTAGGATCTCACAGTGAACACACACATCTTTCCTGTATTTCTTCTTACTAAGTCTGTGAAGTTTAAAGCTATAAGGTGTTATTCATCATAAGACTGAATGGTAGGTGTTTAAATAACCACCCACTTTGTAGTTTCGCATGTATGTATTCCCACTGTACCCAGCCTTCTATCATTGAGCAAGCATATGCAGTGAATTAATGTATTGTTGGAAGACTTTCGAAGCCCAGACTCAATGGGTGGAACATGGATACCTTGACTTAAGTCAAATTCCCAACATGTATTTTAGTTCATTGAAAACTCCTCCAAAAGATCAGAGGCTTTAGCATTACCTGGGAATTTACTAGAAGCACAGGAATGCATACCTATCATTAGAATAGGCATTGTAGTCAGAATATGCATTGTAACAATTACATGCCCTCATGGTTTAGGGAAAAAATGTTTAAGAGAAAAGTCCAGGGACTGGTTAGGGAGGAAGATCCTTCATTCTCTCCATCCAGAATATACAGGCAACAAGGATCCTGGATGATAACATCTAAAGATGCCGCTTCTTTCAGAGCTTGTTTCCTATTTAATAACTTCCCAAATCTTTATAACTGGAATGCAAAGTGAGGGTTCAGCCAAGGAACTGGGTGAGAGTTAATGGATCACTCTCTTCTCAGTGCTTTTACTGCTGACTTCTGGAATGTGTTTGATGAAAAGAGAGTGACTTCTTCAGACAGAAGGTACTGATGCAGCCTGCTGAGGTTAGGACCTGCAGGAACAATACACCAATGTTATCACGACTGTGCTGGCCTCCAATTCCATTCTGAACTGACAACAGGAGGGCAGGAAAAGCATTTTTTTAAACACTTGCTGCAAGTTGTCATTAGTATGTATAACCATATACCCTGTTTCTCTTTGGGTCTTTTAAGCATACTTGTCCAGTTCTTTGGATGAAGTTTCTTTTCAATAATCACTTTAAATTGTATCTGAAAAATGGGACTACTAGTAAAGTAATATTGTTTTCATTTATTCCAAAAGCCTGGAAGTTCCTATCACAAGATTTCATTACCCTTTATAACTGGATAACTAACAAAGAAATTTGTTTTATGTGATTTTCTATGTTCACACCAGAATTTCAGAGAAATTTTTTTAAAAATGAGAGTCACCAAAAAGGTTTTTAATCAATGACATCTCCATCAAGCCAACACTGTTCACCTCTAATACAGCTGATTTCCCAAATAAACATTATTTCGCCTTCCTTGCTATACTATAAAACAATTAACCTGAGTTTAAAATGTAGCTATAGAAGCATACATGACAAACCAATGGATTATAGGTAAATGAGGATAAAAATGAAATACTGATTTTCTCTAAAAAGGGGCATGTCTAGAGAGATCTGGTATCTGCATTAATACATGAATGGCTTTAAGTTGTGATTTTGGTTCTTGGTTGAAGTAGTATAGCAGAGTTCACTTCCAGTTACAAAGTTGAACTCATGGACTGTTCACAAATGGTATCTGTCTTTAGATTGTATTTCTAGGAAAAGAAAAATATTTGAGAATGTATTTGATTTGTATCTACCAAATTCTTCTCCTTTGTTAGGCCTGTAAGCATTATAAAGTGACTGACATTAGCAGACTTACTTGGGAATTATAAAGAGACTTTTTGCATCATTAGCTCTGGGAAAGAGAGTTTTGGCATGGATAGCTTAAAGTCAATCAACAACTATGGTCAGTGAACTAGGCTAAATAAGGGGTGGTGATCAGAGCAACTAAAACCAAAATATGTATGACTTCCCTAAAGCAATGGGACATCTAATGAGAGATTGGCATGTTGGGGTGCAAATAAAAACCACCTGAAAGAATCTAACTCCCCCAGAGACTCTGGTGGCTGGAACTGAAAAAGAATGTCAAACTTTCCCATCGGCTAAACCCATTAATATCAAGAACTTTATTATGTCAACTGACTTCTGGTAGAGCTTTCAAGACTCAGATTCCACAACCCTCATCAACTAAAGTTTCTGCCATGAAAATGGTCTATCACTGTCACTGTCCTCCCATTGTTCATCAATTTGCTCGAGCGGGTCCAGTAACATTGTGAAACTTGTGTTTGGCAGATTGAATACATCACGAGTAGCTTGCCAGGCTTATGCCGTGCGGGCGAGATACTCCCGGTAGCTTGCCGGGCTCTCCGAGAGGGGTGGAGGAATCAAACTCGGGTTGGCCATGTTGGCTGCATGCTAGGCAAATGCCCTACCCTCTGTGCTATCACTCCAGCCCATGAAAATGGTCTATTTTTATTTTTGTGTTTCCTGAACTCCAAAGGTAAATGTGGTTCTCAGGAGAATGAGGCACAGGAATTGATTGACAGCATCGTAGTGTTGGAGCTTCCATCTCGGACTCTTCCTGAGCAGTCTGGGAAACACAGACGTGCCTGTTTCAAAGTAAGGGTTCCACCCGGAGCACACCTGATCACACTCAACCTAGATTCAAAGAGCTATGCGCATGTCAAAGGAAAATGTTCTGTCATAAATCTCCAGAAATGGAAAAGGTCAAAGTCACTCTTGGTAATTAGTCTGCTGAAATACAGTGGCTCTGCTTTTTGTTTAACCTTTTTAGAAAAGGGCTCCACTCCCACAAGTTTCAACAAGCAGTTCTTTTATTAGGCCCATCCTCAACACTCCTGCCTGACTCCTTAACCCCTTCCTTCACCTGCAGCTGGGGAAGAACATTTTTGGTTGGTTGCTTGAATCTCTTGTGTGGGTTAGTTTTTTCTTGTCTGCATGCACACTTAGTGCCATCTCAGCTATGCTATGTTTGTGCAACCACTTTGCAGAGTAAAAGTAAGTGAAACACAGGTCACGGAGGAGAGTGTCATTTCAAGCATTCAGGAAATTCTTCAGGCATGTACTTGTAGGTTTAAAAATATCTTGGTCAAGAAGGTTAGAAATAAGCATGTTGATTTTTGTTATGATATAGAGCTTTAAGATTTCTGGGTACTTCAGGCTTGTCTGAACTAAAGTTTACTAAGTATAAAATGCACACTGGATTTCAAAGATTGAATAGGAAGACAATAATGAAAAGTTTCTCAGTAGAAAATTTTTGTGTTGGGGGCTGCGGAGGGACAGCCACAGCAAATCTTGGTGGTGCTCAGGGGTTATGTGATGTTAAAGATGAACTTCAGTCCCTTGCTCATGTTAGGGTGTGTTCTTTTTATTTATTTATTTATTTTGAATTGACTCACCATGAGATACAGTTACAAAGCCTTTGTGTTTGAGTTTCAGTCATACAATGACCGAACACCCATCCCTCCACCAGTGTATGTTTTCTACCACCAATGTCTCCAGTATCCCACTGCCATCCTACCCCTCCCCCTGCTTCTATGGCAGACAATTTCCTTTTTATTAAGTAGAGTACTTTTGAGAATTATGGTTTATAATACAGATATACTGAGAAGACATCGTGTTTGGTCCTTTATCTACTGTCAGCCCACATCTCCTATCCCGAGTGATCCTCCAACCATCACTGACTTAGTGATCCCTTCTCTATTCCAGCTGCCTTCTTCCCCAGCTCATGAGACAGACTTCCAACCTTGGAGCAATCTTTCTGGCCCTTGTTTCTACTGTCCCTGGGTGTTAGTCTCTTATTATGTTATTTTATATTTCACAAAAGAGTGCAGTCATTCTATGTCTGTCCCTCTCTTTCTGACTCATTTTACTTAGCATGATACACTCCATGTGTTAGGGTGTGTTCTACCACTGGACCTCTCCCTGAACCCTTGTAAGAAACTTTTATGTTCATTCCATGCTGTGATTATCTTTTGGATATTCTGGGTTATAAGGTATGATTGTATTTGATTTTACTGTTTCTTATTAATTTTTATAAATATGATTAATTTTTATTAATTTTTACAAATGTAATTTTACAAATTAATTTTTATCAATGTAACTTTCAGAGTGTTTGAAATTTCAAATGTGACTTATTTTAATGTTAGACAGTGCTGGTATAATAAATCACATTTTCCGAGTCTAAGTAGAGGAAAAGGAGCCATGTGATAGGTATACTTTGACTACCACAAGATTTGGCATATGCCTATGTCCTATTTTGTATAATCGCATTTTAAAAAAATTTTCCTTGATTCATTATGAAGTTCTTTTGATACCTTCAAGAAAACAAGTAAGATACTCTAAATATCCTTTATTATATTTAGCGCAGTGCTGAGTACCTTGTAAGTCTTTATGTTGTGGTTTTGGTTTGCGGCCACACTGGGTGGTGATGGGGTCATTTCCGACTTTGAGTTTAAGAATTACTCCTGGTGGACTCAGGAGACCAGATGGGATACTGAGAATCAAACCTGGGTTGGCTGCATGCAAAAAAGTGTCTTACCTGCTCTATTATCACTTCAGCCCACACCTCGTAAGCTCCTAATCAGTGCTTACTAGGTACTGTACAGCTCAATGGTAGGGAATATTCTAAATGAATATATTTACTTATCCTCACCTCCCTTATTTATTTTCTGGTATTTGTGTCAAACCCTGGCCCTGCTTTTGAATTATTCCTGGCTCTGTGTTTGGGGATCACTCCTGGCATTCTCAAGGGACCATTTTTTTTATTAGTGAAACACCATGAGGTACAGTTGTAGATTTACAATTTTTTGTGCTTGGGTTTCGATTATACAATAATCAAATGCCCATCCCTCCACCAGTGCCCATTTTCCACCACCATGGATAATATCCCTCCCACCCCCATCCCCCCCATCCTACCCTGCCTCTGTGGCAGGGCATTCCCTTTTGTTCTCTCTCTCCTTTTGGGTGTTGTGGTCTGCAAAAGAGGCATTGAGTGGCAAACATGTTCAGTCCATAGTTTACTTTCAACCTGCATCTTCCCTCCTGGGAGGATCCTCCCAACACCCTTTATTTGGTGCTCCCTTCTCTGTCTGAGCTGCCCTTTCCACAAGAATGCCCGGCTGGCCTCTAAGCTGTGGAGTAATCCTCCTGGTGCTGATCTCAGCTATTCTTGGGTATTAATCTCATATTTTGTTACTTTATATCCCCCAGGTGAATGCAATCTTTCTATATATCTCCCTCTCTTTCTGACTCATTTCACTTAGCATGATACTTTCCATGTTGTACCACTTGTATGTAAATTTCATGACTATCTTTTCTAACAGCTACATAGTACTCCATTGTATAGATGTACCAAAGTTTCTTTAACCAGTCATCTGTTCTTGGGCACTCAGTTTTCTTCCAGTTTCTGGCTATTGTAAAGAGTGCTGCAATGAACAAACAAGTGCAGATGTCACTTCGACTATACATTTTTGCCTCTCTGGGATATATTCCCAGGAGTCGTATTTCTGGGTCAAATGGGAGCTCAATTTCTAATTTTTTGAGAATCGTCCATACTGTTTTCCAGAAGGGCTGAACCAGTGGACATTCCCACCAACAGTGAAGGAGTGTCCCTTTCTCGCCACATCCGCACCAGCATCGGTTGCTTGTGTTCTTTTGGATGTGGGCCAGTCTCTGAGGTGTGAAATGGTATCTCATTGTGGTTTTGATCTGCATCTCCCTGATGATAAATGATGCAGAGCATTTTCTCATGTGCTTTTTTTGCCATTCGGATTTCTTCTTTGAGAAAGTTTCTGTTCATTTCATTGCCCCATTTTTTGATGAGGTTGGATGTTTTCTTCTTGTGGAGTTTAACCAGTACTTTGTATATCCTTGATATCAACCTCAAGGGACCATTTTGGGTGCTAGGGATCGAGTCTGGGTCAGCAGTGTGTAAGGCAAACACCTTGCTCACTGTACTATCTCTTTGACCCCATGAACAGATTTCTTTTGAAGCAGTGATACGTTGAGAATACAAGTTGATAGAGCCAGTAAATTTTCTGCTAGAATATGTCTGACTATCCAATTTTGGTCAATGAGTTCTGAAAACAAATGATCTGTTAATTCTAAGCCAAGTCATTCATTTTCAGTCTGGTCTTTTATTAGCTGCCAAAGTGATTAATTATCTTCCAAATAAAGATTGCATCTGTAAAATAGGGTTTTTAAATAATCTGCAACAGACCTGTAGTCTGAGCAATAAGTAATCTCTTATTATTTTATTGAGATTTGGAGATTCTTTGTCAAGGCAGCACACGCTGCTATGAACATTCCTGCTGAGTGATTAAGTGTGGCTATTTGACCATAGATTGGTTTCTAGACTATGGCTCTAGCTTTGTAAAGCTTACATTTCACTTATGATTGTTTTTAGAGTCAAAAAGAAAGGGTGTGATTGCTGCACTTACCTTTTAAATTACTGGTGATTTTTGGTGAACATGTCTGGAATCAGAGAGTCTAACATTAGAACATAAATTGAAACTTAATATTAATAAAGTGTTAAAATTGCCAACAAAAAAATTAGACGTAGTTATCTTTGAGCAGGGCTGGAGCAATAGCACAGCAGGTAGGGCATTTGCCTTACACGCAGCCAACATGGGGTACCCGAGTTCGATTCCTTCGCCCCTCTCGAAGAGCCTGGCAAGCTACCGAGAGTATCTCGCCCGCACAGCAAAGCCTGGCAAGCTACCCGTGACATATTCAATATGCCAAACACAGTAACAAGTCTCACAATGTTACTGGCCCGCTCGAGCAAATCGATGAACAATGGGAGGACAGTGACAGTGATATCTTTGAGCAAAGGAGGTAGCAAAAAATGGAGAAATACATTTTTTGTTATTTATTTGCATGTTTTATTGTAGCTTAGGTAATATAGTCATAACTGTTAATTTTTATACTATTGATGAGCAAAGTTAACATACCCACTGATAACCCCACCTAAAGTGTCTAAGACTCTCCACCACAGCCTCTGTGCCACACCTAGTCTGCCTCTCTCCACTTTATGACCTCTGCTTGCTAAGCTCAGTCTTGCGATCAAAGGCCGAAGGTTTTGCCTCATTCAATATTGCTTATTCTCTTGTTTTGTTTCTCTCTATACCACTGATGAGTGAACTCATCTGGTATTTATCCTTCTCACTCTGACTTATTCCACTCAATATGATGCCCTCCAGTTCCATTCCAAGTCGCAGCAAATTGCAAAATTTCATCTTATAGCTGTGTACTATTCCTTTGTGTATACATACACAAGTTCTTCATCCAACATCTGTTGTTTCTGTATCCTGGCAACTGAAGTTTCTTATGCAATGGACATAGACATACATACATCTTTTCAAATTAATATTTTTTAATTCTTTGAAAAGGCGTCAGGAAATAGGATCAAAGCATCATAAGGAAGTTCTATTTTAATTATATATCTGTACATATATATGTGTATATATATATATTAAGTTTTAGGGCTAACCCTGGTGGTACTCAGGTCTTACTTCTGGCTCTGTGCTTAAGGATCAGTACTCGCAGGTCTCAGGGAACCATATGTGGTGCTTGGGATCATAGCCAGCTTGGCTTTTGCAGGTTCCTTCCCCATTGTACAAATATGTCTTGCCCTTAGTTTTAGTTCTTAAAGAAGTCTGTCTTATGTTTTCTACAGTTAAACCAGACTATATTTCCTGAGTGAATAAAGGTTCCTTCCATTCTTTCTGATATGTGCAGGTCTCTATGGTATAAGGTAATACCTTGTATTTCCCTGATGACTAGTGATGCAGAGCATTTTTTCCATGTACCTTTAAAAAATTAAAAATATTTTTTATAAAAGTTCTGTTTTTTGCCTCCTCTTCTCCAACACTGATTGTTTCTTCTTGATGCCATTCTTGATTCAGTTGTGAGATGATATCTCTTTGTTGTATTGATTTGCATTTTCTGATAGATGGTATGTTCTCTTTGGATGTGTCTATTCAGCTCTTCTCCCTATTTTTCAGTGTGGTTATTATTGTTGATATTGTTGAGTTGTCTAAGTACTTACACATCTTGGATATTTGCCCTTTATTTGATGTATGCATGGTACACAAATATTTTCTCCTATTCAGTAAGGTTTTTATTTTAAAAACCAAGTTCCTTTTGTCATGCAAAGCTTTGTAGATTTGTTGTAGTCTGATTTTTTAATTCTTTTTGTCCTTGCCAATGGAGTCAAAGCATTGAAACTACTTCTGAAATCCTTAGCTTGGAGAATTCCACCTATATTTATCTCAAAATATTTTATAGATTGTGGTCTAATCACGTGCTCTTTACTTTGAGTTAAATTTTGTTTGTGACATAAGATATAAGTACAATTAAATATTTTTCTTTTTTCTTCATTTTAGCACAGTGTTATCACTATTATTTTTTATTGGGGTGGTACTTTTGAGACATATCGGCAATGCTCAGGGGTTATTGCTGGCTCTGCACTTAGTAATTACTCCTGGAAGTTCTTGGGGGATCATATGAGATGCCAGAGATTGAACCTGGGTGCTATGTGCAAGGCAAACACTCTTCCTGCTATACTATCACTCTGCCCTCTGCCCCCATCACTATTTGTTGAAGAGATGTTCTTTGCTTTATTTCATGGGAGTTTCTGAAAGATTTATCTTTATCTTCACTTTTGATTCTGTCCCATTGATCTTAGAATTTATCAGTGTTTCAGTCTGTCTGTACTGTCACTGTCCTCCCGTTGTTCATTGATTTGCTCGAGCGGGCACCAGCAACATCTTCATTGTGAGACTTGTTGTTACTGTTTTTGGCATATTGAATACATCACGGGTAGCTTGCCAGGCTTTGCTGTGTGTGTAGTATACTTTCAGTGGCCTGTCATGCTCTCTGAGAGGGGCGTAGGAGTCTAACCTGGGCTGACTGAGTGAAAGGCAAATGCCCTACCCACTGTGCTATTGCTCTAGCCCCCTAAGCTTTTCAATATCATGCCATTTTGTTTATTATAACTTAATAGTATAATTTAAAGTTAGGAAATGCAGCACCTTTCATCTTTTTGTGATTTTATATAAATTTTAGTAGAGTTTGTGCTAAGTCTTTGAGGAATGTCATTAGGATTTTGATGAAGACAGCCACTTTAAATCCTCATAGTGCTTTGGGTAGGATGACCATTTTGAGCATGTTAATTCTTTCAACATATTAACATAAAATATTTTTACATTTCCTAGTATATTTTTTATTTCGTCCAATGATAATATAAATTTCTATGTATAGGTCAAACAGTATTTTGAGGATTTGTGCCATACCTGGTGTGTACTTGGGGACTATTTCTCATTCTGTGTTTGAGGTTACCCAAGGGGGCCTTGTGGTGCTGGATATTCAATCAGGATCAGTCACAAAGCAACACATTTTAGAGATCCCTATTGTAAGTCACCTTGCTGGGCACCAGTTGTTTGTTGGATTACCAGATTTTTTCAGCTGCTGTTCTTGATAACTGATTATGCTTCCACCCTTACCTAGATTATTTAATGAGCATCAACATAGGGGTATAGTGGATGAAGGAAATGACTGAGAGATCACTGAGTTGAGAAGAAATAAGGGAGTAGGATAATAAACCCAATGAGGTATCCCCTGAGGGAAAATGAAATGCTTTAAGTTGTTCTCATCACTTGGCATGACCTGGCAAGTCCTGAGCTTTGAAATGACACCTGTTACATAGGAAAAAAATTCAGGTTGCAGTTCCCAAACATACTTCTGGTATTTTACTTCTAAATAAAATATTTATTGTTTCTATTTCAATTCCTTTGTCTCATTTTGGCTTGTAAAAGCGTTTCCATTCAAGACTCGAATTAATAAAGCAGAAGATGAATGAATCATCCTACTCTAAATAGAACGAGACAGTGGCCAATAAGCTAAATGTTTTGCCTTTTATGATCCACCTAACTGCTCTCACCTGTATTCCAGTATTCTGGAGACTCAATAAATGGTCAATATGTCATCAAGTGAAAGTATAAGCTCTTCTTTGGACATAAACACACACCTAGTATGATGGACACAGGATGGACTTTAAAATCCACGAATTTTATTTTCTGACTGAAACATAGGGGAAAAAAGAGAGAAATGCATAAAGTTCTTGGTTGTTTTGGAAATATTCTCCAGTCAGGTAAGTTGTTAGGTAAGCTAGTAATTTAGTCCATGTCTCGTGCCTCTTATGTAGGCTTTCCTAGAAGCAGAATCCAAGACAGAGATTTATTTGCATATCATGCATTGAGGGAGTATACCTGAGAAAAAGAAACAAGAGAAACACAGCAGGGCAGAGATAGGTGATAAGCAAAGATATGATCCAGTTATGATCAGTCTGATCCAGGGAGAAGCACATATTGAAAAAGTACTCTTCAGAAAGTCTATTTAAGGAACTGTTTTTGTATTCCTGTATCAGTAAATCACTAGCCATGGGTTGCCTTTAGTAGAGGGTATAACCTTCTGGATTTGGTGGTTTTTTTCTAGTTAATGGTAATTGACTGGAGAAGATAGTGTGATGGGTAAAGGATGAACAACAAGCACACACAGTACCTAAGAGATGTGTGCTCCTGCCAAGCACAGAGCACCTGAACAGAGAACCCACAATATAAATTAGCTGCTTGAATTACTACTTTTTGGGGGCACACCTAGTGGTACTCAGCTTTAACTCCTGGTTCTGCACTGTGGAATCACTCCTGATTGTGCCTGGGGGACCATATGGGGTACCAATATGGTTGACAGCATGCAGACCAAGCACTTGATCTTCTGTGTTATCTCTCCTGCCTAGCTATGGTCCCTTAAATTATTCTTACACCCATGCTTATATGATTTCAGATTCCAGTATTCCATGTATCTATGCACTATGCATTTATATTTATTTTCATAATTCACTAATCTGAAGATCAAGCACCAGTTGCCTTGGCATTAAATTCACGCACATGAACACACATAGATAAAGACCTATATACATGTTACTACTAATAAGTGGCCTTTTATGAATCTAGAAAGTGAACCCAAATGATTCTCAAAACATAGGTATCAGGGTATCTGACCAGTGGAGTCAGGAGAGAGGTGGGGTATGGTTCCTCTTCTGGGGTACAGGCTATTGCTTAGTCCTACTATGTGAATGGGGAACTTAGCTGGTTTTCTTAAGGACTGACCTTAACAAGCACCTACACTGTCTGCTGCCTTCTTGGTGATGCTGGCCTGAGCACAGAAAGGAAGAAAACCTGGTGCTGTTAGGGAAAGTTGTGGTCATGGGAGAGGATGTCTTGGGATGAAGTCAGGGATGAAGTCAGTTCTGTTCCCTTGGCATGTGCAGTAGCTGGAACCACATCTGCTCCCATCGTTCTGCGGCAGCCCTCTCTGCTTATTTAGTTCCTGCTTCCTTTGATTGTTACTTCTGTCTTTCCATTTCTTTTCTTTACCTCCTTTTTCTTCTTCCAGAAAGAAGACAGTACTACAATGATTCAATCCACTGTGTAATTCATGTAATTCATTCTCTAGACAGTGACTTCCAGATGCAGAGGGACCATCTGAATTTCCTAGCTTCTGCCAAATACAGATGCTCTTGGAGTAAGTTGTGTTTAGTCAGCGGACCAACTGGCTTAGAGAAGAAACATTCAGCAGACTTCACCAGAAAAAAAAACCTAGTGAATGGGTGACTGGGTTCTGAAATCAGACAGCTGGATTTCAGTGCAGATCCTGCCATTTGTTAGCTATGTGGTCTTGAGCAAGTGTGTCTTCAGTTTCCTGGAAGTTTTCCATAAGACTTGAATATTCAGATGTAATGAGCACATGTTGTCCAAAACAAAAATGACATAATAATCAGCACCATGATAAAAAATCTAGTCATGTTATTTAAAATAAAAATGTAGGGAAAGACTTCATGAGTGTCTAGACAGAAAAGCAATCACTAATTTTGAGAACTATCAGATTGTTCTAAAAAAAATCTATACAGAACATATTCAATACCAGAAAACTTTAGAACAAACTCCACAAAAATTGAACAGGGGAAAAATGTGAGCTGAGAATTATAGGACAAGCCAAATTGTACTTAAAGCACAAAATCTAACATAGGGACATATAATAAAATCCAATAGTTTATGCATTTGCTTATTTAAGAGCTATTCTTGGGGCCAGATAGATAGTACAGTGGCTAAGGTACTCGCCTTGCATGCAACAATCCTGGACTTGATCTCCAGCATCCCAAATGGTCTCCTGAGCAATGCCAGGAGTGATTCCTGAGCATAGAGTCAAAAGTAACTCCTGAGCACTGCCATGTGTGGCCCTTAAACAAACAAGCAAAAAAAAACTATTAAAAAAACTGGATCATACAATCCAGTCAAAAAAATCTAGAAATGAAGTAGCTAAAATAAAATTTTGTAAATTTTATTGATGATAATGAGCATTGGAACTATTTAAATATAAAAAATTAAACTGAAAACTATTGAGATTATCATTATAAACTAGAATGTTAGTGTCATAGAGCACAAACATAAAAATATGCATAACAAAATTAAGAATGAAACTATACACATTTTTTATAAAACAATTGGTAGATACTATCTAACAATGTTTTTCACTTTGTATCATTTGTACTGATGATTTAAGAACTGATCTCCATCGTGTGAAGAAATGTTCTTGTTTTAAAAGTTAAAATGATTTAATTATCTACCTTTTTAAAAAATTTAATCCAAGAAAAAGTATAGTTAAAATTGTCAACATGATCTCATTTTTCTATCTATATATTTGATGTGGGCTGGAGCGATAGCACAGCAGGAAGGGAATTTGCCTTGCACATAGATGACCGGGTTTGATTCCTCCATCCCTCTCGGAGAGCCCGGCAAGCTACTGAGAGTATCCCACCTGCCTGGAAGAGCCTGACAAGCTCTCGGTGGCGTATTTGATATACCAAATACAGTAACAACAAGTATCACAATGGAGACGTTACTGGTGCCCACTGGAGCAAATCAATGAACAATGGAAAGAGAGTGCTATATTTGATGTATAGGTCCTTCCTTCCTTCCTTCCTTCCTTCCTTCCTTCCTTCCTTCCTTCCTTCCTTCCTTCCTTCCTTCCTTCTGTCCCAGCACCCCCATCTCAGGAATTGAGGCTTAGTCATCAGTTTGTGACTCAGGATCATCATCTTGCCTGCAGGTCAGGATTACACCTCCCCTTAAAGTGGAAGAGGGGAGGGGAAGGCTGATAGCCACTCTGGCTTGTCTCTGCCCTGGACCCAGGAAACTGAGGTCCGTAATGCAGTAGAGGGTCAGGAGCCCAGCTTGTTACTCAGGATTGCCATCTTGCCCTCCTCCAGGATGACCCTGGCCCATGAAGCGCTTAGCCACTGTGTGGTCATGCATTGTTTCACTTTTTCATAACTTATTCACTGTCCTCCTGTTGTTCATCGATTTGCTAGAGTGGGCCCAGTAATGTCTCCATTGTGAGACTTCTTGTTACTGTGTTTGGCATATCGAATATGTCACGGGTAGCTTGCCAGGTTTTGCCATGAGGGGGAGATACTCTCAGTAGCTTGCCAGACAAAAGAAAAAAAGTCATTGAAAGGCCCTGGCAGCAGAGTAAGAGCTTCTGAGGATAGAATTAGTGAGCTCCAAGATAAGGTACAGAAACCCTCCAGACAAAAGCAGAAGTTGGGGGAAAGCCTCAAAATAGAGGAACAGCTGACAGGAGAACTTTGGGATGAATTCAAGAGGAACAACAGAAGAATCACTAGTGTGCCAGAGGACTAGGAGGTCACCCTGATAGAGAAGCAATAGTCAAAGACATCATTGAGAACTTCCCAGAGCTGAAGAGTGCCTGCACTCAGATACAGGAGGCCCAGAGAGTACCAATGAAAAGAAATCCAAATAAAAAGATACAGAGACACATCCTAATCAGAATGACAAAAAACCTTAGAGAGAGAGAGAGAGAGAGAGAGAGAGAGAGAGAGAGAGAGAATACTGAAAGTAGCAAGACAAAAGAAGAAAATTGTATACAAAGGAGAGTCCTTAAAACTTACAGCATATTTATCAAAGGAAGGCCCCTGAGGCCAAATATAGTGATGGAATATAGCCAAAAAGAAGAAAGAAAGAAAGAAAGAAAGAAAGAAAGAAAGAAAGAAAGAAAGATGCATTTACTATAAAGTTGTTAGAAAAAAAGAAGTCATAAAACACACATAAATGGATGGACATGGAGAGTATCGTGCTGAGTAAAATTAATCAGGAGGAGGACAGACAAAGAATGACTTTACTCTTTGTGGAATACAGAGTGAAAAAAAAACACCATACTATGAGACTAATACCCAAGGAAGTAGAAACAAGGGCCAGGACAAAGTATGCCTGAAGGGTTGGGGGAGCGGGCAGTTGGGATAGAGAAGGGGTCATTATGGCAATGCTGTTTGGAAGATACTGCTCTGCATGGAAGATGTGTGCTGAGCGTAGATAAATAACGAAACATGATGGCTTCTAAGTATCTGTATTGCAAACCATAATGTCCAAAAGAAAAGAGAGAGACAGAGACAGAGAGACAGAGATAGAGAGAGACAGAGACAGAGACAAAGACACACAGAGAGAGGAAAAGTGCCTGCCATAGTGGCAGGCTGGGATGGGGGCAGTGGCAGTGTGGAAACTGGGGATATTGGTGGTGGGAAAAGTACACTGATGGAGGGATGGGTGTTGGGACATTGTATGACTGAAACAGGATTGTGAAATCTTTGTAATTGTATCTCACAACGATTTAATTTAAAAAGTTATTTTAAAAGGAAAAACATGAAGGGAAAGTCTTGTCTGCATCTTTCTGGCACAATCCTATATCCTAGAATAAATGAGTGTTAAATCTTAGAAAAAGAAAGAAAGAAAGAAAGAAAGAAAGAAAGAAAGAAAGAAAAGAAAAAATAACTCAACGAAGTGAATACCTCACCAAGAATGCTTTACCCAGTCAGACTCTCATTCAGATTTGAAGGGGAAATACACAACTTCACAGATAAACAACTAAGAAACTTCATAAACTCAAAACCATTTTACAAGAAGTAGGGGCTGGAGCGATAGCACAGCAGGTAGGGCGTTTGCTTTGACCTGGGTTCGATTCCCAGCATCCCATATGGTCCCCTGAGCACTGCCAGGGATAATTCCTGAGTGCAGAGCCAGGAATAACCACTGTGCATCATTGGGTGTGACCCATAAAGAAAAAAAAGAACTAAAGTGTCTACTTTAAGACAAAATGAGTCCCACAAACACTAACTTCTTTAAGAAAGATGGCACAAAATTCCATGACAATAATCCTCTCAATGTCAATGGCATAAATGCACCAATTAAGAGACACAGAGTGGCAGGATGGATTAGAAAATTGAACCCAACATTCTGTTGCCTGCAAGAAAAATATTTGAATAATCAGAGCAAACGCAAGCCTAAAGCCAAGGTTGGAAGACAGTTCTTCAAAGAAACAACCTCCTCAAAAAGGCTGGGGTGGACATATTAGTATCAGGATACATAAACTTCAGGATGAAAAAGGTTGTGAGAGACAGAGAGGTAATTTTTTATTGATCTAGAGATATGTGCAGCAGGAAGAACTCACACTGCTTAACATTTATGCACCAGCAAAATAATTAAAACAACTGACAATAGATTTGAAGAAAGACATTGAAGTAACACAACAGTAGTTGGAGATTTCAACACCACTCTGTCACCGCTTAACAGATCAAGCTTGGTAAGAAAATATTTTCTTTGGAGGAATAAATGGAAGAGGGGTTATATATATATATATATATATATATATATATATATATTATGTTGGGCAACATGGTGGAACACAAAACCTACCTCCATAAAGTCAAGAACATAGAATTCATATCAACTATCTTCTCAGACCATTATCCACTGAAAGTAGAAGTTAATCATAAACAGAAGTGGGGAAACAACTCAAACACCTGGAAATTAAATGGTTTGTTACTGAACAACCAGTGATTCAGAGAGGAAGTTAAGGAGGAAATTAGAATATTCCTGGAAACAAATGAGAATGAGGCCATGAGCTACCAGAACTTTTGGGATATAGCAAAAGCAGTGTTAAGAGGGAAGTTTATAGCTATGCAAGCATTCATTAGGAAGAAAGAAAGGGTCCACAAAAATAACTTGACTGCACAAGTTAAAAAACTGGAAAATGTCTAACGAAAGGAGCACAAAGCAGGCAGGAGGAAGGAAATAGTAAAACTTAGAGCAGAAGTTAATGAACTGGTATCCAAAAACATAAGTTCAAATATCAATAAAAATGAGAGCTATTTTTTTAATAAACAAGATTAGTAAACCACTTGCAAGGTTCACAATTAAAGAGGGAGAGAGAACTCTAATAAGCTGAATTAGAAATGAAATAAAGGACATCACAACAGACACCACAGAAATCTTAAGAATCACCAGAGACTACTTTGAGAATCTATGCCATGAAACAAGAGAACGTAGAAGAAATTGATAAATTCTTGAATGCCTGTGACCTCTCAAAGCTGAACCAAGTCTATTTGGAATAACTGAACATACCTATCATCATTGAAGAAATTAAAATGATAATCAAAAGTTTTTCCCAAAAAAAGCCCATAGCCATGCCACTGGATTCCACACCAGGCTGTTTTGCCTAGGGCGCCCCAGACTGGGGGCCGGTGATAGCCCTCCCATCCCCAAGGGACCCGGCTCTGGCAGCCGGAAACCTCCACAACCCAGCCACTGCCACACTCAAGACCATTCCCCACACGCTCTGGCTGAGCTTCACGTATGAGTGAACATATGCAAAAGCAGCAGCACGATACATCATAAGACACTCCCTACACATTCTCCATAATTACTACATCATATTTGATGGGGTTCAGATAGTAGACAACAAATTATAGAGGAAAATAGATATATATGCATATATACATATTTTCAGATGCTGCATCCATTGAAGACCTTATGGTACAAGCACGAAAGATCAAGTACGACATCATTGGTCTGACCGAAACGAGAAGACATCAATTCCATCATGCTGTTTTCGACACTGGAGAAGAACTATTCCTTGGAACATGTGATAAAAGAGGCGTCGGTGGTGTCGGTATCCTTGTCAACACAAACTTAGTCACGAGCATTGATTCATTTGAATGCCTAAAAACCCGAATCGGACGATTACACTTGAATAAATGTGGCTCACTACCGGCAGTTTCTATCTTTGTTGTCTATGCACCAACATCCAGTTATGGTGAAAGAGAAACTGAGAAATTCTACATGGAGCTGGAGAAATTCTCTAAAGAAGATCACACCTTCTGCAAGATCATTGTCGGTGATTTTAATGCCAAGATAGGACCAAGAAGATCAGTCGATGAACTCCACATCGGAACCCATGGCCTGGAATGGAACGAACAGGGTGACAGACTGTCTGAGTTCATCATGTCAACCAAAACCTTCCATGGTAACTCCCAATTCCAAAAGGCTGAATCTAAACGTTGGACATGGGAGTCTCCCGATGGACGGTTCCACAATGAAATAGACCACATCATATTCAATCGGCGGTTTTGCCTAACCGATGTTGCTGTTGTCCCAAAATTCCAAACAGGATCAGACCACCGTCTTCTTCGTGCAAAATTCTACCTCACAGAACGAGGAGAAAAGAATGCAAGGTTTAAGAAGAGGACTCCCAGAACAACCACCAACTGGGAACTCTTTGGCTCTGTTGCGGCAACATGGGAAGATGCCGTCATTGACAACATTGATGAGGAATACGATCGAATGATTCAGCACCTCCATGATTGTGCAAGGAATGCCAAGAGAGAGATAACCACAAAAAACCGTCTTTCTTCGAACACTCTTGAACTTATTCGCCAACGTGGCTTGGCACGTGCCTCAGGCAACCACAAGCAAACGTCCGAACTGGCTAAACAGTGCAGAGAAGCCATCAAGGATGACCTCAAAAACAGGAGAGCAGCAGTACTGGTAGATGCAGCAGAAGCTGGGAAAAACATTCGTAATGCCCGCCTGTCCTTCACCAACTACAAAACCAAGATGACTGCCCTCCGACATCATGATGGATCTATCACATCTTCCAGAAGGGCAATGGAGAAGATTATTCATGACTTCTACTCAGATCTCTTTAATAGCCACATCCACTTGCCCACATACCACATACCACATGATGGATATGTCGTTCCCAATGTTCTCCCTTCCGAAATCCAACATGCCATCTCGTCGGTAAAGAAACAAAGAGCACCTGGCCCAGACAAGATCAGACCTGAACACCTGAAGAACTTACCATCAGTACTCATCAATACATTGGCTCGACTCTTCACACGCTACCTGTCTGAATGCAAGGTTCCATCCCAATGGAAAACCAGCAAGACTGTACTACTATACAAGAAAGGAGACATCCACGACATTGGCAACTATCGCCCAATCTGCCTATTGTCTGTCATCTACAAACTATTCACTCGAGTCATCCTGAATAGGATTAGTAGAACACTAGATGAAGGACAACCATGTGAACAAGCTGGATTCCGAAAAGGATTCAGTACCATCGACCATATTCACACAGTAACCAAGCTCATTGAGGTATCTCGGGAGTTCAAGATGCCACTCTGTCTAACGTTCATTGATTTAAAGAAGGCCTTTGATTCTGTTGAGACGGAAGCGGTCATAGAAGCCCTAGCCAATCAGGGCGTACAAACTCAATACATCAGGATCCTTCGTGAACTCTATTGTGGATTCACTACCAAGATCTCACCATTCTACAAAGAAGTAATCATCCATATCAAGAGAGGGGTTCGGCAGGGTGATACCATTTCACCAAAACTCTTCAGTGCCACCCTCGAGAACATCATGCGACGACTGGAATGGGAAAACATGGGAGTGAAGATAGATGGTCGGCAACTACACCACCTCCGCTTTGCTGATGACATCGTTCTAATAACACCAAACATCAACCAAGCGGCACAAATGCTGAACGACTTTGACCGTGAATGTGGAAAGGTCGAACTACAGCTGAATCTTGCGAAGACAATGTTTATGAGAAACAGCCTTGTTCCTGATGCTCCATTCGCTCTCAACGGAACCACCATCTCCGAATGCAACAGTTATATATACCTAGGTCGAGAAATCAACATGATGAATGACCTGGCACCTGAGTTGCGCAGGAGGAAGAGAGCGGCTTGGAATGCCTTCAAGAGCATTGAAGAAATAACTAAAAGGACAAAGAACCTCCAGCTACGAGCACATCTCTTTGATTCCACTATTCTTCCTGCATTAACATATGCCTCAGAAACCTGGACCCTACGAAAACAGGATGAGAACACTATTCGGGTCTCTCAAAGAGGAATCGAAAGAACTATGCTTGGAATATCACGATTCACTCAAATGAGAGATAGAATCCGGAGTTCTGATCTTTGTCAACGCTCAAGAATCAGGGACGCTGTCTCATTTGCCAAGACATCAAAAATCAGATGGGCTGGACACGTAATGAGGTTTACAGACAACCGCTGGACTAGAGCCATTACTGATTGGATTCCACGAGACATCAAAAGATCACGTGGACGCCCACCTATAAGATGGTCAGACTTCTTCGTCAAGACCCTAAATGATCGGTTTGAGGCTCTACATGTTCCTAAAACGAACAGATACCATTGGGCTACGCTAGCACGCAACGGGATGAATGGAGACGTTACTGGCACCTGCTCGAATAAATCGATGAATAACGGGGATTAAGTGATTAAGTGATATATATATATATATATATATATATATATATATATATATATATATATACCAAAGCTCACATCACCCAAACTTGAACAACATGTTAGTGATAGCCTATAGAATGTCTTAATGGCTCCTGCCAAAATAGAACAATCTTCATACTATTTCTTATATGAACACTTTTTTGTAAGCATGTTCAGCAGTTCTTTATTTTGGTTGTGTTTTGAGATAGGAATTGGGGCTTGGATGGAAAAATTTGGTGGTGGGAAGGTGTAATGGTGGCGGGATTGGTGTTTAAATATTAAATGTAATCAAATATTGTGAACTAACTTATAAAATAAAAAAAACTTTCCAAAAACAAAGCCCATTCCCAGATGGATTCACTAGTGAATTCTATCAAACCTTTAAAGAAGACCCACTATTAATCCTTTTCATGTTCTTCTAAGAAATTGAAAAAACAGAAACACTCGAAAAAACAACAGTTTCTATGCAGCAAACATGACCCTGATATCAAAAGCAGACAAAGACACAACAAAAAAGGAGAAGTAAAGGTTGATATCCTTGATAAACACAGATATAAAGATCTTTGCAAAATACTAACAAAAGAATTCGACAAATCATAAAAATATCACACACTATGATCAAGGATGGTTTAACATACACAAATATATCAACGCAGTACACCACATCAATAAAAGAAAATATTAAAATGATATAAACAGATGCAGAAAAAGCATTTGACAAGATCCAGCACCCATTCATGATTAAAAGAAAAAAAACTTTCAGAAAATTGGAGTTGAAGGAACTTTTCTCACTATAGTCAAAGCCATTTATCAATCACAAGCATACAGGAAACATTTAATCACTGTCACTGTCCTCCCGTTGTTCATCGATTTGCTCAAGCGGGCCCAGTAACGTCTCCATTGGAGACTTTGTTGTTACTGTGTTTGGCATATCGAATACATCACCGATAGCTTGCCAGGCTCTGCCGTGTGGGTGAGATACTCTTGGTAGCTTGCCGGGCTCTCTGAGAGGGGCAGAGGAATCGAACTCGGGTCGGTCATGTTAGCTGCATGCCAGGCAAACACCCTACCGCTGTGCTATCGCTCCAGCCCAGGAAACATTATAGGATAAAAAGTTTAAAACCTTATCTATAATATTAGGCATAATACAAGGTTACCCACTTCTATTCAATATAGTACTGGAAGCACTTGACATAGCAATTCAGCAAGAAAAGATATCAAGGTCATCAGAAAGGAAAGGAAGAAATCAAGGTCTCACTATTTGTGGATGACATGATATTATATTTAGGAAATCTTAAAGAGTTTGCAAAATGATCCTAGGAACATTTTGTAAAATGGCAGCCTACAAAATAAATATGTAAAAGTCCATAGCTTTCCTATATACAAATAATGAAAGAGAAGAAAGAGATATTTTTTAAAATCCCATTCATAATTGTAGTTCAGGAAAATCAAGTATTTCAGAATCAACTTAATTAAAGAGGTAAAAGACCTGTACAAAAATAACTACAAAACACTGCTTCAAGAAATAAAGGAAGATATGAGAAAATGGAAAGATATTTTCTGCTCAGCACTGGGAATATCATTAAAATGGCAATGATCTTCAAAGTACTATACAGACTTAATGCAGTCCATATAAGGATACCCATATCATTTTTCTAGAAATAAGATCAAACACTACTGAGATTCATAAGGAATAATAAAACCTAAAAAAAATGATGGGAAATATCACTTTCCCTAAATTCAAACTGCGATACTAAGTGCAGAAAATAAAACAGCTTGGTATAGGAATCGAGACAAACCCTCAGATCAATGGAATAGAGTTTAATATCCTGAGGAAGATTTTCAGGTGTATAATCAGTTATTCTTCAATCAAGAAGAAAAAAAAATATGAAGTTGAAGGAAAGCCTCTTCAACAAATGGTGTCAGGAAAAGTGGTCAGCTACATTAAAAAAAAAAAATAGACTTCTTTTTAATTCCATGCACAAAAGTCAAATCAAAATGGACTAAACACCATGAAATCAGACCTGAATCCATAAGGTACATAGAGGAAACCATAGGCAGAACTCCCAATGATTTTGAAGATAAGGCATATAGAAGGATAAAACACCACTAACCAAGCAAGGGGAGGCAAATACAAACAAACGGGAGTACATTAAATACATTAAATTAAGAAGCTTTTGCACCTCGAAGGAAACAATGACCAGGGCACAGAGACAGCCCATGAAAGGGAAAAATTATTTATGCAAAACTCACATGATAAGGGGTTAATATCTAAGATATTTAAGGCATAGAACTGATAGAACTTTACAAGAATAAAAAAGCCAAATTAATCAAAAAGTGGGGAGAAGAGATGGACAGAAACTATCTCAAAGAAATATGAATGACCAAAAGGCATATGAGAAAAAATGCTCTATATCACTTATCATCAGGAAGATGCAAATCAAAACAATGAGATATCATCTCATACTGCAGAGACTAGCACAGATCAAAAACAACAACCAATGGTGGCATGGATGTGGGAAAGAAAGGACTCTTATTCACTGCGAGTGGGAATGTTGATTGGTCCAGCATTTCTGGAAAAAAATTTATATTTCTTAAAAAAAAACTCGTAATTGAGCTTTCGTAGGACCCAACAATACCACTTCTGAGAATATACCCTAGTGGCCCAAAAACACAATGCAGAAATTCTATCTGAACTCCTGTGTTCATTGCAGCACTATTCACAATAGTCAGAATCTGGAAACATCCCAAGTGCCCAAGAACAGATGAGTGGATAAAGAAACTCTGGTACATTTATGCACTGAACACTACACTAAATAACCATGGATGCTTTGAAACTAAGAATCAATGCAAACCGCAATGATCAGAGACACATTCTGGGTAGAGGAGATGATTCCTCTGCTCTGACCATTAGGTTTTATTTTTTCTTGCCTTCTAGAAAATGACAAGATCTTCTAGAGAAGCCATAGATGTAGATTTGTAAGTGAAATTTTCTAACTTTATTTTTTTTATTTTTGTCCTTTTGGATCACAAGTGGTGATGCACAGGGATTACTCCTGGCTCTGCACTCAGGAATTACCCCTGGCAATGCTCAGGGGACCATATGGGATGCTGTGAATCAAACCTGGGTTGGCCGTGTGCAAGGCAAACACCCTTCCCGCTGTGCTATTGCACCAGTCCCGAAATTTTCTAACTTTAAATGATTTCTAACAAATTCAGATTTTATGGAGAGACTGGGAAGACCATGCGGGCTGCATTTGGGCTAAGCTAAGGGCTGCCATTGTTTGCCCTCTGTTATAGCCTGTGAAAGTTGTGCACTTGTGCTGCAGAGAGAATTATTACAGGGCTCACCAGCTCATTACCAATAGATGTGGTTTGTGACTGGGTGCTTTAAATTATGTGGCCCTACAGAAGAGCATTTCATTCCCCCGCCACCTCCGACTAACACACTGAAACCTTTCTTCCAAAAATGAAGACATAATCAGCAAGTAACAAATCCATCTCTTAAATTGATCCCACCCCTGCATAGTGCAATCAGTGTCGTCTTTCCTTTTTATTCTTTCCAACGAGATAAGAACACTAACCTTAAAACGTGGGTGGCATAGATTTAAACATTGGCAGTTTGGCTTCTACTGACCCTACTTCTACCACCTACATATAGCTTCTACAGTTACTGTGATTTATTTTAAGCATTCGCTTTCATTTAAAATAAAAAAATTCTTGGACATAGTGAGCAAGGCGTCAGCATACAAGACAACATGCATTTTCCAAGATCTTACAATCTTATTACAAGATAAAGCCCCGGACGCCTCCTGCTTAATGATGTTCTGTAAGATGGCCCAAAATGCTAACAGCAACTTGATTAATAATCCCATCTGTTTCACTACTTGAATTTGTTTCCAGGGAAAATGTGCCTTTGATCACTAGGTGCTGACGAGGGTATAACCTGGCCCGAGGTGTTTCCCTGGAGTGAAATATGCAGCACTTCTCAACTCCCAATTCCATTTAATTTATTGTTTGTTTTTGCTCAAGAAGAGGCTGTTTTTACAGCTGAACAGATTTGGAAGCTGGTTTGGGGTGTTTCATTTCCTTACATGAAGAGTTATAATGCAGGGGATGGTAACCAGCTGTTTCCACCTCCACTAAAGATGGAGCAAACAAAAATGAGTCTCTCTTGCAGCAAAAGGGATTTAGGTAAGTTGTGAGAAGGAACTTCCTGAGAGAGATTCCAAGAGAGACTGGGATTCACCCTGGAGGGTTCTTCAAAGGAGTCCTCTGTTGTTTCTCCCTGGGATGGGGTCTATGAGGCCAAGATTAACAGCATTAGACTCCGCTGAGCAGTATGGTCCTGTGTCTTTCTATACTGTACCTCTATAAATGATAAGTATTAACCGGAGCTGTGCCTTGAATAGCTGAGTGACTGGGAATAAGAATGTTTTCTGTTGTTCATTTTTAGTCAAGACAAATTGTTCTTCTTTCACACCTAATTTTCAAGCAAATTCCCTGGCAGTTAAGGGTTAGAGTCAGCTCATAGTAACTCCTGAGTCAATTTTTGAATGTTTACAATTTTTTTTGCATGTGAGTTGCTAAATACAACTGTCATTAAAATAAAATTACATAAACACAAACGTATTTAAAACAAAGGCATTTGTTTTCGGGACAAAGGCCAATATTTTCTTGTTTGCAAGTTGTGTTTTAATCATTATAATTTATTAAAGATCTTCAAAATTTTAAAACAAAAAAATAAAACAAATATATACAGTACATAGAACTAAGGGCTTTCTAATTGTTTTATTTTATATTTCTTTGGAGATATTTATATAAATTGTACCTTTACAGTCAAAATCATTTGTTATTATAGCTGTATTACTGTACATTTCTTCCCAATTCCACATTAAGTAACATTGAGTTTGTAGTTTGAAATAGAAGTATTTCTTCCATGGAAAATTATGGACTCTATAAATCGTATTTTCCTTCAGAGACATTTATCAGCATACCTACATAAAAGAAACTGAGAGAGAGAGAAAGACAGACAGACAGACAGACAGAGAAAGAAAGAGCAAGACAGAGTTAAAGAGAAGAAAAAGGGAAAGAATAAAAAAATGCTGTTGGAGACTGTTACATTTTCTCAATATTTATCCCTTCTAAATATTGTATCAAATCATTTTAAATTTTTTTAACTATTTGGGTCACACCTGGCATTGCACAGGGGCTACTTCTGGCTCTGCTCTCAGTAATTACTCCTGGCGGTGCTCAGGGGAGCATATGGGGTGCTGGGAATCGAACCCAGGTAGACTGCAAGGCAAATGCCCTACCCGCTATGCTATTGCTCCAGCTCCATTTTAGATCTTAGTGTATTATGCATAAAAGCATTTTGAAAAAGAAAATGCTCAGAAATTTTTTGTTAAATTCCTCCTCCTCCTCCTCCTCCTCCTCCTCCTCCTCCTCTTCTTCTTCTCCTTCTCCTTCTTCTCCTTCTTCTCCTCCCCCTCCTCCCACTCCTCCCCCTCCTCCCCCTCCTCCCTCTCCTCCTCCCCCTCCTCCTCCCTCTCCTCCCCCTCCTCCCTCTCCTCCTCCTCCCCCTCCTCCCTCTCCTCCTCCCCCTCCTCCCCCTCTTCCCCCTCCTCCTCCTCCTCCCCCTCCTCCTCCTCCCTCTCCTCCCCCTCCTCCCTGTCCTCCTCCTCCTCCTCCTCTTCCTCCTCCCCCTCCTCCTCCCCCTCCTCCTCCTCCTCCTCCTCCTCCTCCTCTTCCTCCTCCCCTTCCTCCTCCTCCTCCTCCTCTTCCTCCTCCTCCCCCTCCTCCTCCCCCTCCTTCCCCTCCTCCTCCCCCTCCTCCTCCTCCTCCTCTTCCTCCTCCTCCTCCTCCTCCTCCTTCTTCTTCTTCTTCCTTCTCCTTCTCCTCCTCCACCTTCTCCTCCTCCTCTTTCTTCTTTTTATTTTTTTGTATTTCAGTAATACTTCATAGCACACACTTGGTTACAAGAGTACCAGAGGTTATATGCTTTGTTGTGTAGCTGGGGACCCCCAAAAGCAGTGCTGCTGGGATTGTACTTGGCAAGTGTGCAAAAGCGGTGCAGCTTCAAGCTTGTAAGGCAGCTGCCTTTCCACTGACCCAATCCCAGTCCTCTCAAACCTTCAATCCATCAAATTACTTACTTTTTCCTTTCATTATGCACAAGTAAAACTTGGACTCGGTGATAACAGTTACACATCTGAGCCTGCTCTACTTCATCACTCACCATCCCAGTCAATATTGTCCTGTAGAAACACAACGTATGTCATATAAAATTTTTCATCAATTAGTATAAAGTCAAGACAAAAGAAACAATATAGTTAAGTTAACTGATAAATTTTACTTAACCAAACTTGGGAACAGAGTATGTTATTTCTAGCACACAATTAGGTGGATAGAGCACCAGGACTAAAGTGTATGGTCCCAGTGAGTATCCTGACTAAAATAGGTACAAGCATTGCAGTCAGAAGTTTGATCTTCTGTGAGTACAAAAATCCTCAGGGTGTACAAGAGCCATAACCAAAGCATGGAACCCCCAGCAAGCACCAGAGCCAAGTATGTTCAACCTCTGGTCATTACCACAGCAAACAATTAAAACATCTAAAAGCATACAATATTTAAAATAAAAATCAGTTACCTAGTAAGCATAGAGTAAATGCTAGTTCGTGTTACTACTCTGTTATAAAACTAATAATGTTTTGAATGAAAAATACTAGTTTGCAAAAGTCGGGACTACTATTGTATAGTTTGTTAATTATTTGTATGGTCATTTGTATAAAAATGCAAAAACTCAGATTGTTATGCCTTGAATGTTTAGATGATATTGTTGCTTTTGTTGAAAGAGAAGTATCATATTCTGCTGTCACTATTATTAAAGTGGTAACTTTATATATATTTTACAGTTTTGCTTACTTCTGAAATGTGAAAATATCAATTTATTCACAATTTTATTTTTGTGATTTGAAATTCCAAACAAACTGTCCTCCCAGTGTTCATCGATTTGCTTGAGCGGGCCCAGTAACGTCTCCATGTTGAGACTTGTTGTTACTGAGTTTGTCATATTGAATATGTTAGGGTAGCTTGCCAGGCTTTGCCGCACTTTCTGTGCGGGTGAGATATTCTCAGTAGCTTGCTGGGCTCTGTGAGAGGGGCGGAAGAATGGAACCCGGCTCGGCCAGGCTGGCTGTTCGCAAGGCAAATGCCCTACCGCTGCGCTATCGCTCCAGCCCTTGAAATTGCAGTGGGGATGTAGCTCAGTGAAATTCCAAAAGATTTCAAAATAAACTGACACCTATTTTTTCTTTTAATCTTTCAAGTACACTTGAGTCACTGACATTAAACAAAATATCCCTTCCATAGTGACAACTCCAGAAGAATTTTAGAAGGAAATTATGAAAATCAGAATATTTCAATTAAGTTTCATACATCTAATAAATTTTATTCACCTTCACTGAAAGTTTTTAATAACTTCAGAACTTATTTGTATTTGCAGTAGAACTTTCAGCCTGAGTTGTTATGTTCTGTGAGATACTGTACATTGGGTCATCACAAGTTTTGGCAAGTTTTAAAGAAGCAATAGTAAATGCAGCTATTCTGGAATTTCTTTAAGGGGGGTTGGCATTTCTATCACCCAAAAAGGGACTATAATTAAGATAACATGCCACTGTGATAAAATTATGATGATACTGATATTTTAAGATTCGATAGGTATTTTAATAGCTGCAATTTTTCCTCTACTGTCTATTTCATGGCATACCGAGGAATTATGGAAAACCATTTAAATCATTTGAATCAACTTTTAGATTCTCCCAGCTCATTTTACACAGTTCAGAGTGCAATTATTAGATACTTTAAAAAATGTGTGTAATGTAGTCATCTTTAAGGACCTTAAAGTATCATTGTGTAAGACTAGAGTTGAAAGAGTTCAGTAAGAATACATATTGAAGAAAAACACTGATGATGACATAAAATAAATAGAACATGGGTTCTATTGTGGCCCGAAGATGAGAATATTTGATAATACAAAGAGTAGTTACATTTTATGAAAGGATGATAGTATGGAAGAAAAAGCCACATGTTGGTAATAATTATAGCCATTTTTGGTGAAAGTAATGACTTTTATGAAATGACAATTTTGAAGTAAGGTAATTAAAAATACCATCTATACTGTCCATCCTCTTATATCCAAATAGCACAGGTATACAGGTATATATCTATGATAAATGAAATTCATTTTCATTTGTTATTTCTGTATGAGGATTAGGAATATTGGATTTTGTCACTGTCACTGTCCATCCGTTGTTCATCAATTTGCTCAAGTGGGCCCAGTAACGTCTCTATTTTGCCACTTGTTACTGTGTTTGGCATATTGAATATGTCACGGTAGCTTGCTGGGCTTTGCCCTGCGGGCGAGATACTCTCAGTAGCTTGCTGGGCTCTCCGACAGGGGCAAAGGAATCGAACCCAGCTCGGCCGGGCTGGCTGCAGGCAAGGCAAATGGCCTACCACTGTACCGAGAGTATCTCACCTGCACGGCAGAGCCTGGCAAGCTCCAGCCCGTTGGATTTAGTAAATACAATAAATTTAGAACAATCAATTTGGTTTGTTCTTTTATGATCAATTGGCATATATCAATTTATCTATCACTTTAATTTTATTGCATTGGTCTCAGCATAGAATAAAATTGTATTCTTTGTTCTTCCTTTCTCATTATGAGATTTATATTCTTTAGAAAATTATAACATTAAGGTCTCTTATCACTGTATCACTGTCATCCTGTTCATCAGTTTCCTCGAGCAGGCACCAGTAACGTCTCCTTCATCTTAGCCCTGAGATTTTAGAAAGTGCCACATTCGAGGCTTCTTTGGAGTCAGGGAAATGAGACTCATCATTGTTACTGGTTTTTGGCATATTGAATATGCCACGAGGAGTTTGCCAGACTCTGCTGTGAGGGCAGGATATTCTTGGTAGCCTACTGGGTTCTCCAGAGTAAGAACTAGATAATAAGATATTGCATGGCCACATTTGCACTTCCGGGATCTGGGTTTTATAGTCTCTGGGTCTTGGCCGTAGATGAGATTACACAGCGCCGGGGGCAGTTGGTGGGTGTAACGATTACCTACTAGAAGATGGGAGATCTGGGTGGAGGAGGCCCAGTCCTGACCGGAGCAGGCTTGGAGATCTCAGCCCCAGGCCCTGCATGCCTGGGTTCCTCTGCCGGTTCCTTAATGCGTGAGGCTCATCTGAACGTGTGTAGAGTGATCTCAGCATGGCTGTGGCTGGTTCCGGAGGTCTTCAGCTGCTGGGGCTTTGCTTGGGGCAGGGAGGGAAACTCAACCCGCCCTCCTCCAAGGGGCCCCAGCGAGGACAGCCAAGCATGGGGGCAGGAGACTCTGTCTCTTATATTAGTTTTTTAAATGTTTTATAATCATAAAAGAGTCTCAGCATTTTTAATTTTCTAGGATTATATAAGATCAGCCACACAGATTTTTATTATATTATACTTGTGGGCTGGAGCAATAGCACAGCGGTAGGGCGTTTGCCTTGCACGCAGCCAACATGGCCGACGCGAGTTCGATTCCTCCACCTCTCTCAGAGAGCCCGGCAAGCTACCGAGAGTATCTCACTGCACGGCAGAGCCTGGCAAGCTCCCCGTGAAGTATTCAATATGCCAAACACAGTAACAACAAGTCTCACGATGGAGACATTACTGGGTCCGCTTGAGCAAATCGATGAACAACGGGAGGGCCTTTCCTTCCTTCCTTCCATACTTGTGGCATGTATTCTTACCTTGTATAACAAATGCCTAAGGGACCAACCATCTCCAAAGGAGAATAAAAAAACAGAAATATTATCAAATAAGCTATACTGTGGGCAATTGAAAACAAAGAAATAACCCATCAAATTCGGGGAGAAAGTATGATATTTGTAGCTCCAAGTTATCATTTCAGAGATAAGGCATACTCACCCAAATAGTCATAATTATTATTCATAGAGATGTTCTTCTGCAGAAGCACTAATTAGCAGTTCTGGCCTCTTTGTACATTAGTAGAACAGATTTAAGAGAAAATAGAACTTAAGACAATTATTGAAAATACCGGTGGTTGAAAATTAGACTGTTATATACAGAGATACAAAATTTAAGGGACATGCAACTAATTCCAGAGTTAGTTGATAGAAATTGCTACAAAGTGTAGAGGAAGAAATAACATGCACAGTCACACATTCAATAAAAGTTTAGAGGATCCTTGAAGACCTTGTATTAAGAAACCTAACCTAGCACTTAGCATCATGGAGATGCCATTCTACTTGATATGCATTTATTTAATGTTACACACAATACTATCAAAACAAAGAGCTCTCAGCTGTCACCCAAGGAGATAATTCTAACCTTTCTCATCAGCACATTCTCTTTTCACATTCACTTTTCTGTCCCTCATTTTTATTTATTTATTTATTTATTTACTTATTTTGCTGCATCTTAAATAGCTCTGAACACAGTGGTTTTAGGAAACAACTGTTTTCTAAAAACTCTTGAGTCTGCAGTTTACCAATTTGTAGTAAGCTCAGCTGGGTAATTCTATCAATCTGAATGGGGTTTGAATTTTCTTGGCTACACTCATTCATATCATCAACCTTCCTGTTGACTGTTGGTTCAGGTGCCTTAATCCTCTTCCACATGACTGCTTGTTCTCCAAACTAGCGCTTGATTCCATGATGGCAGGGTTCCTGAGGAAATCTAGACAGCAATCTACCATACATAAATACCTTTCAAATCCTGCTTACATCAGGTTCCCTCTGTCATACTGACCAACACAGAGAAAACATGATGTCAGGAAATTGTTTAAAAGAAAAGGCATGTGATGTCATGAACATCTGCTATAAGAAATTCACTCTTGCATTAGTTATCAAGATCTCTGAGTTTGGCAACACTTTTTAGATCTCCATTAGAACATTGTGAACTTTATTTAGATTTCTGTGATTTGAAAGTATACCAGTTTTCATTAATAATAACAAGAAATTTCCAGTTCTTTTCTAGGAAGGCAGTTATCCTCACCACTATATCACCAAGACTCCAGTTCTTTTCTAGAAGCCATCAAAACTACAATAGCCCAAGTCTCTAAGATTGCAAATGACTTCTGTCCTTTTTCACTATTAAGAGAAGTTGCATTAATTGATGAACTATTTGTTCATAAAACAGGACTAATTGCTTTGATAACTATTACTTCATCCTGCCACGTTCACAAGTAGGAATTCTCCATTCACTCATTTTCTTGTTCTAAACTATTACTACTAATAAACAGTAATTTACAAGTCTTGAAAATATACGTACATACATATATCAGTGGTTACTCCTGACTCTGTACTCAGAAATAACTCCTGGCAGTGCTCCAGGGACTTAGGGAATGCTGAGAACCGAACCTGGGTGAGCCGCACGCCGTGTGCAAAGCAAACACCCTACTCACTGTATTATTGCTTTGTCCCGGAGTCTTGAAAATATTTGTCAGAAAAAAACTGTTTCTAATGAAAACAAATTAAATAGTGTGTATTTTCCTACTTCCAAAGAGCTGGTTTAAACAGTCTAGGTACTCAAAACTGTAGCACACATTTCAGATTTTTAAATCCAGTTACTTAAAAATTTTAAGTAACTGGATTTCCAGTTTCTGACATCACCTAAAAGCCAATTCTTCTCCAAGTTTTTTTAAAATTTCTGTTGTGTTTTGTTTGTTTGTTTTGTTGTTTGTTTGTTTTTGTTGGGGGGAGGTGGCAGGTAGTTCTCGGGACTTACTTCTGATTCTGGACTCATAGATCACTCCTAACTGTGCTTGGCACATGGTAAGTGGTGCGAGAATTGGGCAGCTGGAGGCTGGAGTAATAGCACAGTGGGTAGGGCGTTTGCCTTGCACTCAGTCAACCCGGTTTCAATTCCCAGCATCCCATATGGTCACCTGAGCACTGTCAGTAGTAATTCCTGAGTGCGTGCATCACCAGGTGTGACCCAAAAACCAAAACCAAAACAAAACAAAAAGAAATAGGCTGCTGATACAAGGAAAGCACTCTACCCCCTGTGCTATCTAACCTGTTCCCTACATTCACTTTTCTGATGAAAGTAATTTAGAATCAACATTGAAACCTAAGCACCTGAACCTTTAAATTCTCCGAGAACAATTTCATCTTTTAGAACCAAACTTAGGTTGTCCAAGCTCATAAAATAAAAGCAAAAAATTTTCATGTCACCTTGTGAATTATGCTAACTCCTAATATGGAATAAAATTAAAATTTTAATTATAATTCATAATTAATCTTAATCCATGCTTAAGACCACTCTCCACACACTCAGACGAACCTCATGCATGAAGGAACTGGCAGAGGAACCCAGGTGTGCAGGACACGGGACTGAGATCTCCAAGCCTACTCAGATCGGGACTGGGCCTTCTCCACCCAGATCCCCCATCTTCCAGTAGGTAGGCATTACACCCACCAACTGGCCCCAGCGCCTTGTAATACCATCAATGGCCAAGATCCAGAGACTATAAAACCAAGCTCCTCGAAGAACCAGACTTCTTACTGTCTAGTTTCCGCTCTCAGAGAACCCTGCAGGCTACCGAGAGTATCCTGCCTGCACAGCAGTCTGGTAAGCTACCTATGGGGTATTCGATATGCCAAAACCCAATAACAATGATGTGCCTCATTCCCCTGACCCTGAAAGAGCCTCCAATATGGAACTTGCTAAAATCTCAGGGCTAGGATGAATGGAGACATTACTAGTGCCTGCTCAACTAGTGCCCGATGAACAACAGTGATACAGTGATACAGTGAATGAATCTTATAAATACCAAGGAGTGAGAAATTCTGAGGGAAAGGTGACCTAAAAAATCAACATTCAGAATTTAACATGTTCAGCAAGAGAAAATTGTTGAAGTAAATATTTAGTGGTATTTCAGAGAAGCTTACCACTTTAAAAAGAGAATTTTTTGTAAACAGGTTAAGTATATCAAAAGTCTAAAAACTTTGGCAGGAGAAAATATAGTGGACAAAGTGCTTGCATTGCTGTAGCATAACCAAGTTCTATCTCTTGCACCCTACTGATCCCTTTAACTCCACCAGGAGTGATCCCTGAGCACAGAACCAGGAGTCAACTCTGAAGACTGCCAGGTATAATCTCTGAACACTCTCAGGCATGGCTCCCAAACAAAAGAAAAGTCTAATGGTTTAATATTCCCTTCATACATTTTTATCTTTTAAATGATTGTAGGGGCAAGGAGATAGCACAGGAAACACTTTCCTTGCATGCTGCTGACCCCAGTTTGATTCCTGGCACCACATGCTCTCCCCTGGATATCGTGGTTGATAGCCCTGACACCTCCAGATATAGCCTGTAGGTCTCCAAACAACTCTGAGATGGCCTGGGTAATCCCCAGCAGTTTAGGCTAGAACTGTACTGTACCCTTGAACCCTTGCATTCAACCGGATGACTGAGAATTGCCAGGAGTATCCCCTGAACCTCCTAGGTACTGCTTAGGAGCTCCCATACACCTTCCCAAAAGAACACTAATACAATAGGACATACAAGATTGATTGCAGTGACCTATTTTCTCTGAATGGGGATGATATAAAAAATAATCAAGGTAACCCTATATCCTATTTCCTATGATTAAGGACTCTTTTTAAAAATCCATTCAGTCGTCCTATAGGAATGTATTTCAAATTATTTTCTGAACAGAAATAGAACTACTCATCCTGTGTGTTGCATGCACACACATGCATATATGCACACATCAGGGATTGAACTTGGGGCCCTATACATGTGAAGCAAGCACTCTACCTATTGATCACCTCATTTCCAGCTGCCTCATAAACCTTTCGATGGTCTGTGACAAAACAGAAAACTAGAAATGCATACAAACTAAACTTCAAAATACATACTCTATGTACAAGCAGATTATACATCTTCTTCCCTTCAGACATCACCCTTTTTTGAGTGTTTGTCCTGTGATATGTACCTAGCAGTTGCTCATTTAGTGCCTTATCCAACTCCCAAATCTATGAGCAAGTAGATGTGGGTAGATCATCATCGAGCCCTTCCCTGAATTGCCTTTCTGCTTGCAAGGAGTTCCCTGGTCTCTTTGTTATGTTCAATTATTCTTTTTGGGGGGGGGGGCGGGGGGGGGAATGCAATGCACAGCAATGCACAGGGGTTACTCCTGGCTCTGCACTCAGGAATTGCCCCTGGCGGTGCTCAGGGTACCATATGGGATGCTGGGAATCGAACCCAGGTCAGCCATATGCAAGGCAAACACCCTACCCACTGTGCTATTGCTCTAGTCCCAAATTTATTTATTCTCCATGCCATCATCACACTACTTTGTAGCTGTATATCCTAGGATTAGCTGTATATCCTAGGATTAGGCTGAGTAGATTATCTGCCTAACATATTGTCTCAAGTCTCAGCAAATTGATACAATTAAAACTTTTTTCTCACTCAATCCTGGGAAACTTTATTAGAATATGTTTATCCCCGGTATCTTAGACTTTCCCAGAAAGTAGCTCTATCATCTTCAACATATAGTTTCTGAGATAAATATAGGAGAAGGAAATTAATTATGATATTCAAAATATAATTTTTGTTGAGATGAACAAATACATTCATACTTTTCTGACATTTCTTTTTAAATTTAATTTAATTTATAATTTTTTTTGGTTTTCGAGCCCCACGCAGTGATGCTGAGAGATTACTCCTGGCTGTGCATCAGGAATTACTCCTAGTTATGCTCATGGGACCATATGGGATGCCAGGGATCAAACCTGTGTCAGCCATGTGCAAGAAAAACACCCTACCCACTGTAGTATCACTCGGGCCCCAAAAAGAAAAAAAAAATGTGGGACAACAAAATGCTTTCCCTCTCTTTCTTTCTTTCTTTCTTTCTTTCTTTCTTTCTTTCTTTCTTTCTTTCTTTCTTTCTTTCTTTCTTTCTTTCTTCTTTGCCTTCCTGGGTATTAAACCCAGAACCTCAGCTTCCTAGTCCACTAAGCCCCTAAAACCAAAGGAAATCATTTCTCCACCAACCCATAATGAACAAGGCTGCCTCTCTACAAACAAGCTTCGTCACTGATCTTCCCTTTATTATTTGGAATGGGGTCACTTCCTTCAGGTGACATACAGCTCAGTCCCTCCTGCCCACACCCATTTTCAAACTGCAACTGCTCCAACTTCCTTAAATAAGAAACTGGCTATGTTTAACCATCCCATTATTGCTTTGTTAGAAATAAAGACAAGCTGAACTCTAATGTAACAGATAATTAGGATTTGATTTAACCCATACATGGGCCATTTTACTCACTGGTCCCTGGCTAAAGAGATTTCAACCTTCACAATATTTTCGTTTGTGCTATACTGTTTTCCCTTAGTAAATTTTTCATCCAGCAACCATAGTATTTTATTTCATTAAAAAATTTACCTGTCTGTGAAATCTTCAAGATGGGAATTAGGTTTAGGTGACTTTATAGCAATGTTTGATAACTGATGTGGATCTTTGCTTTGGTCTTTCATTAGTATATTTATGTAGAGTAAAATTTTCTTTAAATTTTTATTTTAGGAACTGGAAAGAGAGTACAATAGGTAAGGCACTTGTCTTACATGTGGTTAACCTGGGTTCAAACCTGTATAGCCCACATGGTCCCCTGAGCCCTACCAGGATAGAAATCTGAGCAGAGAGCCAGGATTAAACTCTGAGCACTGCTGGTGTGGGAAAACAAACAAACAAACAAACGAACAAAACAAAACATTTTTTAAAAGTTTGGTCACCGTGATTTAAAATACTGCAGTTTCATACATAGAATGTTCCAGCACTATACTCCCCATTAGATTTTCTATTTTCCTCCACCATCAGAGTTCTCCCCTCAAGGTCTCCTACAAATCTTCATCTACCCACCATGGTAAACTCAGATCTATAGACCAATTCACAGATTCTGTTGCTTTGGACTATTTATTATTCCCGTTCATGCTTCTTTATACCTCACATGAAAGAGTTCATTCTTCATCTGTCTCTCTTTCTGGCTGACAGACTCAGCATGATATTCTTCAGTTCTGAGTGAGTACTAGAAAATTGCATGATTTCACTTTTTCTTATAGTCAAGTAGTATTTCGTTATGTGTATGTACCATGGTTTCTTTATCTAGTAAGCTGTTCTTGGACATTTGGGTTATTTCCATCTTTTGACTATCACAAATAGTGCTGCAATAAACATAGGAGTGCAAATGTCCTTACTGAATAGAATTTTCGGTCCCCTTGGGGTAAATACAAAGAAATGGAATTTCTGGCTCTTATGGAAGGTCAATTCTTTGTATTTTGAGTAGTGACAGTATTGTTTTCCAAAAGGGTTTCACCAGTCAACATTCCCACCAGCAGAGGTGATTATTCCTCCTAATGGTAATCTTATTCATTCTTCTTATGTCCAAGGACATAAGAAACTCCTCTCTGAAATTATAATTCATAACTAAAGCAGACATGAGATAGCTGTATTTTAGACCTAGGCATAAATAAAAAATCTTGAATTTTTGAATTATGTGTCATAAATAAAGTGCCAAATAGAAAAGAAAGATATTTATAACTGTGTATCAAGGACAAAAAAGAAATGACATACTGACAAAGTTCCTGCTTGTAGGACAGAGAACAGAAACTTAGATTTGGTGGATCTCTACCATAAACTGTTCTTTTAGAAAAGCACAAAAAGTGAAATTCATCAGCTCTAATTCATGGCGTCATAACTTGAACATTTTCATGACTAAACAAACATACTCAAGATTAAGCAACACGTAAGTGATAACTCAATATTATGAGATAGAAGCTTTCACTTAATGTTAGCACAGCTGCTAACCTTTCTACTCTCCTTTCTTCCTTTTTTGAAAAAGAAAATAAAAATGAAAGGTGAAAGATTCAGAAAATAATCTTTAGTTGAAGCTAAGTTAGAGAAGAAAGTAGAACAAAATAATCAAATTTCTTTGTACAAATTCAAATTGTTGAATGAAATCCATCCAATGGTATTAAATCAGCATGTTGCTGAACATAAGTGGTTCATTCATTAAGATTCTTGGGGAAGTCTTGGAACAAGATAGGAAACTATAAACTGGCAGATGGCATGCACATAGCTAGATACGTATAATATCAAACCTAACACTAAACCTTAACAAAAATAGAACAGTAGACTGAGTGACATATTCTTCTCTGTTCACCATAATAATAAGGCAATTGTATTGAAGGAATGAGTTAAGACTCTCAATTCCAAGTCACAGAATCCAAACAAAAAATTTCAGGAGTGAGCCCATATTCTGGATTATGAAACTTGCCTAATATGATCAAATTAATGCTTGTTTTTCAACATCCTATTTGCTCTACTTCCTCTCTGTTACCTTCGGGCAATATCACTTGATGACTTGATCACTTGACTTCCCGTTAATCGTCGATTTGCTAGAGCGGGCGCCAGTAACGTCTCCATTTGTCCCTGTCGCGTGCTAGTGTAGCCCAATGGCGTCTGTTCATTCTAGGAACACGAAGAGACTCAAACCGATCGTTCATGATCTTGATGAAGAAGTCTGACCATCTAGTAGGTGGGCGGCCATGAGGTCTTTTGACATCCTGTGGAATCCAGTCAGTAACGGCTCTAGTCCAGCGGTCGTCTCTAAATCTCATTACGTGACCAGCCCATCTGATTTTTTGACGCCTTGGCAAACAAGACAGCGGCCCTGATTCTTGATTGTCGATGGAGGTTGGAACTCCAGATTCTTTCTCTCATTTGAGTGAAACGTGATATTCCAAGCATAGCTCTTTCAATTCCTCTTTGGGAGACCCGAATAGCGTTCTCATCCTGTTTGTGTAGGGCCCAGGTCTCTGAGGCGTATGTTAATGCAGGAAGAACAGTGGAATCAAAGAGATGTGCCCGGAGCTGGCACATATATTCGGGCAATATAAGCTTTCTATAGCGACTCCTTTCTTACATTCAGTTTGCTAGGCAACTTCCAGAAAAGTGAAATTTCTGGCAGATTTGAGTGGAGAGAGAAGACCACAAGACAAATGGTCTTAGTCATATATTTTATCCTGAATCAGGAATAAAGGAAGATTCCAGAGCATTCAGGCCCATCAGTTAGAGTCTCTTAAGCTACCTAGAGAATACAGAATGGTTCACAAACAAAATTGAATAAGCATGTAAATTTTGCTATGAAAAGGAGTATGGAGAAATTCTGGGCAGTAAAAATTAATAATCAACTTTCTCAACATCAATGATCTTTAAGACGAAAATTAGTGTAAGTGACAATATTAAAAAGATGAAGATTCAAAAGATTTTAATAGACTGAGTACTGCAGGATTAAACCAACAAAATTAAATTTAGAAAGTCCAACACAGGCACCAGATTTTCAGCTCCATATTTATTGATGGGGAGCTTCAGTGGTAAAGTTCTTGTTACCTGAAAATGCAGTAATTTCTTTTTTTTTTTTTTTGAATTTGCATGGAAGCTCTTTATTTATTTATTTTTAATTTATTTATTGAATCTCTGTGGGAAAAGTTACAAAGCTTTCAGGTTTAAGTCTCGGTCATGCAAATATCAAACACATTTCCCTTTACCAATACTTATTTTTCACCACGAAGAACCCCAATAACCCCCCCAATGCCTGTGAGGCAGATGAATTCAAAATGCAGTAATTTCTTAACCATCAAAACACCAATGCAATTCTAAACTGCTTTTTAAGAACTAAATTGCCCCTGTGATAAAATCTCACTGCAATGCTTATGTTATTTCTGGGCATCTATGTACAATTTGTGGAATCTTTAGTGCTAAACTGTGCAATGAAAGGAAGATACCCATTAAAGGGGAAGTCACCTGATTGCCAAGAAAATTTCTCACATAATATATTCCAAAGTCAAATAGAAAAAAAATTTTCCTCCATAATTCACATTCTATTGCATATGCAAGTAAATTGACTAAATCACATCTTGAGAGTATATACATTATTCAATGATTTATTTAGTTTCTTCTTGGATGTTTGGTATAAGTAAAATCAAAGCACATCTTGGCTTAAGCTTTTATGCCCAGGGGCAAAGTAATTCTTTAAATATATGCTCAATTAAGAATTCACATCAAAAAGAACATTTGGATTTGAAAGTCTACAACTGTACCTTATGGTGTTTCACTAATAAAAATTTTTAAAAAAAGGAACTTAAAAGAAGAAAGAACATTTGGGTCTTGATGAAAAAGAAACTCGTCATCAATTTTTTTAAACCAAGATTCCCACATTGTGTCTGGATGAGTATGGTTGTGAATAAATATATAAATACATAAAAAATACACAGGCTGGGGAGATCTCTCAGAGGGTTATAGTCCATGCTCAGAGATCTCAGGTTTGATCCCAGGAGTTGCATAGTCCCCCAAGCACTGCCAAGATTGTCCCCCGAGTGATGTGCTAGGATAGCTTCTGAGCACGATCTGTTGTGAGCCCAAAGCAAAAAATCAGGATCAGACCAAATACGAGTACAACCCATACAATCATTAACTTGTTGATTAGAAATATGGGGGAAATATATTTCTGCATAAGAATAACTAGAACAAAAGCCCTGGGAGTTTTCTAAATCAAGAGAAGTACTGTGTTATCTTTGTGTTCTCTTTCTAAAACTTCCTTTAGTGACATCCTAAGCTCTGTGCTGTGGACCACAGTGCAAACCAGTTTTCATTACTTCCTGTTATCCTGCTCCCACTTTAGAATGAGACTCAGAGGGTAGATGAGGGGAGGGAAATTTTCGGTACAAAGTCAATTTGCAAACAGGAAAAACAAACAGCCAGCTGTTTACAGGTTAATAAAGGACAGTACTTGAGTTCCAGGGACTGTCCTTGGGTTGGTCTCTTCCCCTAAAGTCAGAAATGGATTTTTTCAAAACTAGGAAATGTTGCATCTTGTTCACTGGAAACCAAAAAAGGGCTTCTGGCAAAATCAAGTAGTGGCTGCTGAAATGCTTACAGTAAAAGGGACCTTCTGATTCTGAAGATCTGCAAAGACTGGTGCATTTGGCTGGTGGATTCCAGGAACCATGATTATCTAAAGAAACATTCTAAGATTGCCAGTCAAGGGCATTTCCACACACTCTCTGTCTTCCTCCATTCAATACGTCCTTTTGAAAATGCCTAAACATTTCATTTTTTTACCATTTGACTTAAAATAGATCTAAATATTACTCCTTTGAAATAAAATAAATTGAGCAAAGCAGGACCTTTGTAGAACAATTCAGTGTGATCATTATGAACACAATGTTATAATGAACATAATATCATTATGAACACAATGTTACAATGAACATAAATATCATTATGAACACATTATTGCCATAATCACTGTGAGGCCAAATTAGTCAAAGTTCATTTTGTAGTCATTGATTTCTAATGAATTTATTAAGAATAGGGGCTTGGATGGGGAAGCTCTTGCTTTGCAGGCACGAGGTCTTAGGTTCAATCCCCAGGACCATCCCATGTGCCTAGCACTCAGCAGTGTCACAGCTTTTGATTCCCCACAAGCTAAGTTTGTCATCTCTGGCCTACTGCAGCCAGCTGAGTGAAAACATCACAATGGAAGTGTGTGAATTTCTATCATTACAATAACAACACTCCTGGAAGCAGGCGGGTGTAAATGCGGCCGTGCGACCTCTTATTCTCTAGTTCTTGCTCTCAGAGAACTCGGCAGGCTACTGAGACTATCATACCCGCCTATATGTCTGACTAGCAACCCCTGTAAAGGTGATTAGAGGCTGCCCCAAAAGCCTCCATCCTTCTCGGAGAACCCGGCAAGCTACCGAGAGTATCCTGCCTGCACAGCAGAGCCCGGCAAGCTCCGCGTGGCATACTGGATATGCCAAAAACAGTAACAATGAATGGTCCTCATTCCCCTTACCCTGAAGGAGCCCCCAAGATGTCATCCGGCTATCCTAGCACGTGACAGGGACAAATGGAGATGTTACTGGGCCTGCTTGAGCGAATCAATGAACAATGGGGTGATGGTGATAGTGATAGTGACAATGACAACAAAGAAAATGAGGAGGAAAAGACGAGTGCTCATTTTACTTGAAGGTCCTCTACCATCTGAGTAAAATTAAAATCTAGTTAGAGTATATTCAAATTTTACAGGTGTGAGATGGTGTATTCTTGTTTTGTCCCAACTGCCTATACAGATAACTATAGGACTCCACAGATTTTTAAACCACTATCATTCATCAAGGTAAAACCCCAAGTGCAGGGCAAAGAGAGAACTAAAAGGAGAATCTCATTATTTAGCTCCTTCTTAGATGTATGCTTCACATGCAAGAGACCTGGCTTCAAATCCCAACACCACACAGTCCCCCTGAGTACCAAAAAGAGTGAGCTCTAAGCACGAAACCAGGAGGAGTAGAAGCCACTGAACACTGCCTTGTGTGACTTCCCCCAAATAATCCAAAAACAAACAAAACTTCACGTGCATTTCTAGTCTCATAGTACCTGAAAAGGATCTTCATATCGTTTGACTATTTTCTTCCCCCTCCTAACTGATATAGGGCCAAATGTTCTAGAATGTATATATATATATATATATATATATATATATATATATATTTGTTGTGCTTGAGGGGCATTGCTAATGAGCTCCACCCAGTGGCACAGACCTGATGGTTCAGTACTTCAGCCTAGTGATGCAGTGCTTTAAAGTGCTTGAAGCCTGTGCTTCTGGGGGACATATGGGTACATCCGGAAGTGCTGAGGTGGGGGCAGGGAGGGGCAGGCCAGGTGTAAGGGTGGGAGAATAGTTTACAACAGATTATTAAATTATAGTTCAGAATCTGGGGGGATGTAGTGCAATAGCAGAGCGTTTACCTGACATGAGTGTGTGTTCTTCACTTCCTTTACTAGGGTATAACTTTTCCATAGTGATTCGATTTCTTAACTCAGGAGGGCTTATTAAATTATGCCTAATTTTGCTCCTGCTCGTGGTCCTTTTAGTGTTCTGTTTCCTATAACTGAATTGGGAGTTACTCAGAGGGTTCCCATCATTCCTGCAGTACAGAGAATTGCATTCGGTAGACTATAACAAAAGAGCTCTTTCAGAACTCATGACTTGATTGACAAATGAAAGGAGAGGGTCAGGAGTTAGTGCTGCTAAAAAAGCTCCCTACCCCAGGCGAGCTGGAACTACCTGGCACCACTCCCACTTCCAAGTTTTGCTCAGGAAGGAAACCAGAAGGGGTAGGGACACCTTCTTTTTGGCTCCCCGCGCTCCTGCTCTTCCTCACGCCTGTTGGACAGCTACAATGGGCTTCTCACATTACCACATTGTCGATTTGTTTTGCATCTTTATATAAATAGAAACTTAACATATAACCAACTTTTTCTCTGGATGCTTGTGCTTGTGAAATTCACCATGCAGTTGTATGTTGCAATAGTTCATTCAGTTTCTTTCCATGGCTTTTACTTGTTTGAAAGGATTTCTATCTCTTGCAATCAAGCGAGCCATGACTAAGAAAGATAATGGAGCATGAAACTGTCCCTCCAAGAGAAACCACAGGCATGGAATAAGAAGCCCCTGAGGAAGCATTCCCTGTCCTTCCTCATCAAGCTTGGACATTCCTTTCATAGCCGATGGACTTCAGAGCAACAGAGTTTTGTTGAGTGGGCGTAGATTCCATATGGCAATCATCTTGGATCCTGGCAGCAGGCCAAAGGATGACAGTTTTTCTCTCCTTTCATATTTCTTTACCCTGTGATTTCTCGTATCTTAAAATCTTACTCTCACTATGCAATCTTCCATAGTCCAATGCTAGTATTAACACTTCACATGCTGCATTGTTGAGCTACAAAGTTATAATCTTTCTTGGGTACATTCAGTATGCAGGTCCTGCCTGGGAAATTTGATTTGAGTTGAAGGACTTGTTGAAACCATTATGATTTGGGAGACACTGGTCTTATCTGCACTTTCAGATAAAAATTTTGATTATTAACAGTAGAACTGGGTGGGTCCCAGACACAGTTTTTATGTGAAACATCTGAGAGTTGGGTTGATATGATCAATAACAATTGATATTGCGAAGTAGAAATTGAGGCATAATGAAGTCACTATTTGTTTTTCTTTATAGTCTGTAAACTGTAAATCCTCAGTTAATTTCATTGCTCTTGGAATATGCCACTTTAAGCAAAACAATAGATTAAAATTCTCATTTAAAATAGAGGTTAGTTACATAAGTAGGATTTAAGTTCATATAGCATATTTATGAACTTAAAAATATCATCAGAGGGGCTGGAGCAATAGCACAGCGGGTAGGGCGTTTGCCTTGCACGCAGCAGACCTAGGTTTGATTCCCAGCATCCCACATGGTCCCCCGAGCACCGTCAGGAGTAATTCCTGAGAGCATGAACCAGGAGTAACTCCTGTGCATCGCTGGGTGTGACTCAAAAAGCAAAATATATATATATATATATATATATATATATATATATCATCAGAGGCTGGAGAAATGGTTCAACAGGCTGAGCACATGCAAAGCATCCTTTGCAGATAGAAAGCTTGTGTTGGATTCTTGGCATTGCAAACGCCTTCAATCACTGCTGCAAACAACGTTGAGCACAGAGCCTGGAGTAGCCCCCCAAACTAATGGATGTTCATCCCCCCAGACAAACCCCACAAACAAAAAAGAAACATGGTCGAACTTCTAAATAAAGGCCCCAAATATTTATAGTATTAAACAGTAAATTACAGTTATTCATTTGAAATCACTCTTGAGGATCATATGAGTTTTTAGAGATCAATCTTGGGTCAGCTACATGTAAGCTCACTGTATTATCTCTGTATTTCTGAGCTGGGACAATTTGGACATCCCAGGAACCTAATGTATAAAACCAGCAAGGAAACCCATGCAGACTCTATGGAGGACCACACGTTCTATTCAGACTGTGGCTCTGACTAGATTTCTGTGTTTTCCTCGTTTTCCTAATGTCCTTACAAGTTGACATTGAACGAAATGATGTCAGAGTGTGCGCTGTAGTTCCGAAGGCCTGCTGATTCGTGCTATTTCAATTTCCTGTGGGTGACTAGTTATCCTACTGACAATGGTCTGACAATGGGGAATGATTCTAAACTTAGTTGGTGTATTTTTTAAAATTGTTTTTAATTTTATTGAATCACTGTCAGATATCGTTATAAGCATTCATGTTTGAGTTACAATCACACAATGATCAAACACCCATCCCTTCACCAGTGCACATTCCCCACCACCGGTGTCCCCAGTACACCCCCACCTATCCACCCTCCCCCTACCTCCCTGGCAGACAATGTTCCCCATACTCACTCTCTACTTTGGGGCAGTAAGGTTTGCAATGCAGATACTGAGAGGTTATCATGCTTGCTCCTTTACTTTCTTTCAGCACACATCTCCCATCCCAATGGTTGATTCCTCCAACCATCATTTTCTTAGTGATCCCTTCTCTATTCCACCTGCCTTCTCCCTCCCCTCTCCCCCCACTTATGGAGCAATCTTCCTGGCCCTTGTATCTATTGTCTTTGGGTGTCAGTCTCATGTTATGTTATTTTATACTCCACAAATGAGTTCAGTCCTTCTATGAGCTGATACATCTTTTAGGGGTCCTTAACCCTGATAAAGTCAATATGGAAAAAATGCCTGCAATAGAAAAATTCGTGGCCCATGAACCTAATAATTGGATGTTAGTTGATGTCTTTGAGTTCTAACTCAAAACTTGACAAAATGAACTTCTAGGCAATTCCGTCTTTCATCCTAGGAAAAATTATATGCAAAAAAAGAGAGATAGAGACGACTGAAGAGATAGTATAGGAGTTAAGGTGCTCATCTTGCATGCAGTCAATCCTGGCACTATGTATGATTTTCCTAAGCACTACCAGGAGTGATCCCTGAGCATAGAGCCATAGTAAGCCCTGAGTACTACCTGATGTGGCAAGAAAGGAAGGAAGGAAGGAAGGAAGGAAGGAAGGAAGGAAGGAAGGAAGGAAGGAAGAAAGGAAGGAAGGAAGGAAGGAAATGGTAGTTCAACAGTTGGAGAATAAGATCTGCTCTGAAATAAGGCCATGTTCATTGGTTGATTCTGTCACCACTGACTCTTACCCATGTCGGACCTGTTTTTCTTTCTTTCTTCTTGTCCTTCATCTCTTCACTCTTCTCTGTCCCTTTTTTCTCTTTTCTCTTTATTTTTGCCCAGAATAAAGTTATATGGAGCTAATGTTTATACTTTTTCCCAGGGTTCAGGAAAAAAGAAGAAATGATTACAAATATAGCTCCAGATATTTCTTTAAAAATTTCACTAAGTTACAAAAATTATAAACCTTTAAAAAGCTTAAACTATTTTGAACATTACATAATTCTTTTTGCACATCATGCAATTCCCAAAAGTAACAATGCTATTAAATAAACTCTTTTATACTTCTCTCCAAAAAGCAACTGTAATATTCTTTTTGATTGGTTTCATGTCATTATGGATTTGATAAGATTTATTATCCTATTATTCTGTCTTGCCAAACATCTTATCTTTAAAACAAACACACACACACACACACACACACACACACACACACACACTTTGTAGAGCTGAGGATCAAACCCAGGACCTTATACATTGGTAATATATTTTCATGGGGAAATACACAGGAAATTTTGTTTAGTTTAGCACGGTTGATCAATTTTTTTTTTTTTTTTTGCTTTTTTGGGTCACACCCAGTGATGCTCAGGGGTTAGTCCTGGTTCTGCACTCAGGAATTACTCCTGGAAGTGCTTGGGGAACCATATGGGATGCTGGGGATTGATCCAAGTCTGCAGCATGCAAGACAGATGCCCTCCCTCCTGTACTATCACTCCAGCACTCAATCTTCATTTTTTATTATCGACAAAATATATAGAATATTCTTTTATGCATAGTTACTCTTATTCTCCTTTCATACAGCAATAATACGTTTTTGCCCTAAAAGGCAATAATTCTGACAACTTCTATTTTATTTGTTACAAAAACAAAATATGTAGGTTTACTTATTATTTACTGAGTGGTTTCTGATAGGTGAGAATTTCTGTTCTTGTATTTTAACAGATTCTAGAGAAAAGACAATTTTCAGAAATTCAACTTCACAAATTCCAGACCAGTCTTTGGTTTCCTCCATTGAATTCCTGATGTAGATCATGCACCTCCATGACAAGAAATTGAGTAAGCTTACCTGGTGAGCAGTGAGCATCTCAGGTTTTTTCAATATTAAGGTAGAAGAGAATAGTGTATAGTTATTATATAAGTGATTGTGAGCCATCTTGTCATCTTTTATTAAATAAAAACTAAATATAACCCTTATGATTTTTCTTAGCAGATCTTCAAGTTATCTACACCCATCCAATATCATCTCATATGATTGAGATCCACTCTCCACACGCATGAAGGAACCGGCAGAGGAACACAGGTATGCAGGTCCTAGGGCTGAGATCTCCAAGTCTGCTCGGATCGTGGCTGAGCATCCTGCACCCAGATCCTCCATCTTCCAGTAGGCAGGGATCACACCCACCAACTGCCCCCAGTGCCAGGTACTCCCATCAACGGCCAAGACCCAGAGACTATAAAACCCAGCTCTTGGAAGAGAACAGTGCAGAGTCTCCTGCCCCCGTGCCTGGCTACCCTTACCAGGGCCCCTTGGAGGGGGGTGGGTTGAGTTTCCCTCCCCAGCCCGAGCAGAGCCCCAGCAGCCGAAGACCTCCAGAACCAGCCACAACCATGCTGAGACCACTCTCCACATGCATGAAAGAACCAGCAGAGAAACACAGGCATATGGGTCCCAGGGCTGAGATCTCCAAGCCTGCTTGGATCGGGGCTGGGCATCCTCCACCCAGATCCTCCATCTTACAGTAGGCATCTTATTATCTCATTCTTACTTTGGAAAACCTGGCAGGCTACTGAATGTAACCTGCCCACTCGGCAGAGTCTGGCAAACTCCCCATGGTATACCCAATATTCCAAATACCAGTAACCATGATGCGTCTCATTCTCCTAACCCTGAAAGAGCCTTGAATATGGCACTTTTAAAAATCTCAGGGCTAGGATGAAGGAGACATTACTGGTGCCTGCTTGAGGCAATCGATGAACAACAGGATGATCGTGATGATTGAGAATATGATAAGACTGAGGTAGGAGTAGAAAAAGACAGTGATTTTAATTGACCATATGAAGCCATGTTTGAGTGCTCTCTCTGCACCCCGAATGAGTAAAGATTTTTGACCCTGCATGAGTAAAGATTTTCGACTCTTTCACTTCCTGGCCACTATTCCTCAATTCGTATGTCAGTGCCAGACTTACATCAAGTCTTATGCTCTTCCAAGACAGGAGGTCAATCTTCTAGTCACAAGAATTTACTCTTTATGTAAGATGGTGCCATGTGTCCTGGATCCAGGGCAGATAGATTTTTTTGGTGTTGTTGTTAAGCTAATAAAATTTATTTATTATTTATTTTATTGTTATTGTTATTTACTTATTTATTTTTTGCTTTTTGCATCACACCTGGCAATGCACAGGGGTTACTCCTGGCTCTGAACTCAAGAATTATTCCCGGTAATAGATTTGATATGATATATTGGTGGTGCTCAGGGATCATATGGGATGCTAGGAATCAAACCCTGATAAGCCGCGTTTAAGGCAAACACCCTACTTGCTATGCTATCGCTCCAGACCCTTTATTTTTATTTTTATAAAGTTGTTCACAATAGTTCATTACAAATAATTTTCAAACACCAATTCCACCACCGTGCACCTTCCTACCACCATAAGAGAAAAAGTGTGTCAAAATTGTTGTATTTCACCCTGGAACCATCTAAGCCCTTACATAAGAGATTATGAGCATGTATATTAAAACCAAACAAATGTGTGCTACTTTTGGTACATCAGTGGGCTAGAGTGTAAGAGGCCAAGAGGCCGGAAATGCGGTCATGTGCTCCAGGATGTTCTGTGTTGCTCTCTTCCGGGAGCTTTCTTTTATAGTCTCTGGTCTTGGCCGTTGATGAAATTATATAGTGCAGGGCAGATAGGTTTGATCGCACACAGAAATGGGCACTGGCTCTGGATTTTCTAAATAGGGGAAACACAGCTCATATCACTGAGGTATCTCATTCATTTAATCCTTGGAACTGAACCCTTAGAAACTTGAGCCATTGTACCCCATGTTTAAAGTTTAAAATCCTAGCTAAAATGACCAATAAGAAATATAGTGTGTGCATTTAACTCCTCAAAGTCTTTTCTTGTCTTTTTATTTTAATTTTCTCGTTTGATTGCCCTAGTAAGAGACAGATCTAGAAGCTTGAATTTTAGATCTCACAGCTAGCTCTGTGTCCTTAAGTGACTTCTTAACACTCCTGAGTCTTTGCTTCATCAACTTTAAAGAGATCAAACTTTTCATGATCTCTTAGTTCCCTTCCCTCACAAACATCTGCTTTCCCCATACTTCAGTATTATGATGCCAGTTTCACATAAAATATTTCAAAATTTTTTCAAAATATTTCAATATTTCATTCTATCCACTGTCATTTTTGCTGATTCTCAGTAAGTAAAGCTTATTGAGTTTACACCATGAACCTGACACTATACCAAGTGTTTGACTTGTACAATCTCATGCAATTCTCTGACCTGTTACTTTTGGGAAAATGTTCTGATCACTTCAGATGTTTAGCTTCTGTGATAAGCAATTCCCAAAAAGTCGTCTTTAAATATCTTACAACGAAATAGAGCATGTAATTAAATTTCACAGCAACTGTAAGAGATGAACAACATTATTGTTATAATCATGTTAGAGCAGTGGAAACTGAGGCAGAAGAAGTTTATGTGATGTGTTGAAGTCACAGAGCTAATAAATACCAGTCATTGCCTTAGATTATCTCTGCATTGCAGATGAGAGTAGTTAAATGATTTACCCAAAATTATGCAGACCCCAGACTGCAGATATAGAAACAGACTCCCATTGCACCTACATAATGGGGTAATGTAAGGAAAGTCTATTAACAAGATCTTTTCTATTTGTCAAGGGATTGTCAGTTACTGCTCCAAGAGAAAAAAAATTCACCTTTTCTCTAGATCTTTTCTCTTTCATTTTAATCAGAAGGACAAGAGAATGAACTTCATCTAACCAACTAGGTGGGAGAGAAGGAGGAACATAATTTAGTTTTTGAAATACTAATTTAATTTTTAAATGTGGTTTTATTTTTGGTGTTTGAAAGGACTCTTGGGATAAAAAAAAAAAAATCCAGATAAATCTGTTCTCCTGACATGGAATATGGTAGGAATTTCATCTTAGGTGGGATTTATCAGGATGTTCCACCAGGTGGCGATCTGGTGAAGACATGGGACTTGATCGCTCACCAACTCCAAGGTCTGTGCATGAAACTATTTTAAGTAGGTTTATGTCATTGCCCATGAGAAAGAGGCTGCACCGTCCAAAGGACCCCTCATCTTGCCAGTAGGACACATCCTGAAGCAGAGGAGAGCCCATGTGTAGGAGCTGTCCAAGGAAGGAGCATGATTCTCAAGTCAGTCCTGAAACATTTTTATGGCAGGAGGATTGAAACAGCATTTGGGGAAAATCTCATGGGACTAGAATCCAGAGTTTGGAGCTCTAGCTCATCACTAAACTTTGATTCCTCTGGAGAATCAGATGCTTCTTTGAACATAAGTAGTTTCACCTGTAAAATTGTGTGTCTGTGTATGCATGTGTGTAAATATGTGTGTGTGCTCATGCGTGTGTATATATGTGTGTACAAGTATGTCTGCATGTATGTGCACATGTGTTCAGAGGTGTGTGTGTGTGTGTGTGTGTGTGTGTGTGTGGCAGAAGAAGGTTTAGATCACATCAGAGATTTTTAAGTAGTGGGGCCATGAACCTAATCCATGGAATTTGCAATCCATCCTCCCAAAGTTGTGTAAAAAACTAAGTACATTTTTTTTTCCTGAGGCGGTCCATTGCTTTCAACAGATTCTAATCAGAGGTAGTGAGTCCCAGAATGTAAACAACATCTGGCTGGGGTCATTTCTAAGGTCTCCTCTAGTTCAATATTCTCTAATGTTATCATTTTTTTTCTGGGAAGGAATATAGCATTGTCAAATTAATTGGAGTAAGCCCCTGGCCAAGTGCCAGCTTGTCCTTTCTTACGCACTCACTAATGGTTTTGCTGGGGCAGTCACACCTAGGAAGGAGGAGTCCTGCGGTCCTGCAATACCCTCGCCGGTAGATTATGTGCAGGTCAGGTGACTAACAGGGCTCCTTAGGGAGCAGTGGCCAAGGCAGACCTGGGGAACTATGAAAGCAGCATGTCAGATCCCAGAGGAGTTGGTGGTGGAAGGAGGTGCTAATTATCATCCCTTGGACGAGCAGGATACAAATTTTTTTGGGAGTGGGTAAGAATTTCTGGTTAGACAAGCTCCAAATTCTTTGGCCTACTTAGAAGTCACTGCCAGTTCCATCAGCAAGGATGAAATTTTGTTTCCTGATGTGATGGGCACCTGCTCAGCCAAGAAGGAAGGCCACACAAGGAGGTGGGAATATTGTTTCACAGGCATTGTCATGCAAATAAGGGCTCCTTCCACACTCAGCTGTAGCTGGGAGGGAGTGTCACAGACTCACCTTTCTGGCTCAGAAAAACAATATCTGAGTCTCTCTCTCTCTATTTTTTTCTTTTCTTTTTTTTTACAGGAGTAGGTTTGGTAGCTGAGTAATGCAATTATATAGATTACCAACAGAAACTGAGATTTCAACCTGCCCCATATAAACATTACGTGTGAGGGGAGGAGTTGGAAAAGAGCGACAGGACTATGGACTGGGAATGCGGTGGATGGAAAACCCCGTTATTAAACAGAGGGCACTGATTGTGCCTTGCAGACACAGGAAAGCTAAAACACACAGACATGTCCAGATATAGATTACCACTTGAGGAGAGAAAGCAGTTTCTCCAAAGTCAGTGTTGCCCAGAATGCAGGTGAGAGAGGCAAGTGAGATGGCTCCTGGGAGTGGGAGCCTCGCTTTGCAAACCAGAGGCCTGAGTTCGATTCCCAGCACCCAATGACCACCCAACACTGCAGGAGCAACCTCCCACACCACAAGGTGTGGTCACAAAACTAAACAGAATGATAGACTGTAGATCGTTTGCAAAAATGGAGCTCCTTCCTATACTTTGGAAAATATAGGCTCACTACTTTTCAGAACAGTCTGACTGAATCAGTGGTTGTTAGCCTTGGAAGTACAGTAAGATCTTTAAAAGGCGGGGTGTGTGACTCAATGGTAAAAATCTACACCTTGCATATATGAAAGCTGAGTTCAGTTCCTGGAACTACACAAATAAATTGAAAATATTAATGATGCCTTGGACCCATCCATGATCACCCAGAGTAACTGACAGTGAGGCCCAAGCATTGCTGCTTTTAAAACATTATTCTTGATTGCTTTAAGCTATTGCCCAAGGCTGAGAACCGCAAGCATCTACCACTGGATACCAAATATAAAGTATTTATGTTGACATACTCTTTGCAGTTTGCAGCATTTATTTTAACAATTACTGAAACTTTTGCATAATAGCAGGACTTGGGGACAATGCCTGTTACGTTGCAGCTATTCAACAAGCATTTATTTGATCGAATAATAGGTGGGTGTGGTAGGCTGGTGACACCTTTCATCTCAGAGTCAGTGCTTCCTTTTTTTTTTCATAAGACCAATTAAAGAACCTTCCTTTTAGCACTCTTCCACTATCTGAATCTTCTTTTATTGTATTTAAAATCTCTTTTATTTCTCTGGTTCTCTTTTCTTTTCTTTTCTTTTCTTTTTTTTTTTCACAGAATGCATACCTACTCCAGGAAGCTGAGTTAGAATTAAAATGCTTGGAAGAAAGGAAGAAGGGGAAGAACAAGAACACTGTAAGAGCTTCCTTCACACTGTAAAAACTTCCCATAATTTATCCCAGGGAATCAGAAAGAGAACACAAACCATTTTTCCTCTACTGTGATGCCAACCTCAAGAAGTTAGTCTGCTATGGGTCTCAAGATAGCCAAGCTAATCAAAAGAGGCCACTCGGTCTAAAGAAATAAACAGCAATATTTTAGAGCAATGAGTAAAGAGAATGGAAATAAAATTGAGTCACAAAAAAAGTTTTTATTGAAAGGGACTCTTTTTTGTTCTCCACGTTAGAGTTGGTAAGTGTCTGGATCTGAGAGGCCATGTTGGATTCACGTAGAGGAAATAAAGCCTGTGAAGAAGGAGACTCACTTCAGAACTAAGCAGATGGACATTTCTCCTGCCATGAGTATTCTGTTGAGGGTAGGTGGGGTAGGAGGGTGTATTTGGAAGAAAGTAAATTTCCAAAAGTAAACTTCTTAGGTTACTTCAGTTAAAAGGGCAGAAGTTTTTGACTCCCCCCAAAAGTCCATATAATTGTTTAGGAATCCAGAGACTTCCTATAAATAGAAAGTGTATTTGTCCTTTGTCCCATAGATCTTTCAAGAAATTTGCTCTTGGGGCTGGAGAGATAGTGCATCAGATTACAATGGATAAAACTCTGGCCTTGTATGCAGTGCAGCTGACCCAGATTTGATTCCTGGCATCACATATGGATCCCTGAACCCTGTCAGGAGTGATCCTGGAGCACAGAGCCAGGAATAAACACTGAGCACAGCTGAGAGGAAGGAAGGAAGGAAGGAAGGAAGGAAGGAAGGAAGGAAGGAAGGAAGGAAGAGAAAGAAAGGAAGAAAGAAAGAAAGAAAGAAAGAAAGAAAGAAAGAAAGAAAGAAAAGAGAAGGAGAGAGAGAAGAGAAGAGGAGAGAAGAGGAGAGAGGGAAAGAGGTATATTCTTCAGGTACCACATTTTTATAAGAATGTAATTATTTTTGGTTTCCTCTCCCTCTAATTCATGGTTACATATTGATATAACTATAAATGTTTATTCACAGCTGCACTTCCACAGCCTTGCATGCTGGCATGAGATTGGCACTCAAACTTATATGTTGAATCAAGGCCTGAGAAGGGCACGAGAACAAAATAAATGTATTATGGATATTTGCAGCTGAGAGAGGATTTGGGAATTTTTATTTGGCTATGTCTAAAAGGAGACAAAATTAACTACCCATTTCTCAACTGTTCCCTTTACTGTCTCATATCATTGCATAAGCATTGCCTTAGCATTTATTGTCTGAAGAGCAGTGACTTTCCTGCATTCTTGATCTTAATTTTTGTTTGCTTGTTGGGACACCCAGTAGTGGTCAGGGTTTACTCTTGGATCTGGGCTCAGGGATCATTCCTGGAAGTGCCCAAAGGAACAGACGTGGTACTGGGAATCAAACCAGAATCAACCACATGCGGGACAAGTGTCTTACCAGCTGTGTTAGCTCTTTGGTCCTTGTTTGGTCATATATTTTTTTAATAATTTCTTTAAATTTTTAAAAATACACTGGATTTCTGAACAGACTGGAGAGGTTTTGAGCCCTCTGTTTGTGTTATGCAAGGAGTTACATGTAAGGTCCAGACTAAATCCTGTGAATTCTTCATAGCTTAGATTCTAGAAGAATTAAGTAATGGGATGATTTTGAGAACTTTGCTCAGATATCAGAGTACTATGGGGACAGAGAGATCCTTCACCTAAAGTGTAGCAAGAGGTTGCTTTGGAAGAACTACGGTAAACAATGCTATAAAAACTAACAGAAGCATCAACTCAAAGTCTGAGAAACGTTTCCTTCACCTTGAAGGTGTGCAAGGAATGGCATAGGATGGTGAAAGTAAGGTGGGCAACCTCTGCAATAAATTAGGTAATAAATATGGGCGTCTTTTTTTAGGATAGTATGTAGAAATGGTGAGGAGAAGCAGGTCACACTTGAAGGAAAATGGGGAAAAGATGATTAAAAAGAAATAGGGTCATGGGGTGCTTTGGGCAATCATGAAAGACTAGGAGACTACAGAAGAGAGACTGAAATGCATCTACAGCCATGAGAAAAACAGAAAAACAAATGTAGGGAGTGGCCTTATCAGGCTGTACAGAGGGAATGGGCAGAGAGTCAGCAGTTGGTGACTGACAAACAATAGCTATGGCTGGAGCTAGAGCACAGTGTTTAAGGCACTTGTCTTGCATGAAGCCAATACCAGTTTGATCCCTGGTGCTCTTGGACTCCTTAGTACCACCAGGAGTGATCCCTGAGTACAGAGTGAGAAACAAGCCCTGAGCACTATAAGCGGTGGCCCCAAACTGCATCCTCAAAAAACCAATGGTGCAAAGGGGACAGAAGGCAGATTATAAACTAGAAGTAAGAGAAGTGTAAAGCACAGATGACTTCTAGGTGCATCACTAAGAAAAAGGGGTAACCAAAAGGACATATAGGGTAAGCATATAACTTGAAAAATTATTTAATGCAATGTAAATAATTTATATAATGTAAAGGGAGAGAGCCCTTTTATGTATTTCACCTTGAAACACTTTATCAACTTTTGTGACTCTCCTCTAAAGCATTCTTAGATTCTCTCTCTTGTTGAAAGAAATCCTAAATTAGACTGCATTCATCAGCTAGCATTAGACACAATCTGATTCATCATTCCCACTTAGCAAAATCTGATAGGTTAATTTGTCCCTTGGTTGAAGGATTCTTCATCATAGATCCCCAAGGGGTCCAGAATTCATTGTCCTAAAAATTATTATAGTTTTATGCCTCTGAAACTGTTAATCTGAAAAAGTTTATGGTCCAGGCATGCTTTATGTAATAGCCATGTTCAGCATTGTATTCATAGATTAATGCTGATTAATTTCTTCTCCCACCTTAGTTCACCCATTTGCCTCCTCTCAGATTGTTGATGAATCTGGTAAATTGATAGCCCCAAAAATGTTAGTTGTTCTCTCCTGATGTGTATGAATCACTATGAGGAGACAGATTTCTAAGTAGCCTTTAAAATACTATTTTGAGTAAGTATGATTTAGCTCATTTAAGAAGTGACCAACCAAGTACATATGCATTTAAAAACAAACTCTTCATCTACTCTTGTTACCAATCACCTCTGAACAACATGAAGGAATGCACAACATTTTGTTCTTGTCCAACACCCCACCCCACCCCACCTCCAATGTGTCCAAAATATGCCTCAATTTCCAAAAAACAACTCTGGGAAATGTCAAATCTTCAAAATTAATTCCACTCCAAACGTCCCAAAGAATCCTGTCACTTTAAATATTTATGCATATGAGCAAATTGGCTCACATTGGTTTCAGTTCTAAGAGGACAAACTGATAACAGTTGCTGAGAGTTCTAAGAAACCCATCCTACCACTGTCATATGAAAACATAAAAATTACTGCAAGTGCTCACAGAAGGTCTATATGAATGTTATGAATGTGTCTTTGTAGACTGCCTTTTTGTTTCTATAAAAGGGCCACAAAATTGCACAGAATTCCTGTAGTGCAAAATTGTGGATCATATTTTCCAAGAGTTATTTTTTATACCTGTTCAAAATTTCAGGTGGCTACAAGGTCCACTGTGTAATGAGATCTCTGACTAGGAGAGCTCATGATTATAGTTCTCTCAGATTAATTTGAGCTTCCATGAAAAACCTTGCCAAATCTGATTAATGGTTCCAAGGAAGAGTGAAGCACTAATCTTCCAGATCTAGAAAGACCTTGAGTGGAGTCTTCATACTCCTATCTTTCTGAGTTGAAGAAGGAACTTATCCTTCATCTCCAAGTCAATGTACAGGCTGGCTTCCATTCTGAGGTATGTCAAATTCCTGCCAACAAAGTTGAAATGGAATATGTCAGCACTTTGCTGTTGAGGTATTTTAAAAGTAGGTTCAGAAGTGGAGTTCATCAGAACAGAGTAAGTTCAAAACAAAACAAAATGAAACAAACAAACAAAAAAACCTTAAGATCTGTCTACAGTTTGTGAGCTCAAATAGAAGCCCATATTCTAATCATAACAAGAACTGAGTCTTGCGACTTTGACTTCTTAATACTTTGGGTTTCAATATGGTTGCAAAGATCAGATGCTATGCTTCACGTCAAACAACATGGTTTTTTTTTATTCCCCAAACAGTACCTACTCAACAGCATTGACTGTGTTTGATTGATATAGAAGTACTTTAAAGTGTTTTTTAATATTAATCTTGGAAAGACCAAAAACAGGGTATACTATGCTAGCTCCAACAAAACCGTTTTGCTATAATACCAGACACTAATGAACTATAGTCATCACTTAAGTAACAACAGACTGTGGATGACAAGATGAAATAAGATACATTTCTGGTATGTATCACTGATTTAACAGTTCATAATAATCCTCAAGGTCATCATGTTGACAAGTTTTTTTTCTTAACAAATATGAGATAAAATTATTCATGTTTTTACATTTATCTGCTAATCCGCCTCTGAATCAGGGAAAGCTATATGCAAAATGTTTTCCTCATATTTCTATGACATAACAAGGCTCATATTTTAGTTATATATTTTTTTCTAAATGATGTTGAGGACAGAATACAATTTTAGGACCCTCTGGCAGATTCCTATTTGTTATCCAACAATCACGTGCCCACTGTTTCTTCCTATGTACAGAGCCTACACGTATAAAGATGGATAATACTAGACACTTATCCTGCCAGCCTTCCGTGAAGATAAGCTAAGGACATTGTCAGATCCTAGTCAAGGGGAACCAAGAGAGAAATATCTTTAGAAGATTTCTGAGAATTTTTTTCCTTACAAAGAAGCTGGTATTGAAGAAGCAATCTCTTCTCCCAAGAGATAATAGTTTTAAGCCCAGTTGAATGAGGGTGTGCATGTGCTTATAATTTGGCAGTCATCTTGCAACAATGAGAGAAAAGTCAAGAGACCTCTGAAGTAAATTTTGTACTCTGGTCTGATTTTTTTTCTCTTTTTGGGTCACACTCTGCGATGCACAGAGGTTACTCCTGGCTCATACAGTCAGGAATTATTCCTGGCGGTGCTCAGGGGACCATATGGGATGCTGGGAATCAAACCGCAGTAGGCCACCTGCAAAGCAAAAGCCCTACCTGCTGTGCTATTGCTCCAGCCCCTCCTGGTATGGTAAAGGTAAAAGTAAAGGCCCTCCCGTTGATCGTCGATTTGCTCGAGGGCGCCCAGTAACGTCTCCATTGGAGACTTTGTTGTTGCTGTGTTTGGCATATCAAATACTCTCGGTAGCTTGCCGGGCTCTCTGAGAGGGGCAGAGGAATCGAACTCGGGTCTGCCATGTTGACTGCTTTTAAGGCGAACGCCCTACCCGCTGTGTTATCGCTCCTGGTATGATTTTTTTTAAAAAAATATTTTCATAAGGTTGTTCACATTAATTGATTACATTCAATGTATCAACACCAGTTCCACCGCCTTTATACCTTCCCACCACTATTATTTCAAAATTTCCCACTACTGTTCAAGCCTGCCTGACACAGGCAGCTTCTAGATAATTTACTTTCTATTGCTTATTATGAATGTCATGAGAGGTTGCTCGGCCACAAAAGTGGCGGCTCTCTTCTGGATTTCTAAATATGCAAATGACTGGGGTCCAGAGACATCTCTGTCAGGAGCTAATCCATTTTGAGATTCATTTGTGAGTCTCTGGATCAAGGCTGGGGTGCACTTAAATATGTCCTGGAGACAGTTTATGGGCATAACAGCCAGGACCCCCAAGGGGTGGGGAGACAGGAAGGAATGAACTATCTCTGTCGCCATGTGGCTGAGCGTCTTCAGAGCCTGTTCCCACATACCTGGGTTTTTCTTCTGAAAGTTTGTGGCCACAGGGGTTCATCTGGAGTGGACAGAGAGGGGACACCCGCTCCATTTGAGCAGCCCGGGTGAAATTGGTTCAGCATGGGGTCTGGAGAGATTTCTGGCAAGCTGCTGTCTTCAAAGATTCACAGCTGTACCCTAGCCTGGTATGATTGAACTGCTCATAGGAACATCTGTCTCTGGGCATCTTCTTAAGTTTATTTTATTGAATATTCTATTATTTGCACTTACAAATCATCCCAACCATACAATGACATATTCAAAAATTCAGACTAATTTCTTTCCTTCATTTATTTATTCAACAAATGTTTACTGATAATCCCCTAAAGATAAGACACTGAAGGACAGAAAGATAGTGCAAGGTGGGTGAGTGCTTGCTCTGCATACAGTGAGTGGATTCCATCTCTGGCCACCTATATAGCATTCCCTGAGTCACATCAGGAGTCATCCTGAAGCACAGAGCTGGGAGTAAGGCTTGAGCATAGCAGAGTATGGGCTGAAAACAAAACCCAATAATAATAATAATAATAATAATAATAATAATAATAATAATAACAATCACTTTATCATTGTATCACTGTCATCCTGGTGTTCATCAGTTTACTCAAGTGTGCACCAGTAACATCTCCATACGCCCCAGTCCTGAGATCTTAGCAGCCTCTCCATACTTGTGTTTCCCAACTCTGACATATTGGAGGCCAGGGGAATGAGACCTGTTATTGTTACTGTTTTTGACATATCGAATACGCCATGGGTAGCTTGCCACAATAACAAAAATCACTGTCACTGTCCTCCGGTTGTTCATTGATTTGCTCGTGTGGGCCCAGTAACGTCTTCATTGTGAGACTTGGTGTTACTGTGTTTGGCATATCAAATATGTCACGGGGAGCTTTCCAGGCTTTGCCATGCGGGTGAAACGCTCTTGGTAGATTGCCGGGCTCTCCAAGAGGGGTGGAGGAATTGAACTCAGGTCGGCCACGTCAGCCACATGCAAGGCAAATGCCCTACTCTCTGTGCTAGACTATCATTTTTAAACAAAATAGATATTACCACACTTCTATAATTTCTAGTTGTGAGGGACAGAAACTGATTGGATGGGGTTAAGAGTGCTCAAATAGATTAAATTTAACTTGTTTTGTTGAGGGTTTATAATCAGAATGGGCTTCTTTAAAGAAATGGCGTTTGAGCTGCAAACTGAAGATTCAGCAGTGACCAACCAAGTGATGACAATTTTTCTCATTTACTTTGTGCTGGAGCGATAGCACAGCGGGTAGGGCGTTTGCCTTGCATGCAGCTGACTTGGCTGACCCAAGTTCAATTTCTCTACCCTCTAGGAGAGCCCGGCAAGCTACCAAGAGTATCTCGCCCGCACTGCAAAGCCTGGAAAGCTACCCATGACGTATTCGATATGCCAAACACAGTAACAACAAGTTGAAGGAGATGTCAGTGGGCCCGCTCGAACAAATCGGTGGACAACAGGAGGACAGTGCTACAATGCTACTTTTGTGAATTAATTAAATTTCAAAAAAATGGCCTAAGAGAAAATAAAAGTTATGAGAAGAATCACGAGAGAGAGATATCACCCAGCTACCTACTAAGCAGTTATCTGTCTCCCGAATTGGGGTGATATGTGGTATTGATCAAACCAAGCTGCTTGTGGACTCTAGGACTAATTGACCTACCATAGGTCCTCCATAGAACATATTGTGATCATTTTTATAAATAGAAAGCATCGCATCTCAGTGTTTGTGGTAGCTGAGGTCAGGGACACTAGTTTTCATTTACACATTGTACTCATTATAAATGATCTAATAAATTATCCCTTTCAGCAAAAGAATTTCCATAATTGGTTTCAGCCCGAGGGCGCTTTTTTGTTTGTTTTTGAACATTCAGCCATTTTGATTTATGTGAATGTGAAAATATCTACCTTTTTTCCTGCCTTTATTCCAATCTACAGAATATTATTTAGCACAAGGAAAACTCCAAAATAGCTGAACCTTTCCACTTATTTAGATTTCACCAAAGAGTCCCCACGGTAGAATGAAAGCATCTCTGAGCTAGGGTACTTTTACAAAAACTGCTCAGAGCTCAACAGCTATTTCTGTACTTTCGGAATTCTGTAAACATATGGAGGGAAAATTTGTCCACAGTTATGCCGGAGCAGTGCCCAGTCTATGAATTCTCCTATCGAATCATTGTTGGAAAAGGCAGGAACTAGAGATTCAATGTCTGTGCTAAAAATGTTTTACAGATTTGCACCTTTTTGCTGTGCCCTATTAATGACAAGATCTCATCCTTTCTTCCTTGAAGCATCTTATTTTCTCTTCTTTTCATTCCCCATTAGGTTCCTCTCAATCTCCAATTTTCTTCCTTTTTTGCTTTTTCTTCCTGATCTCTTTTCCTTTCTTCCTTAGCTCATCACCAAATATCTGCTGATTTCCACTAACTCTAGGATTATATTTCCTAGGATAGTAAATCACCTTAATGTGTCATACACTGTTCCTTCAGTAGTAATAGGATGCCTTATATTTTCATCAAAAGGTGTCGTTCATCATAATTAATAGCAGGAAAAATTGGGGTTTGTGGGTGAGGAGAGGGTATGCAGAAAGGGAAGTTTGTCTTAACTCTCAAAGACAAAGTGAACTTCAGAAATAAAAACCTCTATGTCTGCCAGGATTTGGGGTGATGGTTACTCCTGAATATTAGCCACTTTCTCCTTATTGATCAGGACATGTTAGAAGTGCTTTGGTGTGACCTCCTGTTTAGACTTCCAATACATTTAATACATTAATGTGCAAATAAATTTAAAAATAATGCTTTAGATGTTCTTGCCAAATGAGACTATACCACAGCTAAACAGCAATGAAGATCACAGAAGAAAACAAATATGTCCCTTTATCTGAAGCATATAATTTCAATGAAGTGCTATTATTTATAAAAACATATGCTGATTTTATGATGGTGACAGTTATATTATGCTATTATACTTAATTAAAATTACCATCCAAGGTAAATATATAAAATATTTAGAATTTTTTAAATTAAATAACACTAATTAAATGCTGTTAAAATATTTAACATCTGGGCTGGAGCGATAGCACAGCGGGTAGGGTGTTCGCCTTACACGCGGCCAACATGGCTGACCCGAGTTCGATTCCTCCGCCCCTCTCGGAGAGCCCGGCAAGCTACCGAGAGTATTCGATATGCCAGACACAGTAACAACAAAGTCTCCAATGGAGACGTTACTGGGCCCGCTCGAGCAAATCGACGATCAACGGGAGGGCCTTTACCTTTTTACCTTTTATAAGATTCGTTTCTGGTGTTGTTCTGGACACTCTTGGCTTGGTTCTCAGGAGTCACTTTAATGGTGTTGGGGAATGAAACCCAGGTCATCTGCATCTGAGGCATAAACACCAACCTACAGAGCTATCTCTCTAACCATATATGAATATTTTAAAAAGAGATACCTTAAGTTTTTCTTGATTTGGGGGAAAGTATTTGATTTTCTCTGCTTAATGCAAAAAAATTCAAAAGAGGCATTTTTTTGTATTGTGAACATGGATTTATTGATGATCTGAAATCTAAAAGTTACTATTAGTTGCTATGCATTAAATTACAATAAATTAGTACTTTTTTATTTAATTCTTCAAAAATAGCGGCATATTTTTGCATATGATTTTGGGGCTACAATATTTATTGATACAGTAAGATTTCCTCCTGGATGCATCATTTTCAATTATCTTATTATCCTTGAAAATTTAACAAAGCACAATGCTTAGCACATAATGAGTTCAATCACCATTATTAAAAGGAGCACTTCAACCAACAGAAATATTAACTACAATTGGCAGTTTCTTGAATCAAGAAAGAAAGCCAAGGGATTCAGGAGAAACAAAAAATTTTCAACTATGCACCTCAAAGTTTTAATTGTATGAGTTCATTTTTAGTGACAGTATGGAGACAGAACATTTCTGGTTAACATACATCTTTTATTTTATTAGATGTCTCAAATTTAAGTGTCTTTCTGTTGCTTAATATAAATTGCCCTTGTCTACTTTTTTTAAACCTTTGAGGAATAACATAATAAAGCTCAAATATAATCATGATATTTGCTTATAAGTGGATGGACATGGAGAGTATCGTGCTAAGTGAAATGAGTCAGAAGGACCAAAGGACAGACATAGAATGACTGCACTCATTTGTGGAATATAAAATTACATAATATGAGACTAACACCCAAGGACAGTAGAGACAAGGACCAGGAAGATTGCTCCATGTTGAAAGCCCGCCTCATGAGCTGGGGGAGAAGTCTGCTGGGATAGACAAGGGATCACTAAGTCAATGATGGTTGGAGGGGTCATTCAGGATGGGTGATGTGTGCTGAAAGTAGACTAAGGACCAAACATGATGGCCTCTCAGTATCTGTTTGGCAATTCATGATGTCCAAAGTAGAGAGAGAGTAAGAAGAAAGGTGCCTGTCACAGAGGCAGGAGTGGGATGATGTGGAGGTGGTAGGAAGAATACTGGGGACAGTGGCAGTGGAAAATGTGCACTGCTGGAGGGATAAGTGTTCGATCATTGTATGACTGAAACTCAATCATGGTGATTCAATAAAAATAAATTAATTAAAAATTAGAAAAAAATAAAGCTCAAAAATTTAATAAGATTTTCAGTAACTCAGATACAGTGTAGTTCCAAATAATTGGACTAGGAATTAAAAATATACTTAAAATATTTTTTAATTTGTTTCTGGGCAATTAAGATAGTAAAAGAGTTAAGCACTTGCCTTGTACGCAACTCATATTGACACCACAACGGTCCAGGAACCAGAACGGTCACAGACTTTCCCTGAGCACAGAGAAAGGAATGAGCCTTAAGCACATCAAATTTGCCTCAATTCCACCCCAAATATTATTACTACCCAAAGTTAAAGGTAAGGTAAGGTAAAGGCCCTCCCGTTGATCGTCGATTTGCTCGAGCGGGCCCAGTAACGTCTCCATTGGAGACTTTGTTGTTACTGTGTCTGGCATATCGAATACTCTCGGTAGCTTGCGGGGGGGCTCACCCAAAGTTAAATTAATTTAATTTAAATAAATAAATTAATTAATTTAAATAAAAAATTTTATCATAACTTATCCATCTCTGTTTGTTGGTTGTAGCTGCTTTAAAAACTGAAGGCTTATCAGCATGGTATCAAAAACAGTCAGAGATACCACAAAGAAAGAAAATTACTGGCCGACATCACTGATGAACGAACACAGATGCAAAGATCCTCAACAAAATACTAGCAAACATAATCCAACAACTCATCAAAAAGATCATACACACCATGACCAAGTAGGATTCATCCCAGGATGCAGGGATGGCTTAACATTCACAAGTCAATCAACATAATCCATCATATCAATAAAATAAAAGAAAATAAACATATGATCATATAAATAAATGCAGAGAAAGCATTTGACAAGATCCAGTACCTGTTTATGATGAAAACTCTCACCAAAATGGGTATTGAAAGAACCTTCCTCAATATAGTCAAACCCATCTACCACAAGCCCATAGCAAGTATTATCCTCAATGGGAAAAAACTAAGAGACTTCCCTCTAAAATTGGGCATAAGACAAGGTTGCCTGTTCTTGCCACTCTTATTCAATATAGTACTGGCAGTTCTGGCCCCAGCAGTTAGGCAAGGAAAAGATATCAAGGGTACACAGATAGGAAAGGAAGAGGTCAAGCTATCACCATTTGCAAACTATACTTGGAAAGTCCTATAGACTCTACAGAAAAGCTCCTAGAAACAATAGGTTTGTATAATAAAGTGGCAGGCTACAAAATCAACACCCAAAAGTTTATGGATTTCCTATATACAAATAATGACAGAGAAGAAAGACATTAATAAAACAATCCCATTCACAATGGTACCTCAGAAAATCAAGTACCTCGGAATCAGCTTAACTGAAGAGGTGAAGTTCCTATACAAGCAAAATTACAAAACACTACTTCAAGAAATAAAAGAGGACATGAGGAAATGGAAACATATCCCCTGCTCATGGATAGGGAGGATTAACATTATCAAAATGGCAATATTTCCCAAAGCACTATACACATTTAATGCAGTCACTATCAGGATACTCATGATATTTTAAAAAAATAGACAAAACATTCCTGAAATTCACATGGAACAACAAACACTCATGAATAGCTAAAGCACTCCCTGGGAAAAAGAACATGGGTGGCATCACATTCCCCAACTTCAAACTGTACTATAAAGCAGTAGTAATTAAAACAGTATGGTATTGGGCTAGAAACAGACCCACAGATGAATGGAACAGAGTTGAATATTCAGTCACAGACTCTCAAATATATAATCACTTAATCTTTGACAAAGGAGCAAGAAATGTAAAGTGGAACAAGAAAAGCCTATTCAACATGTGGTGCTGGGAAAACTGGATAGCTACCTGCAAAAAAATGAACTCTTATCTCTGTCCAATGCCAGGCACAAAAGTCAGATCAAAATGGATTAAAGGCCTCAATATTAGACATGAATTCATAGGTTACGTGAAAAAAAATGTGGGCAGAACCCTCGATGACACTGAAGCTAAAAACATCCTTAAGGATGAAACACAATTGACCAAGCAAGTAGAAATAAACATAAACAAATGGGACTACATTAAACTAAGAAGCTTCTGCACCTCAAAAGAAACAGTGACCAAAATACAGAGAGAGCCCACAGAATGGGAAGGTATATTTACCAAATACCCATCTGATAAGGAAAAAATATCCAGGATATACAAGACACTAGTAGAACTGTACAGAAAATTACTCCATCAAAAAATGAGATGAAGAAATAAACAGAAACTTCCTCAGAAAAGAAATACAAATGGCTAAAAGACTCATGAAGAAATGCTCCATACACTAATCATTAGAGATATGCAAATCAAAACAACAATGAGATGTCATCTCACACCACAGAGACTGGCACGTATTCAAAAGAACAAAAACAAACAGTGATGGCATGGATATGGGGAAAAAAGGGATGCTTGTTCACTGTTGGTGGGAATGCTGACTGGTTCAGCCTTTTGGCAAAACAATATGGGCATTCCTTCGAAAATTAGAAATTGAGCTTCCATTGACCCTGCAATACCACTTCTGGGAATATATCATGAGGGTGCAAAAAAAGCACAATAGAAATGACATTTGCACCTACTATGTTCATTGCATCACTATTCATAGCCAAAATATGGATACAACCCAAGTGCCCGAAAACAGACGACTGGTTAAAGAAACTTTGGTACATCTACACAATGGAATACTAAGCAGTTGTTAGGAGAGATGAAGTCATGAAATTTGCTTGTAAGTGGATGGAAAGAGAGATATCATGCTAAGTAGAATGAGTCAGAAAGAAAGGGACAGACATAGAAGGACTGCACTCATTTGTGGAATATAAAATAACATAATATGAGACTTACACCTAAGGACAGTAGGCACAAAGGTGCTAAAAGGTTATCATGAATATCTTTTTACCTACTTTTAGTATTCAGTTCTTGTCCAGAGTGATAATTTCCAACTATCATTGTCATAGTGGTCACTTTTCTATCCTAACTGCCCTCTCCCTTCAACTTGTGGCAAGCTTTCAACAATGGACCTGACCTTCTGACCCTCATTTTTACTGCCCTTGCTAACTCCTGTTTCTAATTCTTAATGTACATGGGCTCTTTCAAATTCTTAGATATTTTAAACTATTCTCTAATAAATAGGGAGTGTAACTATTTCTTTGATGTTTCATTTTCTTTTTATAGATGCCCAGAAGAGGAATCACGAAATCTCACTATCACTATCACTATCACCCCGTTGTTCATTGATTTGCTCAAGCAGGCCCAATAACATCTCCATTCATCCCTGTCACGTGCTAGTGTGGCCTGATGACATATTGGGGGCTCCTTCAGGATCAGGGGAAGGAGGACCATTCATTGTTACTGTTTTTGACATATCGAGTCTGCCACGGTTAGCTTGTCAGGCTCTGTTCTGAAGGCAGGATACTCCTCGTAGCTTGCCAGGCTCTCCGAGAGGGATGGAAGCTTTTAGGGTAGCCTCTAATCACCTTTACAGGTGTTCCTAGTCAGGCATATAGGCAGATATGATACTCTCAGTAGCCTGCCGGGTTCTCTGAGAGTAAGAACTAGAGAATAAGCTTCTGGGAGCTTGGTTTTAGAGACTCTGGATCCTGGACGTTGATAGGGTTACACGGCAGTTGGTGAGTGTAACTGTCTAGCTACTGAAAGGTGGGGGAGCTGGGCGGAGGAAGCCCAGTCCTGAGCAGGCTTGGAGATCTTAGCCCCGGGTCCTGCACACCTGAGTTCCTGTGCTGGTTCCTCTTCCAAGCGTGTGGAGAGTGGTCTCAGCATGGCTTTGGCTGGATCCCGGAGGTCTTCAGCTATCGGGGCTCTGCTCAGGGTGGAGAGGGAAACTCAATCCGCCCTCCTCCAAGGGGCCCCGGTGAGGACAGTCAGGTGCAGGGGCAGGAAACTGCCTTGTTCTCTTCCAGGAGCTTGATTTTAGAATCTCTGGATCCTCTGTATGTTGATGGGGTTACACAAAATCTCATAGTAGTTATATTTAAACTTTTTGAGAAGGCTTGTTTTCCATCATGGATGTGCCAATTTACATTTCTGTCAAAGTGTTTCCTTTCTTTTACATTCTCATAAACAATTGTTAACTTTTACTTATAGTAGTCACCTTAAATGGGGTGAGGAGGTGATATTTCACTATGGATTTGATTTGCATTTCCTTGATTAGTAATTCTGAGCATTTTTTAAATATACCATCTGAACTTTTGTATGCCTTCTTTTGGAAACAGCTATTCAATTACTTCACATTTTCTAATCAGGTGATATATTCTCTTTTTCTGTTTTATCTATTTTTTCTATTGCATTATTTTGAGCTTCTTGTGTATTTTGAATATTAACCCTTATAAAATAAATGGCTTGCAAACATTTTCTTCCTTTCTGAAGGTTGCTTTTCACTCCTCTGTGTATTTCCTTTGATGCAGAGCAACTTTTTAGTTTGATGCAATTCCACTTGTTTCTTTTATTCCTCTCCTTGTTCTTCCCACCTCTTTACCTCTTCCTCATCCTTATCCTCCTCCTGCTTCTCCTTTTGTTTTGTTTTGGTTATCTGCATTTTTGAGTTTTATCCAAAAGACATCATTGTCTTTTGGATAAAAGAAGATTTCCCCAATGTTCTCTTCATTGCTGTTATTTTTTTTCTGATTTTATATTTAAATGTTTAATACATTTTAAATTGACTTCCATTTTCTCCCCCTCCCCCTCCCCCTCCCCTTCCCCTTTCCCACCCCCTCCTCCTCCTCCTCCTCCTCCTCCTCCCCCTCCTCCTTCTTCTTCTCCTTCTTCTTCTTCTCTTCCTCCCTCTTTGGGCATTAGTTATTTACTGTAGCACTGCACTGTCCTATTGTTCATCGATTTGTTCAAGCAGGCCCAGTAATGTCTCCATTATGAGATTTGTTGTTACTGTGTTTGTCATATCAAATGCATCATGGGTAGCTTGCCAGAATTTGCCGTGCAGGCGATATACTCTCGGTAGCTTGCTGGGCTCTCCAAGAGGGGTGGAGGAATCGAACTCGGGTTGGCCAGCCGGCCACTTGCAAGGCAAATGTTCTACCTCTGTGCTATCGCTCCAGCCAGCTAAGGGGGTAGATATTAAATATTATCTAACAACAGAAAGTTTATTATGTGAAATGAAAAATGTGTTAATGAACTGGATTGAGGTTATCATTACACAATACTTATGTATATCAAAGCAAATTGTATGCCATAAATATATATGGGGGTCAGAGAGATAATCCATCAGGTAAGGCACTTGCCTTGAATGCAATTGACTAGGTTTTAGCCCCAGCATCACATACAGTCCTTGAGCACTACCAGGAGTGACCATTGAGTGCAGAGTCAGAAGTAAGCCCTGAGAATAGCTGGATATGGCCCCCAAACAAACAAACAAAGGTCTGCTGTGACCTCCTATGTGGCATGGATGCCAGTGTCCCAAGAGTCTTACAAGGCAGATGTCAAACTGGACCTGAAATTCTATTGATCTACACCATCCAGGGACTGGTATCCACCATCAGAGATCTTGGGGGATCCTGCACTCAGGCTAGAATAAGAAATTGCTCTTTGTAAGAAAAGGAATGTCTGCCCTAACCTCTGCCTAGGCTTTTCTGGATCTCTGCTTCCTCTCTCAAAAAGAATTTCTGAAGGAGAGAGAATTAGAGAGAAAATTAAGAGTATATATCTCAGGTTGAGGTGTAGGCTAATCTCCAAGGTAGAAAAATGACTGTGTGGATTTGCATGTCACTGACCTTTCTCCTACATAACACTCTCAGTGATAAAAGTTAATCTATAAATTAGGCATTAGAAGAGATTAGCAACAAAAATAATAAAATAGACCATACTGCAATCAGAGTTATGGGACTGTCTCTCAGCATTTACTATGGCTGGAAATGTGGCCCAATGGTAGAGCCCTGCCTTGCATGTGGAAGACTTAAGTTTGATCCCTGAAACAACGAAAATTTTACTGTTTGTAATATTTTCAGACCACAGTTGACTGTCAGAAACTGAAACCACAGGAAGTGAAATCACAGACCAGAGGAACTGTGATGTTAACCAGAAATACTGGAAACAATGACAGAGCAAGAAAAATAGACAACATGTAGTTTATTCTTTTCTTTTGTTTGTGTTCATGTTTTGTTCTGGAGCCAGGTTTGGCAGTGTTTAGGGCTTACTCCTGATGCTGCTCTCAGGGATCATTATTGGTGGTGCTTAGGGGACCACTTGTAGTGCTGAGTGGGCTGTGTGCATGGCAAGTATTCCACCCACTGTACCTCTCTGGTCCCAACCTAGAGCTCTGTTTGATTTTTTTCTTCTTGTAAGTCAGAGGTGGAAAGGGTATCAGGAATGTATCAGGAAGTAGACTGAAAGGTCCTGATCCTGATTCTAACTTGAGGCTGGGGATGTTCCTCATGCAGTTCTCAGACAGCAACTAGAATCCTGCAATTCAGTTCCTTTCTGACCCTCTTCATCTGGAGAGAGACAGCACATGGCTGACAGGTTCTGACCTTGTTCTATAAGACTGCTCTATCCCCTGAACACTTGTCCACTTCAGACACCAACTTCAAGTCTAGTTTGTTACTCAAGATTCTGACATAAGCAGCTATAAATTAGATGTTCCTATAATACCTGCTTGGTTCTGGTTAATTGACTAGAGTGTCTCTTAAGACTCAAGAAACCTATTATTCATTGTGGTACCAGGGTCTCACATATACAAGACAAATGCTTCACCCCTGAGCTACTATATCCCTGGCCCAGGAAACCAATTTATTCAATAGATCACTGATTTATTGCAATGATATTAAAGAATTGATGAAAGAGCCAAATTAAAACTACATCATACACGATTCTAAATAAAGAGCTTGAACTGGAAAGAAAGTACAAAGGATCTGAGTGCATGCTTTGCAGTCTTGGGTTGGATACTGCATGACACCCTGATCACAGAACTAGGATTAGTCTCTCTGTACTGCTAAGTCTCTCTCTCTCTCTCTCTCTCTCTCTCTCTCTCTCTCTCTCACACACACACACACACACACACACACAAACACACATTAAAAACAAACATATAACTAGAATAACAAAAAACTAAAAAAAGAGGCTTCAACCCACTAACTATTGCTAGTGACTCGAATGAAGTGTAGGGCAAGGGAGGTAGCTGAGTAGTGTGGATTAGGACTAGTAAAGTCTACTTTGTGCACCAATGAGGCATAGATGCTTAAGTAGCACCGGCTCCATGAGGCAGTGTCAAGTTGCACAAGTTCCATGAAGTCACTTGTTCTCCATGGTGCAGAAACACGTTCCCTCCACTTGAGTCCTTAAGAAAACTTTGATTCATGATGAAGCAAGAAATTGATTTTTGCAGAAAAAGGAAATTCAGTCCTCATCTCAGCACAAGCCTACCCATATAGAAAAACAATTTCAGGAGGAGGCAAAATAGTGAAGCACCGTAGCGTTTATTTTAAAAAAAAATGTACTTACAGACATGTGATGAGAGAAAGAGAGAGTATTTTAAGAGAGAATGCTCCAGAATAGAAAAAAAATGAAAAAAATATCTTTTCGACAAAGTCACGAAATTTACATACAAGTGGTACTACATGGAAAGTATCATGTTAAGCGAAATGACTCAGAAAGAAAGGGATAGACATAGAAATATTGCATTCATCTGGGGAACCTAAAATAACAAAATAGGAGACTAACACCCAAGAATGGCCGAGATTAGTACCAGGAATTTTACTCCATGGCTTGGAGGCCAACCACACATAGTAAGGGAGCTCAGATAAAGAAGGGAACACCAAATAAAGGTGTTGGGAGGATCCTCCGAGTATGGGAGAAGCATGCAAAAAGTAGACTATAGACTAAACATGATTGTCACCCATAGCCTCTTTTGTAAACCACAACACCCAATAAGAGAGAGAGAACAAAAGGGAATGCCCTGCCATAGAGGCAGGGTGGGATGTTGGGGATGGGGGTTGGGAGGGACATGGGATCCGTGGTGGTGGGAAATGGGCACCGGTAGAGGGATGGGTATTTGATCATTGTATAATTGAAACCCAAGCACAAAAATGTGTAAGTCTGCAACTGTACCTCATAATGTCTCACTATTAAAATTTTTTTTAATAAAAAGAAAAAATATCTTTTCAACTTAGTGCTTCCAGCTCCAACTAATCAGTTGATGGTACACACGTCTGAACACCATCTGGAGTACATTTCAAAATCACATCCATTTACTAACAAATATAGAGCTAAATTTTAAAAAATTTGGGGGAAGATAGGAAGGAGATAACATACTTTCCTTGCATGTGTCCAGCCCGATTGAAGTATCCTTAGCATCACATAGAGTCCCCCAAGCAATATTAGGAGACCCCTGAGCCCAAAGCCAAGAATTGGTCCTGAACGTGATGGAGTGTAGTTCACCCCCCAATTTTTCTTTCGATTTAATATGTCTTGCAGTTTTTTCTTATGTCTTTATAATATGAAATGATAGCAAATGGTCTGTGAAAGAACTTTTCTTTTTTTGTTTTAGAAGAACTTATTTAAATGACAAAAAGTGTTTCTTATGTTCTGTGGATTCTGTGGGTAACAAACACTGCAAAACTAAATTTAAGTAGTAGGAAAAACACAAATAGGGATTTTATTCAATTATTCCAAAGATACTGATTGGCACAGTGCTCACAGTCAGAATGGTCAAATATAATGTCTAGCTCCTATTCTGGAAATTATAGACAGTTCTTATAGTTCTAAGAATAATAAAAAGAGGAAATGTAAATGCACAGGAATTTATCTCTTTCCAACAACAACAAAAAATTGTTAAGAATTGTACAAAGTCATATATTATTGTTTATTTGTTAGTCCATTCTGCTTCAAGGAAGCCATTGAAAACTCTCATTGCTAACTGAAAAACAATTTATATGGCCCAGCATTTAAAAAAGTAAGGAAAAAGCTTAAGCAACTCCATTTCACAGGATCACAGGGTGTTAACATATTAGTCAACCTATAAAAAGCTCCTACTGATGTATATGGAGTTGTATCATTGCATCACAGGTGGAGGGGCCTAAATTGTTTTTGGAGAAATATGGGACTCTATCTTCAGGATCATGAACTGTGAGTCAGAACCAGGAATCCCAAAGCCAGTGGGGACGTGGAAGAATTTGGCTTAGTTGCAGGTTTATGACTCATTAGAAGAGATGAACTGGTTTTGAAAAATAACAAGAACCACCTTCTATTCTCTGTATACCTACTTTCTTTCTTTCTGTAATTCTCTCCTCAGCACATGTATGCACACACACACACACACACACACACACACACACACACAGAACAACCTAGGATATTTGGGGATGCTTATGAGATTAATATTGTTCATTATTTTAAGTGTTCTTAGTTCATTTGGCTAATAGATATGGTATTCAGAGTTATACTTTGAATGACAGATTTACAAAAGAATTCTTATTCTACTTGTGAAAAATTATTTGCTGAGTTTATACACTAAATTAAATTGTGAAAAAAATCATATGATTGATACTCAGGACCAACTTTCTAATCATTGAAAAGATTCTGAGTAGTAATTTATGAAGCTCATTAACAGAACAGTCCGAGGTAATTGTTGGCACTGTGTAAATGCACTGATGGGTGACCTGATGGTGTAAATGACTGATGGACATAATGACAACCCAAGTGTGGGCATGGGGGGTGACTCAAGGTCACACCTTATTCCCAAGTGCATGTCAGAGAAAGTTTACACTCTGTACAAAGGTAAACCACATGTAATTTAGACCATGGGCCAATAGCATCATGATTTCAGACTGTCAAAACTTTTATTCTGGATTGAAAACAATTAAATTGAAAATAATTTTAATATTTTTTAAATTTTTGTTTGTTTGCTTTTGGGTCACACCTGTAGATGCACAGGGGTTACTCCTGGCTCTGCACTCAGGAGTTACTCCTGGCGGTACTCAGGGTACCATATGGGATGCTGGGAATCGAACCCGGATCAGCCGCATGCAAAGCAAACTCCCTACCCTCTCTGCTATCTCTCCAGCCCCTTTAATATTATTTTTAAGATTAACATTTGAATAGGGATGGTTGTGTCCCACACAGGTATATTCAAGGCTTACTCCTAGTTCTGTGCTCAATGATCACTTATAGTGATGCTCAAAGGACCATGGGCTGTGCCAGGGATCAAACCAAAATTGGCTACATGCAAGGCAAGTGCCTTCCCTTCTGTACTATCTCACACCATTTCAATATTAGTCCATTTTAATGTCTCTCAAGTTTTGTTCTAGTGGTCTGAAAAATTGAAATTTCAAGGACTTGCCATTTCCTGTTTTCATTTTCTAGGCCTAGAAATGTCACAGTATAGAAAGAATGGAAAAATCTAGCTTGCAGAAAAACGAAAATGAGGAGAGACAGATTTGACATTCTGGAAGCTGATTCAGTTCAGATCTTCTATATCCAAAGTTAGTTGAGCTCCGATCTCAAAAACAGACCACCCACAGCCACCCTGACTGTTGCCAAGATCCTGCCAGAGCTTAGATTCTGTCCTCTTGGTTCACTCTGACCCCTTCAACACCCACCGTGCTTCCATTAATCACTCAAGGGAGATATTTTCTTCTTTTCTCATTCCTTTGCTTCCCAGGGAATTTCTGAAAAGCAGTACATTTTTTTCTGTGCAGCTCTGAATGATACCTCTTACTTTTCTCAAGTCTGCATAAAAGCTTCTAGTTCAGTATTACCTGAAAGATATTAATTCATATACCCCACTCACTTATTTTAGCTCCATTACTGTCCCAATGACTTCCTTGCTTTCACCGTTTGCCATTCACAACCATCCTACTCCTGGAAGAGAGAAGCATAGTTTAAAAAAGTAAACCATGACAGTAAATGATTTATTCATTATTCCATAAATGATTTTACTTGCTTTTATATAGGCTGTGAAGCCTTGGATGACCCATCTCTCCAACCACACCAACCTTCACACATATGCTCTGAAGTCAGTCCTTTGACAGGGTCTTTGTACGTATGTCTTCCTCCCTTGGTCTGTAGGCTTGTATGTTGTGTCAGCTCTCATGAGTCTGTAATACTCACCACAAGGTGGGTGCATTGCTTCATGTATATTGATTAGGAATGTTCTAGACGTGTCAAGAGCTTTTTCCTGTTTCCAGACCTGGAGAGTTGACCACATAGTAGATGTCCAAGATATACTGAATGTTCCCCAGAAAGGTCTTAATTGTTGTTGTCTAGTCACTAAATTTATTTTTCTTGATGCTTTTTGATCTATATCTTCTTAGAATTTCCCTTGGATCATAAGCAAGCTCTTTCCTACTTCATTGTCTATCCAGGCTAAGCAGAAAAGATGAATTTTAAGAATTATTGCTGTTTCCCACAGGATTCTTATATAGACCTCTGCACATGCATAAGAAAGAGCCCTTGGGTCCTCAAGTATAGATATAGATATCGATATAGATATAGGGCTGAAGAGGTAGTACAGCATGTAGTGTGCTTGCCTTACCCACAGCTGAACTGGGCTCAAACCCCAGTACCACATATAATCACCTGAGCACTAACAGAACTGGTTCCTGAGAATAGAGACAAGAGTAAGCTCTGTGCATGATCCTAAGTCCAATAAATAATAAATAAATGTTGGATAAGTGAATAGATAGATGGACAGATGGATATATTTATAAATGATACTGTGTGGTTGTGAATAATTTTCTTAACCTGTTTGCCTATAAATTACTTCTTCTCTTTGTGGAACAGTAGTCAAATTATTTATTCTTCAGGGAAATTGTTAGGAAAAATATCCACTAGTGCTTGCAAAATAACTAAAATTAAAAGTATCCTCAGAAACCCCTGTCCTTAATGCAGGTTTAGAAGAATTACTTTGCATTTCTTAGCCCTTGAAAGTCTCTTAAAGAAAAATTCCCAATTAGATTCAGTGACAAGTTCACCATACTAGACTCCTATTTACAATTCTCTTGTGATAATTTTCCTTCTAGTCAATGAATGTTGAATAAGATTTGAAACGTACTCCTCTCCCTTTTGCTAATTATAATGAATCCTCTCCAATAGACACCAATAATGACAGAGATGCAGAGAACCTCAGCCTAGTCTACCTGGGTTTCCCCACTGCCATCTGTGATGAAATCTTACTTGTGAACCTGGGGCTCCTCCTTCCTCTCCTTTAGTTTCCGAGGAGAAGATCTGCTTTCTTCAGAGCCCTCTCGCCTAGTTCATTCCCACTCAACATTTCCCTGTTTCTAAGTGAGGTTATGGATACACATTGAATACAGGACTCGTTGGTTTTTTTGGAAAGGGCAAAATAAGAGAGGGGATTTTTCCATATTCAGATTTTTTCCACAGAAATGTATTCATAAGCTTTAAACTTGCCCAAACTATGTTAATGTATGTGGTTGGCTTCTGTGCCAATTTTCATTGTGAATAAGATGCTAAATAAAAGGGCTCTTGTCTTTCCCTTCCCTCCTCCCCTCTCATAATTTTAAGTTCATAAGCCCATTTTGTGAGTGAATCGGGTCTTAGGAGAGAATCAGAAGCAATGTTGTTCTTGTGGCCACTTACAGTGTTTGCTTTAAACCCTTGATAGGAACATGGGGCTTATGACAGCAGCAGCTGAGGTAAACAGATGACTTTATATATAATGCTTTTTACAAGGTGGTTCAGTTCATTTCTAACCTTGGTCTTGGCGTCATGGAATAAGCCAGAGAAATTCCACCCCTTAACCCTACCTGGCATCTCCTCCCTTCAAGAGCAAGAAAATGTCCATTTACTAATCATTCCACAATTCTTTCCCTATAGTAGAACTTGCAAAGTGCAGCCCCCCAAAATATCAGAGGTGCCCCATAGTGTCGGCAGGCATTGGCATCATCACCAACATCATCCTCATCATTTAATCAAGTGACTGGGAATGTTCACAATAAAAGTTGCAACTTTTATGAGCCATGAGTTGGCATGTCCTAGCAAGTCTCGGTTGTCAAGTTTCAGTGCGTTTTGGTTCAAATGTTCCCTGCCTGCCCTTATTCTGGGTTATACCACACCTCCTGGGACTGACTTTGTGGCTTTTGCCTAGCTACCGATTCAAGTCACAGAATATTTGGGCAAGTGTTTAGGGGGTGGGAGGTGAAGCAAGTCAAGAACACATAGGCCTAGAAGAACATTAATTTATATGGTGGACGGAGGAATAGAAGCTGTGACATAAAACAGGACCTTCTGTCGAAGATTTATATGCTAGAGTTCTAAGAACTTGACTTGTTTCTGGCTGTGGTTCCTAGCAAACTACTGATTCTTCATTAAAAAACAGCCACAATAATAATATGCCTCTTACAATGTAGTATAAAGATGATACGGAGAAGTGAAGACACAACACTCAGTCTTTGTTATGGCATATTTCAAGATACAATATCACTATTAATTCTTCTATTTGTGACAACATGGAAGTACTTTCAGGGTCTTATACTAAAGGAGAAAAGTCAAGAATTAAAAACATGCTCTCTACTCTCCGCAATATATGCAATATGAAAAAAACAAAAACAAAAAATGAACACAAACTTTTTCTGGTATAGAAAAAGATAACATTTTTTTTATTTCTAGAGGTGGGGTTAGAGGCTGAGGGAACTGGGTAGAAGTCATTAAAATGTACAAGCTTTCAGCTATAAGATAAGTACTAAGGATGTGATATACTATATGACGTCTAATGTCTAAACTGTATGCTCTATGTAGATATATGCTATACATACATATATGCTATACATACATACATAAAGCCCCCACTGCTTTAGCCCTTTCCGCTCAGCCTAACTCCTCATCTCTGAGCTACTAGAGTTCTGATGTTATCATCTCTCTACCACCTTATATTCACCATAGTCCATACATACATATATATGCTATATGTAGGTATAACTGTATGCTATATTTGAAAGTTGCTAAGAAAGCAGACTCTAAAACTCCTCAAGACCAGGATCAAAAAATGTTTTTCAAAAAGAAATTTTAAACTACATGAGATAATGGCTAATAAATAAATTTACTTATTATTTCATAGTGTATGTAGGTAAAATCATTATCCTATATACCTTAAATATACAGTGATTTATTATCCTGGACATTGTATACAGTAAAAATGAAAGAAAATACTACATATTATTGCCAATTAGTTATAATTATAATCATAGTTAATATATCAAATAAGACTACTAACTAAAAGTTGACATTAATATTTAGAATTATTAATAAACAGATGTATAATAAAATTAATATAATACAGTGGTTGATCAACAAGATTCTTTTTTATTCATCTGAAAGGCAGAGATACTTACATGGACATTGGATAAAAGGCTCAAATTTATAGATCTTTTTATAGTGATGAATAAATGGCTTGGTGCATTGATGTACTCTTGGTTTACAACAAAGAATTCCTGTTTTTAATGTAGGTCCAATAAGCCCTTTCCAGACCCTTTCTGAAGGATCTATCCTTTGCTAGTCAAGAATTGCATCCACTGCTGTTATCCAAGCCAGCTAGGCAAATTCAGAGATAGGTCACAGACACAAGGTTGGATGTTCAGCTCAAGATGGTCTCTGGACCTTATGTGCTTCAGTCCAGGCCCAAGAACATGGAGGCTGATCAGCAAATCTGTGGAAACAAGAACATCTCTTGAGCCCTCCTCACTCCTGTCACCTTCCTTAGCTCTCCCCACCCTCAGGATGGGGAAGGATGGGGATGGAGAAGGGAAAAACCTGGATCTTTCAAACTCTCAAGTTTCTCTAAGATTTAACTGCCCCGTGAATTTGAAACTTCTGGTGCACAGAACTTTAACAATCTGATGGAGCTTATGAGTGTTTTCCTGAGCACTATTTTATATTCATTAAAAAGACAATGTTTGAGATAGGAAAGCAATTAGATATTTAAACATGCTCATTATAATATAGCAGTCAATGTGTTTTTATAATAAACCAATGTGTTTCTGTAATAGTCTATTAAATGGCAAGATCTGGGAGACTAAGAAGTACCACTTGATTTTGAAATCATGATGAGTGAAAATGGTGTTAAGATATCTGTGATAGAAATACATCAGTAAATATTTTTACGATGAAATCATGGGTACTACTCTTACTGTGATTTACTGCCATATTCAGAATTAAAGAATCACTTCATTTTATTCATAAAGGGGTAGAAAAAAAAGGTAGAATATCCTCATCCAGACTCGCAGGCCCCCACTACTTTAGCGCTTTCCACACAGCCTAACTCCTGGTCTCTGAGCTATTAGAGTCCTGATGTTATCATCTCTCTACCACCTTGTATTCACCATAGTCCTGAGGGGAACTCTTGGACTCCTCACCCTCAGGACATTAGCTCTGTTTTTCCAATGAATTCCTGAGGATTATGTTAGAACCTGCCTTTCATATTCTCCATGTCACCAGTTTTGTGGAGTATGGGCTTAGCTCCAGGTTTTTATTTTGTTGCCCCCCATTTGAGTTGTATGTAAGGAGTTATTCATTTGTTTTTAAATTTTTATTTTATGTAAATAACCATGATTTACAAAGTTATCTACAGTTGAGTTTCAGGCATGAATCTTCTAGGAACAGTTTCATCATCAATGTCAACTTCCCTTCACCATTGTTTGCATTCTGGCCTCCGCCCCCCCCCCCCCCCCCACCACCACCACCACTACCTCAGTCTCCCACAATCACGTCCTGATAGCCTATCACCCTCACAGGCACATTTTAAAGTTTGGTGGTTATAGTTTGGATCTCATGAGTCTATGATTTGGATACACAGCTATACCACTCCGGCACATTACCAATATACTCAAGGCCCATGGCTTTTGGTCCCTCGTTATTTCCCTTTCATGTCTTCTTAATTAACACCTCAATTTCTTTTCTTTTCTATCCTTCTCCTAGGGGTCAAGGGTGATCTAGGTAGCTCCCTTTACTACATTGCATTTTCTTGTACAGTTAATCTATGTACCACAAATAAGTGAGATCATCCTATGTGATGCCTTGATTTTTATGACTTATAGATTATAGAGCTCCTTAAATGTGTCTGGGGAAGCAAATCCTAAAATAAAATGATATCTCTACTAACGAACAAGGCCTTTACAGTTCAAAGAATATTATTTTATTATTCCATATGTGAGCATGAAATAAATGTACAGTTCTTGTAATGTAGCACAGCGGGTAGGGCATTTGCCTTGCACGCAGTCAACATGGCCGACCCGAGTTCGATTCCTCCGCCCCTCTCGGAGAGCCCGGCAAGCTACCGAGAGTATTCAATATGCCAGACACAGTAACAATAAAGTCTCCAATGGAGACGTTACTGGGCCCGCTCGAGCAAATCGATGATCAACGGGAGGGCCTTAGTATAATGTATAATGTAATATATGAGCAGGAAAGCATGTAGGGAATAAAGTAGAAGAGAAGGTACAACTATCTTGAGTGGCACAAAGTCGATGGGGAAAAAAACACATTCTTATCAGAAGAATCCAGAGGGAAATATAAAATCAGCGAGAATGATGAACTAATTTCAAATTTCAACATTTATGAAATGCTTGCAATAGTTCTAGGGCAGGGACTTACAAACACAGAACACAAATAGGAATTGAGAAAGAAGTTGCCAATATAAAAGATTAGAGGTTCTCTCTCTTCTACTTACCCACTTTAAACAATACAGTGTAAGAAAAATGAGAGGCTGAGTATAAGAATTCTTCCACCTCAGGGGCTGGAGTGATAGCACAGCAGGTAGGGTGTTTGCCTTGCATGCAGCCGGCCTGGGTCTGATTCCCAGCATCCCATATGGTCGCCTAAGCACCACCACCAGGAGTAATTCCTGAGTGCAGAGCCAGGTGTAACAAAAAAAGAAAGAAAGAAAGAAAGAAGAATTTTTCCACCTTAGATCAATATCAGGTAAGGCAACTGATAGAACTAGAGAATATTTGTCCATAGAATGTGCTTTCCATTTCCCAGCCTTTTGGTTGGCTACCTTTCTTTGGGGTCACAAGGACTCCATCTGCCATAGCCTCTGATTTTTAAAAAATCTCCTACGTGTTATGGAAACATCTCTTCTTTAAAATAAATGCTGGGAAGTAACTGTTTCCGTTATTTTCTCTGTCAAATGAATTAACTTGAAACTTAGCCGCTCAAAGACAATTACTTCTTTATTTTCCAGTTTCTTTGGGTTGAAATTCACAGATTGCATCATTTCTACTCTATCATGTTTGAAGCCTTATCTGGGGATATTCAAAGGCTAGAAGAATGTAGGTAGTGACTGGTTGCCAAAGACTAGAACCATCTTTAGGCCACTTAGCTATCTCAGGCATTGGCTGGGAAGACTCTGGCCAGCACTTCCAACTGGAGCTGGTATATGAGATTTCCTCCTGTGTCTTGACTTCCTCACATCATAGCAACCTCCGATAATAGAACTTCTTCAATGTGACTCAGAGTGTCAAGCACAAGTTGTCTCGAAAACAAGGGAAAAACTGCATGGCTTTTATGACCAATCTTAGAAGTCAGACAGTATCCCTTCACTCATGCTAGACTAATCAAAGCAGTCATAGACTACCAGATGTTAGACTCCTCCTATTGATGAGATACAACATGAAAGGGATACATTCTAGAAAAACATGTGATCCAGGTAATATTCATACAATCATCTAAGTCATCTCAGGAATATGTGGAAATATTAAGAGACTATATACTATGTGTTGTTTAGCAATATATAAAATAATTTAAAATATATAAACACACTAATCTGCTCTAGCAGTTAACTTAAAACTTTGTTCTTTTGATGAACTGAACATCTTAAGAATAAAAAGTTTGGAAAAATGGCCCCTCCCGTTGATCGTCCATTTGCTCGAGCGGGCCCAGTAACGTCTCCATTGGAGACTTTGTTGTTACTGTGTCTGGCATATCTAATACTCTCAGTAGCTTGCCAGGCTCGCCGAGAGGGGCGGAGGAATCGAACTCGGGTCGGCCATGTTGGCCGCTTGTAAGGCGAACGCCCTACCCGCTGTGCGAGAAAATTTGCTTATAAATGGATGGACATGGAAAGTATCATGCTGATTGAAATGAGTTGGAAGGAGAGGGACAGACAGAATGATTGCACTCATTTGTGGGATATAAATAAAAACATTGTACGAGACTAATATCCAAGGACAGAAGAAATAAGGGCCAGGAAGACTGCCCAACATTTGAAAGCTTGCCACAAGTATGTGTGTGTGTGGGGGAGGGGGATTAAAGGGCAGGGGGTTAAAGTGTCGGATAGCAGTTAAGATAGAAAAGGGACCACTATAATAATACTAGTTGGAAATGATCACTGTGGACAAGAACTGAGTGCTGAAAGCAGGTACAGGGCTATATATGATAAGCTTTCAGTACCTGCTTTGCAAACCTTAATGCCCAAAAGGAGAGAGAGAGTAAGGGAGAGAAGAAAAGTGCATGCCACAGAGGCAGGCAGCAGGTGGGGGGAGGGTTGCAAGGATGGAAACTGGGAACAATGATGGTGGGAAATGTACACTGGTGAAGGGACGGGTGTTCACACATTGCATGATTAAAACCCAATCATGAGCAACTTTGTAACGGTGTATCTTAGAGGTGATTCAATAAAATAAATTTTTTAAATTAATATTTTTTTAAATTTAAAAATGAAAAAATGTTTATTTTTATTTCACATGGCTTGCCTCCATTTTGAATCCACAGCACTACACAGGGTCTCTGGGCATCACTAGAAATCCAGGTGTGAATCCTGAGTGCAGAGCCAGGATTAAGTCCTAAAGTCCCAAGCACCTCCGGATGTGTCCTCCTCCCCTCTTCAAAATAAATAATAAGTATAGCCAGCGTAGGAATATGTTCACTTTCAAAATCCTTTGAGAAGGTTCAGAAACATGAGTTTCTTTCTGTGCCCCACTTATTGGCATTCTACAACCCTCCTCATCCCAATTCATTGAAAAATACTATTCAAATCAGGCCTCCCTCCTCTTTGCAGTGGGTACATAGGAATCCAGAGATTCTTCCAAAGAAATGTCCTCCAAATTCTTTATTTTCTTGCTAGCAACAAGAATCTCTACACTCATAATAACCCAATATCTACTTTCTTCTATTACTCACAAGTAAATCTTTTGAAATTTTTGCTCGATTTGTGCCAACATGGCCGCCCCGAGTTCGATTCCTCGGCCCCTCTCGGAGAGCCCGGCAAGCTACCAAGAGTATTCGATATGCCAGACACAGTAACAACAAAGTCTCCAATGGAGACGTTACTGGGCCCGCTCGAGCAAATCTTTTGAATATGTTTGGAAAATTGACCTGAGGAATTAAAAAAAACTTAAAATATATAATACTCCAGATAAAGACATGTACTTTGTTCTCAGTTCCCTTCATGGAAATAGTGTCTTTGGGGAAATTCCAAGGGTCCTTCTCTTATTCCTCTCTTCAGTCCCAGGGTTTATGAACAATGAGGCTAAAAGTCCCCGTCCCATTTCTTACTTAATAAGGAATCTATTGGTCTGGTAAATATTGCTTCTTGATGTTATTTTAGTTACAACCAGTTGACCAACTCCCATAATATGCCTTGCAAGGCCTGGCCATTCCGGAGGGTGATTCAGAAGGTCATACCTGAAATATACCAGGATTTCTATGCCTTTCGCCATGATCCTGTGTTCCAGGGTGCGGTGTGCTGGGAGGTTCGGATTTGTCTAAATGTTAATTGTGTCAACAAGGTGGCAGCCCCAGCAGTACAACCCCAGCCCCCTCAGCATTGGCTGGATTCCAGGGTGGGAGGTGTCTGATCACAGGCTGTCTGAGCTCACCTTTGCAGGTAATGGGGCAGGTATGTGGCATTAAGGAGCAGGAAGGCCAGCAAGGGTTGGTAATTGTTTAACTCTTCCCGGGCACACCTCTGAGTACATGGACCACACCTGCAGACCTGGCAAGACGTGCTGTACATGACTACATGGAGGTGCTCGATGCACTCGAGCCAAGGCATTGGTCTAGGCGGGAGCCTACAGCTGACAGGGAGCCCAGCCCAGCCTGCTTGAAACCTCCCCAGTCAAAAGGCCGGTGCTTGAGGGATGCAGCTGCTCATTAGCAGCATGAAATGGACTGACTAGTCATGTCACTTTTTGGCACCTCCGTTTTCTTCACCTTTATAGTGATGGATTTGAGAACATGATCCTTAATATACCTTTCAGCTTTGACATGCCCTACTGCAGGGATTCGCCAGCTACGGGAACCATCAGACTCTGTAAGCTTGATAAAACACGAATTACTAAGTGCCACCCCTAGAGCTCCTGGTTTAGATCTGAGCCAGAACCTCGGAGCTTGCATTTTTTTCTTTTTTGCTTGCTTGCATTTCTTAACTGTCTCCAAGGTCTTCCTGAGTTACTCATGTGGGGAATCACAGTTTTTAAGCACCACTTTTGTCTGTGATGCTTGCTTGTCATTCAGATGCTTAGCATCAGAAAGTCATGGGGACCATTCTGGGCCACTTTACATATCTTTTTAAAAATTTTTTTTTAATTAATCACTGTGAGATACAGTTACAGACTTACAAACTTTCGTGCTTACATTTCAGTCATACAGTGATCAAGTACCCATCCCTCTACCAACTTTACCTACCTTCAACATAGTAGAGAAGGGCTCAAGAAATTCAGAGTTGGTACTAAAATTTCCCCAGATCTTTGTTACTGTTTCACTTACCAGATTGACTATGTTTGGAACACTAGAATGTGAAATAAGAAAATAAAGTAAGGCTTAGTTCAATTGTTCAGGACAAAGGGGTTATCTTTTACTCATCTATGTTGTGTCCTGTGGCTTGCCTGTAGTGTTTCTTACTGTTTTGTTTTGAAGCCACACCCTGTGGTGTTCAGGGTTTACTCCTGACTCTGTGCTCTGGGATCACTCAGGGGAACCAGATGTGATGCCAGAGATCAAACCTAGGTCAGCTGCATGCAAGGCAAATGACTTACCTGCTGTACTATCTCTCTAGCCCACAAGGTACTGTTTCCTAAACACCAGGAACATTTGAGAAATATTTGTTATGGCTTAGTGGAAGAAAGGAGAATTAAAAAATACTTAGGTAAGACTTATCTGCAATTATAATAATTAATGCTAAGGAGTTTGATGCAAATTATGCAGGGACTAGACTGACAATGAAACAATACGAATTGGCTACATGGAAGGCAGCAGAAATGGTGACATCTATAATATAGGAAAAGGACAAGCATATTTAAAAACCTTTAGATATTTTCAACACATTATTGGCCAAATTGGGTGTCTGCACTACCTGTAGTTTTCTGCCTGCTTGTTATTTTTATTGTTTGGGGGGTTTGGGGCCACACCCAGTGCTCCTTGCTCTGCACTCAGGAATCAGGAATCACTCCTGGCAGGCTTGAAGGACCATATGAGATACTGCGAGGGTCAAACTTAGGTCTCAGCATGCAAGGCAAGCACCTTCCGTGCTGTACTTTCTCTCTGACCCTAGAACTACCTGTGTTTAATCATGGGCTGTGCCTTTCTAATGTTCTTCTAACATAGAGAGGAGGAGTTGAAGGACTCAATGAATATTTACTGAATTTAGTATATCTGACTTGCATTGCTTCCACTAATGTTGCCTGGAATCCAACTGAAAAATCTTCAGCAGAAACAATTTAACTTAAACTTGGGAGTTTAATGTTCATCTCTGTTCCAGGAGTTTGAGGTATGTTAATTCTAAAATGATGTTTGTGGCATTATGGCTGTAAAGATGAATCAGGAAAGGCCAACAAGGCCAAGAATCTCTAGCTAGTGGTAGCAGGTAGTGGCCTAAATGAGCTAAGCTTGGAAGAGGACACTTCCCTATCCAAGACTTCTCTCTCTTTCTATCTCTCTCTCTCTCCCTCTCTCTTTCTCTTTCTCTCTGTTTATTTGGTTCACACCAAGTGATACTCAGGTGTTACTCCTGACTCTACATCTAAGAATCACTTCTGGTGGTGCTCGGAGAACCATATGGGATGCCAGGGATTGAACCCAGGTCAGCTGCCTGCAAGGCATGCACCCGACCTGCTGTATTATTGTTCTGGCTCCTATCCAACACCTCTAATAAGACTATAAATAAGGCTGAAGCCTTGTCCACAGACTTCAAAAAGACTCGGAAGCAAAGGAATATCAGCTGAGTCATAGCAAGATTTTAGAGTAACAAAACGTAGGTAATAAACGTGTCTGTGCTATTTTAAGTTGCTAAATGTAGGTAGTTCAATGAAATATGAGAGAATTAACCCAAAGCTATTTATTAATGTTGAATGTTTGCCTTCCTTCCTTCCTTCCTTCCTTCCTTCCTTCCTTCCTTCCTTCCTTCCTTCCTTCCTTCCTTCCTATTCTTTCCTTTTACCCCTTTTTTCTTTTCTATTTTTTTGCTCCATACCCCAAAATACTCAGGAATTTCTCCCTACTCAGTGTTTGGATTTAATCCTGGCATTATTTGAGAGACCATGGAACACCAGGGATTGAACTCAGAGATCCTAGCTTGCAAGGATTTAGTCCACTAAGCAAGCTATATTCCCAATCAACACTGTTTCTTAGGATCATCAGCATTTGGAAAATTCATATCATAGCTCCATACTCACTGACTTGAACCAGATCATGAAAGGAATTCATATATACCTTTAATTCCACATTCTTGGATGGCATGTCAATAACTTAGAATCAGTACAGTGATTTGATTTACTCAGTGGGAATATCAAGCACTACCTTTTTGAGATTTAGTTTCCAAGTTCACATCTATGCTTTAATATCCATAGTATAATCCTTAGATTTCTCTTTATTTTTACTAACAGAGGACTGACAAAGTAGCATAATGATTATAAAATAGCTTCTTATTGTTTGATTTGGGGCTGTTCAGGCCATATAAGTTTTAAGGGACGCGACATAGCCGCCTCTCTGGCATTAACAGAATGGTGAGTTAAAAGTTTACAAACTTCCGAACAGCATCTTCAGCTTTGGAATGTCAAATGGTGCTGATTCTGGTTGTTTATAGAAGATTTTGTTGCCTTACTTGGGCTGAATTCTGCCACTGGAATTTTTTTTTTAATCTGTTTCAAGTGAACTTTTTGTGTAAAGCTCTGGAGAAACATCTAGCAGAACACAGAATGAAGCCAAAAATTCCTAGCACGTTTACCTGCTTGCAAATAAATATTTGTACTTAGGGAAAATTTCTCCGAGAATTGTTTTCAAGGTTGCATAGTGGTAAGATTAGGGGATGGGCCACACTGTTCTCTAACTTTTGAAAGTTACCTATTTTCACTTAGAAAGAAAATGGTAAATATGAATGATCAAATTGATGTAGGTATGTCTGAAGAATTAGTCATTAATAGTAGTCAAAACATACAGATGTAGCACTGTAGCACTGTCCTCCCATTGTTCATTGATTTGTTCGAGTGGGCACCAGTAATGTCTACATTGTGAGACTTGTTGTTACTGTTTTTGGCATATCGAATATGCCATGAGGAGCTTGCAAGACTCTGCTGTGCAGGTGGGAGTATGCAGGGGTCTCTGAGAAGGACAGAGGAATTAAACCTGGATCGACCGCATGCAAGGCAAATGCCTACCTTCTGTGCTATCGCTCAAGCTGGATAAAATACAGATATTGCCACAAATCCTCATTTTGCAGTTGAAGATTTACAGTGGAGGTAAGGAGGTGGCCTACCTGAATTGAAGTAGCTCACACCTGGCTCAGTGAGAGGCCTAAGTCAGCTCTGACCGTAATGAAGCTCCTGCCCTTTCTGATAGCATTCACTTCTCCCCTTTTCCAGTATTATAGTCTAAAAATTTTTAGAGGGGAAATTCCTGGGGCAGGAAATTCTGCAGTCTCAAATTTCACACTTCCCTGACAGGAAATCCTTGTTAACCTTGAACTTCAGGGTCAGATGTTGCGGGTTAACATCACTTTTTTTCATTCCCAGTTTTAAAAGAAGGGACATACATATTCCCTTGTATGTCATCTTCTTTAAACTTCTCAACTCCCAATTGGTGTTAATTTAAACAAAACAACAACAACAACAATGAAGATGGATTCCCCTGCTAAATTCTCCAGATCAGATTACTGGTTCTCCTTAGCCAATTAAAATATTACCTTTTATATTTAAGAAAAGTTGGGCCAGTATTCTAGTGAGTCTTCATATCTCACAATACCCCAGGAATGTCTTTGTAGGTTCGGTCAGGATTCCTACAAGTAAACAACCAAACTGCAATTGTTTTAACCCTGGGACCCACAGAGTTTCCCATTGAGGAATATTTTTCAGGAGTTTTTATTCTGATTTTGTTAAATAGGTCTTGAGGAAAACATCGAGCTAACTTTTTAAAAGATAAAGCTAATAATATACAGATAGAAACCGTCAAAATTCAAACCATAATTTTTTCTTCTACCAATCACATAATCCTGACAAATTTCTTAGCCTCACCATGCCTGGGTTTTCTTATCGGTACAACGGAGGTATTAGTACTATGTACCTCATAAATCACTTCAAGGATTAAATGTGTTAAGGCATATGAAGTGATTGGAACAGTGCCTAGCAAGCAGTAGCACTCAAGATTACATAGTACAATCGCTAGATCTTCTTACCATTACTTCCTGGAAGTTCTATGCATGACAGCAAGAAAGTTTTGTATTGTTCTGCTTATAGACAACCTGTGTTTCAGTTTATTATTTTTTGTCTTTCATATTCCAGTAGTACTGAAAAATTTCCCTGTTGTTATGAAATACATTTTCTCAAATTCAGCAACTTGAAACATATTTTTGGTTTGTTCGTTTGGCAGGGCACATCGGACTGTGCTCAGTCTTTCTCTTTTCTCTGTGCTCAGGGATCACTCCTGGCGGTGCTCAAGGGACCACATAGGGTACCAAGGATTAAACCAGGCTTGGTATAATGCAAGGCAAGTATGCCACTCACTATACTATTGCTCCAGCCCCTTGAAACTTTTTTTTTTAATCCAATCCAGTATAGGTGGTTACAGTTCTGCTTGCTTAGAGTTGCAAAACTTGAAGGAAGCATGATTTGCTTTCCACCTTTCTTGTGTACATGCTATTAGACTTCAGTTTCTCATCATTTTAGCCTATTGTATAGATTTCCAGAGTGGCCTCCTGACAGTTGGTTTGCATTAGTACAGGTAAAGAGAAATACATTATTACATTATTAATTACATTATTAATGCATTAGTACAGGTAAAGAGGGAATACACAACCAAAATAAGTCATTCTTTTTTTATAACCAATAGCAGAAGTGTTCTCTTACAAGTTTGGCCATAGTCTTTCCAACTGGAGTCCCATGAAGTTCAACCCATAGGGAAAGGAGTGGAGAATTGATCTTCATTTCTTGTGATAGCAAATATTCATTGAAAAATGTGAGCATGTCTTTAAAACCACTATCAGTGTCTTTCTTTTGCAATCCCAGAAACTTTGGAAATATCAGAATTTAATACTTGCAAAATCAACTGTCACATTTTCTTCTACTGATCTCTGAACAAAAGGAATCCAGTGGCTTACCTAAAGTCACACAACCAGCTAGTTGCAGGGACTGAATTCAACACTATTACTATTTCTTCCTAAGTGTAACTGAACCTTGTTCTGAGACATGTTAATTAAGTCGTTCCATTGATTTACTATAGCATATCTTGATATCCTAAGGTATTGGAAGATTAGACCTTGTATATGGTTGCTTTAGACTAGTGCTAACCAATATATCAGTAATGGCACGTATTATATTGGAAATGTGATAGGAAGAAAGTATACAATGGATTTCCAAGATTAAGTATAAGTAAAATAACTCGACTATCTCATTAGTTATTTTTATACTGCATGCATGCTTAAGTGATAATATTTTATATATTGGATGAAATTAAGCATATCATTAGAAGTTATTTTCCCTATTATACATTTTTATTATAGCTACTAAAAATTTGAAATTACATTCATGAATTGTATTTCATTGTATTTCTATTGCATAGTACTACTCTCGACTATCCAAAGTAGCATCCTCATTTGCCTTATCTTTGGTTTATCACAGTCTTGTCAATGTTTCTAGCTCTGTCCTTGGCCATTGTGCTTGAATCATAACAACACAGACTGCTGTGAGACTTCTGCTTTTCCATCTGAAATGACTGTTGGTTATGCAGCATGTGTGGATCTCAATGACCTAATAAATCTACTGACTCATGTAAGTAACTGAGGGTATCTTGAGAAACTCTGGCATGTATTTCTGATGAGATCTGTTGACTTATGTGCTCCAAACCTTCTCTAAGAATTAAATCTTAACCGCAAACTGCTCAAAATGCTTTCCAAAATTCTGTTCTTCTTTTGAAAAACTGTTACAAACCAAATAATCCCAATTATATATTGTTATTTCCTTCCTTCCTTCCTTCCTTCCTTCCTTCCTTCCTTCCTTCCTTCCTTCCTTCTTTCCTACTCAAACCCAAATTTGGTCTTCAAGATTATTGCTAATCAGGTGACTAGTTGCATCTTCTTGATTTGTCCTGAATATTTAGAATGTTAATTATTGAGGGATGTTGAAAGACAAAAAATTCAGGGTCTCACCACTTATTAAAACTTTTCAGCCCCACTAGACCAAGGACCAAACACAATGGCCTCTCAGTATCTGTTTTGCAAACCATGATGCCCAAAAGTAGAGAAAGAGTAAGATAAAAGGTGCCTGCCACAGAGGCAGAGGGTGGGATAGGGTGGGGCTGGCGGGAGGGATACTGGGGACATTGGTGGTGGAAAAAGAGCACTGGTGGAGGGATGATTGTTCAATCATGTATGACTGAAACTCAATCATGAAAGCTTTGTAACTGTCTCACGGTGATTCAATTAAAAAAAATGCAGCCCCTTATACAATGGAGTAGCATATGTAGTAAATCTGCTTACTCAGGATTCTTGGCTATAATGTGTCTCGTTTCTAAGGCAGATAAATCTCTCTCTTGTATGTTGATTCAAAGTGGTTAGTCTGCACATTCATTCCAAACAGCTTCCAGATTTTTCTCCTTTCCTTTCCTTGATCAATGAACTAAGTCTTTTGTAGGCCTCTGCCCCCAATCACCTTCTTGTTGACATTCCAAAGTGCTAAGATCACAGATGTACTGGGAGGATAGTAGCTCCAGCACGCTTATTCCCTAAGAGAGAATCCTTGATGTTTATGGTATGTGATTTTGTTATTTTCCCATCCTTGTAAGGGCTTGACATGGTTTCAGAAAATAATGTTGAATTGGGGAATGTCCTTTCCAGTTTCTCTGTCACTGACCCATGCCATCTAATGTCTTCATTCTCCTCAAAGCCTTTTTTGGAATGAGGGCAGAATATAAATAAATAATTAAATAAATAAATAATTAAATAAAACTTTAAAACTGCCCCCAGTATGAAATGAGTTTGGTTGATTTGAAGAATTTTTCCACTGAAACTTTTGAAGGAAGATAAAGACTGACAAAAAAAAGCTGCTGAATTCTAGATTATACAGTAATTGAATAAACAAAAATCATTCTGTGCATACAGTAAATTGTGAGTCAGTATTTAATAACTTGCCATTGAATTAAGACACAGATGAGTATTTGCACTTTTACTTCTTTATGAATGTGTGTGACATAGAAATCCTGGGGTGCCATGTCTTCTGTTCCAACTGATAGTTGAAATTCTACAGCAGTCGTTGTGTCATCAATGGCCCAACCTAGTTGGCAAAAGGGAGGCTGAATTAGCTAAGAATTGGCTAAGGATCAAGCTAGAAATCATGTGATTGTAGGTAAAAGTAAGGAAAGAGAGGAAGATGCTTTGGGTCATCAAAGTTATCTCTTTCCCACAGGAGAATTTTCTGCAAGTTGGCAATTTGTAGTAACATGTTAAGATCTAGTTTACAAAAAATCTTTTGATTACAAAAGAGGAACAATATGTTAGGTGAAGTTACAATTACTATGAAAACAAGATTGGCAGATATTAGTATCTCCCTGAAACTGGACAGTATTTGTCAACTGGGGGAGATTTTCCCAGTGATGGACAGCTGACAATATCTGGAGACATTTTAAGTTTTCTCAACTAGTTAAGATGCTACTTGCAACTAGTGTGTGGAGACCAGGAAACTTCTAAACATCTTGCAATTCGCAAAAGTCCTCCTGACAACAAGCCATGCTCAGATAAAATGTCAGTAGTGCTGATGTTTAGAAATACTGAAATAGGAAAATAGGGGCCCCATTCCATGATTGTGCTCTGAAGGCCCCTGATTCTTAGCATCAGATATTAAAAGATAAAAATAACTTTTGCAGGGACTGGAGTGATAGTACATGGGAGGGGGGGAAGCATTTGCCTTGCATGCAGCTGACCCAGGTTCTATCCCTGGTGTCCCATACAGTTCCTTAAGCATCATAAGTAGTACTTTCTGAGTGCAGAACCTGGAGTAACCCCTTGAATGCATGGATGTGACTGTGCCTCCCTAAAAGAAAACCCACAATTAATGCAAGTTTACCGTTTTTGTCTCTGTATTTTCCACTCTGGTAACTAAGTTTTAGATTCTGGGGATGTGGCTCAGTGGTAAAATATGTGCCTTGTAAGCAGGAAAATTAGGTTTTAAGAAAGAAAGAAAGAAAGAAAGAAAGAAAGAAAGAAAGAAAGAAAGAAAGAAAGAAAGAAAGAGGGAGGGAGGGAGGAAGGAAGGAAGGAAGGAAGGAAGGGAGGAAGGAAGGAAGGAAGGAGAGAAAGGAGGAGAGAAAGAAGGAAGGGAGGAAGAGAGTAGGAAGGGAGGAGAAAGGGAAGGAGGGCAGGAAAGGAGAGGAAGAGAGAGGGAATAAGGGTGACAGAAAGGAGGGAGGGAGAAAGATAAAGAAATATAAGAAAGGAGGGATAGAGAAAGAAAAAGAGAGAAAGACAAAGAAGGAGAGATAGATTTTCCTAAGTCTTATTTTAAAAAAGGAAGTTTCAAGATAAGAGGATCTGACAAGAAATAGACAACAGTGCTATTGCTTACAACACTGTTTTTTTCTGTTTGGGGAACACACTGAACTGTGCCTGGAGTTTATACTTGGCTTGAGCTCAAGGATCACCCCTTGCAGGGCTCAGGAGATGTATAGGCTGATAAGGGTCAGTTGCGTATGTTTCATCTACTCTACTATCCCCCCAGCTCAAATACAACACTATTTCGAATCAGAGAACAAGTTTGGGCTTTAGTGGAATTTCACCTAGAAATAGTCATACAGAAGCAATGTTACAGAGGGGATATCCTCCCTCAAACACCACCCCCAGCCGGAATGGTGTGTGTGTGGGGGGATGTTTACTAGAGTGAGCAGGGAAGAAAGGAAGTCCGGGAGAGATATGCTGCTCCTTCGGTGACTTCACCTCCAGACTTTGTATTTGGAACATTTAAGAAATGGCCCAATGATGCACACTTGACATCTGGTTATTCATCGATTCGCTCCAGCAGGTGCCAGTAATGTCTCCATTTATCCCTGTTGCGTGCTAATGTAGCCCAATGGCATCTGCTCATTCTAGGAACATGAAGAGCCTCAAATTGATTTCAATGATGCACATAATAGAAAAAAATCAATGTACCACTTTAAAGCTCCTCAAAATATAGTACTAGTCTTAAAATTGCACACGTTTGCTTACTGCATTATCCCAACCATGATTTTCTGCTGTTTGTAACTTACCCCCCGCCCCCAGATCCATGTCTATATTTCTGTACCCTTTTCTGTGCTCCTCGGGATGATCCTTTCTGGTAAGTCATGTGGATTTTCTTGTTTTTTAGTTCTTTCTTCCTGACAGATGGAAGGGACTGGCAGGAGTTCAGCAGGCAGGAGCAGAAAGAGATCGGGATACTTGTTCCGCTCTCTCACCCAGCCTTGGCACCTTTCATGGCAGTGACCCAGGGGCTCCATAATTCTACTTACTTCAAGGTTCCAGTTCTCCCTGGGCAATACCAACCCTTATTTCTTTCATTGACCTTTTGGGGCTAAGATGGGACATGGACTCTAGCTATTGCTAGTTTCAGAGTATTTGGACATCTTTTCTGCTTTCTATTAAACCCATCCCCATCTAATAGGGTAATAGGAACCCTCCTTTATTGTTGGTGAAAATAAAAAAATAGTACAGTTACTTTGGAAGACATTTAAGCAAAAACTTTACAATGTTAAACATAAATCTGAGCATATGATTCAGCAAAGGGGCTTCTGGATATTAGTCAAAGGGGTTAAAATTTTTGTTTATACATAAACCTGCACATGGATGTTTATAACAACTTTACTCAAAATTGTTGAAACTGGAAGCAGTAAAGACATCTTTTATAGGTGAATGGATAGATAAACTGTATAGGGAAGACAATGAAATTTTGTTCTTTGATTAAAAAAAAGAAATAGTCTCTCAAGTACTGGGAAGACTTGGAGGAAACCTAATTATGTACTGTTTATATGACAAAAAAGTTAATCTGAAAAGGCTACATACATTATGATGACAATTATGGGAACTTCTGGAAAAGGTAACACTATGCAGACAGGAAAAATATTTGAGGTTGCTACAGGTAGAGGTGGATAGAGATGAAAAGATGAATAACTGAACCACATGTGATTTATAAAGCAGTAAGTTTATTCTATACGAAACTGAGATAACAGACATATGTTATGTTTGCTAAGACTTCTGGAACACTAAGAATGAAACCTAATGCTGACGGAACTTTTGGCTAATAATGATGTATCAATACTGCTTCATCAATTGTAACAAATGGATCACACTATTGTAATATGCAAACAATGAGGGAAACAGTATGAACTTTGTATTTTCAACTCAATTTCAATTTACAAAGCAGGTGCTTTTAGTCACTAGGCCGCCCTGTGACCTCACCAAAATTCTATTGGTTTTTGCCCAGTTTCTGATTACTGTTACTTGCATAACAAGCATTGCACAGTCTTATAAATTTACATTTTTTTAGTATTAGCTTTATCAAAAGCTTAGTGCTTGAAAAATGCATGTTCAGTGTCAAAAAAACTAATGGCTATTAATTTTACCAATGCTGAAGAGTCTCCCTCATATTCATGATCTAGAAAGTAAAGATGGCCCAGAACACAAATCTTCCCAGGACAGTACTGATTTAGTACTGTTCCTGGTAATTATTAACATGGCATCATTTTACTTTCAAAGTGTCCACCTTGGACAATCTATTATTTTATGGTTGTACCTCTAAGCCTTTTATTTAGAGGAAAGAAGAGTTACAAAATATCGTGAATAAAGCTTAGTCATATTTACCCCAGTTTGTCTGTTTGGATAATGTCTGGGGCTAACAGACTAGCTTGAGAACAAAGGTGTGTCTGCATGACCAAATGTCCCAAAGACAAATGACTTTATCAGATGAAACTATAACCCAGATCTTAAAACTAGTGGATGTATTTCCTGTGGTAAAAAACAGCTTTAATGACATAAGACTTTGTCAAAGCTAAACTGTAGGTCATGTGAGATTCTCAGAAACTTGAATCACAGAGGGTGGTGTGGGGCATTGGAGGCTTTTGTGTTCACTAAAGATGGTCACAGAGTATAAAGACTTTGCTGCTGTATATACATAGTTACACTGGACTCCCAGAAGTTAGTGCTCTCCTATTTATTTTTCATTACTATTCATTTATTTAATAAATAGCTCTCTAGTGAGGCACTGTATTAAAAAATCCAGCGGCGAATAAAGCATTTTTTGCACTAAACAAGTAATCAAGTTATTGAAGTAATTCAAATCAGAGTGCTTGTGATAAAGGGTTCAGATAGAAAAGAGATGAAATTGAAAAGCAAATTGAGTTGCTTCTTTTAAGAGAAAATAGTTCAGTTGACACTAACAAGGGCAGGGATATAACAACGTGAAAACTTTGAGGTTCAACACACATCCCCTCTGTAATGAATGAAACTCCTGAACAAATAGCACCAGAAGAGGAAGTGTTTGAATTATTTTTCTTGATGATTTTTCTTGATAAGGTAAAAAGAAATCAGCATTGCAAGTAATATTTGTGGACAACCCAAGTTCTAGAAAAGAATTGCTTTTTTTTGTATTTCATTGGTTTTTATTTTTTATTTATTAATTAATTTATTTATTTTTATGTAGGAGTACTGCTATTTATTCAGTCACTGATTAGCTGATTGAATTGGGCATGAAATTCACCTTATTTTTTTTTCATTTTTTATAATTTTATTTATTTAATCACTGTGAGAGCAGTTACAAAGCTTTTGGGTTTAAGTCTCAGTCATACAATGAAACACCCGTACTTCACCAGTGCCATTCTCCACCACCAAAAACCCCAGTATTCCCCTATCCCATACCCTCCCCCTACCTGTCGAGCAGATGATTTCCACATTTCTCTCTCTCTCTCTCTCTCTCTCTCTCTCTCTCTCTCTCTCTCTCTCTCTCTCTCCTTTGATCACATTCAATATTTTGACACCAGACCACGATTATAATTTGAAATTTTGCCCCAACACTCATATCGACTGAAAAGGCAATAATAGACAATTTGTTTTCTATTGCTGGTTAAGAATAACATATGATGTCACATGGCTGCAGTAGTAGCCATGTGATTTTGAAATTCCGAAATTTTAACAATTAAATCTGGAAGGATTTCTGCCAAAACCTGCTGGGTTCCAAGATTTGTTCCTGAGTCTCTGGGATCATGGCCATTAAGCAGCTTGATCAGGAGCCAGAAAGGCCGTTCATGGGCGGCAACTTGGGGTCTTGTTTGGGACAGGGAGGAAAGGGCTGGCACCACCCCCATCCCATGAGGCCTTGCATGTCTCGTCACTGTGGGTCCAAACTTGACTGTCCAGTGTCCTCTGGAGGATGGCGGCCACCGAGCCGCCTAGGGGGAGCACCACCTTTTCCCCCCTGGGGTGGACCGGCGACAGTAACCTACTGAGGTGTTTGGACGCATTTCTGCCAAAAACCACTGGGTTCCGAGATTTGTTTCTGAGTATTTTGGATCATGGCCATTAAGCAGGCATTTGTTATTGGTAGTTAATAATCAACATCATAATATCTCTTTAAAAGTTAGCTAAATTATGTTCCCCCATCTCTCCACCATCCTAGAATGCTTTTCTTGTTTCAGAAACTGTATGAGAATTACTCTAAAACAGTTGCTCAAAGCAATTTAACACTTGTTTTGCCCTTGAGTATATAATTGAGACAGAGCTCTGTGGGATTAACTTATCTCTGACCCTCTTGGCATTAACTACGAAAACTCCAAAAGGGAGATTGTAATCACATCACCCAGAGTCTTTTTAATGACATGCTTGGTAGTAACATTAGCTCCTAGCCGAGACCCTAGTTAACGATGTTGACCAGTAAATTCTACATATAGCCTCTCCAATCATCTTGGAATTCTTCACAACATAGAGGGTGGCAAGCATGGTGACAGAGAGAGTGAGCCCAGAGAAACAGGTAATTTTTTTTTTATGATCCTGCTTTAGAAAACATATCACAATATTGTTGATAGTCATAGATGTCTAGAGACATCTATATTATGTCTCATATACATATATGAGAAGTAAATATAGATCTCATCTTTCATTGAAGCCACAGTACATAAGAGCATGTGGGACTGATATAGACATCTTTGCAAATATTGTCTTTTCATAAGATATTATCCTTTGAACCTGATCATCATCTGTTCTTTCAACTTTCCTATAGTTTCTATAAGACAGAACCACAAAGAACACTTTTATTCAGGTGACTTCAAAGAATTAAAAATAGAAGAAACTGACAAGAGAAAAAAAATCTCACTGGTGAACAGGCTAATGGGAAATATAAAGAGACTCATCTATTAGCCATCCTTGTCCTGTGTATCTGATTGTTATTGAATTTAAATGAGCCATTGTCACATTTTAAAACTTTGTTTTAAAGAAAGGTGTTTTTTTCCTAAAAGTTTTTCTTCTTAGAAACCTTAATGTGCACATGTACATTCTATAAAAAGAGACACACTTCCATTTTTCCCTTTCTCATTTGACCATGGGACCCTTATTGCATGAACAGCTTGTGGAATCATTTAGGAAATTCCATTTGACTAATTTGTCCTAAGAGACACTATAGTGGAACTACAAAGTGGGACATTTCATAGGTTTATGAGGGGATGGAAAAATGATTCTCTTCTAGGCTAAAGCTGTGAAGGAATGTGATACCTGCTTTCAGCTCATGTTGGCAGTGTGTTGTACCCTATGGTCCTAGTAGGATAGCTGATCTGACTATGTTTAAATGTGTTGTTTTTGGTGCACGGGAAATAAAAACTAGAGCCCATTAGCATGAGTGTTTCAAGGGATTACCACTGATGTAACCTTGCAGGGGAAAGGCTGGTTGATCTACAAATGACTCAGGATATGATCAACAGTAGGAAACCAAGCCAGTGAGTAAGGAGTCGGCATATGTTGTTGATGGAGCTCAACTTCACTCTGTCTCATTTGAGCAAGTTCATTACCTGAGAGTTATGAAACGAGTCGAAAGGGAATGTCTTCAAGACCACAGAGACATACATAAGGATGGTAGGTTAGAAATATAGACCAACCTCAGGATGCCAAGATTCCACTTAGTGAAAAGGGAAATACATCTGTGGCAATTAATGAGAAACACAGATATTCCGCAGGAGTTCAGAACCTGGAAATTTGCAAGGATAGAAAAAGATCTAGAGGGATATGACAGAGGACAATTTCTTAGGAGTTTGTAACATGATATTTGAGTGGAAAGGAGCTTGGTTTGTTTTCAGTAGCAAGAGGAAAATATCCATTTCCATATTTCACACATGGAACATTTCCATTCTTTAGGACCCTGGCGAGGCCTCACCTGTAATATCATTGACAAGTTGTATCTGGCACCTTGGTATTTTAAAGGAAAAGATGATCCAATCACCATTTCAGCCAAAGTCTTCTTGCCTGGGCATACTGATGAAATAAATCAAATCCTTTTGGTGTTCTGAACATCTTAACTCCCGATGATCACCTGAGGACACATTAAGGAAGACTATGAAAACACTGGAAGATTCCCAGGGATGTGTTAATGCCCACAAGTATATGAGGATAAAAGCATCCAAGGATAGAAGGAGATTATCACTCTTGGAGAGTATAGAATTTCAACCAGAGAGGACACTCTATCCTCACCATAAATTAAATTGCGTATCAAGCCATATGGGCTGCTTGAGTAAATCCTGCTTCTAGATACTTCAGATCAGCTTCCCTGCAACAGCATTTGAACATCTTTTAAAAATCATGAATCAAGGCTAGAGAGAGAATAGAGCAGGTAGGATGCTTGCCTTGCTTCCCCGAGTTCAATCCCTGGCATCCAATGTGGTTCTCTGGGCACAGTCAAGAATGATTTGTAAGTGTAGATCTAGGAATAAGTCCTAGGCACAGCCAGATGTGGCCAGTGAAAACCCCCCAAAATAAATAAATAAAAATAATGAAGTCTGGTCCCCAGCACAGTCAGGCATAAGCCATAAGCACTGGTAGCTGGGGTCTCTCCCCAAAGAAATCATGAATCCTTCCTGATACTGGTGAGGAAACTTGGAAATGCTGAGCCATCACGGTTAATTACAGTAAGTAATTGTTAAGTGAGTTTCTTCTTTGGGCCAGTTAAAGGAAAGAATGGTTTAGAGAATGGAACACATGAAACACAAATTATTTATACTTAGACATAGGTTTTGGATTGGAGTTGCTCTTCACTGTGATGAGGCTCTAAATAACACCCAGAAACTTTCAGTTTCCTTTGAAAATGTACCCAGACACTACAATAATCATTGTTTGCTCTGTCTGGGACAACTCTTAATGCTTGATTTCAAAATTCTGGATCTTTCCAAATTGCTCTGTCATCTCCCTTCTAAAGTCCTGCTCTTTACTTTCTTGCCTTTTCTCCTCCTCTCAGTCCCTCTCTTCTTCCTTCACTCCTTCTCCTCCTTTTTTCCCTCTTCCTTTCTTTTCTGCTTTTACATATGTTTTCCATTCCCATTCTCTTTGCTTTCTTTCTTCATTTTAATGACACTTTTTATTCATCCTTAAAAGTGTTATTTTTGTTTGTTTGTTTTTTGAGCCACAACTGAGGGGTTACTCCTGGTTCAGTGCTCAATAATTACTCCTGACATTTCTTGGGAGACCATACAGGATGCCAGGGATCAAATCTGGGTTCACTGTATGCAGGGCAAATGCCCCACTCATTGCAACTTTCACCCCAGTCCTCATCCATTTTGTGCTCCTTGACATTTTCCTTTTCTCATTTCTTAGCTTATAAATCACCCTTTTAATATAGGAGAGCTTATTTCTCACAGAAATTTTTTAGCAACTGCTCAGTGATCTTTCCTGGTAAGGCTTAGGGGACCATATGTCGTGTCAGGATCAAACCCAAGTTGGCATGTAAGGCAAGTGCCTTATCCACTATACTATATCTCTGTCCCACTATATTTTTAAAAAATAATAATATTTTTTCAAAATTAGCATAACATCGGGCTGGAGTGATAGCACAATGGGTAGGGCACTTGCCTTGTACACAGCTGACCTAGGACGACCATGGCTCAATTCCTCCACCCCTCTTGGAGAGCCCAGCAAGCTACCGAGAATATCTCGTGGCAAGGCAGAGCCTGGCAAGCTACCCGTGAAGTATTCGATATGCCAAAAATAGTAACAAGTCTCACAATGGAGACATTACTGGTGCCTGCTCGAGCAAATCAATGAACAACGGGAGGACAGTGCTATGGACAGTGCTACAGTGCTAGCATAGCATTGTTACCTATACAGCTTTGTTTTGTTTTTGTTACTTTAGAGTTTGCAGCACACATGTACAATGAATTCAACTTATTTTTTTAGGGGATAGTGGCTTTTCTCTTTTGGGCTATTACCCAGTGAACCTGGGCCTCAGAAAACTATTTGCAGTGTTGGGGATTGAACTCAGGCTACGTGCAAGGCAAGCATCCTACCTGCTGTACTATCTCCCCAGTCCCCTCAATCTGGTTAAACCCCAATTCTATCCTGGGCATCATACATGGTTCTTGGAGCCAGGAGTGATCCTTGAACACAGAGTCCGGAGGAAGTCCTGAGCACTACTGGGTGTTTCCCCTCCTAAAAAATAATTTACGGGGCAGACATGAAATTAGTGATAAAGGTGGTGTTGGAAAGAGGTAGTTGGAACTACCAACTACAGGAGACAGTCCAACAGCTAGAGTGTTTACTGGGCATATGTCAGATCAGGGTTCTACTGCCAGCAGCACATGGCTCCCTAAGCATCTCCAGGTGGTGTCTCTAGGCGTATCCCCAACCACCACCCTATGTAGTCTGGAAGTCCTTCAGTTTCATGGGGTGGCCCAGGAGGCATGTCAAGGCCTGAGCAGCATCACATCCTTGGGTCCTTATATTGACTGCCCCCAGTCAGTTGAGAATCACTGGCAGGCTCTTGTCTCCTGAGTATTGCTTGGGGCAGGCCCCTCCAAAAAACTAGTTAATCTACATAGATACAAGAGCTCTGAATTACAGATCTGAGTATAAATCTAGGCTTCTCCCCACCATGGGAAGTTTACCCTGTTAGCCTCAGTTTCTTATATTTAAACCAAAATTCAATTAGTATCACTTGTTTTTCACTATTGCAAGACTTAATATGTTTAATTTGGGATTAGCAACAAATGCATATGCCATACTCAGAGGTGTGAAATGATATTGCATTGTCTTTATTTTTGATTTTTGTTTTGGGGCCACACCAAAAACAAGAATAAAGATGGTGCTCAGGACTTACTTTTGGTTCTCTGCTCAGGGATCACTTCTCATGGTGCTCAGGGGACCAAACATATGGTGCCAATGATCAAATCCAGGGTGCCAAACACAGAGGGTGCCAATTATCAAATCTCCAGCCCCTCCCATAATCTTCTTAATTTGGATTTCCTTGACAAGAAGTGAACTTAAAATAACACAATAGTTAAGATTTTAAAGCTTATAAAGCCTGTCAAACTACATATTCTTGGATTTTTAAAAGCATGGTTAGGGGGTCAAAGAGATAGTCTAGGAGGATAGTAGAGATAGTAATAACCATATGGTCCCTTAAGCACCCCAGGATTGGTCCTGAGAGAAGGACTAGGAGTAAGCACTGAGCACAGCTGGGTGTTGCCCCCTTAAACCCTCCCCATAAGAGTATGTTCATTCTCTCCAAACAAATAATAGCCTAGTGGCTGTTTCAGTCTTAAAATTTGTGATCACTAACAAGTGAACAAAATAAAACATTTTAAGAAAGGAAAAAGTTTAGTTTTTTTGATATGGCTTTTTTTTAAGATCTGACATGGGGAGGAAACCTCAAAAAGGAGAAACTTTAATTATTTAAAAATAATAACAATGGCAATAATGAATAATATTAAGCAATTACTAAGGGCTGTATAACTAGTTTCTGAGTTATTCTCCTAACAACCTCATAGTAGATTTTGTGTAAAGCTTTCTTCTGATACTCTATGAATTCAGTTTCAGATGCATTTTGACTGTTAATCTATTATTTCTTAATATAAGACTAAAAAATTTTAAAGAATTTTAGAGTAAAAGTGTAGAATTTCTAAAATATAGGAGGCATAAACGACAGGCAATTGGATGACAGAGAAGAAAACAGAAATACTTCTCTGACTTCTAGTTCCAACTTGATGTTACATATAAATAATTCAGTTGATGACATGCTTAGCACAACATCAAATTTGCAATGACTATATTTACAACTGAAAATTCTAAATAAGCTAGAGAAACTTGCTTCTGAACAATGAGCATGGAACTTATTACTCTAGAAATTATGAAAGGGGCTCTTATGCTGGTAAATATTGTATATAGTTCTAAATGTATAATTTTTGTGGAACTAGGAGTGGTAAACAATTTGAGACAGGAAAATAATTATTCCATTACAAGAGGTCTTGACTTAAGATTTTGTTAGGCCAGGGAAAAGAAGAAAAACCAGTTTTAAGGAATTTTAAGTGATTCTCAGTAAGGGAATGAGCAATGATGCTAATCTACGACTATAGTCATCTTCAGCTTTGGAATTTCTTGTAAACTTTTTTGTTTTTGGTAAAATTTTCATTTGTTTAATTTAATTCTTAAGTTTATTTTGAAAGTCTTGGTGAGCAGTGAATGGTGGATTTCTATATTTATCCTGTAGAACAAGGCCCAGAGAGCAATGATATAGCTAGAAGGTGATATAGCTTTAATAATATTGCTATAGTTCACAGCTTACTCAATAAGCCAAATTTCAACTACTGAGTTTTGGAAAGAACTGACCCAGGAGGACATGTATGTGTTTTAAGATAAAATTTCTGGATGGTAATGGTAATTTTGTTTCCAGGAACACCAACATTCCAATAAATGTTCAAATTATTAATTTCTGTATGGCCAAAGACCTATAACTAAAAATCCACAGGAATAGGATCACGTCACTATGACCCCCATCTCCTGGTTGTTTTTCCAAAGTTACTCTCCTGGATAGTGGGATATTCTCTGAATATAAATCACTTTCCCTATGAGGAAAATGCAAAGGACAGCCAGGATGAACTACCACTGTTTTCTAGACCAATTCTTGACCCCTGTCGCACTTCTTGCTTCTATTTGCTATGTCCTGCAAAATGGCACATTCTGTGAATGTCTCTTTCTAGTGAGTCATCAGCAAGGCAGGAAAAGGGTCACATATACTGAAACTTTTCTAGCAGGATAAAATAAGTCAGCCCCTGGTCACTCTGGACCAGACAGAGACACAGCCTAGGGAAGTCCCATCACCTGAACAAAGTCACCATTTCCTGGAAACTGAAGGGAGAAGTTCATCCAAAATTCCATTGTCAGCCCCACAGCAAAGGCAACAAAAGTCATTAACAGCGCCTGGTTCCCTTTATTCTATGACTTTGTTTACTTTTGATTAACACTTTACAGCCTTTTGTTTATTTTGGATTCCTTTTTCAAAAGCATACAGCCATCAACTCTCTCCAAGGAGGCCGACAGGGAAGTAGCAATGTATACTTTTTATTGGATCCATATCTGCGCATACATCAGGAAATAGACACAATTCTAGGTTTCCAGAGCGGTGGGGTATCTTCCAAGATCAAAATTAATCCCTCTCTTTCTCCTGTAACTAAGTCAATTGGAAGCTACACAGATGTTACTCATGTCTGGCTCTTTGATGTGAATTAAAGATCTTGATCTTCATCTTCAAGGACTCTTTCTGGATGGACTTCTCTTTTCCCCTGTTGTCCTGCTCTGAACTTCTTCACAACCCAGTGTGCTTTGGGCCATGCCTCTTCCCTGTTCAACCTTCCCACATCTCTTCCTCCTGGTGACTTCCCGTTGCAGTTTGAGTGAACACTCTAGGTTAACTCTGAGGTTACCTCCTGTCTTCCAAATGCTCTAGCCTTTTCCTAGTCTGCGCTCATGTTTTACCCAGTACCTTCAACTCAATTTTACCTCAAGAACTTGGACTTCTAGTTCCTTTTCCTTGGAATATTTTTTGCCAATTTTTTTTAATTACAGCGGGTAGGGCGTTCGCCTTACAAGCGGCCAACATGGCCGACCCGAGTTCGATTCCTCCGCCCCTCTCGGAGAGCCCGGCAAGCTACCGAGAGTATTCGATATGCCAGACACAGTAACAACAAAGTCTCCAATGGAGACATTACTGGGCCTGCTCGAGCAAATCGGCGATCAACGGGAGGGCCTTTACCTTTACCTTACATTACAGCTTCGATGTCATTATTTTATATACAACTTTTCCCTTTTCTTTTTACTAAACCATTCATATTATCAAATAACTTGCTTTATTTCCTTCTCAGTAGCTATTTTTTGTTTACTCATGTAATTACTGTCTTTGATGAATTTATATTCATCAACAGAATATAAATTCTAAAATGGTAGGAATTCCTGATATAAATGATTATATCCTCAGTTCTTAAGACACTCCCTGGTACAAAATCATCGTTCAATAAGAACTTATTGAATAAAGTAGTAGCATATTAATTATTGTGATGATTTATATTATCATCATTTATATAATTGATATCGTTATTAGCATAATGTAATCAGAATGAGTGGCTCCAAATATCCTCTTTATTTTTTTTCAATTGACTCACCATGAATTACAAAGTTATTCATGATTCAGTTTCAGGCTCCAGTCTTCTTTAAGTTAGAATACCAGTCGCACTGGGCAATCAAGCTCCCTAGAGAGACACAAACAGCAGAAACAGCTCTTTCTCTCTCTTTCCCTCTCTCTCTCTCTCTCTCTCTCTCTCTCTCTCTCTCTCAAGTCACAGTACAAAGCTTGTCACCCTGAGAGTCTTCATGCCTAGTTACTGAAAACATATGGAATCAAACATATGTAATTATAACCATGTGATCAGAATATTTTCAAACTTATCAACTTTATTATTATTGCATGTTGTACATGCAATACCCTTGATTCCTATTTATTGAATGCATGATGCATAATTAGAATCACAGAATGTTGATATCAACTTTGTTACCTTTCCACATTGTACATAAAACGCCCATGATGATGTTCCACAGGAAAGGCATAACTCATCAGCCTGCTTCTTTTTTTATCTCCCTGTTTAACCTAGTAATTAACACCCTGAGAGTGCTTATGTTTTGCTAGGCTGCAGCTGAAGCTTGTGCTTGGCTAATCACCCTCACAACTCCTCTAGGAGGTAGAAGTTTAGGAACTACAGCTGTGCAGTTGACAAAACCAATGCTGAATTGCCCAGCATCATACAATAAATGCTGGGGGCAGTATTTGAATCCAGGAGTCACAGTTGGCAGAGGCTTTGCTGTTTATCTGCAGGTTTGATATAAACAGCCAGTTTGCCACAGTCTCTTTTTATGCCTTTGCAGACCAAGTATGGTTGCCAATATTTTATTTAAAAGACCACATTAAATTTTTCCCCTGTTAAAAAACCTCTCTGGCCCATGAACCCCTAACAAACAGATTCTTAGTTCATTCTGGTGACAATCAAGACTTTTGATTTTCTACATTCAGCAAAGTCTTGCTACCTCAAACCTTGACTCTCTTTAATTATTCATCTTCTCCTCTAGGGACCTGTTCACACCTTTATCACCTACTCTGAGGTGCTGGTTGAGCCCCCCTGGGTATAGCCATTGCATTTCATATTTACCTTTATTTTATGTCTCACCACTGTGAACTATACATGTTATTTCCTCTTTCTGTATCTTATGTAAAATTTGTAAGATCAGCATCTGATTATTTGAGTCTATCTCAATGGTTAGGACATGTTTTAGTAATTAACAATACTATCAAAAAACAAACAGTTGCCATAAATAAAAAAAAATGTACACTACAGCACAATTCACATGCTGCTACAAGTAACCACTGAGCACATAGCAAGAAGTAAGCCTAAGTGCCACTAAGTGTGGACCCCCCAAAAATAAGATCAAAAAAAGAAAAGAAAAATTGTTTGACTGTATCTACTATGCTAAGCATATCATATGATTTAACTTTATATCAGAGAAATGCATACTTTTGTTCATAAGAAAACTTGTTCAAGAAAGGCTATAATGGGGCTGGAGCAATAGCAGTGTGTAAAGTGCTTGCCTTGTATGTGACCAACCTGAATTCTATTGCTGGCATCCTCTGTGGTCCCCTAGCCTGCCATTGAGTGATCCCTGAGCACAGAGCCAGGAGTAACTCCTGAGCACCATTAGGTGTGCCCCCCCAAAAAAGAAACAGCAGCAGAACAGTTACATTAGCATAATTTGGTATAAACAAAGACTGGAAATCTCTCAAATGCCCAATAATACTAGACCAAATTAATAAATTGTGGTCTATTATATGCAAAGGCTGACAATAGACCTGGGAAAATGAAAAAATTAGAACTTTGACATTATGATTCAATGATTTGATGAAAATGACTAATACAGTGGTAAAGAACAAGTTGGAGGCAAAGATGACTCCATATAATTTACATCTGGTTTAAAAATTGGCCAAATATATGGAATTAAAGTCTAGAGATTAATCATTTGTGGAAGAAATAGAATCCGAGTTTGTCTAATGCCAGGAGCTAGTTTGTACATCTGTACTAGCCTTTTTGAAATTTATTGAAGCTACCTATACTTTCACGTGTCCATTTTGTATTGCAATAAAAAGTAAAGAGGATGAAAGGGGGAAAGAGGAAGAAGGCTGATAGGAAGAAAGAGATGAGTAAAGATATGAATAAATGAATTTCATAAACAAATGTACTGACTTTTGATGAAATTCCAAACCCTGCAATTTGTTTTAACTCTTTAGAACTAGCAGAACAGCATCTCAAGCACCACAAAATTCTGTTTAGTTGACTTGGCTATTTTTATAAATCTTATCTTAAATGTTAACTAATTGAATACCCCACATTTGTAAAATCCAGATCAGTTCATGTAAGTATAAGCTCATATAAGTAAGAGTGGGTATGTCCTTCTTAGTTTCCACACTTCTACAAGTGAATTAATGAATAATTCTAATTTATTCAGCTTAGAGAATAATTTTATTTATCTTGTGTTAGGATTTCCTATTTATCAATTGTACTTGTCAGAAATGAGTGTAATTAAGTATAGATAATTTTTCCCTTTACAGAGAAGGTGGAAAAGATAGGGGTATACACCTTCTGCTAATTTGTACTATCTGGAGTCTATGCACAAACTGGGGTTCATTCTGATGGTCCTCACATTACAATGGTAATATTCATACCACAGCTTTAGTAAGTCACGGGTTAGATTTCTTCCCCATGTCACAGAAAAAGAATTGTATGTGTCTTTCTTTGTTGACTAGATTATAGACATGAAAACAAAAATCCATGACTTGTCAAATAGAAATTAATCTAGTCCTTAGAGGTTAAGGAAAATGATTTTGTGGGGTTTTTTTTCATTTTCCTAAGTTGGTAAGAATTTTAAAAGTAATGATGATGTTAATCATCAGGGAGATGCAGATCAAAACCACAATGAGATACCATCTCACACCTCAGAGACTGGGCCACATTCAAAAGAACAAAAGCAACCCATGCTGGCGCGGATGTGGCGAGAAAGGGACACTCCTTCACTGTTGGTGGGAATGCCGACTGGTTCAGCCCTTCTGGAAAACAGTATGGACGATTCTCAAAAAATTAGAAATTGAGCTCCCATTTGACCCAGAAATACCACTCCTGGGAATATATCCCAGAGAGGCAAAAATGTGTAGTCGAATGGACATCTGTACTTGTTTGTTCATTGCAGCACTCTTTACAATAGCCAGAAACTGGAAGAAACCTGAATGCCCAAGAACAGATGACTGGTTAAAGAAACTTTGGTACATCTACACAATGGAGTACTATGTAGCTGTTAGAAAAGATGAAGTCATGAAATTTATATACAAGTGGTACAACATGGAAAGTATCATGCTAAGCGAAATGAGTCAGAAAGAGAGGGATAGACATAGAAAGATTGCATTCATCTGGGGGACATAAAGTAACAAAGTATGAGATTAATACCCAAGAATAGCTGAGATCAGCACCAGGAGGATTACTCCATAGCTTAGTGGCCAGTCGGGCATTCTAGAGGAAAGGGCAGCTCAGATAGAGAAGGGAACACCAAATAAAGGGTGTTTGGAGGATCCTCCCAGGAGGGGAGATGCATGTCGAAAGTGGACTATGGACTGAACATATTTGCCACTCAATGCCTCTTTTGCAGACCACAACACCCAAAAGGAGAGAGAGAACACAGGGGATTGCCCTGCCACAGAGGCAGGAGGGGATGGGGGGATGGGGGTGGGGGGGATATTATCCATGGTAGTGGAAAATGGGCACTGGTGGAGGGATGGGTATCTGATCATTGTATAATCAAACCCAAGCACAAAAAATTGTAAATCTACAACTGTACCTCATGGTGTTTCACTAATAAAAAAAAATTTAAAAAAAAAGTAATGATGATGTTGTATTTCAGATCAGGTAAACTGAGAAAAATCCTAATGTACATCAAATGGTTTTATTTTATACTTTTTGACAGTTCTTTGAAAAAAACAAAAATAGTCCCCAAATTGTCAGCCTCTGCGTTTGATATTTCTTGATACTGCTACCAGATATGAAAGAAATATATGCATTTTATTTTTAGATGTATGTATGTTTCATTACATTAGCAATAACTTGAGGACAAAGAACCACTAAGAGAATCACAGGCCATAAATATTTGAATGACATTCCCTAGCTTCTAACCTTTTCTAGAATGGTACACACCTTTACTTTTATAGACAGTTAAAAGCAATTGTGTCTCTCCTATATGCTTATAAGATTTATAATTGTCTTTGGTGTGTATGAGACTATGTGTTCATATATAAATTTAATCATCAGAGGTTCATCTATGTGATGAAAGCATATTAAGCAATGTTTTATTAGTGGAGTGCTCACCAATTGACCTGACTCTTTCCCCTTAGTACTTGGACTAAAATCTTCCCCTCAGGTATTCAGAATTTGGATTCTTTATAGACAGAAAATCTATCTTGTTCTCTTTTGCTCTTTAGTAGCATTACAATTCAAGAGATTCCTTGGAATTATTTTCCTGTTATATGACTGATTAAATATTAAGATACATCAATTTAATATTATTTTCTGCATATTAGTTTCAATACCAATGGGAAGATATTGAAAGTCTTATAATAGAAATAAATTGCAAAGAGAAAGGAATAAAGAAAATTTCAAGAGTTAACAATGATGTGCTCAGGGTTCATAATCATTAGGGAGGAGTCACAAATTCTTTTTGGAGTTGAAGATTTCTTAGAAAAAACATTATTCATGCATGTAAATATAAATGTTGACAGCCACCTTTGTTTAGGTTTCCCCAGAACTAAGCCCAGGGAAAGTATTTTAAAACAAGTTATTTGTTTGACCAGTACAAGGAACTGTACTAAAGTAAAGGGCTGACATTGGGGAGAATAAGTAGGTAATAAAGGATATATTAATAAGACTCTTTTCACAAAGGCGAAAAGCCCATGAAGAAACACTGAATGCAGAGCAAAACACCTTTTCACAGTACCACCCTGTCAAAGTTCCCAGCACTCATCAGTTATTGGTTTGGGCTACCCTCAGTGGCACATAAATTCATAGGCAGTGTACAGAATAAGGTAGGTCTCGGTGTTGCAAGGCAGTCCCATGACAGAGAAGCTTAAATCATTCATAGGAAGTCAGACTGTACTGAACAACGGTGGTTAAAAGAAAAAGTTGAATGAGTATAGATAAGTAAAGTTTACTGTAGAGATATTTTAGGATTCCATTCTTATTGGATCCCCTTAAAACCATCAATTGCTTAAAGAATTCTAATTGAGGGAAAGGCACACTTAAAAGAAAGGCTTACTTAGAGATGACAGCTTTGAGAAGTGCCAGATTAAATGCCCAGAGTGGTATCATTTTGTAGAATTTTTCTATATGGGATTCTGTGGACACCTTTAGAAAAGTTTTAGGAGTCTTGAGGACTCTTAAAACACCTATGACTCAGTCTGTCTCAGAGGGACTGTCATGTGACCTATCTTTATGAGAGTCTCCTTCTATGGAATGGTATAACAATGAGCTTTATCATCCCCGGGCTGTATATTGCCTGGACTCATGATGTTGTGAGACCAGTAGCCTCAATACTCATGTATGACACTCTTCCTATTTGTAATCCACTTTACCCCTACTGATGAGTTTGAATCAACAAGGCAACTGAATCTCAGACTTTAGGTAACAAGTCTGGGGCATCAAGTTGATATGACAGAATCACCAGTGAGTCACTGTCACAGTAGGAATTAGGTGAGAGAATATCTAAATTCCAGAGCATTCTTCAACTCCCCAGGCCTTACTATCACCTTTTGGAAATGGATGTTAATAATAGCTTTAGTCTTCTCATGAGCCAGAATGACTTATTCACAACCTAGGGAAGAGTCATTCAGAAGTGAGTTAAAGCTTGTAGGCTGCCATTACATGACAAATGCCAGTCTTAAATCCCTGTGAAATCGCCATAATTTGTTCTTTTCCTGTGTTCACTGAACTAGGATCATGAATTGTCTGATCCATCTTATGCTCATGTTATTGGCATATTGTTTCCCATAATGTTTTTGGCATTAATGGACAATACTAATAGATCTGCTGAGATCTCTTAAAAATATTTAGCTGGGTGAAAAATAGCAGATTATGCTCAGAAAAAAATTTATTATTTCTTATAATTTAAACCTATCATATGACCCAGAAATTCCACTTCTGGGTATTACCTGAAAGAAATAAAATAGGTTTAAACCAAAAAGTTATAGGCAACTGTTTATAGAAACTTTATTATAAATGGTAAAGTCTCAAAACAACCAGCTGGTGAATGGGTAACTGGTATACCAAGAATATATTGTGGTATGTTTAATCAAAAGGATACTTTTCTTATTGATTAAAAGTAGTAAACTGCTGATACATAGAACAATATGATGGGCTCTTCAATAGGTTATGTAACATGAAATAAACCAGACACAGGGGCCAGGGATATGGCTCAAAGGGATAAAGCACATGCTTTGCTTATAGGAGCCCTTGATTTGTTTCGAGCACTACACAGTTTCCCACTGTCACTGTCACTGTCCTCCCGTTGTTCATCGATTTGCTTGAGTGGGCCCAGTAACGTCTCCATCATGAGACTTTGTTGTTACTGTGTTTGGCATATCGAATACGCCACGGGTAGCTTGCCAGGCTTTGCCGTGGGGGCGAGATACTCTCGGTAGCTTGCCGGGCTCTCCGAGAGGGGCGGAGGGAGGAATCGAACTCAGGTCGGCCATGTTGGCTGTGTGCAAGGCAAAAACCCTAACCGCTGTGCTATCGCTCCAGCCTCCTAAGTACTGAGCTGGGAGTAGTCCCTGAGTACTGCTGGGTGTGACCCAAAACCCAAAACAAAACCAAGCAAACAAGAAGTCAAATACAAAACTTTACATAGAGTGTAAATCCACTTCAGTGATATTCTAAAGAAAGAAATACAACAAGCACAAGAAAGAGGCCCGGGAGTTAGGAAAGAAAGAATAGCATGAGAAAATTGTTGTATATTTTGAGTAGAGTGATGATTCCATGATGCTATAGATTTTTCAATACTTATAAATTTATATACTATAATGTGCAAATAGCTCACTCTGCCCTACCCACTTCAAATAAGAAAAAGGAAAACTTAAATTCATGCAGTCATGAGAGGGGTGGTAAGATAGAAGAGAGAAAAGAGAACACAATGTTATAAAACACATAAAGATATCTGACAGTCAATTAATAATGTGTCATAATGTCTCTTTCAGAGCCAAAATGTCGACAGCAGGAATCCAGAAGTCCATAAACCTCGGACTTGGCCCCTTTAGCAATTATTTCATCTTCTCAACAGCCACATATCTCTTGTCTGTCCTTCTCGCTCTCACTCTCTCTCTCTCTTTCTCTCTCTCTCTCTCACACACACACACGCACGCACACACAAACTCACACACGTTCATACACTGAGAATAACAAGCTTTGCAAAGTGCAAACATTTCCATTGCTGCCAAAGGTCAGGCTGAGGATGAAGCTCGAAACCTCGAATTTGTCCAGCTGTCATCTCTCCCTGTTGCAGTCAATACGGTGAATGTCCAGTTCTATCCCGAACATACCTACAAATACATCTACGTGGAAAATACTGGCACATAAATTTAGAGAAGTTTAAAGTGGGAATGAATACCTCAATCTACGGGATGGAAAAAACCTGTGCCCTGCTCCTTGTGGGCAACCCAACCTGTTTGAACTGCTAAAAACACTCAGGGCAAAACAAGGAGAGCTGAAAAAAAAATAAGCTTTTAAGAAAACAGTTCTCTCAATATTCCTAAGTTTAATGGCTCAATATTTAGCATTGAGTGTTTCATAACTCCAGTTTTTTTTTGGGTGGAGGTAGGTAGGGGAAATGGGAATATAGTGGAGGGTTTTCAAAACACTTGCTATTTGTAAGGCTTCTTTTTTTATGGCCCATAATGCACGCAACCTTCTCAGGCATGGGGTCAAGATGTCTTTCGTGCAGTAGAACTGAACTAATGAGGAAGAGTGAGAACCTGGCTTAGGCCACCACACAAAATACAAAAACCCTAGAAAATGTCAGCACAAGTCCCACAGTGACTTCAGGGTTATTAGAAGAACTCCTTCCCCCCCCCCCCCCGCCCCCCTTTCTTCCTGAGCTTAGTCACTAGCTGTGGTTTATCAGTGGGCCCTGTACCCAAGAAGCTGACAGGATAATAGAATAGGTAGACAATAGCCAGAGCAACAGGCACCAGGAGTCAATGGTCCTAACAAAGTAAAATGAGCGATGCTCCTGAGGGCTACTGAGGCCAGGAAGTCAACTTTAACGCTAACACTTTCCCTGTATGTCTGTTTGACTATGTTACTTGTTAGCTGTGTGACTAAGGGCAAGTTACTTAACAGCTCTCGGTGCCAAGTTTCTCATTCTGTCAAATGCAGGTAATAATACCACCCCAAACTGTGTTTGAGAATTAAATGAGAACTAAGTGCAAAATGCTGTGAGCCACAGCCAGTGCATAGCAAGTGATCCGAATGGTGAGAAATGATAACTCCTTTACTCAGGAAGCAACTTAAAAAAGGAAGAGCCAGATAAAGAAGATAGGAGCTGGAGCAATAGAACAGCGGGTGGGGAGTTTGCCTCGCATGTGGCCAACTGGGCTTTGATTCCAGGCACCCCATATGGTCCCCCAAGCCCTCCAGGGATCCCTGAGTGCAGAGCCAAGAGTCAGCCTGGAGCACTCCTGGGTGTGGACCCCCAAACAAACCAAAACAGATAAGGAAGACCTCTGATTGGACCCTCATTCACATATGCATGCAAGATCTGATTGATCATCCCATGATTCCTCATTTACATCAGTCATAATCAATCAGGGGACTGTTTAGATCCAGCTAAGGGCTGGGGACAAAGTGATGCGTATTAACTCTGTACAGGGCTGTTGGGCTGTTGCCCTGTGGACTATTACTGCTGCTGCTGATTCCATCAGTCAGCCACAGAGATGTTCTTCTGCTTTCCCTTCCTACCCTGCTGCAAATAAAGAGATGTAGCAATGAAGAAAGATCCATTACTGCACTTTCTTTTCTTACTCAGGATCCAGAAGAACTTTGTTCATCACCATTCACAAGAACCTAAAGCTAGTTACATTTGTTGTAATAATTCTATGGGACAGAAGGGGCTGGGCTGAGAGGAGGCTTGACAGCTACAGGGATATTTAATTTGGCTCTTCAAGAAAAAGTAAACATGGACAGGTAGGCAGAGAGAACCAGTTCTCAGAGCAGAAGGACGTGTCAGACAGGGGAAGTGCCATTATGAGACAGATTAATACTGTGGGGGACCTAAAGAGTGTTAGGGCCATTGAATGAAGTTGCTCCCAACATCATGTAATATCAATCTGGGCATCATGATATCTGAATGAAGTCTGTATGCAACTCTGATTGACAGTCAACACTAGAATCAGATGCTCTATTTTAAAATGCTAAAGCTCGGAGCCAGAGCGTTAGTACAAGTGGGGATGGTATTTGCCTTGCACACAGTTGACAAGGGTTCAATCCCCGGCACCCCATATAGTTTCCCAAGCACCGTCAGGAGTAATTCCTGAGTGAAGAGCCAGGAATAACCCCTGAGAATTGCTGGATGTGATAAAAAAAAAAAGCAAAAAAAAAAAAGAAACTAAAGCTCAAGTCTTTGGGGGTTTTATGTGGTTTGGGGGCCATAACCACTGGTGCTCATGTCTTAATATTGGATCTGCATTCAGAGATCACTCCTGATGGGCTCAGGGGACCATCAGAGGTTCTGGGACTCAAACCCAGGCCAGTCACATGCAAGGCAAATTCCCTACCCATTGTGCTAACTCTCTAGCCTCTATTTAATCTCAAGTTGCTTCAAAAGAGTGTTGTTTTTAAAAGTACCTAAAGTGATATACATATATATATATATACACATCTATACATAACAAACTTCAAAATAAATACAACTATTGTAAATGACTATTTTTGTTTATTTGTTTGGGGGACACTCAGCAATGTTCAGAGGCTACTCTTGGCTTAGTGTTCCAGAGATCAGTTTCAGCAGTGCTGGGAGAACATGCGATGGTAGAGTTTGATCCCAAGCCACCTGCATGCAAGATTGTTGAGCTATCTCCCCTACCCCTAAATGGCTATTTTATCCTCATGCTGATCCAAATATAGCTTCCATGGTCTAAAACAAGAAGGTAACCTCTTTTTCATTGCTTTTGGTGTTTAGGATTGGGGCATTTTAAAGAAACAAGAGCCAGATTGGGCAGAGTTCTTCCCAATCTATGTTTATGTAGTGGTCTGGGTACCTTCAAATCAGTCCTTTGGGTTCACATCACTTGGTAAGAATGTTGCAATCTTATCTTAGTTTGGAGCCAAATCTCTGCTTGTTTTTGGTATCTAGAATTTCTACTTTTCATATCTAGAATTTCAGTATAAAAACAGGTTTTCATCCTGTTTTTACACTGAGTCAGACAGGCGCATACACATACACACACATACACACACAAACAGGAGTAAAATCAAATTGAGGAATTTTTAGAAATTTCTAAGCCAAAGCTACTAGCCACCTACAGTGTATTTGATTTGTTGAAGTGATGGCTTCTCTTCCATTGTGCCATGAAACAATATACTGTACTGTCTTGTCATGTTTAATGATTCAAAGTGAACAACCTTGGATTTTTCTATGGAATTATGATGTAATCAGTGAATATTTTTCAAGAGCCAGGAGTAATTTCTTAGTACCTTCAGAACTTGATCCAGGACTTAATTCAGATAACAGACATCCTTTTATACTTTATGGCAACTTCTTTTAAAAGTTCCTGTAGTCTTTATGTCTAAACTTTCACTTGTTCTTTGTTAATTTTTGTGTGCTGATAGCCCAGTTTCTCATCTTCATAATTACTGATATTTATTTAGATTCTACTACATACAAAGAACCACCTAAATCTTTTATGCATGTGTTCAATTTGGAAGACATTTTAATTTAAAAAAAGAAAACAAACCCCAGATACTAATATTATGAACATTCACTTTTAAATGATGTTGTTTATAATAATTATGGTTTTAATATTTTGTTTGCAATAATTTTTAAATTGGGGGTGGTCACACCAGCAGTGCTTAGGGGTTATTCCTGGCTCTGCACTCAAGAATCACTCCTGGCAGGCTTGGAGGACCATATCGATTGCCAGGAATTCAACCTAGGTCAGCCACATAAAAAGGAAAGTGCCCTACCCACTATACTATCTTCAGCCTATGTTTGCAATAATTTTAAATATGATTTTTTATAATAACACAAACACTTATATAGTAAGGTTCCAAATTAACAAATGTTAACATTTGATAATAATTTCTCAAGGTAAATATATGTATCAAAATAGCAAATATTGTTGGTCGAATTAAATTCTCTTCACTAACTTTTTATAGGGACTTAGTTATATTTTAAATTTTGTGAAATATTCAAACTTTTCAGAAACACCTATCATTTTATGTATATCTATGTAACATTTTAATTATGTTCATCTTTCTAGGTCTCCGTTTCTTCACCTGTGAAATGGGAATAAAAATCACACCAACCTCGGGGTTGTTGTGGTATTTGTCTAAGCTAATGCATGAAGCTGGTGTATAGTAAGTGCTAAATAAAAATTAGCTAGTGTTATTCCTTTTTTGTTTGTTTGTTTTTAACTAGCATACTTCCTCACAGGTTCAGAGTCCAGTGCAGAAGCAAATAGAAATCTTTACAACATAATGATAAGTGCTGCAATAGAATTTAGTGCAAAGAAAAGCAGATAAGAGAGGTGAGGAAGGCTTCTTAAAGGTAAAGTGAACTTTGATCTGTTTCCTGGAGAAGAAAGCAGGTTCCATTAAGTGAAAAAGGAGAGTTTGCTATGGGGAGGAATGGGATGTTTTGATCCCAGGTTCCTGATGTCTGCTGTTTGGAGAGGAAAGAGACATGGGTAAGTAGTGGATTGAAGGCACAAATGGTTCCATGTTAATAAAGAGGAAAGTGTATACCTCTCTCTCTGTGTGTGTTTGTGAAATCTGAATCTGCTGTTTACTAGAAACTGACATGTGAAATTTTCCTTTTTAATGAAAAGACTCATTAGTAATGTCTGCCAATGTCTGCCAATTTGAGTAGTATTGGCATTCACTGATATATCACCAGGGAGAAGAATCTGAAACACAGCCAGGCTATGATGATATGAACTACGATCCTGTTGTCATTGATAGCCAGAATTTTGACCATGAATGTAGGACTCCCAAAGACTCTAGAAGATGCAATGCTATTGATTTTTATGCACACATTACCCAGGAAGAATGATCATGGGCTTTCAACTCAGAAAGACTAGCGTAATCCTAGCTGTCCACCAATTCTCTATCAGCAACCTAGAGCCCTTCTCTCTTCAGAACTGCAATGGATTGCTGCCCCAGACTCCTTCATCTTCTGACCTGGGTTGGCATCAGGCAATGGATGGGGCTAGCAGAACGGTAAGCGCAGTTGGCATACTCATTCTTCTCACATCTTCCTGGCTTCTCTCTGGATCTGGTGTGAACTGAACTGGTCTGCCCAGAAGCTACAGCTCCTGCTGTGTGCACTTCCTCTTTGTTCCTCACATCACTTCTTCAACTCTTAGCCAGTGCCAGTCTCATCTTTTCTTGAGATCCTTAATACTTCCCACCTCCCCATAAAAAATAGCACTGTAGCACTGTCGTCCCACTGTTCATCAATTTGCTCGAGTGGGCACCAGTGATGTCTCCATTGCTAGACTTGTTGTTACTGTTTTTGGCATATCTAATACACCACAGGAAGCTTCCCAGGCTCTGCAGTGTGGGCGGGATACTCTTGGTAGCTTGCTGGGCTCTCCTAGAGGGAAGGAGGAATTGAACCCTGGTCAGCCGCATGCAAGACAAATGCCCTACCTATTGTTCTATTGCTCCAGCCCTCTTCATAAAAAAAGAAAAAAGAAAAGAAAAGAAAAGGAAAGAAAAGAAAGGAAAAGAAAAGAAAGGAAAGGAAAGGAAAAGAAAAGAAAAGAAAAGAAAAGAAAAGAAAAGAAAAGAAAAGAAAAACTATTATGAACCTGTTCTTACTTAACATGTCATCTTTTCTAGGCAGGGACCCTGGCCTAATCAGCTCTGAACTCTTTGCTCCTAACTTTGTACAAGGACCTTGACCTTCTTGTTTCCTGTAGATGAAAACAGATGATGCTATATATAAGGAGGAGGGAACACAGGCCTTCCACGTCAGTCCTTAAGTTTGATTCCCAACATGGCATGCTCCCTGGAGCATCACCAAATGTGATCCTGGTGGTCCCCAGCTTTGAGTACCAATCCTTTAGGTCTTCTGCCCTTGGTTGAGTTTCTCTGGAAGTAACTTTTGGGCCAGGTCACTACTTAAAAAAAATTTTTTTAATGGTTTATGTTTTCATAAGGCTTTTTGGGAAAAAGTGATGAGATCATCTGTTTTGATATATAATTTTTAAAGCCTTCAGCTTGGTGACTTGACACACTGCAGGCACTCAATAAATTGTCATTGCAGCTAATTCTAAAGCTGCTATCAGGTTGCTGTCCAATAGAACTGAGATATGGAAAGGCCCCAGGACATCGCCAGGGGTCCTGCCATGATTTGGTTGATTCAGGAAACTGAGGCCCAATTCATATAAGTCATTAACAATGGCATGGAGGATGGTGACCAGTGACGTTGAAAGCCGGACTGCTGTTTGGAGGACTGTTCCAAGTCCCTTCGTTATTGAAGGTGTTGATTCCTTTGGTGACGTCCCCTACTTGTTTTAGAAAGGAGTTACATAAGCTCCTCTCCCTCCACTAACACTTTATTTGCTCCCTCTGAGAGGAGCATCACACTGTCCCAAAATAAGCAAGAATTCAAGAGAAAATCCCTGTTTCACTACTCCTGGTTCCCAGCTGCTGACTCATTTACTCCTGGGCCTCCGTGCTCTCACACATCAATCACTGTCCTGGGAAGAAATGCAGCCCCTCTCTCTGGGCTGTTGGGAAACTCTATGAAACTGAGGGCTGGTCCCCAGAAGCTTCCGTACCCTCTGTTCCAAGAATGGTTTCCCGCGAGCCAGGCATCCAAGCTACTGGTCATTTGCTGTTTTTAAAATCCATGTGAGGAGATCCCAGCAGAGGCGGAACCCAGCCAGAAATGTCCTTTAACTGTTTGAAGCAGCTTGATTTAAAAAAAAAAAAAAAAAGGAATGTTAGCTTCATCATCCTTTGACTCAGCATCCAGATCCAAATTTTAAATGAATGTGCCAAGAGCCAGACATTCCCGGGGTCAGTGGAGAATTCCCCCTGCCAGGCTGAATGCATGCAGGCTTAACTATCATCTTTCCCCCAACAGTAATAAACTTGAAATGATCGTCTTCCCATTACTCTCAAAACGTGCTTTACTCCCAGTCTGGCATGGGTCTGCAACTGCCGAATTGACGTTACCTGATATTATTGCACAGGAAGCCCGTGTTTGCAAAACTCTCAAAGAAGTGGTTGATTCAGGGGGAAAATATTAGTGCAACCATTTGTTTCACTGAATTAATGAATCAGTCCAGGTAAAGTCTGGTAAGAGTCCAAGTAAAAACTGGTAGCAGGGAGCAGGCAAAGCCTAGTGTCCTGGGATGATCTCTCAGCCTAACTGCAGGCAGGGGCCAGGTTCACAGGGTTATCCCGATGGAACTGCTTTGCGCTCAGGGCAACTTTTTTTTTTTCTCCCAGCAGTTTGTTCTTGGCTATTTCCAACTGTTTGAATCCTTCTCAGGACACCTTACCCCCAACCCCTAGCCATTTTCACCTTATCATGCTTGAGGGTTGTAAAGCGATAAGCCTGCAGAGCTTTTCCCATTGTTTCTTTTCTCATTTGTTACAAGTGATCTTGGAAAACAAAACAACTCAGGGTCCTGCCAAAATAAGGTGGGGGGGGGGGGGGGAAGGGGAGGGAAGGGGAGGGACGTTCCTTCAGACATTTAAAGGTCTAGCATAAAGATGTTAAAAAGCAGTAAAAGCTATTGGTTTTGACCCAGCGTATAGGGAGGAGAAGGAAAGAAATAGAGTGAAGGGAGAAGAGATAGTTGAGAAGGAGCAGGGATAGGAGTCAAGGGGATCAGGTACAAGGGTGGTGTTAAGGAATGATAGAGTCAAATATCCAATCCGCAGAGTCAACAACACTGAAATCATGAGGTCCAAACCTAAATAACCAAACTTAAAAGGTGCCTGTCAAGATGGCAGGCTGGGGCTGGGGCCGGGTGGGGGAGGTAGGAGTGGGAAGCTGGGAACACTGTTGGAGGGAAGCTGACACTGGTGGTGGGAAGGGTGATGGAATGTTTATGTCAAAAACCCAGCTATGAATATCTTTGTAACTTGTGGTGCTTTCATAAATGTATTTTTTTTTATTTTTGGGTCACACCTGGTGATGTACAGGGGTTACTCCTGGCTCTGCACTCGGGAGTTACTCCTGGCTCTGCACTCAGGAGTTACTCCTGGCAGTGCTCAAGGGACCATATGGGATGCTGGGAATCGAACCCGGGTTGGCTGCGTGCAAGGCAAACGCCCTACCCACTGTGCTATCTCTCCAGCCACTCATAAATGTATTTTAAAAAGCAACACAAGGATACTGTGAAAATCTCAAACACTGAGGCAGGAAACTCTCTCTCTCTCTCTCTCTCTCTCTCTCTCTCTCTCTCTCTCTCTCTCTCTCCCCCTGTCTCTCCTCTCTCCTCCTCCCTCTCCCTCTTCCTCTCTCTCCCCCTCTCTCAATCTCTCTCCTACCACCCGGGATGGGATGGTTTTCCCAGTGTATGAACATTTCATGGCACAGTAACACTAGGAGTCTGTGGGAGTTCCTGCTTGCAGTGGACTGCAGGAAAATGCAGAGGGAGATCAAGCATTGGAGCATGGTCCATGCTCTGAGCAGCTCAGCTTCAAGACTGAGGCCTGCAGGCCTAGGCCTCCTGGCATGGGTTTGCTCCCCTCATGCAGCAGCTCCTTGTTGTCACTCTGAAGAATCGAAAATTCTCATATCTCAATTCTCAGCCCTGACCTTAGGACAGCAAAAAAGGTGACTTGGAAACTCTTACACTTAAGAGCTACTTTGTTGTTTTATATTAATAAGCCCTGAGCATTTTCTGATCCAAAAGACACACGGACAGGCTGAAGGCTGAGGAGAGATCCAGTTCATTTTCAAGGACAGGTGTGGCATAAATAGTATCACTTGAGGAAGGCTCAGCCGGTAAAGGTACTTGAGCAGCAGTGCCCTATGGCTAATTCTACATGACCCATTTTAGAGGTTGAATAAATGAGGTACAGATCCCAGAAGCAGTTCGCATCAGCCTTCAGAGCTGGGGCTGGGGGGCAGGGGGAGGGGGAACTTCCTCCCAGGTTTCTGGGGGCAGTTTTATTTTCTGAAAAGTGAGAATAGAGTGAGGCTGGGGATATAGCACAGCGGGTAGGGCGTTTGCCTTGCATGCGGCCGACCCGGGTTCGATTCCCAGCATCCCATATGGTCCCCTGAGCACCACCAGGAGTAACTCCTGAGTGCAGAGCCAGGAGTAACCCCTGTGCATCGTCAGTTGTGACCCAAAAAGCAAAAACAAAAAAATGAGAATAGAGTGTAGTTGGAGTTTGGGTGGGGGTCAGATCAGGTCATCCGTGTGAGTGTGGGATGTCTCTTGTTCTCCCCAGCAATTGTGCCAGGGTTTTGGCCACCGCTTATGCCTCACCTAGTTTCCATATTGACACAGGGCTGGAGTGTTCTCACCCTTCTCCACGTCCCTTGATTTGGTTTACTAGATGTCTCAAGGCAGAGCTTCTACCTGGTTTTTATGGTGAAGCAGTGAAATTGCAAAGCCGTCCTTGATCTGGCTACCCACCAGGGAGATGGCCTGCATTCCTGCTTTGTACCTCAGGCAGCTGCAAGCATTGATCTGCAGAAGATGCTCTGCCTCTCTGGCCTCCACCTTTTACTTGAAAGCCAAACCAGAGTGACTCACCCAGCAAAGAAGGGAAACAAGTTTTCCACCAACGGGGTGTCCCCAACCACACTCAGAGTTCTGAGCACAGGAGCTAGGGGGAGGACAAACAGAAGATCTTCTCTGAGCGCTTTCCTCCTCCCCCTACTCTGCCAGCCTTCACCCTTTGACATGTCTATCTTTCACCCCTCCAGTTTCTAGAATACCTAAGACCCTCCCCAAAGGCCCTTCTGCCCGACTCTCAATTCTATCTATTAAACTCAGCCAAATTCCACTAATGTCTCTGGGTGCCAACATCAGGCAGCTGTTATCTTAGGTACAGGAAAGACAAAAATGATCACGGCATGTTATTGTTACATCTGTGTTCGTACATACCATTGTGATGATCTGTGAAATGATCTGATTAATTAAGATAAACATTCCAAGCAGTCTGTGAATCAGACAAACCCCTTCTAGTTGGTTCTGGCTATGCTTGTGAGGGCTTAGCTGTGGAGGTTGGAGCTAGCAACGGCCCTGAGTTCAAAATTCAGCTCTGCCACATACTTGCTCTGTGACTCTGAGAAGGTAATTTAACCTCTCTGTTCAGCATATGCTAGAGCTGCCTTGAGAAACGCAACTCTACCTGACTCTTCCCAACTGCATTCCTTGACTTCAGGTTGGTCCTTTTGAATCTACCTTGACTTAGCAAAGAGTTGGCCCAGAGGAACTGCTAAACCATATGTGTTGGGATGTTTGGGTCTGGGATTTGGGTTGTTCCTATTTATAGGCATACCAGTGCCTCTTATCATAGACATTCTTGTCTTTCAAGTGAAATTAGACAGTTAACTACTGCAGTGGGTTGCTATGAGGGTTAAATGATATTGAAGACACAGATTGCATGATGGTTTTTTTTTTTTTTTTTTGCTTTTTGGGTCACACCCGGCGATGCTCAGGGGTTACTCCTGGCTCTGCACTCAGGAATTACCCCTGGCGGTGCTCAGGGGACCATATGGGATGCTGGGATTCGAACCTGGGTTGGCTGCGTGCAAGGCAAACACCCTACCCGCTGTGCTATCGCTCCAGCCCCTGCATGATGGTTTTTATGTTTTTGTATTTTAGCTATGCCCAGCTGTGCTAAGGGGTATCTTTGGCCCCGTGTTCAGGATTCACTCCTGGCTGGGCTCGGGGGACCATGTGGGATGCCAGGAATCGAACCTGGGTTGACCTTATCTCCTGTACTACCTCTCCATCCCTGTTGGAATTATTTTAATAGTTAAGGGAGTTTCTCCTAGGGAGTCTTTTGGTTAAGGATGCAGTGACCAGGTCTTCTATAAATTGCAGGATATGCTGACCTGCAGGGATAAAACTCCATCCAGATCCCTTTAACATAGTCTTCTAAAACAAAGCAAAACACAAAAGCAACTCCTTGCTTGGGAATGACTCAGCACCCTTCTCCAGGAGGTGGGGTCTGCTTCCCAGGAATCCACAGCGATTAGTGATATAAGGAATAACCCTCTTGACCCCAGCAATCATCAGTGCTGGGGAAGGAAGGAGCTGGTTGATTAAGTGCTGACCTGAAAATACCACCAGCACAGGTGTCCAACCATTTCACTCTTGAGAAGCTGGAGTTGAGTTTCTGAGGTTGCTTGGGAGGCTTCAGGATGTACTGCAGGGTAATTGGAAGGACATGGGGTGAGCAAAAGGTTCCTGCCGAGTTACTGAGAGACACATGATAGCTCAACAGGGAATGGAGAGTCAGGTTTAATATTGTTTCTGCTCCACACTTAATAATTGAGGTCAATGGTTTTAGCCAGTCATCACAGAGGGCCACAGGGAGGCCAGGCTTCTAAGTCCCAAGAGGCAAACATGAAGGTCGAAGCTGTAGGAAACAGCACTAGGGTTCAGAGCACTGGCTTCTACCTGCTGATATAAGTGGGAGGCATTCAAACCTCCCTTGCCCTCGACTTTTCCCTGAGCCCAAATCCTCGCAGTGATAGCAGATTGTGAAGCATCTCTGAGAAAAGAGGCCTTCCCTGAATTGGGGAAGAATTGCCTAAGAGGCACGCATCTAATCACTTAGCATTTATGGTTCTGTATCTGGAAGTAGGAGCTGGAAACTAGACCCCAGAACATCATACTCACTTTAGAAGAGATGGACAAAGGATGAAAAAAGGGAAAAGTTTTGACTGGGAAGATGCTTTTGATCTAGTGGGCAGTCAATTTAGGGACCCTGGGAAACAAGTGGTGCAGTCTTCTTTGGGGAAATAGGGTGCTGGGTGCAGAACCAGAAAATGAGGCAGGGAGCCTGGCCGGTGAGGGAGATGAGTGCTGAAGGCCTGGGTGGGGGCCTGCAGGAAGCATCAGGGACACATCTGCTCACGGGACCTTTTGCCCGTGCTAAATATTGAGCTCGAAGGCTCAACAGGAAAGAAACTTGTGATAGCAAAAGAGGTCAAAAACGGGAAGGGCATTCAGAGGACAATAACCACGAAGGCCTTGTCACAGCAGGGAGAGTGTATTTTTGGCCTATGGATCTTGTGAGCAGAAAGAAATCAGGAAAGGGAAACTGAGCATTTAATCCTACATAGATTATGGGCCCGTGACACCCTATTTAGTACTCATAAGTGAGACGTTGTCAACACTTTTCAGTAGCATGAAAACCACAGGGCTTTAGTCTATGGAGGACCTCACTGAGAGAGGGAGGCCTAGCCATCCACCACCAACCCAACTCTGCCCTTAACATATTCCCGATTCTTTAAGACTAAAAAAAAAATCAGTTCATGTTAAGTAGATTTGCTAAAAGTAGCACCACTAGGGTTTAGCTTCTCTCTTCCTTCTCCCCATCCCTCTTCCCAATTACTCCACTCTCTCAACCCCCTCCTCCCACCCTCAGACACCCTTCCTTTATCCTCACCCCTCTACTTCATCCTGAGGAGCAGTTGCCATTAGGTGCAGAGATTTGGAATCTTCTAGAAGTCAAGCTAGCAAGCATGAGAGGTCATCTTTCCGCTATCCACTAAATATATACTAGATACATTCAATGCAAGGAATATGCCTTCCCGGAAATGCAACAGAGACAGAGATAAGAGAGGCATTAATGGATCCTTCTTTCTGTTTTACATTTTCTCTGGCTTTTCAGTAAACATCAGAACCTGACATGACAACACCCTGAACTCAGCTCCTGTCTTTTTCTCTTGCACTCTGGAAAGCAGGGTAAATTTGAATTGATGGAGCCGGGTATAGGGGTTTCTTTCTTTTCTAAAATTGAGAACCTTAGTGATTTATTTATTTTTTTGCTTCTAAATTTGGCCAGTCATCTACTCCACTTTGAATCCATACGTTTGAAACACTTTTCTCATCTGTAAAATGATGGAAACCTTGCAAGGCATTGTGAGATGTGGATGATACAGTGCATGTAAGTAGTTACATCGTTCCCAACACTTAGTAAGCACTCAGGAAATATTAGTTGGGTGTATTATTCTTGTCTGTTGTTGAAATTTTGGGGGACTGGCTAAAATTTTATTAGTTATTGACCCAAAGCTACGTATTAAATGATAAGGAATAAGTTACTATGCTTATCTTAATGTTAGAGAAAAATTAAGTCGTTCTCTGTTCTTGTAGGCAAATGACACTACAGACTAGATTTCTGATCAAATAAATAATAAGTTTTTAGTTTTATCACAATCTACCATGCATGTGTAGATTGAAAGGTGGAAGGGTAGAGATTTTTGCTTTGAGAGACTTAAGTGAGAATGAATTAAATTTTGGTTAGCAGCATTTCTCTTGGTCTTATAATGATATGCTTTTGCTCTTTAAAATGTGTGGCAGAACTTGTATGTTGTTTCAGAATTTTTATTTGTTTTCCCTTTTTAAAGTGAACCTTCTAAGGAAACAAATCTATTGACATTGAAAATGAGTCATAAAAGAAATGTTGCTGCTTTCCTTTTGAGGGATTTTTCAGTGTTTTTTTTTTCCTCATTAAACTTTAGCAACAGGAAAATATGGACTGTCGGAATCTGCAGGGTTATGATTAAATGGAAACCTACATCCCTTATATGTCCACTACCACAAACCCTGAGAAAAATGCATAAAATCACTGAGAATCTTTCTAGAAAGACTGATTGTCAAATAACTGCCCTTACTCTTTATTTTCCACAAACCAAATGGATTGAGCATTTTTAAAAAGTGAAGTTGACAAAAAGCTTCTTATGAGAGGTTAGATGTATACTGAGCAACTATTTTTAAGGGAGAAACATTAGCAAGAGAATGAGAGAAAAATTAGTGCAGTCCAGAGCCTGCCTGCAATGGCCCATTCTTTTGCTCCATTTGGTCCAAGGGGCTACCTAAGTAAGAGGGACCAGTTGATTGGAAATCCTTCAAGGACAAATCACTGATGAGGAATGCTTCATTTTCCAATCCTGCACAGATTTCTCCAACTACAAAATAATTACTGTGCTTCAACATTAAGACAAAGACTTTTTTCAAATCTGAAAAATTAGGAGTTCCGCCTAACATTGCTGAGAACACTACATAGGAACTAAAGTTTTGACACATCAGCCCTTCACTCTCAGCAGGGTAAAGGTATATGTAGGCTGTTGGATATATTTTAACAGAATCCAAAATTCTTCTGTGTTCTCAGCGTGTATAACATTGCTTGGTGTGGGGCAGAATCATGACAAATCCTGGGCTGGAGGGAACTCCATCAGCTGCTCAGGTGCTCGTTTGCCTTTTGGGGGACAATGGGAAGGAAGGGGCTCTCCAGCAGTACTCACGGTGCTGGGGTGTCACTCCTGGAGATATTTGACCAGGCTGTGTGGGTGTGATATCTCAGTACTCATACCGAATGAGGTGCTGCTGTGGCTTGGGGTTCACCAGGGCTAGACAGGTGATGCTTATTATTCAGGCATGAGGGGAGTGGGGTGTATGTGAAGAGGCATGTGGTAGTGAGGCTTGAACTGAGGGCCTTGCATATATAATACATGACAACCAGCCCTTTAACCAATCTCCCCAGGGGTTATCTATTGTTTTTCTCTTTGCTTTGTTATTGTGGTAGGGAGGGTACCACACCTGACTATGCTCAAGGGTTACTATGCCCAGCTCTCTGGGAACATTCTAGTCTATTTTTTTTTAAGGAAGCTGATTAGGATGCTCAGCCATAATATTCAAGATGTCTGCTTTTATTTAAAGTACTTGTAACCTGAGGAAGTGAAATCATTTAACCTCCTGGCCTTCCATTTCCTTCCCTGCAAACACAGCTATTGGACCTTTATCTAGTTTTTTTCCATTTTGGTGAAGGAGAGAGAACAAATTAACTTTATGTCATTGAGGATTCCATTTTTTCGGTGTGAGATTCCTGGTTTTTAGATTCTTTATCCTTTACGTTTTCCCCCTGTACTTCCTTCTTTCTTTCTCTAGTGGCTCTCAATGTTTTCTCCTTAGAATCACCTGAAATCTCACAAACAGCAAGAACATGAGAAAGAAAAAAAATTCACATCCTAAACTGGTACTTTAATGAAGTTCCCAAAAGACCTCACCGAGAACAGCTCTTAGATTGCTGTTTTCCCCTGTGAGTTTCTATTTTCATTGCTCTTTTGGACTTATATTTTTACGTTTACTGAAATTTTGGTTATAATTTCTTTCATGATCCCAGGTAAGGTGAAAAAATACTATTAAAACATTACCTTTCAACTGGGCATTAGCAAAATATACCTGATTTCCCCAAGACATCTTTCTCTATTCACGTTATGGTATGTCTACTTGACTTCATGTGATTATCAATCATGCGCCTAACGGAATAGATAAGCCTTAAGACAGAATTCATCTCAGCAAATGTTTATTCATCATCTCCTATGTGCCTGGCTCTGCAGCTAAGCTTACAGAGGGTACAGAATAAGTATGTGAAAACTTATGATGGAGGAGATAGGAAAAGGTGAGTGAGAATTTTCCTACGCACAAATTGACTTCTGTATCATAAGGAAGTTGGTAAAGGCTGGAGGACTGAAGCAAGGGGGAGATTTTGTGTGTGGAGGTGATTTGTTTGGCAAAGCCTTTGGGGTTTGACAAGGTAAAGTCTTTCCAAACCCTTGAGTGCTTGAGTATGGAATTCAAACCTTTCTCTCTTGGCAATGGTTTGTAGTGGAAGGCATCCATGCCAGGAAAGCATGATCCCACCAGAATTTGGGGGAGATAAATCTGGCAGTAGCATTTGGGATTGTCAGTAGGTAGGAGACAAGGTGAAGGGAGCTTGGAAGGAAACTTCTCCATGTCTTTCTCCTGGTTGTAATGCTTCTTTGCCAGTCCCACTCCATGCGGTTGGAGCTGCTCACAGCTATAAAAATGTGTTGACCCAAGAGGTTTAATATTAACCAAAGTTATAGTCAAAGTCAATTTGGAGGATTCAAGAAAAAATCTGATGCTAATAGAGAAATAGAAGTCAATATTTGTAATGTGAGTCACAGGCTCAAAATAGAAAAGTAAAACACATCACTCTCTAGCTCCCAGAGGGCTGTGGGTTCCACAGAGCAGCCCATCTGGGAACCAGGCATGACCACCCTCTAGGGCCATTGTAAAATTTCCTCTGGCCCCTTCCTCTAATCCTTAGATTCCAGTACACGGTTTTCTAGTGGAATTTACCAGATCCCCAGCCCCAGTGAAGTCATAGCTTGTTTTGAGTGGGTCAGTGGAAAAAAGATTTTTCCCCCAGTTGTCTGTAACCTTTCTCTCTAGTGACGTGACATGGAACTAACCTATCATGACTTTATTTTGTAGCCAACACTTCATTCCACAGTGGCTATCATTATTTAAATCCTGACCTCTTGCCTGTTGCCTATTTTGGAGAAAGCCAAGAAGAGGTGCTAAAGCAAATAATCCCCAAAATGATACCTTTTTTTGTTGTTGTTATGTAATCAAAGGTATGGTAGGTTAACACCATAGAAGTGGAGTCTTGTTAACAAAAGCATTCTGATAGGTTGGGGAGCTTCTGGAATTTTCCTTGAAAAAATGGTTTTTGTGGACATTGACAAAACTTTGTTCTAGCGTGGATGCTACTCTCAGACTGTGGCTTGAGCGTGTTTTGTCTTTTTTTTTTTTTAAAGGAAAACTAGAGGATTTTCATGGTTAGTGGTGAAAGGAGGGCAAGCTGTAGCTTGCATAACCTATGAACACAAGTTACTTTCTTTACATAGTGGCTTACCCAATTCATGGTGTGAAATAAGCAACAAAGAAAGACTTACACTGGCTGTACTTCACCCAGTGCACTGGAACATTATGGGGCCAGATAATATCTTATTATTAGTGACCACAGGAAGAACAAGTCATTCAAAACTGAGTTTTCCAGTGCTACAGTGGGTTCAATGTTGGTTTGATTTTATAGCCCCAAATGTCTTTTTTGAAGAGCTAGGAAATGTTTTATGTTCAGTTGCCCCTGATCTCTTTTTATTAGGTTTGCAAGAAGGCCAATTTGTAAAGTTCAGTAGAGACAATATTTGCTTCAGTTCAGTGCTTATATTTGCTGGTGATGAGACTAAAGAAACTGAAGATGATTAGACAGGGAAGAAATGGGCAATGGGAATGTTGAGCAGGGCCAGAGAAGAGCTTTACTAGCAACTGGTAAGAAAAATTGGGCAAGTAGCTAAAATGTTCTGTCTCAGAGTTGGCCATTTACCCCTTCCTGATTCAGACTTGACTGAGAATGGGTGGTTTATCATAAGTCACCGATCCTTGACCCAGCATCTGCCTCCTCATCAGCATATTGGTCATAACCACATCTCCCTCCCAGCATGTTTGCAGAAGTAATTAATGCTTATGAGGAATTTTTGAGATCACCGATAAAAGACAGACTACCTGTGAGGGTGTCATTATATTATTTTATGTTCCTCTCCTTAGGATGAAGCCAGTGATATATTATAAATGAAGCAAATTTATAAACCATGTAGGGTGAGAATTGCGTTAACATTTAGTTTTGTTTTGTTTGGGGGGCATGCCTGGTAATGCTCAGGGGTTACTCCTGGCTCTGTGCTCAGGGATCACTTCAAGCAGTAGTTGGTTGACCATTATGGGATGCCTGGGATTGAATTCAGGTCTTTCATGCAAGGCAAGCACTGTGCCTACTGTGCAATCTCTCTGGCTCAAACAATTTTATTTCTACTAGACTAAACATTATGCTTGTTCTCTAAACTTAAGAAGTGGTGCTGAGCTCTGCTTGAGAAATCTCAATTGCTTTCAGATTCACAATGAAGTCACATTTCATAACTCTATTTGGACTTCTGTAGAAACATGATATCATTAAAAACAGAGCATCTCCACATATTACCCATGGAAACTGACTTAGTACATAGCTTCAGCAATACCCTAAATACACATGACCTTTTTCAGATTTGTTTCTGTTTCCCTAGAAGATATATATCTCTTCCGACAATACACAGGATGTATAGTAACTGATAATTTTAGTTTATTATGCACATGTGAAAATTGGAGAGTCACCAAAACCCTCCAGGGTAGGATCCTCCTCTTACAAAACTGAGAACTGTGATGCATGTGAGACATAGATTAAGAAGACTTTTTCCCCCCTAAGGAAGGGGCACTGGCATGAGAACTAGCATGATTATTACAGGATACCTCTATTAGATATTTCGAAAGAAAGGTGGAGATGACCAAAGGGCAGAAGGTCACCTACGTAACAAGACCCATGTGAGACAGTAATTAAGATGGAATGTTGAAGGAGGCTACATGTGTCTTGACGACATAATTCCCATTAAAATTACTCTAAATTGATCTGGATCTGCCTTGATATTTTCCAAAGGACCATATCTCATTTTATCTAGAATTCTTTACCAGACGTTCAAGGATGATAAAACTCAGGGGATCAGCAAATGTCTTGCAATGAATGTTATCATGTTGTTTATTTATTCTTAGGGAGATAGGGAATCCTCCTTTCACTCTATTTCTAACCATGTGATCCTAAGAACCACTTTGTCATATGAACTAGTACAGAGCAATCATGTATTTGGACAAAATACAAGTGAAATAAAAGTGAAAAAAACCCCAAATATAAGTTTTGTTATTGAAATATATGTGCAGTATAAATTTGTCTTTACATGCACATCAGGCATATTACTTTTAGAAAATAGTTCATTGTGTTTTTCTTAATTTCCTTTCCGCATCCTGATAATTTTACTACCATGATATCTCATCCAATGACAGTATTTCAATCAAAGTCTGAAGGCACATACAAAGCATGTGACCTTTTACCCACTTTTAATTCAAAAGAAGTATCCTAGAAGGTGTGTCAATCACAGCTCCTCTTAATGAAGAACAAAGACCATATCTTGGCATTTGGTCTCAGGTTGAAGGAGGTGTGTGTGTGGGGGGTCAGGACAAAGGGTTGGTGTCAAGGTGGGGCTGACCCATATAGTTCAGCTACAACTCAGAGTTTTTAGCATAGAGACAGACTAAAGAAGAAAAGATAGCATGGGCTGATTCTATAGATCCTGGAACAAGATAGACACATACAGAGCAGGAGAAAAGGACTCAGACACTTGACTTGAAAGAATAAGTTTGGAGAAGACACAATAGACGTCCATAACAAATATCTGCAGGGCCACTCAGCCTGACTACAGGGTCTAAAGACAGAAAGTGAGGCTGGGAATTACTCAATTACTTCCTTTGGGAAAAGGTCTGGTTTTCTCTGGAAGACATGCTCTTTGAGGTTCCCTTCCACACCTGAAGAGTGAATAGACCATAAACTCCAGGTATACCCCCGGGCTGCTCCAGGTCATATCTTCAATGAACTGGGACTAGCAAAGACATCTTAGATGCCCTGGTGAAAAGAGAAAAATGTGTATTGGGGAAGGCAAGCATTTAGGAACCACCTTAAATATCAGTCTAGCTACAGGGAGCAGTAGTTGCCAGCAGTTCAAACCACAAAATCTGTAGTAGGTCACCTATGGACGGACAACCCAGGACTCCTCCTGACTCTACATACAAATACTGCTCCTCCCATTAAGGGGGGTGCAGGGACTCTTTTGAATGCTGGCTGATCTAGAGGTTTGCTCTGATCAGTTGAATGTTGCAGAAAAGGGTTTCTTGGACATCCCCACTGAAGCCTTAAGATCTTATAAACTAAATTTTGTGATCGGTTTGCAACTCTGAACTGCCACATAAAAATAAGTCCAAGTCAATTCTGCTGTAGAGGGTAAGTGGAGAAAGAGAACTAGAGGGTCAGAGACCATCTAGAAGCCTTTTGGGGAGAGATGGTGAGAAAGAGAACCCTGTGATCTGTCCCGGAAGTCAGCCTGCACTGAGACCATCTTGGATTTCCTGTCCAACTCCGACCAGCGCAGCCCTGTCTGCAGACAGCCCAGTTTAGCTGGAATAAATGAGTCGAGCCAATCCCCCATGAAATAGAGACAAGTTGTCCCATTCCTCAATTTCCTAATTCACTGAACCATGAGCAATAAAATGATGCTGGTTTTTAAACCAAGACTTAAAAAAAATACCGTTTGTGACCTTTTTTGCCCCCCGCCACCCCCAATAGTTACATGATCCCTGGTATAAAGGGGGAAAAATAGACATACAAATCAAACACTGATAATAAATCATAGATAAACTGCTTTGCAAACAAAATTTCAGGTTCTTTCATGGTTGCTCCATGCAGTTAAGCTTCTCTAGCTCTGAAGTGGTTGATACCACACAGCCTAAGAGAAGTGCAACATTGTCTGAAAGGCCCTGGGAAATTTAGGCAGGATTCAAGATTGGAACCCCTCAGATATGCTAAGTGAGGTTTGGAAGAGATGGAGGCCGACGTGTGCCAACATTGCGGTCTTCCTGGTTAAGAAGGAAACCGCAGAGTTCCTGAACACAGCCCTTTGGAGAGGAAACAAAGACGGGAAGGCTGAAGCCCTCAGTAAGCTTAATGCTTAATCCATCCCTCTGCCTGGATGGCTACTGCACCTTCTCCTTGGCTACCTGTCTTCTTGGTCCGAACTGTTGTGACAACTCTGCATACCAGCTGCTGGAGGTAGGGCACTCTTCAGACCCCAACTCTTATGTTCTGCTACCTAATGGAAAGTTGAAGATCAGCGCATGCTATCCGGACAGGATGGTGAGTTTCATGCCTGACGTTTGACTCTCACTTTAAAACAGACAAAGCGGATAAAAAGGAACTGGGGAGATAAATGAGGTCAGGAGCCCAAGCTCTGCATCCCTGACAGTTCATGGAGCTCTCTGAGCACTTCAGTACCACTGGGTGCTGCTCTCAGGGCCTTCAGCACCAATCATCAGAGAAGGGCCCATTGAACCACCACCCTGACTGGCCAAGTATCGACCTTCGACTTTCACCCACCTCTCCTTAAGCCCTGGAGCACTTTTCCCAGTTTGAAAAATAAAAGACAAATACAACTTCTCTTTGTAAACTGTACCTCATCTTAGACTGCACTTTTATGAGTTGTCTTCCTTTCAAGGCTGCCTTGGTATAAATTTTATTTGGAATTCCCTGTGGTCAGGGAGTGGGGTATATTAGAATCGTAGCAGGCTCTGCTGGCTGCTGGGCTAGAATGGAGGATGAGTGTAGCCTTTATGGTTCCAACGTAAGAGGTGGTTCGGTTATGTAATTCTGACACCCATGTATCTTTTATAAGGAGATTGTCAGCAACTCATTGTAAGGACAATATTTAACATTCAGCAATAATGTATTGGTCCTACTTCATGTAAACCCAATTGTAGGAATTAGACAATGCTTGTATTTCTGGGGTTAGAAAGGTGTCAGCATTTCAGGCACCATTGTTCCATTTAGTATTCTCCATGCTGTTCCATTAAGTCCGGATATTACCCATCAAACGGCACAATAGACTGGGAGCAATTTGCCTTCTTTCTCTGACTCGGATGGACTTTACTCAGATTTTAAAAGGGTTAAAGTTCCAAAGGAATCACTAACTCTTTTGCTGGAAAATGTTCTCCTAATCTGATGTTTCCTCACATTCCAACCATACCTTATGCTGGAGGAACTAGGAGATTTCCGGGTCCATGGTGTATGATTTAATGATTTGTGGAAGGCAAGAATGTTAACTTAGTTGATTACTCAAAAGTGACTGATAAGGTATCGGACAGGTTAATTTGCTACTTTTCTAACCTCTCCCAGAGAACTTGAACGAAGTCTCTTTCTCTGTAGATCCTCTTTATGGCAGTCCACATGGAAGACTAAGCATTTGTGAAGGAAAGAAGCCTTCTGTTCCTTGTGCTTTCGTTTGCCCAATCATTTCATTCCAAGGAAATATGTCTTTACTTGTGATAACAGTGCTTTTCTCTGCAATGACACAATTGAAATATTTTTACCTGTTTTTGACATGTTTATATAGACAAATGGGTTTAACAACAAAGCTAAAGAGTAAGACATTCTAGATTTAACTCAAGTACTAACTGTTCTGGGCTGGAGCAATAGCACAGAAGGTAGAGAATTTGCCTTGCACACGGATGACCCGGGTTGGATTCCTCCACTCCTCTCAGAGAGCCCAGCAAGCTATCAAGTGTATCCCACCCACCTGACAGAGCCTGGCAAGCTCCCTGTGGCATATTCAATATGCCAAAAACAGTAAAAACAAGTCTTACAATGGAGACATTACTGGTGCCTGCTCTAGCAAATCGATGAACAATGGGAGGACAGTGCTATAGTGCTATAGTGCTACTAACTACTAACTATTCTAAGAGTGTTATCAGGGAGACAAATATCCAGGAATCTGAGAATCTAAAGACATTTTTCCTGTATGTCCTCAAACTTTAAACTCTTCTCTTCCATACAATACTGGGACCCTAAATCAGAGTTAATTTATTTTTTCATTAATTATTTTAAAAGGAGACTATTTACTTATTTATTGCTTTTTGGGTCATGCCTGGCGGTGCACAGGGATTACATCTGGCTTTGCACTCAGGAATTAGTCCTAGCGGTGCTCAGGAAACTATATGGGATGCTGGGAATTGAACCTGGGTTGGCCGTGGGCAAGGCAAATGCCTACCCTTTGTACTATCACTCCAGCCCCAATCGGTTCAGTGTTACTTTAACAAAGCAGAGGGTTTAGAAATTCTTCACTGAATGTATCATGGAAGGAAGTTTATTTTATATGGAGTTTTAAGGTGATAACTCTCTGAAATAAGCCAATAAAGAAGGTGTAGCTTTATTCATCTTTATTTCAAGAAACAAAAAGGGTAAAGTCAAGATGTACAAAAGTAAATATTAAGTTGAGGTGGTTTCAATTGCATGTTAGAAGTACTTGTCATTTAACAATCTAAGAGCTGTGTATAAATAATAAAATAGCCCTATGGGAGGACATATAAAATTATGTACTTGATTCTATTTCATATTACAAATTTTAAAAAGCCTCTACCAATAATAAAATATAAATATATTATATATAGAAGTATAAACAGAGAATATGCATCCAAGATTTATTTAATAGGGATTCATAAGTATTCAGACAATTCAAAAGGATCCACATTTCGTCTCTGCTCAAGTTTCCATGCTATTAAAAAACATAAGCACATGCATGGTTTTACTAAGTATTAAGTACAGGTTTTAGGTGGTGGTGTTAAATCAATGAGACTCTTGTGACAAATGAATGTATGTTCACATGTGGGTTGAATGGCAAGTGAAATTCAAATTCAATATTGTACCTTAAGCATTATATGGCAAAGACAGCAAGTATAATAATATTTTTATGTTGAAGAACAGGGACAACTAAACATGTTTGTAAATAGCGGTGATCCTAAACTAAAGGACATATCTAGCAACAAGTCATGTATACTTCAGTAAGAACTGTATTAAAATTCTGTATTGTACTATGCAAATATTTTTCAATTAAGTCATCAGAAGAAAAAAGTGAGAATTGAATACTCATTTAAATCTTTTTAACCCACTTTGCTCTGAATTCTAGATTAGGAGCAGTTGCCCTATGTGGTAGTCTCTGATATATAAATAAAGCACCCACCTGGCACTAGGAAAAGGAGATTTTTATCCCTCTCACCATGCATATGCACAGATCTCCCAACAGAGCTCCATATGTGGGGTTCTTAACTCCCTTGACCTTTTCGTCCTGATCCTGAGTTTTCATTCATTTTCATTGACTCTTTCCCTTAAATATTCAACAATATTCATCATATTCATATTGATCAGAATATTCAAGATCAATATGCGGAATGTTCTACTGCCTCTATTAACAAAGGAATCAAAAAGAAATAGCCAATTAAAGTTTAACATTTCAAACTGCTCCAGGCAGCATTATATTGAGAACCATCCATTGATCTTACATCCTTAGCATCCAAATGATCTGAAACTTCGTTGCTGAAGGATTATTAAGAAATGATGATCATTGCATGTTATTGGTTAAATTGACATCTATCAAATAGGATGTTATAGACATCCCAATATTAATGGTATGCTGACTCGGGCAAAGAGAGAAGCATTAGGAACAAATCCAATCCCTTGGAGGAAATTTGCTATTGTGAAAAGGGAAGGAAAGAACAAGGACTAGTAAAAAGCAGCCTCAGGTTGGAAGGGAAGCACTTTAAGGTACTTGGCTCATGAATCTTCCTGCCAGTCTAGCTAAGTGTCTAAGGCTAGCTCCTTAATTGCCTGGTTTTATAAGGAATGCTATTTAACATTCCTAATTTTTCACATTTAACTCTAAAATTATAATATATCACCTTCAGGGTGCAATCATAAGATTTAATGGCAAATATATATGTATATATATATTAATCACTTAGCATACTGCCTAAAAGAAATGCAAAAAAGTTGATAGTATGAAAATTTTGTTATTAATTATATTGTGCGCTGTAAAAGTCTATCTGGTAGGGCTGGAGTGACAGAACAGTGATAGCAAAGATTTCGATTCACAGCATCCCATATGGTCCCCCGAGCACCTCCAAAGTAATTCCTAAGTGCAGAACCAGGAGTAACACCTGAGCATTGCTGGGTGTGGCCCAAAAAGCAAAAAAATAAAGTTTATCTTGTGATAAAATGTATATGTCCAAAAAGAACTCCATGAAATGAAACCATTGGAACAAAAGTGATGTATCATAAGATGTTTACTGTAAGAAATTCCTTTTGATTAATTCACTCATTTAACTGGTATTCATTTCTCAACAGTTATTCTAGGGATTGTTCTGGTCATTCAGAACACAAAAATTAATAAAGAAGTCTTGCCCTTAAGGAGAACCTAATCTGTAAGAGAGGGTATGGTATAATTAATTAAGAAGTGAACTAAGGGGAAGTGAACTAAGGTTGTTATGTCAATCTCTTGTTGTCATGGCAACCTGGAAGTAAGGTGACTAACTCAGGTTCCTTGTAGGGTTGTGAACGCCCATTGAGCATAGTACCCAATTTGATTATTTGTTGGGTTGTTTGTTTTATTGGGTCATATCTGGCCATATTTAGGACTTACTCCTGGCTCTGTGCTCAGGGATCACTCCTAGAGGTGCTCAGGGGACCATATTGGGTACCAGAGATTGAACCAGAGTCAGCATCATGCAAGACAAGCTCCCTCCCCACTGTACTATCTCTCCAGCTGTGCACAATAACCAATTTGAATTTTGTAATATGAGTAGACACTCTTCATACTATAAAACAGTGAATATTTTGGATAAAGAGTCAAAATTGCCAAGGCATAAAATAGTATAGTACATAAGGAAGATGGAAACTTCCAGAATGTGTGTAATAAGGAGTTATAGGAGATAAAGATGAAAATGTATTGAAAAGAATTACTATGACAAGTTGAAGTTGTGAGAAATGATGGGCTGAGGGAGGCAGAGTTTAAAAATGAGGAAGCTAAGAGAAATAGCTTTGAAGAAATGTCATGAGAGAACAAGAACTGATCATGGAAAGATGACTGGATCTAACTATAGCAAAGGAAACATCTCACCATTGGATTCATAGAAAAAGGAGTAAGTAAAGATAAGTATAGTTGAGGATAAGCTTAGAGATGGAAGGAGTTCACCAGGAGAGCTTTTCTATTTTAATGTAAAAGAAGCAAGTTTATTCCCCATACTAGGAGTGAGAGCCTGGGCAGAATTGGAAATCTGAAGAGAGGGGAATGAAAGTTTGGACGAATGGTTCTGGGAAATGGCTAAGAAGCTCAAGATAATACGCTTGTGGGTGATTTTTCTCCAGTTCGCTTCTTTTTTTTTTCTTTCTGTTTTTAGGAAAAATAAGACCAAATGCTAACTTGCTCCATGTGCAGTGCGAAAAATGAAAAGAAACACAAGAACTTGAGTGTGCATATGAGAAATGAGTTGGGAAGATCATATTGGAGACCCCAGCTGTGTACACAAAGGCAAGAAGAGGTCAGGAGTCAGTGGAGTCCTGAGTTTGGGGGCACCGAAAGATCAAGGATGACCATAGGGAGGCAGAAAAGATTTGGAGGAGAAGGAGGTCAAGGAGTAGAATAGCAAGGTTTTAGGTCATGATACATAGCAATGCTGCCTCTTGGCTAATCCCATCTGTGGCTCTTGGAGTGAAGGGAACAAAATTCCCTTTTGTTTTTAAAAATGAGAGAATGGGCATTGGATAAGCTGGTTGATCACAGACAACGATTGAGGGTAGCATTGCCAACCTCAACAAATGATAGAATGGACCAGGTCACAAATGATAAAGACCCAGGGAAATGATTACATAGTCATATGACAGGAACTTCAAAGAATGACATGCTTTTGTATGTGTTTCTTTTTTTTTTTTAGAACACAACACTAAAAGAGAAGTTTTAGAACCATATAAAGGTTACCCATTGTGATGCATAATACATGGGATCCAGTAAAATATGATACAAGATCATGAAAATTTTTTTGTTTTGTTTTGGTTTTGGTTTTTAGTTTTGGGCCACAACTGGCTATGCCCAGGGCTTATTCTCAGCTCTGCACTCAGGGATCACTGCTGGAGGACTTGGGAAACCAAGGATCTAATCCAGGTAGGTTGTGTGCAAGGCAAGCACCATACCCACTGGACTATCTCTCTGGCCCTGGAAAGATTTATTAGGGATCATTATATTTTGAAAGTTGAGAGGACCTTCTCAAGAGTCTACTGTAGATGCGGTAATGAGAAAAAAAAAACAGCTGAAAGACTGAAGAGGTTTCAAATATCTGGTGATTCTAGGTGTGGGTGAAGATCAAAAGCACCCAGCATGACCTGGGAGCTTATTAGAAATGTGGGATATCAGACTCCATTCCAGATGGGCTGGATCAAAACCAGGATATTAAAGATAGTCAGGTGACTTGTACCAATTAAAATTCTAGAGGATCACGCTAAAATTAGAGAAGATTACAGATAAAAACGAAAAGAGTAAAAATAAATTATTTCCAGTGATGAAAGAGAAAGAGAGAGAGAGGAGAGAGAAACAGATAGAGACAGAAACAGAGACAGAAACAGAGGCAGAGAGACAGAGAGACAGAGATAGACAAAGAGACAGGAAGAGAGAACAAAAGCAAAAATTTCTGAAGTGGGTGCGCTGCTTATAGTCTTGGAGTTAGTCGGAGAGCCAGGAGACAGAGCCAGAGCTCAGACTTCTCCACTACTGTGTATTCTAAGCATCGGACCATGCTTCCTCCTCAGTCAATCCCTCCTGGCCAGAGAGCGAAGAAGAAAGGATGCCAGAGAACTGGTAATTGTATAGCATTTCCACTATATGGCTCCAGATCCTTGTAATGGACATGTCAAAGCCGACTTTCTCCTCTGAACACTCGGCAGTGACCAAATGAACTGGAGGAAGTGGGAGAAATACCACGAAAAATTCTGGGCTGGGCCTCAGAGACTAATAAATAATTACTAATGGGAAAGAAAACAGAGGGATAGAGAAAGCAAAGTACCAGGCAAGACAGGCAGAATGGATTCTGGCCCACAAGAGGGAAACAGACTGGAAATTAAGTGCAATCAAAAAAAAAAAAAAGAAAGAAAGAAAAGAAAAAAATCCGAATATACCAAAGAGCAGTGACCCAAAGAGAGGAAAAAAGAACAAAGCTTGTTAGGGAAAGCCCAGTTCTCACGTTTGCTCCTTTTACTCACAAAATTTTAGTGACTTATTGAAACAAAATTGGACCATTAAATCATTCAGCATATGAGATTTGCCCCCAAATTAAACGGATTGCATGATTTTTGAATAGTGGATTATTTTTTAAGGAGAGAATTGGAGGGTCTCTGCTTAATTATTCATGTGAGAGAGACTTGAACCCAAGCAGCAGAAATGACCGAATGGAGAAGCATGAGCAGGTGCCATATTGTAATTTGTCTGCCTCTTAAATTATGTAGTGTATGTATCACAATATATTGAACTTAAAACCTGAAGTATGACATTCAGTAAATAATTCATACTGGCTTTTTCATTAAGTGTGAGCTGAGGCTTAGGATAATGATATCCTATTTTAGCTAGTGTCTCATTTAAATACAGATGTGAAAAAGGAATCTCATTATAATTATCCCAGACAAAGAAGGCCTGCATGGTCATATAGAAAACTGGAACACACACAAGTACAAGTACAGCTTCTTCAGGTATAGGCCTAGGATACAAATAAATAATATATGGACTTCTTTCAAAACATGATTTGGTTCAACTTTCTCTTGGCTAGCAAAGCTCTAAAACATGAATTAATGAAAGGAATTTTCTTCTCAAGGAAGATTCTGGGTGGGGGGTGGTGCTGGAGAGATAGCACAGTGGGTAGAGCGCTTGCCTTGCACGCGGCCGACCTAGGTTCGAATCCCAGCATCCCATATGGTCCCCTGAGCACTGCCAGGAGTAACTTCTGAGTACAGAGCCAGGAGTAACCCCTGTGCATGGCTAGGTGTGACCCAAAAAGCAAAAAAAAAAAAAAAAAAAAAAAGGAAGATTCTGGTCCTAAGAAATGTTCCTAGGACTTCATGAATAATTGATTCACAAGGTAAACAGCCTTATCATTCTTTTCAGGATTCTACAGGGAATTTATAGCCCAGAAGTAAATGTTTGTTACCATGTCACTTGTGATCTAGTTCTGGGAGACAGGACCTGCATATTTGAATAATGAAATAACTATGGAAAGAGACTATGTATGCGCCATTTCAAATAATCTGTATCTTAGCTTTTACTGACTGACATTGCCCAAATATGTTGATGATTTTGCAGAAAGGAAGGCTGATGTCTCTATAAAAATATTTTTTTTTGGTTTGGTAGACTTTTGGGACATACCCAGCAGTGCTCTGTGCTCAGGGATAATTCCTGGAGGGGCTCTGGGGATTATCCCATGTAGGGATTGGACCAGGGTTGTCTATATGCAAGTGCCCTACCCTCTGTACTATTGCTCAATACCCAAACATTTCAACTGGAAGAATTTGGTATTAGTTAAATGTTTCTCACTCATCGTGTCTGCTATCATATTGCTTGTAATATCTTATTTTGCCATAGGATGAACAATCAAAATGTTCAACTGATGGCTGAATTATGTGGAACTATTTAAGAATATGCGTTAAGAGACATGATTTCCTTATGTTCTTTATCCAAGGCATCTCATGTTTGATATCCTAAAGCTCTAAGGGAAGTCAAGATGCAACTGTATTAATAGAATGGATAAAAGAAGGTCATCAGTCTATAGTACTCCAAACTAAGTTGTTTCTAAGTGTGTGATACCTATAGACATGCTTTTCACCTTGATCTTGATTTATTCATTTAAACTATATGGATAGGTTGAGAGACTAAGAAATATGAAGTACTTCTGTCTTATAACAGAAAATGAATAGCAACTATTTGTGAGCCTATACAGAATGAAGTTTCAAGGGAGAGAGAAAAATAAATGTATGAAGAGCTTAATTTTGGGAGACTTCGAAGTTAGACTTAGGAACTCAAAGGTAATGAGCAATTTGTGGGAATATTTGGAAAGATATAAAACGGAACAAAAGATAGTCAAAATACACATTTAGGTGATAACTCTAATGTGAAGTGTTAAATATGTTGCAGAGCAAAGGGTCAGTGATTAGTTGACCCACATAAGATGCTACTGCCATGAATTTCAAGTGTAAGATAAAAGTACTTGAACTAACTTAGTAATGATGGGAGCTTACTATCTCCACCTCTCAAATTTAAGTCAGTTCTTAATTGATGGTGCTCTGACTTACTTTAGTCAACATATCCCAAACAGAATTTATTATATTACTCCAAAACCCCATCATTCTCTTATAGTTTCCACCACTTACAATGCCAGCAAAACGAGAAACTCCCCAGTGAAGCCTTATTCCTTCCTCTGTTGAGACTTCTGTCATCTAATGAACATCAAGTCTTTATTATTTAACACATTTCCTAAAAAAAAGTCAAACTTTTTAAATATAACCCATATGGCATCCATGTTAGCTTTACCTACTTCATCTGACATTTTTCAATCACTTAGTTGCCCTCTTGTTTAGTAATAGCAAGATAGTTGAGCAGTTCAACTTTTAAACCTTTATGCCAAATGGCTAGGGTTCAAATTTGGGTTTCCGTACACCTTAGCTACAGGGTTATAGATACTTTTCTTTCTCTCTGCCTTCATAGCTTCATATATCACATGGTAAATTATAGCAGGGCATACTTCTTACGACTGTTGGGAAAATTAAGTTGGCTATTTGTGCAATATTTAGAATGGCACCTGGCAGATATTAGGTGTAAAATTTTGTTTTTGTTAAAATTAAAAAGATTATACCTTCTATATCACCGTAAGTTTTAACTCTGCTCTTTTTTTCAAACTCTGGAGCAACCTCAAAGTGGGTAGGGCATTTGTCTTGCAAGCGGCGAACATGGCCGGCCCAAGTTCGATTCCTCCGCCCCTCTCGGAGAGCACGGCAAGCTACCGAGAGTATCTCACCCACATGGCAAAGCCTGGCAAGCTACCCGTGTTTGATACGCCAAACACAGTAACAAGTCTCACAAGGTTACTGGGCCCGCTTGAGCAAATCGATGAACAATGGGAGGACAGTGACAGCGACTGTATGTTGAACACTAAACTAACTGACTTATAAAAATTTTTGCTGTATCAAACTTGGTTATCCAGCTCATATTCTACTACCCCTAGTCTCACAATTTAAAAGGTAAAGGTAAAGGCCCTCCCGTTGATCGTCGATTTGCTCGAGCAGGCCCAGTAACGTCTCCATTGGAGACTTTGTTGTTACTGTGTCTGGCATATCGAATACTCTCGGTAGCTTGCTGGGCTCCCCGGGAGGGGCGGAGGAATCGAACTCGGGTCGGCCATGTTGGCCGCTTGTAAGGCAAACGCCCTACCCGCTGTGCTATCGCTCCAGCCCACAATTTAAGTCCAAATAATATTGATTACATTGTAGTTCCCCAAATCTACACACTTAAGCATGTCTTTCTGGTTCTTCTTGGAATAGTCTGCTTGTCTTGCTCCCATTTCTTTTCTTCAATACTGTTTACTCATTCCTGATGCTAGCTTAGACATCATTTTTTCCAGGAAGCCTTTGTTAATGTCCAGGTTGGTCTAAGTGCCTCTCCCCTCCACCTAAAGATAATTTTATCACAGCATGAATTGTTTAGTGCTGAAGTCATCTTTATGATCTTACCCTTAATTCAGAAAAAAAAAAAGACTTCTTGAAGCAGGACTTAAGTTTTATTCATCTTTAAATCCCACAGAGATGAGGTCCATATTAGTTCTAAGGTTGATTTTCAGGGAAATTTATTGAAATAAGAGAAAAAAATCCACAATTTTGACAATGATTTCTGGTGGACACAATAAAAAAAACAAGAGGGAGATTAGAAGTTGATTCCAAGGTTTGAAGTTCAAGTTACCACAGGATCAAGGTCATATTTATAGAAATAGGGAAGTCAGAAGGAGGAACTTCTTTGATGGAAAAGAAAGAAAAGCAAAAGTTCTGATGAGTTAACTTTTAAACAAACTGGAATATGCCAACAAATCACACAGTTAGAAATATAGGATGTGTGGTAGTGGAAAGAAGTGGTAAATTTGAAATTGCAAATGTTTTTCTTATTTTGCTTAATAATGCTGCACAACAAATCACAAATCTCAATGTTTTATAACAGCAACATCCTATCAAACACATAGGATTGCTCACTAAACACGTCACCTCTAAGTTAGCTGATACATGATTTGTTGCTCTTTATCAGGATACATATGGGTCTGTCCTCATGACAGAAGGTCAGAATAAGAGGAAGCACAGAGTCAACTATGCAAGCACATCTAAAACCTACATATATGGATGTGACTTATATAATACTCCCCAAGCAAGTCATATGGCCAAACCTGAAGTCTATGACATAGAGAATCCTGGAAAGGGAGGGAATAAGATATAGACTAACAAAGGGAATAGTTGGAATTATGTGTAACTATGTATTCAAATCTGATTATATATTCCATTTCTATTTGGAAGGAAAAGAGAAACTGAAGGGAAGATGAAAAGAAATATCTCAAACGTAAAGGTTGTCAGAGTTAATGAGGATATATGGAATCACATTTAAGCCAAAGAACATAGCCAACAAAGTCAACATAGTCCAAGGAATGGTGAGCATGTAACCCAATACGACAATAAAATAAAATCAGGTGATTTTCGAGAAGATAAGTGGAATACATGAAAGAAAATGTGTCACCACATTTTTGTATATACTTCTGGTCAGGTTATACTTGACTAATCTCAGATTAGAATGGCATAATGAGATTACTTTGAATGGTTTTGGACACCAATTTACATAACAGTTGAATTATGTAGCCCCAAAGATAAGAAACTAATCTCTCTTAACACAGCATTAATACCTATGAGATATTAGAGAAGTTATCATAAAGAAATGTGGTGAGACCTCCAAGCTCTGGATTAGATTGATAGACAAAATGCCCTATAGTAGCTTAAAATTACTAGAAGGCAATTTTTTCTTCAATTAAGAAATAATAAAGCTAAGAGAAGATACCATAGAGAATAGCCAACAATGGAATGCCAGTTTTCATAAAATAGACTATATTTAACTCCATTTGAAACAGAACCTAAATAGTTAGATATCCAATAACAGATCCATTCTTATCCCTTCAAGGTATAAATTATATAGTTTTATGATTATCACATAAAATACATTGGTGAAAATATGTACAATTTACTTAAAATATTCTGTTGAAATAATGTTGGATTATTATATAATGAATATTTTAGGTGCCTTATAAATATAACTATCTATATACATTATAGTCCCCTCAGAATATCTAGCTTCTATTTAATATTTATTATAGAGTTGATCCCCTCTATGGAATTTGCCAATCCTGAACTTACTTTATCGTCTGCTGGGATCCATTTGATCTCATAATCTGAGTGTATTTTAGTCTTTGTTTTTATTGCTTAAGGTGTACAGATGTATAATTTGATATCTATATATAATACATTATAATTACATTTAATTGTCTGGTTTCAGTTCAACACCATAAAATTCCCCCCTTTATCTGATTAATTTTTCTTAGAAGAGATAACTTATTTTTAATACATTAGAGACCCTATTTTTATTTTTATTTGTTCTGACTTTTTTTAATCAGTAAAGTTTTGTTTTATGATAACCAGTAGCCTCATATATAACTCTCTATACATGAAGCCCTGCTTGAGATTGTTACTTAAATTGATACTTAAATACTTTACAAAATCTTTTTCCTCTTCTCTCTTTTAGTATTTTTTAATTTTTATTTTACATTTTTATTTTATGTATGCCTTAATTCTATGGCTTGTTAATTTTCTAGTTTAATTTTTTTTTTTAATTGAATCACCTGGGCTGGAGCGATAGCACAGCGGGTAGGGCGTTCGCCTTACAAGCGGCCAACATGGCCGACCCGAGTTCGATTCCTCCGCCCCTCTCGGAGAGCCCGGCAAGCTACCGAGAGTATTTGATATGCCAGACACAGTAACAACAAAGCCTCCAATGGAGACGTTACTGGGCCCGCTCGAGCAAATCGACGATCAACGGGAGGGCCTTTACCTTTACCACCATGGGCTGGAGCGATAGCACAGCTGGTAGGGCATTTGCTTTGCATGCAGTTGATCAGGTTGACCCAAGTTCGATTCCTCCGCCCCTCTCAGAGAGCCCAGCAAGCTACGGAGAGTATCTTGCCTGCACGGCAAAGCGTGGCAAGCTACCTGTGACGTATTAGATATGCCAAACACAATAACAACAAGTCTCACAATGTTACTGGACCCGCTTGAGCAAACCGATGACCAACAGGGTGGGGGAGGCAGTGATAGTGACAGTGACAATGAATCAACACGTGATACAATTACACAACTGTTCACTACCATGGTTCAGTCATACAATGTTCCAGCACCCATCCCTCTACCAGTGTACATTTCTTACCACCAATGTGCCCAGGTTCCCTCTCACCACCCCATGACCTCTCTCTCTCTCTCTCTCTCTCTCTCTCTCCCTCCCCTTTGGACATTATGGTTTCAAATACAGATACTGAGAGGTTATCAACTTCATTTCTTTTCCTACTTTTAGCATGCAGTTCTTATCCAGAGTGATACTTTTCTCTTAATTTGTATGCTCTTTTCATTGGTGATTAGTCTACTACTTTCTCGATGAGATTTTTTTTTTGTCTAAAGTGGGGTTTCTTCCTTGATGAGAACATAATCTGGTCTTTCATTACCTGTCTCAGTATTAGTTCTTTACCTTATATTATTTCACATGTATTTAGTTCGTTGTGTCCTTGGAAAGTGGTAACTTCAGTTTCTTCCTATGATAGCATCTTATACTAGCACATTCACAAATATTTAGTTTTTAGTTTTTATTTTTAGTCCTCAAGTCCTTACAAATAACCTATCTGCTCTATAGAATATGTGTTTTCAAGTACCTGAATACTTTTATTGTAATTTTATCTTCAGAGAAGACATGTCAGAGTTCTAATGCCCAAAATATTACTTTATTTAGAAATAGACCCTTTACAGAAGTAATTTGTTAACATGAAGTCACACTGGAATAATATTTGCCCTTAATTCAATATTGCTGATGATTTTGCAAGAAGAAAAATAGAGATGCAGAAAGAGAGGATGCTATGTGGTATTGGAGGCAAGATGACAGTGCTTCAGTAATAGCCAAGGTTGTTAGAAGTTACTACAGCTAGGAAGAAGCAAAAGTATTCCCCCAGATACATTTCAGATGGTCTATGTACCTGCCAACACCTTAATTTTAGAATTCTAGTCTCAGAATGTGAGAAATTGTGTTTCTGTCCTTTATGTCACCAAGTTTGTTGTGTCTTGTTATGACAGCCTTAGAAAGCTAGTAGCCTGAGGTATATTTTTGAAAGCAGCAACTTAGATGCTGCAATGTCTGCTAATGTCTTTGTTTTAAGTATTTTTAATTAGTCAAGGATTTTTTTCTTAAAACTGAAATCACTTATGAGAATAACGATTAATATCATTTTATCACCCTAAAGATCAGTAAAATGTGTGGCCAGTAGAGTAACATCAGTAGAGTTCCTTCTTAGAACAAATTGAACAATGAAACTTTCCTCTAAAAATGGTTTATATAAAACTTGCTTTTAAGGATTGTCCTTGCTAGTATTATTCACATAGAATATCTTTGTTTTAAAGAGTTGGGCTCCAGTATGAAGTAAATATTTCTAGGAACTGAGGAAATTTCCTTGAGGTGTTTTAGAAGTGTAACATCTTTAAGGAGAGAGGAAAAAATATAGACTCTCATTTGATTAAATAAAAAACTTTCACTTATTATTTTATATGAAACTATGACGGAAATTTTACATTGCATTATTTACGTGTCCTTGGAAATATCTTGGTTTTTGGAAGTTACAAAGCAAAGGACAAAAAAACCTGCAATTGAATTAAAAAGAGTATGATTTGGAGAAAGGTGTTTAGAACTGCATAATTTGTACTTAGAAGCTACTTAGAAGATGAGTGCACACACAAGTACATTTGTGGCACATGAAGAACAAGACACAGTGAGGTCTAGAAGTGGAGTAACTCTTACAATCAGTAATAAAATTTACAAGGGTAGACCCATAGATATTTCCAAATCCAAGCAGAACAATCATGGAACATGTTCTACTAAACTCATCAAGAGTTGTTTAAATGAACACTGCATGCTTCTATTGACTACAGTCACCTTCAGGTAACACATGATATGTCACATAATTATGGCATACAGACATTATTCTCCTAGAATTCTAGATAAGGCAAGAAAGTTCAAAACAGATACTTTCATTCAGGATTAAATGGCAGAAAGATGTCAGTACACAATTCTCATCCTTCCTAATGACTTACAACATATACTATTACAACACCAAAAATAATGTAATCATGTGTTACCTGATAGAAGAAAAATCCATTTCAGTTCAACTGTTGTCATAAAATTTTAATCATCTTGATGTGTAGCCATTTTGCATCAGTCTTCCCTTTAGAAAATACCAAGACCTGTGTATCCTTAGAGAATAAAGAAGTTTGCAAACACTTTGAGAATCTGGAGGCAAGTCAATGCTGAGTCATAAGAAAGTTTCTTCCTTGTCTTATTGTCAGTGACTTTGCCATTGAAAAGAAAATCTTATTGCTGCTATATTTTGGTATCTTCGGTACCGTGTAGAACTGACCTTGCAACTTCCAGATTCCCTCCATATATACCCTCTTTCCACTCTGACTTCCCATCACCTCCTAAGAATGGACATTGATGATTTCCCAAGTTGATTCTGTCACCAGGCTCCCCATAAGGATAGAGAGGCCTGTGCTCCAAGAAAACAGCCATAGGCAGCTCAGATAAATATGAATGAGTAAATTTAAACAAAGTGAGAAATCGTTTCCTTGGTATGTGATGTCCTCATAAATCACCATCATATTCATAGCAGCATTTCTGCATAAAATTGCCTACAGATATGTCAGTTTTATATGTTTACGCTAACCCTTTTCTTTAATAATTAATATTCTCCAGAAAATGCTTAAGGCTAATTGGGTTAGAGATATAGAAGAGTGGGTGGCCTTGCACTCAGCCAACCTGGGCTAGGTCCCTAGCATCCCAATATAGGCACCAGGCACCAACAGGAGCGATTACTGAATGCAGAGTCAGGAGTAACCCTGAGAATCACCAGGTTTTCCCCACAAAAAAGACTAATAATAAAGCTTACTATAATGTTTTCATTGTCAATATGTTCTTAGAAACAAAAATCCCATTGTGATTTTATTCTTTTTTTTCTTTAAAAGTTTTATTAAAGGCACATAAGGCATGATTATTACCACAATAAGATCCATATATAAAATAAAATGTAATGTAATATACTTTAAATTTCAGTTTAGAATTTAATTGTGTAAATGAGAATAAGCATTTTATTATATTTTATTTATTTTTAAAAAATTTTTAAGTTTAATTTTTATTAGTGAAACACCATGAGGTACAATTGCAGACTTACAAACTTTCATGCTTGGGCTTCAGTGTGTTTTTATTCTTGACAAAAAAAATATGCAAGCTTGGGGGGTATGGTGCCGCCAGCAGGTCAGTCTGTACTTGTGAGGCGAGTGCATTAACAGCCTGATGGCGCCTTCAGACTTCCAGATACCCCCAAATTGCTGCTGTGCCTTTGGCCAGACCCCAACAATTTGGGGCAAAGTTTACCAAGAAAGTAAATGGCCAAAAGTTAGGTATGTGGGAAACACACCCACAAACCACTTCCGGCTCAGCTATATAATTGGAGGCATGGCCTCTCTGGTTCCTGATTGAACTGCTTAATGGCCATGATCCCAGAGACTCAGAAACAAATCTCAAAACCCAGCAGCTTTTGGCAGAATTGCGTCTGGTCCCTGCAGTAGGTTACCAGTGCCGGGCCAACCCAGGTGGGAATAGGTTTTGTGCCTTGGCCTGTTCCCCCCAGTGGCCCAGTGGCTGCCATCCTTCAGAAGGATGACCCCAAGTCATCGCCCATGAACAGCCTCTCTGGCTCCTGATCAAGCTGCTTAATGGTCATGGTCCCAGAGATTCAGAAACAAATCTTGAAACCCAGTGGCTTTTGGCAGGAATGCGTCCGGACCCCACAGTACATTACTGTCACCGGGCCACCCCAGGGAGGGAAGGGTGTTGGAAAGACTAAAGAACTACACAGTTTGGGAGAAAGTAAGGAGATATGATATGTAAATGGAACATAAACTCCCAGATTAGATGCCGGAAAATTAAAAAAACATTACTGGGAAATAGTACAATTTCAAAACATCTTTAGATGAGTTAATTTCATGCCAATTATGTTTTTCTCTCTTGATCATGAAATCCTGGTCATCTAAAAGTTAACATCATTTGAAAAATCAGTAGTCAGGGTATCATGACAGGCACTTTTGACACCGATCTTGTAATTATTCAATAACCAAAAAATTATTTCAACTAAAGCTATTTATTTTTAAGTTCTCCTTGGTAGGGAGTGAGATCCTAAAATCAGTCTGAGATGGGAAAAAAATCAGATTTGATTTGAAAAATCAGATTGGTTCAGTTGGAACCTCAGCTCTGCCTCTTCTGAACTGTGCTTCTTAACACATTCCCAAAACCTCTCTGAGCTTGAAATTCTTTCTTAGTTACCAAGTAGGAATAACAATTATCACTCCTTAGGTTTGTTTCAAGCAGAGAGTATTTCTTGTGATTGTGCCCAATTTTGTGACACAGTGCCTCACAGTCTATTACCTTTCTAGGAATATTTTGACCTTATTAAAATTATATTAGAGAATACATGATTTAACTGGCAAAAATATATACTATATATTATATACATGTATATAATATACATATATTATATATTATATATTATATATATACTATATATTATATACATTTTAGTTGCTATGATTTATAAAGTTGTTATTAGTAGAGTTTCAGACATACAGTGTCCCAACAAAGAGCCCACCATCACTGTCAACTTCCCTCCACCAAAGTCCCCAGATTTCTTACCATCCCCAGCCTGTCTACTTAATAGGCACATTTTAAAGTTTTATTATTATAGTTTGGATTCCATTCTTACAGTATTGTTGCTTCTGTGGTTTATATATATATATATATATAGATACACCATACTTCTACACCACTAATGTGCCTGAGACCCCTGCCCCATGCCCCTGTTACCTCCTATCCACCTCTTCTTACTCCCCCACTCAATTTCTCTTCTCCACTGATCTCATTTCTATAAGGTCAAGAGTTTGCCCCTCTTTGATACCTTGCATTCTCTTTTCCTATTCTTCTTATTTTTTTGATCTAAGAGTACTGCTATTCAGTCATTGGTTAAGCTGATTGAATTGGGCATTAACTCCACAGGACTTTTTACAATTTTTTGAAATTGAATATCCATGAGATAGACTATTACAAAGCTGTTCATTATTAGGTTTCAGTCATACAATGATCCAACACTCATTCCTCCACCAGTGCATATTTCCCACCACCAATGTTCCCTGTTTCCTGCCACCATCCCCCAACATCTCACCCTCTACCCCCAGCCTCCCTCTATGGGAGGTACTTTCCTTCTTACTCTTTCCCTCCTTTTCCTTTTGTGAATTATGGTTTGCAATACAGGTGTTAAGAGGTCATGGTGTTTGTTAAGGACATACAGTATTTTTACTGGAACAGAAATGCTGAAGTAGCTTTCATCTGGGTAGCCGCTTTGGGGTGTGGATGTGACTGTCAGTGCTTCTCCAGGAGTATTGGGAAGTGGGGGGAAGTAACCCATTCCAACTTCGAGAAAACCTGAAGATTTCAGTCACAAAAACTGCATACCTGAATTTTCAGCAGATTATATCTTGGTGAGGTCCATTCTGAGATGGTGGAGTCAGGCCGTGGGTATGGCTGTGATTTTGGATTGTGGAAGCCAGCAGCTGCCATAGGCTCTGCTTAGGTGGGATCCTAGCCAACTAATGGACCTCCAATTTACCCTGGTCTGTTCAGCCATGCGCGAGTCCAGGATTAACTGCAGCTTTTGATCTCTTTCAAGATTTATTTACAGGTCTCTGAAGCAAGGCCAGTAGTAGAGCTTACACGGTGGCACTGGAGTTGGTTCGTGGGGGCAACTGCCAGTGCTTATAGGAGTATAGGGAAATGGGGGGAGGTAACCCATCCCAATTCTGAGAAAGCCTGGAGATTTCAGTCATAAAACCTGTATACCCAAATTTTCAGCAGATTAAATCTTGGTGAGGTCCCAAGATGGTGTAGTCAGGCCTGGGGTATGGTGGCAAGTTTGGATTGTGGAAGCAAGCTGGGGGATCTGCTTTAGTGGGCACCAGACTAATCCCCCAACACCACCCTCTGATTTACCCTGGTCTGTTCAGCCATGCTCGGGTCCTAGATTAACTGTGGCTTTTGATCTATTTTGAGATATATGGGTCTCTGAAATAAGACCAATAAAAGAGCTTGTATAGCTGAACCAGAGATGTTTTGTGGGCATGACTCCCACATACCTACCTTTTGGACATTTAAATTCTTGGTAAATTTGGCCCCCAATTCTTGGGTCTGGCCAAAGGCATAGTGGCAATTTGGGGGTATCATGAATCCTGAAGGCATCATCAGGCTGCTGATGCACTCTCCCTGCAGGTACTGGTTGACCAGCTGGCGGGACCATACCCCCGAGTCTTCCTATTATTCTATATAGCATAGATAAGTGAGATCATCCAGTATTTGTCTTTCTTCTTCTGACTTAACATGATGGAACTCCAATTCCAACCAAACTGCATATTTTATTTTGTATATATACTGCATCCTAATTATCTATTTGGCTGTTATTGGACACCTCAGTTGATTCCATACTCTAGCTATTGTACTATGTGTTGCAATGAATAATGGTGTGCATATGTCCTTTTGAATGAATATTTTTGTGCACTGTGGGTAGATGCAAAAAAATGGAATTGTTGGGTCATGTGGAAGTTTCATGCTTACTTTTTAAAGAAATCTCCATATTGTTTTCTGTAGGGGTTGAACTATATAACATTCTCGCCAGTAGTGAATAATTTTTTTTCACCATATATCTGCCAACACAAATCACAAATTGCTCCTGGTTTTTTTTTTGTTTTTTGTTTTGTTTTTGAATGTGCTATTCTCATTGCTGTGAGATGATGTCTCATTGTTGTTTTGATATCTCTGATCATAAGTGACAAGGAACTTTTTTCAGAAGGTTTATATTTTCTAAAGATAACCCCAGATTTATCTACAACTTTGCCACACTTCTATCAAGAAGTAGAAGTGAGGCACAAGCTCTCTAGGAGTGATTCCTGAGCACAGAACCAGGAGTAAGTCCTGAGTACTGCTGGGTGTGACCTCCACCCCCTGAACCAACTCCATCCCCCCAAAAGTAGTAGATTCTATTTGCCCTCTTTTTGTATTTGGACAACTTTCATAAATCCCTTGCATATAGAATATGATGGAAGTGAAATGAGGTCTGAGGGGGCTGGAGTGATAGCATAGCGGGTAGGGTGTTTGCCTTGCATGCAGCTGACCCGGGTTCAATTCCCAGCATCCCACATGGTCCCCTGAGCACTGCCAGGAGTAATTCCTGAGTGCAAAGCTAGGAGTAACCCCCGAGCATCGCCGGGTGTGACGCAAAAAGCAAAAAAAAAAAAAAATGAGGTCTGGAAAGTGCAGTGTACTTTAGCCTGTTCTCTAAGGATGCTCACTCTTGGAACCCAGCCATGATGCTGTGATGAAATCCAAGGATGAAATCCAAGCAGCTCATGAAAAGGCCCGTGTGGAAAGGAACAAAGGTTGATGACCATTTCCCCAGCTGATCTTTCATTTGACAGCCAGCACCAACTTGTCAACCAAGTGAGTGAATCATTTTGCAAGTACATCTTGCACCCTAGGCAAGCCACTCAGCTGAAGTCACATGAAGAAGGCATGCCTGCCACTTATCAAGAGCTTTCCAAATCACACATTTGTAAGCAAAAGAATTATACTGTGACCATTTTAAACCAGTAACACAATCAAACCTGCGAACACATTATGATGGCACAAATTTCTAAAGTAGGGACCTGGAATGGGAATTATTTTTTCCTTTTTTTTTTTGGCTTTTTTGGGGTCACACCCGGCGATGCACAGGGGTTACTCCTGGCTCTGCACTCCGGAATTACTCCTGGAGGTGCTCCAGGGGCCATATGGGATGTTGGGAATTGAACCCGGGTTGGCCCCGTGCAAGGCAATCACCCTACCTGCTATACTATCACTCCAGCTTCCGGGAATGATTTCTTTTCAAATGTGGGCAGAGTTAAGAACTGGAACTAGTAAATTCAAAGGAGCAGTGAGTGGACTTGAAGAGTGAGTGTTCATCTTTCTCTCACATCAAGAAAACTGAATAGTAGAATTTGCCCGAACAAAATGAGAACACCTAAGACGAACAATAAAGAAGAACAGAGAACTCTGCTTGGGATATCCAGGTTCTTAGTCAGAATCCATTAGAATCCTAGAATCCATTAGATTCTAGGTCTGGTCTTTTCAATAAAGTTTGTAGATTTGTGGGATCAGCTAATTGTGCCTCTCTTTCTGTCACCTCTTGGTTTAAATGAATTTAAAAACATATTCCAAATGACAGGATACGAATTCAAATTCAGTATCAGCATTTTGTCATCCAGATGGAGCAGTTCTGGTATTTTGTGTCTGAGGAAGGCTTTGCTCTGGTCAAAGGGCAAAGGTAAGTTGCCTACTTCTTTACTTCCTCAACTAGAACTTGCCTACAGGAAAGCCTGGGTTCATGGAGCAGATAGCACCTGGGCATCTGCAGTGTCGGTCATTGCCTGCCTGGCTCACAGCCCAGGGAGCAGCCCCTACATTTCCAAATCTGTCTGTAAAAGGCAATCTCACCTGACCTCTAGCAGGTGTGTCCTTGCTTTAGGGAAACAGAAACAAATCCAGTGAGTAGCTGTAGAAGGGAACTGCCAGAGATAAAGCTCAGTCAGTGCATGAAGAGAATAAACAGTGCCAGGTTTTACCATCAACTCATTCCCCATCAACGAGAGAGGCATCGGGCAAGAGCCAGGGGAGAAAAGCAGATCCAACCCATACCTTCTGCCAAGGCAAATACTCTAGTTAAGGTCCAAGACAAGAGCTTGGGAGACTAGAGAGGTGTTATGAAAAACAGCATGTGCTTGAGTGCATAAATGTTTCTCAAATTTGATTCAGCATCACAATGACCAGGACCTGTTGTTAAACTCAAACTTTTTAGGCATCACTGACTGGATTTTCAATCCTAGAATTTTCAACTAATTCTAGGATGACACTGAGAAAATTGCATTTCTAAAAAGTTCAAGTTGAGAGTGATTCTCTTGGTTAGGAATCAAATTTTGAGAATTTTGGTCCACTCACATCTACAGTTTAAAAGGCACTTGACCACAGCTTCTTTCATCTAAACTTAAGCTCATTTGTCATTGATAGTCAAGAGAACAAAAACTGGTGAGAACCGAAGATCTTACTTAAGCTTATACTAAGCAAAACACCTAGGCTTCAAATTCAGTCTTTTGGTAGTAACTAGAATTGAACTATTTTCTGGAATAGGTAGCAACACAACAAGAGAAATCCAGGTTCCTTTATTTAACAATCAAAGGTATATATTTTTTCACACTCGGTAAAAATGCTGGAGCGATAGCACAGTGGGTAGGGTGTTTACTTTGCACGCGGCCGACCCTGGGATACCTGGGTTCAATTCCTCCACACTTCTCGGAGAACCCGGCAAGCTACAGAGAGTATCTCGTTTGCACGGCAAAACCTGGCAAGCTATCTGTGACATATTCGATATGCCAAACACAGCAACAACAAGTCTCACAATGGAGATGTTATAGGGCCCACTTGAGCAAATCGAGGAACAACGAGAGGACAGTGACAGTGACATCTCTAATTTCACTGTTCCTTTAGGAAGATTACTTGAGAAAATATCAAACATATATTTTCTATATATTAGAAAAAATAGGGAAATGTTGCTTGCCATTTTTTTTAACATCCACTCAGAGAGTAAGAGATTTTAATCCCCACAGAAACAAACAAGGTTATGATCATAGCCATTGACTTACCCTCAAATAGGTAAAATTTGGCATCACTGGAAAAGGAGTGAGAAAAAGTAGTGGGAGTGTTTCCTAGTTGTGGCTGGTAATTCTTGTTTAAATGAGTTTGTTTTATACATCAAAAGTCTTACAAAGAATCTGTCTACAAAGAATCTGTCTACAAAGGTGCTATTTCAAGCAATATTATTTGGCTTGGGCTGGAGCGATAGCACAGCGGGTAGGGCGTTTGCTTTGCACGCGGCCCACCCAAGTTCGATTCTTCCCTCTCAGAGAGCCTGGCAAGCTCCCTGTGGCATATTTGATATGCCAAAAACGGTAACAACAATTCTCACAATGAAGATATTACTGTTGCTGGCTGGACCAAATCGATGAACAGGACGACAGTGCTGCAGTGCTATTATTTGGCTTGAAGTTATGACAGAAAAGTTTTCATTACTTTTCCTGACAACCCCCTCTGCCCCAATTAATAGATAGTGGCAGAGAGAGAGACAGAGACAGGGAGACAGAGAGAGAGACAGACAGAGACAGAGACAGACAGAGACAGAGACAGACAGACGAAGACAGGCAGAGAGAGACAAAGGACAAGACAAAAATCAAGGGATTAAGAGGTCATGAGTTTATCTGTTCACTTTGCCATGTCTCCTTTTCCGTGCTGCTCAAAGGAAAACAAGAACCCTTGTGGTTATTTCCAATTATTTCACTTCAACTTTTATGATGCGTGATTATTTGTGTTGGATTTTTTTTACAGCAATCTCCTCTTATAAGTAGGCCCTGTTACCCTAACCAAGTATTTCTAAACCAAAATATCTCAATTATTTTGATTTTCTTGAAAATTAGTTTGAAAGCTGCATCTAATACACATACAAAAGTATTGTGATTAACAAAATGCCCAGCTTTGCTTTGTTTCTGTGACGTGTGTGTGTGTGTGTGTGTGTGTGTGTGTGTGTGTGTGTGTAAAAGAGGGTGGTGACTCAGGCTACAAACGCTCTTTTAATTTTTTTGCAGTCTTTATTATATTATAACATGCTTGCAGAAAAAGTACACACATTTTTAAGTGCAAATTGATGAATTTTCACAAACAAAACACATCTGAACATCAGAACAATAAACAGAATTGTACCAGCTCCCTGGATGCTCTTATTGTACTCTGGGTCACTACCCACAAAGAATAACCAAGATTGCTGTTTTAACACTTTATATGAGCTAGAGGCATGTAGACAAATGGATCGTATGTTTTGTATGCTTTTTAACTGGCTTATTTTTCTCAACATAACATTTATGTGAAGCATTCATATATTTACATGTTTTGCACGTATATTTATATATATATTGTTCACTCTATTGCTGTGTAGTAGTCTGTGGTGTGAATTTATTGCAATTTATTTATCCATTTTATTGTTGATGGGTACTTAGATCATTTTCAGACTGGAGTTATTATAAATAGCACAGCTGTGAACTTTCTAGCATATTCCTTCGTATACAAACATATGTGTTTCTATCTTGCATAAACCCAAGACTGGAATTGTGACATCACAGTTTTTCATATGTTCTATTTCAGTGCATACTGCCAAACAAACTTCCAAAATGGCATTATCAATTTACACCACTCTGAGCAAAGTATAGGAATGTGTTTGCTCTATATTCTTGCCAACACTAAGTATGGTTGGTATTTTTCATTTCAGTCATTGTGGTGAAGGTAAGGTTTCTAATTCACTTTAGTTTTAATGTGTAGATGCTGGATATTTTGTTAGTGTCTTTGTGAAGTGCCAGTTTAAGTCTTTTGTCAGAATTTCTATAACTGCCTTAATCTCTCCTCTGTCTTCTCTACCTTTGTTATTCTTTTAAGACTACATCTTATTTCCATTAAACATGTCCAGCAACAGTAAGTGAATATACTGGGGCATTTTTATGCATTGAAATACTATTCAACAATAAAAATAAATGATATCAAGATGCCTATAATAGCCATGTAACTAAAAAACATGGTCCTAGGCAAAGGCAACAAAAACCAAAAAAATATATACACTGCAATTGTGTTTATATGACATTCTAGAAGAAGTAAAACTTTTATAGTTACAGAAAACAGATCAGTGGTTTCCTGGGGTTTGAAGACATTATTAACTGAAAAAGGGACATGGGGGGGCACTTTAGGGTGATGGAAATGTCCTGTCTTAATTTCAGTAGTGGTTACATGGATATATACATTTGTCAAAATTCTTTGAACTGTACACTTAAAATGGGTAATTTAATTATGTTAAATTATACTAGAATATAATTGATTAAAAAGAAAACATTTACTGAGCCATACCATGTGTAACCCCTAGGAGATGATCAAATTAGGGGTTTTTTTTTGTTGTTGGCCACAGAGATCAGTCAAGTTGCCCAAACACACACATAATTCCACTGGAAAGTCGTGTCTCCCTAGAAGGAAATGCAAATCGCCAACATCTTTGGAAAGAACTGTTTTGATTGAAGACATCACAAAAGCCTGGTTCTGGCTACTTTGGCCACCTTCTACCCACAAATGGTTTTGTTTCCGCTCCCTTATGGCCGCCTGCCAGTCATCCTGCAAGCCAGCCAGCACACTTAATAAGCTGGCCCATCACCATGTTTAAAGTATACAAGGAGAACACAGGCATGGCCAACCGTGGGCCAAGAGAAAAATCATCTGAGCTAGTTTTCAGATGACTTTACCTTTCAGAAGTCAAACTGCAGTCACTTTTTCCTTTGACTCTCAAGGGAAACCTGACAGGGACCACATTTCAAAAAAGTTTCTCTCCCATAGAGCTCAGGAACTGTGGTATTTTAATAGACTCTCTCACCCCCTCCCCTGAGAACATATGATTATGGGGACCATTACTGATGGGCGAACCTCTCTAGATTTTCAGATGTGCCAGAAGTTTATAGTTCCTCCTTCTTGCCCGCCCTAAGTCTCCCTCTTCTCTTTCCCCCGTTTTATTTGTTTGCTTTCTTAGTTTCTTCTTATTGATCTGTGTCTGCTCAGCCATCTTTCATTCACTTTGCACCCTAGAAAAATAGAAAAGAAAGAGGTGAGTCAGGGAGCAGAGATACTTGCACTGATCTCTCACCTGGCAAGCGTGCCAAGACTCTCTACTGATGTGGTCTGTGCCAAACCAAAGTGTAATCAGACTCAAATTATTGATGGGGCAAGAAAGAATAACTGCACCCTCACTAGGTACCCAAGAGCACATTTGAGGGGTTCCTAATGAATTTGTGGATGAATTAAGGCTGCAGCTTTTTTTACATAGCCTTTCCGGGGCGGGGGGGCTCCAGACAAAATTGGCAGAGGACATATGTGAATATTTGTCAAATGGAGTCCAGACAGTAGGAGAACATAAGGAAGAACTTACATGTAATAAAACATATGAGCATCCTTTATTTGAAGCAACAACTTCTGTTTCTGAAACGCCAGAATCATGCATTCAATTCATTCACTGTCTCTAAACATGGGCACACCCATGAAAGATTCCTATCTATATTTTTTCTCCTCTGGAAAATAGGAGTGTTGATATTTAGTCCATGAACTATTTTGTGGTTAAGGAGCTATGTGGAGTACCGAATTGATAAATTTGGGGTTCTATTTAATTCACATCCACATCCTTAGAACCTCAATTGCAGTTAAAAGTTGATATTTGTAAATTGGCCCACCAGCCAGAGGTTCACAGGGTCATGGAGGCAGAGGGGACATGTGGTTCCAAGTCCTTCTCATCTTATGTGACAAGAATCTCAGAATACAGAATGTCCTGTGACCTCGCAGAAGAGTGGAAATGTCTCAGTCAGAGGCAGCAGCTGGCCAAGGAGGTTTGCCAGAATTTTCAGGACACTGATAGATTCAGAACAGAAGAAAAGGAAACATTGGAGGGGGTGCTTGCTACAGGGAGGGAGTGGGGGAGGAAGGAAATTGGGGGTCCTGAACTGATATATTCAGATTCACATGTTTCAATGAGTCTGCAAGTACCAATGTCATTTCTGGTAATGTATGTACTATCTCTTGTACATTTCCCCCAGTTTATCTAAAATTACACTGTGTCTACTACTATGTATATTGTGAGGAGCCTCATACAGTCACAATACAAAATTTGTTTTTCTGCCCAAATAGTATTCACTGGGTTTTGGACCAGACTTCCCCAAAGTGTAGCTAAATAAGAGAGGCCATTTCTGCCTTTTTTGGCTTCCTGTGAAGCTGTAGTGAACAACACTGTCTCCAAACATTTTTTTCTAACAGGCCAAGGAGGTCTATATACTCAATTTTCTTGGCTTTCTTTTATTAAAAATTTTGATTTTTTCAACCTTTATTTGTTCTGTTGTAATGCCATCTTAGTCTCAGGGAAAATTGGAATGTAAATTCAGAGTATTATCAGTTTACCAATTGGTCCTTTTGTGGAGTTCTTGGACTCCCCAAAAACAATTTTGGGAAGTACTAGGAGCACAGCCAGCTTATTATTCTAGTAAGAATCATGGTCACGGTCACGGTCCTCCCGTTGTTCATCGATTTGCTCGAGCGGGCCCAGTAACGTCTCCATTGTGAGACTTTTGTTGTTGTTGTTGTTGTTGTTGTTGTTGTTGTTACTGTGTTTGGCATATTGGATACGTCAGGGGTAGCTTGCCAGGTTCTGCCGTGCGGGGGAGATTCTCTCGGTAGCTTGCCGGGTTCTCCAAGAGGGGTGGAGGAATCGAACTCGGGTTGGTCATGTTGGCTGCGTGCAAGGCAAATGCCCTACCCGCTGTACTATCGCTCCAGCCCTCTAGTAAGAACAAGACTTAGAATAAGAATAAGAATAATTCTTATTTTAGTAAGAATAAGACTGAGGCTACTTCCAGGAAAGGGGCCAATCACTGGTTAGCAATGTCCTCTATTCTATTTTCTTTGAGATGAGCAGACATTGGGGATGTGAATGAACAAAGTGTTAGCAAAAATATTGTGTATTTACTAATTCCGGTTTTAGCAAATGTTTACTTAAGCAATTAATCGGTCAAGTAGAGATCTGAATTATATTAGAGACCTGAGAATTTTACCTTGACTACATAGCTAGACCAAAGTATATATTTAGGCAGTTCTTACTCAATAATTCTTCATCTCAATAATTCCTCATCTGCATAATCATATTTTTGCCTTGACCCAGAAATAAAGGACTTGTGTTCTTGTTGAAGAGATAACCCATGAAAGCGCTTATAATTTACTTCAGAAATGGCAAGTAATGTAAATATGTTTAACATGAAGCTGGTCATCCTGCCACCTTCAACATTATTTCTAGTTTTATTTTCCTTGTGTGTTGCAAACAGAAGTTGTTTGACCAATGCTCAGAGAGAGAGAGAGAGAGAGAGAGAGAGAGAGAAATAGAGAGAGATGGATTCTAAACATGAGGAGATGATGGTGTCATTTGTTTTTCAACTGTTGGCTTGTTTCCCTTATATAGTAGAAATCAGGTAGAGAATAAGGAATTGAACACACACATCTTTGGTTTTAACTAGGACTAAGAAACTAATCCTAGCTAGTGAGTCAAAAGAGAAGTAAGTATACCCTCCATTGTAGTACAAAATTCACAAATATGTAACCAATATATCAAATCCATAAATAAGTCATAAATAGAAAGAAAAAAAAATGAATCACATTCCCCTCCCCTCCAGTATTAAAACAGTAATTTATTTCTTTATGCAATGTAAGAATCTTAATTTTGCGAACCATACACCATGTAGGTTATACCTTGGGTTGAAACAGAGCTTAATTTTCTTACATGGGATCAGATACAAATTATGTTGTATTTATTATTTATAATAGGTGCTCAGAAAGTGTAGATACATACAGAGGTGCTAAATAACTCCTGGTCCTTTTCAGCCTTGGTTTATGCCACAATAACTTTGCATAACAAACCACCCCAAATCTCAGAAGTTTTCAACAACAGCTTTTGTTTCTCACTCATGGACCTGTAGGGGAGTTGAGTCTGCTCTGCTTCTTCTTAGAAGTTGAATAGACTTTGGGAAGAGTTTCTATCTACTCTTCAAGTCACATTTTGGAACTTCAACAAATAAAAACAATTGCTACCTTGGTAGCACTTATCTCCTAGTGATCACATAAGTGAAAGAGGATGAGTGAAACATCTTTTCACATAAGTGAAAGAGGATGAGTGAAACATCTTTTCTGGGTACTGACACAATCATTACCACCCACGTCTCATTGATAAAATTTATTCACATACATCCCAACTCTACTCTCAATGCCTTAAGAAATTGACTACTCCTAGGAGTTTAAAGTAACATGACCTGGCTGAGGGTATAAATATGTAATTCCCAAGAGCATGGAAATTGATAATAATGAAACAATTTACCAAAAATACTATTAGATTATGCTTGACACATCAGGTAGAAAAGTGGTATAATGATGTTTTAAAAAATAGACTTTAGAACCAGTGAGATCTGATTTTAAATCTTGACTCTATTATTTTCTCACTTTGTGAGAAATAGGTATCAGGCCTTAAAAAATTAGGGTTGGAATAGTGTTTCATAGCAGAGCATTGTAGATGTTTCACATTTGGATAAGCCATATATGAATCCCTTTTGTTTTTCTCCACTTGACAGTCTGCTTAGTCCTTAGCTTAAATAGCCCCTCTTCCCCCACACCATCCCCCACCCCAAGTCCCTGGACTAATGTCATCTATTCAATCTATTCAACTCAGCAACACAAAGTCACTGTGCCAGTTTATGCACATGTAAACATGGGTCACCTCTGTTGACAATGACTAATCTACAATCTGTACTGGCTCGGCTCTTCACACACTAACTGTCTGAATGCAAGGTTTTGTCCCAATGGAAAACCAGCAGGACCATTGTGTTGTACAAGAAGGGAGACATCCATGACATTGGCAATTGCCCGATCTGCCTGTTGTCCGTCATCTACAAGTTGTACACTTGAGTCATCCTGAATAGAATAGGCAGAACACTAGATGAAGGAAAACCATGTGAGCAAGCTGGGTTCCAAAGAGGATTCAGCACGATTGACCATATCCACAAGGTGACCAAGCTCATTGAGATTTTGCGAGAGTTCAAGATGCCGCTCTGTCTAACGTTCATTGATTTAAAGAAGGTCTTTGATTCTGTTGAGATGGAAGTGGTCATCGGAGCCCTAGCCAAACAGGGCATTCAAACTCAGTATATCAGGATCCTTCACAAGCTGTATTACGGATTCACCACCAGGATCTCACCATTCTACAAGGAAGTGATCATCAATGTAGAGAGGGGTTCGGCAGGGTGATACCATTTCACTGAAGAGTTTTGGTGAACATCATGTGACAACTGGAATGGGAAGAAATGGGAGTGAAGATAGACCATCAGTAACTACACCACCTCCGCTTCTCTGATGACATCTTTCTAATAACACCAAACATTAGCCAACAGCACAAATGCTGGCCATCTTCAACCATAAGTGTGGAACGATCGGACTGCACCTGAATCTCACCAATACAATGTTCATGAAAAATGAACTAGTCCCTGACATTCCATTTGCTCTCAATGGAACAAACATCTCCGAATGCAGCAGCTATGTGTACCTGGGTCGAAAACTCAACATGAGGAAAGACTTGGCACCAGAACTGTGCAGGAGGAAGAGAGAGACATGGAGTGCCTTTAAGAGCATTGAAGAAGTTGTAAAGAGGATGAAGAAAGTCTAGCTCTGGACACATCTTTTCGACTCCACCATTCTTTCTGCAGTAACATAAACCTCAGAGACCTGGGTCCTACGAAAACAGAATGAGAATGCTATTCGGGTATCTCAAGGAGGAATCAAAAGAGCTATGCTTGGAATATCACATTTCTCTCAAGTGAAAGAAGGAATCTGGAGTTCTGACATCCATCGACTATCAAGAATCAGGGACACTGTCTTGTGTGCCAAGGCGTCAAAAATCAGATGGGCCGGACATGTAATACGATTTGGAGATGACTGCTCGACTAGAGCTGTTACAGACTGGATTCCATGGGCCATCAAAAGGATGCGTGGCCACCCACCTATGAGATGGTCAGTCTTCTTTGTCAAAACCCTGAACAAAGGGTTTGAGACTCTTCATGTTCCTGGAGAGAGCAGATGCCAATGGACTACACCAGCATGTGACATGGACAAGTGGAGATGTTACTGGTGCCCGCTCAAGCAAATGAATGAATAATGGGATGACAAGTGATACAAGTGATGCAAGTGATCTGCAGTGGCACGTTCCTAGCAAAGTCAGCCATGGTTGGTGGGTAATTTTCTTTATTATGACTTCCTCTGAAAGTTAATTAGCTTTCCTCTAATAGTAATTATCTGCCAAAAAATCAAACTTTGAGAACAAAGCTATTCTTGAGCTGGCAGATGTCCCTCCTGTTTCTCAGTACCTCATGGATCGAGGTCGACCCTTTGATTAAATTCTCCAGTGCAATATGAGCAAATTAGCACCACCATTATGACCTATGAACAAAAGGGTTAGGAAACTGCTCTTTTCTGTTTTATCTTTTCCTCCATTCCATGCGTAAACAGTGAGGACTCCTAGACTCCAAAAGGGCAGAGCCACAAAAACGAAAGGAGCCTGGGTCACTGCCTGATAATATGGAAGGTCTCTGTGAGAAATAGGTATTTAGACGTTAACAGTTGGGGGTTGCCTAGGTGCCGGTGAGCAAAGACTGTCCATACTGCAGGAGTAGAACAGGGTAATCACCCTGAATCAGAGCAGATGGCACTATAGTCAAGCCACTAGGACATTTGGGATGAGGAATCAAGCAGAGCACTAAAGGTTAATAAACCAAACACAAACCTTAGCTTAGTGACTCCCTGCGCTGTCTTGACTAATGCCACACTCCTAATACCACACTCAGAATATGGAATTCAGAGAGAAGTTAGCTCTAAGGGCCAAGGGATGACAGCCTTTTAAAAAGATGAGTCCAATCCAAAGAGTTTCAACTCTCAAATCATTCAACTATTACTTATCAAGGAGAGCTTTCACTCCATGTGAGAAACTACAGCCTTCTGTTCTAGGCCTGTAACTCCTGGGAACCTAATTTCTGAAATATCTTTCTTAAGAAAAAAGCTTCTGGGGCTGGAGAGAGAGAGGATAAGAGATAAAGTGTTTGCATATGGCCAACCTGAGTTTAATCCCAGGCATGGTCTCCTGAGCACCACCACAGGTCACACCTGAGTACAGAACCAAGAATATCTTCTCAGCAATACTGAGGAGGGCCCAACTGTTCCCCTCCCCCTTAAAGTGAAGCATTGCTTATTTTCCTTTAAGGATCTCACTCACCTGGATCTATCAGTTCTAACATATAAAGAAAGACACGGAATGCTGAGAGAAAGCTTACTTCTTTCTTACTTGATATCGGTAAACAGCATCCGCACCAATTATACTTGAAATCATCCTTGACAAAAAGGAACAAGAAGCTGTTGAGGTCAGTCTCAAATTTTAAGCTGGTAGCAGGTGTGAGGGGAAGAAAGAATGAATGGGGTGGGAATTATAGTAGCTAGACCCATTTTTAATTACAGGGTAATTCCAAGCCAAATAGGAGTAAGGAAGAAGAAAGTGAAGTTCCTTATAGCACAAACACAAACACTCCCGTCTGTATCTGTCATTCTTGTTTTCTCTCCCTCTCTGTCTCTCTGTCTCTCTCTCTTTCTTTCTCCCTCCCCCCCTGCCCTTATTATAGACATAAATCTAGGTGCTGCTCTCCTCCAACTGGCTCATTACCCCCAAGAGTTGACTCACAAAAGGTTCCAACACACTGAGCTGTGCTTTAATTGCTTCTGTACCTCGGATAATAAAGGTTCTTCTATCTCCTGGCTGGATCCACGGTTCTGACTTATTAAAAGTGGCCAAATTTTAACCTGGGCATCGCCCTATCCCACTCCTTTCCATTCTTCTGTCAGATAGATAAACGTTTATACTTTAGGACTAAACTCCTTTTGGACTCCAAGTCTGCTAGCTTGGCAGCTCCCAGTTATGAAACAAAAGTTAGAGATCGCCTTGGACTGCCTCTCTGTGGTCTCATCATAGATAAGAATCCAGCAAGTTCAGGAGTGGGTGGAATGGAGGGGGATGGGGGGACTCCACTCTTCAAAACAAAGGCCTTATTCTGAATCTTCCCTTTCTAACCCATAACCAGCCTATCTTTGCAAGTGCAAAGGATGGGGGTGCTAAGGGATTGAAGAGAGAGGAGGAGAGTGCAGAGCAGCAAGCTTATTAACCTTTCCAAGAGGCTTGTGATTCAGGCTTGTGGAGCTTAACATTTTTTTCCCCCTCTCCCAATTATTTTAATGATGCTGCAGAAAGTTCTAACTTCTGTATGAGACTGTATTGCTGCCGCAGTCTGGGCTGATCACATGGTAACATTCCGACCCAGGCTGGGTCACCTCATAAGTAAAATCAGCTTGGGAAAACCACTCCTCCTGCTGTGTGCATCTCCTTCTCCAGGGTGGGGGTGGGGGTGGGGAGTCTCCTTTTTAAGAGCTTTGAAGCTTAAGTCTCAGATGTGAGCTTTGCTTCAAAGTTTATTAGTTATTTTTTTTAATCCCCTTTCACTATTCTCCACCCCACCTCCCCACCCCCCCAAAAAAGTTTATGTGCACTCAGAATGGCAATTATTGACTCTAATTCAAACCATTTTTGTGTCATTTAGATCCAGGCACATTGCTTGATCTCAATAATAAGCGAACGTAACAAATATTTTTGTTGCTAAAGGAACTGTAGTCATATAAGCCAGTTCATCAATCATCTCCCACCCCACCCCCCTTCACAGTCTTAATGTATTCCTCATTTCATTTTAAGCAAGAAAATTAAGCCTACAACATAAACTTAAAAGCTAACTACTGTAGTCTGTACTTTGAACCCAGATACAAAAGCAAACATTCCTTCCTATTAGGTCTAGATCAAAATGTATTGATTTAGGAGGTTAACTAATACGTAGCAGGAGGCCAATTGGGGCCTTGAGATGAGGGAGGAAGAAGGGAAGTAGAAGAGGAAGTGAACTGTTCCTATAACGTGCATGTGCTTACATATATGAAGGATTGCTAAGTTTTCAGTAGTCTACATGAACATTATCGTGGTTGTAGAGGCAGCAAAGATCTTTTTCCAAGGCCAACCTCCCTTTGCATTTCTTTAGATATAGCAATTGGGGGTAGAGAGAATTATAGGATTAGTTGTAACCTGTACCTATATTAATTTTTAACTCTTTATTGACATGTCATCTACACAGGGGGAATTGCATTTATTGTAATTGCTCACTTGGTGAATTTTCATAAACTAAGAACACCTTTGTATCAAGCATTATGAAATGAAATAAAAATAACACATGAATCTCCCCCTTCTATTTTCTTCTAGGTACTAGCTCCCCAAAGTTAATAACCATATTAAATTACCATATCATAAATCAATATTTTATTTCAGTTTATATCATGTTTCGGAGATTTATTCATGTCTTTTTGTGTAGTTGTAAGATTTACATTCTCTTTGCTATGAATTTTCTACTATGTAAAGTGCCCCAACCCCAAATTATATGTCCATTCTATATATTAAAGCACTTCCTATTTGAACTATAATAGCACTGTTATCAGTATTCTAATAATTATCTCTTGAACAATATAGTGCACATCTTTGCCGCGCTTATTCCTATAAAAGGAATTGTAGTATATAGAATATTTGTTTCTATGATTAGTTTTGTCATAACATGGCTGCAAGTAATATTCTCACGGTCATTGCATGAGAGTTCCAGTTGCTTCACAGTCTTATCATCCTCATAATTTCACTTGAAATACCCCATACCCATTGATCTTTATTTTATTTTAGTTATTTCCAATCATCTCATAACCTAACAAGAGTCGACCTGATCATCAAGTCTTCCTTCTATGAAGACAATCTTCTCTGTACTGATATCCTGCATAAAGTCCTCCACCCATCCACGTGGTCTTTCCCATTTGTTGAGCTCTTGTTGAACTTATGTGCAGATCCACCCATTTATACTTGATTAGACACTGGGTACGTGCTGTGCTCTGACTGTTTCTTCTGCAATTCTGTCATCCTAACTAGAAGCAGAGTCCTTTGAGACAATTCAACAGGGCCTTTGTCACAATACAAACACACTGGGTTGAGTTCAGATAGTCATGGGTTTTAATCCAATTGGACTGGGTTCGTGTTTTTTTTTGTCTAATTAATATGATGTTAGCCTAGATGTCCAATATTGATTCAAACTATGTAAGAGTGAAAAAGTCAGAAAGATGTAGCTTTAAAAAAATGAGAAGTTTCTTGGAGATAGAACTAGATATTAATCTCACAGTTTCTAGGTGTGTTCATTATAATCTAAATAATTTATTGTAGGATTCTAACCCTTAATTTCCTAGTGCAAATTAAAAAATAAAACTAGAACTGTAGTGATTACTCAGAAGATTATACAGCTAAGTTTCTGGCAGGCAAGAATACATACCTTGAGCTGAGTGTGTATGTATGAACTGCATTTTTCTCTAGCTCAGTTCACTCCTTCTTTGAGGAAGATATCTTATGTGCAGAGGAAGCAAGTAACATCCATCTCTATTCTGAAATACAAGATTATAGTTTGGACATTAAATTCCAGAAGGCTCTTAGAAAAATAAAGAAGGAAAGAAAAAAAGCAATTTAGGGATTTCTTAATTTTCCCTAGAGGTATTTAGGCAAATTTTTTAAAAGAAGAGGCAAACCCTGGAGTCATATATTGATTTTGCAATTTAAAGACCCCTGGGGCTAGGAATGGGATCCTCTACTTTTCTTCTTAAACAGTGTAGAATAATACCAGAGTGGGCTGATAATGTCCAGAACCAATTTGGCAGATCATTCCCCTCTTTCCTCTGATAATGATAGAATATATTAGATATAGATAGAATATATTCTAGCCAGCTGGACTTTTGATATAAGAACTTCACAGTGGACTCAACGATCCTTAGATCTAGTGGTCAGAATTCCTGTAGATGTCTCTTTTGCTCTTCAAAAATGTTAGCAATTTCAATTGTATGACATGGCAGCACAGTTCAAAACAATATATAGTTTGCATGCAACATTTGTATCACTGTCACTGTATCACTGTATTCCCGTTATTCATCAATTTGCTCAAGTGGGCACCAGTAATGTCTCCATTCATCACAGCCCTGAGATTTTAGCAGCCTTACTCATCCTTCCCAACGGTGTCACATTGGAGGCTATTTCAGGGTCAGGGGAATGAGACACATCATTGTTACTGTTTTTGGCATATCGAATACGCCACGGGAGCTTGCCAGGCTCTGCTGTGCAACATTCATACATATATGGAATATTCTATGAAGTAGGAATCTTGAATATTAGACCTATAACCAGATTTATTTATAAAGTGACTTGCATGTTTTTTATTTTATTTTATTTTATTTGTTCTATGCACCCAAAAGAAGGATAAATGAAACTTTCAGGAAAAAAAATGTATAGAAAACACATTGGGAGGTGTAGGGCAGGAATTTAAAAAAAAAGGAAAAGGTAATAAGAAAATGCATTTGATACATTTCTAAGACTGTATCACTTAATTGAATGCCAAGAGAAAAAGTTTCATTTTAATTTTATAGCTAGTGGTGAAAAAAAGAAAAAGAAACAACAACCCTCAGGGTGGTTTAATTATCTTGGTCAAGGTCACATTGCAATGTAAAGTTGGGATTATAGGGCTGGCCCAGAGACAGTGCAGCGGGTAAGGTGCTTGCCTAGAACAGATCCAGTCAATTCTTGGTATCAGGTTTGGTCCTTCAAGCACTGGTAGGAGTGATCTCTGAGCACAGAGCTAGGAGTAAGCCCTGTCCACTGCAGAGTGTGATCCTCGAACAAACAAAAATAAAACAAAAAATAAACACTTGGGATCACAGTTGAGTTTGCCTAGCTCCAAAGTAGATGTCTTCCTTCTCTCCTCTCCCATGTAGAATCCATCTAAGTGTAAATCAGATCTGTCAATAGAGTTACACATGACCACCAAGCACAGGTGGTCCTTTATAGGGACCTTGAGAATTTGTTGAATTTCTGGTAACCCACAAAAACCTAATTTTTTTTAATTAGAAGCTAATGACAATTTTAGGTGGCTCAAAATCCACTTCCTTTAGTGGATTTACTTTAAAGGTGCGTTGGAACCGGCCCAGGTAAACTTCATTTATTTATTTATTTGTTTATTTGTTTGTTTGTTTTTTGCTTTCTGGGTCACAACCAGTGATGCACAGGGGTTACTTCTGGCTCATGCACTCAGGGATTACTCCTGGCGGTGCCGGGGGACCATATGGGATGTTGGGAATCAAACCAGAGTTGGCCGCGTGCAAGGCAAATGGCCTACTCGCTGTGCTATTGCTCCAGGCCCCCTATTTCCTTTAGTGGTGCTATGGAGCCGGCTATACCTACTTCTTCTAGTGGTGCCGTGAGGCAGACTATACCTACCTCCTTCAGTGGTACTATGGAGCAGGCCATTTTTACTTCCATTAGTGTGCACTAGACCAGGATTATACCTACTTCCTTTGTGGTGTCCTAGAGATGCTCTGTACCTACTGAGACCAACTGCAGAGCTGGACATGCACATTTATTGCCCATCTTACACTTAGTGACTGCAACTTGGCAACTTGAAGTCAGCTGTGGTGGGTGTGTTCACACTTCAGAAATTGTCAAAAGCACCAGATCAGGACTTCTGTTCCTGTACCTACCACACTAAGAGTTAGTCCTTGAACCTACCAACAGACTATTCCAATCTTTGGGTGTGAATGTGCCTTTTTTGCCTCATAAAGAAAATGTCCAAATCGTCACCCACTTCAGCCCCTCCAAAATTTCAGAACTGCTTGTGATTACTCTAGCTTTCTGTGATTTAACTTCAGAGACCTTAGTCTGAGTCTTAATTTGCTACTTCAGTTACTAAGGAGTGGTGGACAGATTATTCAATCTCTCTGTATTTAAATATGCAAAACTGGGATGAGACAAACAAGATGAAGTTTAAATGGCACAATGCAAATAAATCATACGATCTGGTCTATAGAGTGCTCCCAATTTATTACTGTTAACATAATCAGTATTGATTCAACACCAAAACCTTTTAGGAAGTTTCCCACGACTTATAAGAAATGAAAGTTTACCCATCTGCTTTCTGGCAGGAGTGAGTAGGCTGAACAGCGTTTGATTACAGAGTGTTTATTGCTCAGCCCACTACATTACCAAGAAGCATGTTTTTAAAGACAAAGCAGTAATAGTTAAGGCAAGGACTAGATAAGAACAATGAAAGGGATAATTTAAACAAATCAGATAATATGAGGCCTTTCTCCCTGTTTTTTTTTTTTATAGGACAGCAGGTGAAGTTTGGGCTTATAAAATCACAGGATAATAGATATCCTTCCAATACCACACCTAATTTTTGTTTTGCTTTGTGTGGGGTGGTTTGCTTTCAGCGACACCTGACAGTGCTCAGGGCTCACTATTTTGTGTCACAGATCACTCCTGGTGATGCCCAGTGAACATATGCAGCTCCAAGGATTGAATCAGGTTTGGCTGCCTGTTAGGCTAATGCACACTGCCTAGCATTACAGAAATGTATAAATAGTTGTAAAGTTATCAGAACTAATAAAGGATTGAGACATTACAGATGTACCAACAGGAAGGAACTACAACAACTTAGTTCTAACAGCAAAGGGAAGAGAGCAGTAATGCTAAGAAGGCAACCCCATAAAGTCTGTGCCATCCTTATAGGACACTATCTTATCTCTAAAAGGATGTCCAGCAGGAGGAGTAGGAAAATAATACTGTAACCTATCTGTTTTTCTCCTGTCCTCCCACCTCCTGCCAATACTCCCCAGGAGCAGAGAATACAAAGGACTAGGCTGATTATACCTAGAGATGCCCCCCTATAGGACACAGAACAAAGAGAAATATGGATTGAAAGATAGGAGTAAAAAAGCATAACTAAACAACATTTCAATATTCAGTATCATAAACAATCAATAGATGTCACCTCTAGGGGTTGGAGAGATAGTATGGCAAGGAGTCTTGCCCATGGATGGTCCAGGTTTGGTCCCTAGCACCCACAATGGTTCCCTGAGCACTGCCAGGAGTGATCCCTAAATTCAGAACCAGGTGTAAGCCCTGAGCACTGTGGTGTGTGGCCCACAAATCAAACAAAGTAAAAGAAAACACAGACTAAGTCTGTAAAGTATCTAGACTAAGAAATTGCACCAAAACACGATAATCAAGAGTAGAGGGGAAGATTTTAGTGTGAAAAAAGGTGTGATTTGTTCTTGGGCTTAGTTATGCTTAGTTTGTTATGATGTAGCAAAAATATCTAGGGGCCCAGAAAGATAATATACGGGTTCAGGCACTAGCCTAACATGCAGCCAACCCTAATTCAATCCTCAGCACTGCATATGGTTGCTGGGCATCACCAGGAGTGATTCTGAGCACAAAGGGGTAAGCCCTGAGCACTGTCAGGTGTCGCTAGAAACAAATTACCCCACACATACAGAAGGAAACAAAAATTATGTTTGATATTGGAAGGATATTTATTACCGTGTGATTTTATAAGCCCAAACTTCTCCTATAAACAAAACCCAGGGAGAAAGGCCTCATATTATCTGATTTTTTTAAATTATCCCTTTCATTGTTCTAGTCCTTGCCTTAAATATTACTTCTTTGTCTTTAAAAACATGTTTCTTGGTAATGTCATTCCTGCTGTCTATGCATATGCATATCTTTGGGGTCTTTAATTATTCCATAGCAATATCATTCTCACCCACCCTTAGACTTACCTATGTAGTTTATTTAAAAATCAGTAGGACCTTAAGTGTTTAAATTCCTGAGAGTTACCTCTGCACAGTATTTCCACATGTCAAAAAGGAAAGAAAAAGCCAGACAAATAGCACAGTGAGTAAGGCATTTCCCTTGCACGTGCTTGACCTGGGTTTTAATTCCCAGCACCCCATATGAATACCAAGCCTGCTGGGAGTGATCCCTGAATGCAGAGCCAAGAGTAAGACCTATGCACCTCTTTCTGTGATGAAAGAAAGAAAGAAAGAAAGAAAGAAAGAAAGAAAGAAAGAGAGAGAGAGAGAGAGAGAGAGAGAGAGAGAGGAGGGAGGGAGGGGGAGGGGAGGGGAGGGGGGAGGGGAAGGGAAGGGAAGGGAAGGGAAGGGAAGGGAAGGGAAGGGAAGGGAAGGGAAGGGAAGGGAAGGGAAGGGAAGGGAAGGGAAGGGAAGGGAAGGGAAGGAGGGAGTGGGGGAGGGAGGGAGGAAGGAAGGAAGGAAGGAAGGAAGGAAGGAAGGAAGGAAGGAAGGAAGGAAGGAAGGAAATTTTAAAGATTAGGGAGAGCCACTTAGATGTCTTTATTGCGGCAGCCCATATCCCTGTGTGCCAAGAAGTTTTGGTGGGCAAGAGCAACTGGACCTCTAAATCTATTAACTCTAAGAAGTTATTGACTGCCTCAAATTCCTATTTATATATAATTCTGTGATGATTTACACAGTCCATTAATAATAGTATCATTTAGTCTTCAAAAGTTAATTCTAGGAAATCATTTTATTACAAAAATAAATGAAGTTTGATGGGTAAAATAAGCCCTATTTAAGCATTTATTCTAGAATCCTAATCATCTCATACTTCAAGTTCTCAAAATCCAATTCCTAGTGCAGCAATGAATAAGTTAAGTGGATGGATGAAGTAAAACTGGTATAAGAAAGCGTCCCTTGGCATACAAGCTTACTCTAGATTTAGCTGAGTTCAGCATTTGATAAAGTTGTTTCAAAAGATATTTTGAAAGATATTACAAAGGAAATTATATTTTTATCATTCTTATGTGAAACTCAAGTATTTTGAATATAATGATAAGTGACAATAGAACATAAAAGGGAGTAGTGGAGTCAGTGAAAAACTGGGCATACTTATTCCACCTAGAAGAACACACCACTGTTTTGGCCCAGCACACTGATACTGTGTGGGAATTAAAACCTGATATTGTCTCTCTCTTGCAAAAAAGCAGGGATTCTAGATGTTTGTGTGCAAGTACACCAGTTTTAAACATTACTAACACATTTGAAATCATTTTACAGCTTTCATAGGCTATATCTAATATCTTTTAGCTAGATATTGTCTGTTAGTTTACCAATTAGTAACTAATAGTTTCAATAGGGGCTGGAGCGATAGCACAGTGGGTAGGGTGCTCGCCTTCATGCAGCCAACATGGCTAACCCGAGTTCGATTTCTCTGCCCCTTTCGGAGAGTCCAGCAAGCTACAGAGAGTATCTTGCCTGCACGTCAAAGCCTGGCAAGCTACCCGTGACGTATTCGGTATGCCTAACACAGTAACAAGTCTCACAAAGTTACTGGGCCCGCTTGAGAAAATCGATGAACAATGGGAGGACAGTGACAGTGACAGTTTCAATAGATCCATGAATGAAAGGCTACTGGGCAGAGTCTTACATGGAGCAAGGATGGGAATGGTTAGTCCAATTTCCTTCTGTGATTATGGACGTACAAAACCCTATAGGATGTTCTATCAGCAAGTAGAGTGAAGATAATCAACTGCTTTCTGGGACATTTGTGTCTCCTTTTTTTTCTACTTTTTTTTTCTAGCCCCCAGTGTCACCAATTCCCTATGTTCCCTCACTCTTACGCACAGGGTCATAATAAGAAGTATTTATCTCCCACAAATACTCTTAAGGTATACTTATATTCCTAACACACAAGGTCAGCCTTGCTATCTAAGCATACCTTTCCTTGGCAACAAGTCTGTCGGATTAGTTCTCTTGTGCATCTTTAGTTATCAAATACTGAAAATATCTCCATCCGTATCCACCTTGCCAAATTCTACTTTATCTTTAATTTAACATTGTTTAGGCACAGCTGTGGCAAGCCTGTGCCCTGGGAGTCTCTTAGCATTTCTCAGTGCCTCTCTTCTGGCAGTACAAATTGATTGGAATGCTGTCACAGAGCTCAAGTGAGAATAATATAATCTGTGGTAAGCATTAAGGAGATTTTTTTAAGGATTATATAATTTATTGATTTGGTGAGAAAACCCATCTAAATTACTGCTTGGGATTGTGTGGATAAATGCTTTTCAAATAAGAGATCAGCTCAGAGAACTGGGTATTCCAGAAAGCATCCTTCAATACCTTAAGGTATTTCAGGGGCTCTTTGGTTTATGCTCCAAGGTGGAGCATTTTGCAACAATATACTTTATAAGGTTTTTTTCTTTTTTGGGTGGGCTGGGGGATTGGGGAGCATACCTAGCAGTGTGCAACCCTTAAACCTAGCAATGCACTCAGGGATAATTCCTGGCTCCTGGCAGATTTGAGGGACCATAGGAAATGCCAGGGATTGAACCCAGGTCAGCCACATGCAAGACAGACTGCTTACTGCTGTACTGTCACTCTGGACCTCACAACCATATAATGTCTAAGTGTCCTAAGTGGAACTGAATTTAAGCCAAGGTCAAGGGACTAAGGAGACGCTTTGCAGGGCATCTCCCCATTGAGCTTAGCTCCCTCCTGACTCAGTCCAGTTACTGACTGGATCCAGTCTGCTGCTTTGGTCTCCTTTTCGTTTAACCTCTGCACTGTTTGATTGGGGTTGTCATGATCTGACATTGACCTGCTGGAAATGACCTGTGTCCTGTTTGCTGCATCGGCTTCCCTCAGGTTCTGCTGTCAGTGTTTTCAATCAAAGTGTATTAACTTTGAACCCTTGACTCCTTTGCTCAGAGGATGCTGTCCTTGACAACTGAGGCCAATTTCCTAATGCTTCCAGCAGCATCTACCTCATGGAACGATATACAAGCTCCTTCCCCTAACAACGCTGACTCTTGCCAGATGCTGTACTTGGAAACCTTGCCTTATTTAAATCTGAACCTTGTCCATCATTTGCACTGAGTTACGTTGGTTGACTACTTGTACACAGGGAACCAGAGTCACAGCATTGGAATTATTATTTTATCCCTTTCCCTGTAGTTTATAAAAAGAGATTTAAAAAAAACTAGTTCCATTATGAACAGAAAGCATGACGTTACTGACCTGAAAATAAAAAAGCAAATGCTTATTAAGGCGTGTTGGTCACTATGTGTTAGAGGACAGGAATTCCTGGTGATGCAATCGGCCTCATCCAGAAGCTGAGCACAGAAAGCCTTTTCTTATGTGTTCAGCCTGCAACCTCACTGAAGTCTTCGTGCACTCATCTCTGACTGCTGTCCTAACCTTTCCCTTGAGGGTCAGAGTATTCATTCCTACTGGTGCCTGACACCCAAACTCTATATCCGGGCCCCCATATTGATACCATGAGAACAAATAAAGTCACGTATAAGAAAGGATTCAAGCCAAGTCTTGATGGCTTTGAGGCCAGTATAGATGTTGCTTGAGGAATACAATCATTAATGTTAAATATGAATTCTCTGCTAAATCATGGTAGTGAGAATCAGTTTTGCTAATAATGGGCAACAAATCCTTATGCATCCTATGCCACACATGAGCTTATGCAGTCACAGAGATAGGATAAAAATACAGAATGTACAAAAAGGAGCCCACAGGAAGAAAATTAAAAAGAATTTGATTGCACCTAGCAAATAAATTATTCTCTTGAGTAACTCAACTCTCATGTCCACTAAATGAGCAATCAAAATTAATTAATCCTGTGTCTGTCATAAACAGCTCAGTTTCATCAGGAAAATAAAAAATAATACCATAGCATCTTTAGTATTAGCTAATGTTACAGTTTGATACTATAAAATGTATCAAGCAACATTACTCCTATACCTTTTATATAAAACTTGACTTTTAAAAATTGTTCATGAGTATCTATTAGGGTCCAATCAGGAAAACTGGGATTAATCTAAGTGTTTCTAACAGAAGGCATTTAATAAGGGAACCCAACGACAGTGTTGAGGAGAGAGTAAGAAGCCTTAGAACGGATGGTGAGGCAATCTAGAGATTAGTAATAGCAAGAAACAGACAAAAAGCAATTTGGTTTGCAGCAGTAGAATCTGGGTCCTTCTGTTAAAAATTATAACCAGGAAGTCTTCCCAGATGAAACCATAGAGGAGACAACCATTCCCATAGAATAGGAGAGAAAGAGAGAGGAAAGAGAGAGAGAGAGAATGAGAATAAAAGCATAAAATATAAAATATCTTGGCTTCTCCCATCTTCCAAACCCAGTCTTCATCAGAACCTCTCTTTTGCTGAATCTGGAGGGAAACCAGGGTACAAGAGAGCCTGGGATATGCAGCTTCCAGGACAGAATATGTGAAGTTTTTTAAACTGTCAAATAACTAGCACATTTGGCATCTCTGAAAACATGCCTATTTGTATGCTTGCATGTGCTAACTGACATATATCTCAGTAGACTTTGACAGTAAATTTATTTTAAACTTCAACTCTCTTTTAAATTTATCTTTATTTTCAAAAGCGAAGGGAAGACAACCACAGTTGATTGGGCTGTGATGCCTTTGCCAATAATTTGCCCTGCAAGTTCTCCATTGAAGTCACTCTGTGCTAATATATCTTCATTTTTCCTTCAGTGTCCTTTGCTGTGTCTCCTACTTCTTTTTTTTTCTCAATTTTAGCTTTGGGATTATCCAGTAAACAGGAATAATGATTTCATTCATTTTTATAACCTCATCCTTCACAGGGTGAGGCAAGCTGTGGAGTGGGGGAGTACTTGCCTGTGCCTATTTTAGACTTGTAAATTTTATAAGTTCAAATATCTTACTCAGTGGTAGGACATGAGTGGGGAAATGCCCGGTTCAATGATGTAAACACAGCAAACATCAACCTAGCTTGTAGGAAGAGAAATACAAACAAAAGAAGCTTTGCAGAAGCATCCCTTCTTTTTGGAGTCTAGCATTTTCTTTGGTTCGGATAGCTTGAGTTCATCCAAGTTTTAAATAACCTTGACTTCCCCTGGCTGCCATAGGGATCTATTCTCTGAAATCCAAAGCACAGAATTATTTGATTTTTTTCTTTTCTTCATTTACTTCTCTGGTGGTAATATTGATTTACAAGACTGTAAATGTTTCTGTTTTAGGGGTATAATTGTACACACCACCAAAGTGCCAGTATCCTCTACAAAACCGCCCATTAAATCCTTTGCTTTTGACCCATATTATGTACAATCTACGTTGAAACCTGAGATGCATATGGAAAGGCACTTCTACTTGACAAATATTCTTTTAAGTGTCTATCATTCTGAAGCACATTCTAAGCTATTAACATATTTTACTCTTTAGACAACTGTACAAAGTATTGGTAAGGCAACAGGTAGTGTGTCCCAAACTATTATTCCTCTTTGGATCATTGAGGAAAGTGAGCCATCTCAAGACTTAGTAATTGTCCTGAGGTAATAAATCAAGTAGCTGGTAGAGTCAGGATTTGAGCCCCGGAGCCTGGCTCTGGCAACTGAGTTCTTAAACAGTAAGCAAAACCATCCTCTTCAATATGGCAATCTCAGCGCACTCGGAGTTATTGCCTCCAATTTAGGACTCCAAGAATGAGTATTTAGGGAACAAGCATTTCAGTAGAAACTACCTATCCTTTTTCACCCAATTTAGCTTCCTCTGCAGTTTCTAGCTGGAAGCAATGATGAGCCCACTTAGATCCAGGAGGGCAGGAGCAGTGGCAAAGAACATGCAACCATGCTTTGAAGCCATGGCAGTGATTAAAGTACCAGCAGCAATAACCACAATATATGATACTCAGCATGGTGGGTTGGTTTTTATTTGCTGAAATGACCTTATGGTTTCCTATACTGGGTACTCATTTATCTCCAGCAGGAAATGGAAGGAAATAGAGTCTTTCCTTAAGGCAGTTTCTGTTCCAACTGGTATTCTTCTAATGCCTCCCTTAGCTCTGACAACCTCCTAAATGACATTGGACAAGACTTCCAGGATTCAAGTTTCATCGATGTAGTTGTACCCAGATAGAAAATGTTCTGTTGCCTATATTTAAAACACATTGCTAAGCCAATTTTCTTTAGGTTTTCCTGAACTTTCTCCCTGGGGAGGATTATACAACTGCCAACTTAGAATTTTATACTTTCAGATACTTTTGAGTAATCACTCAGCAGAGAGAAAAAGAAGCATTATGGTAAGGTGATGGTTTGTGTGTAAGTGTGTGCACGTGCACACACGTGTGTTTTGTCATCTTCAGAGAAAAATGCAGTTCTTATAGTTTAAATGAACTGCAGAATGCTGAATTAATTTAGGTCAAACCTCTTCAATACAGGTTCAATCTTAGGGGCCAGTAACTATCAAAAATTAAGTGAAAAAATATTGGAAAAACCACTCAACTCACCAGAATTCTGTTTTTGATTAAAATCTGAGTTTGTCACCAATGTTTCTTTTTAAAAAATAGCTCTGGTGAATGCCACAATTAGAGTATTCAATGACATTGCTTTATGATTTGTCTCAAGAGAACAATTGGATTGGCAAACAGATGAAAATTTCAAAATAGGAGCATTTCTTTCTGTGCCATGGTCTAAGACAGTAGTTCCACATGCAGACATGCAAACCTTGGAATGATCAGGCAGGCTCATCTGTCATGCCTTTATGGCCAAGGTTAATTCTGTTCACATGGCTGGTTGCCAAATATGTTCTTTCCTTTATCTCCAAGGCAAAAGCAGACAAACCCCACTATAGCACAATAGTTCACTGATACATTTTCTGTGACAAAAAAAATGTTCAGACAAAAAATATTAAAAGGACTAGCAATTAAATATTTTTCTTTGGCTTTTTGGGTTACACCTGGCTCAGGGTTTTAACTCTTGGTGGTGCTTGGCAGTGTGGGTGGGGGTGTCCATATGAGATGTTGGGGATCAAACCCGGGTCAGTCCTGTGCAGACAAAATACCTACCCACTGTACTATTGCTCCAGCCTCTGAATTTTTGTTTATTTATTAAAGATGGCCTACTAAGAAATCAAGTTATTTAATTCAGCAAAACTTTGAACAAACCCAGTCATCAAAATTGTATGTGGCATATATGAATGATTAGATGGACTTGACAAAGTTTATTAAAAAGCATTTTCAGCCTTCTCTGTGGATGACCACATTTCTTTCAATGTCCACATGTACAACATGGGAAGCTTAATGTATCTTAGACTGTGATTTAGGTTGCAGAAATTTAGGATCAGGACTGTAATGTTTAGGATTACATAACCAAAATTTGAACCTGTTTCTCCTATCTGGAGCTGAACATCTTCAGAAATTATTTTTCTATCCTATATTCTTTATTTTTACATATATATGAACTGAGAATGATTAAAGTCCTGATTTTATAGTGGCATGAATATCATATGAATTCAATTTTGCATGATGGTTAGAAGAATACCTAGTATATTTAAACACTTAATATATTTGGATATCTATATTATCTTTTGCTTCTAAAATTCCTAACTATTTATCCATACAACTTTTCTGGACACCATAAATGAGAAAGTAAAATAAGTTCTATCTTCAACATAATCATCTGGTAATTTGAGGAAAATAAATTATTGTCAATGGTTTGTGAAATTATAAATTATTCTTGCATATGGCAGCTACCTTAAATCAAGTTAATTAAAGCACTTAAAATAGTGGCTGGTAATAAGTAGTAGCAATCCATAGTTCAAAGTAAAATGGCGTAGAAAATGAAAACAGATAGCGTCTTGTTTTATGCTTTTTAAGGAAAAGGGAGAAGAAAAAGAAAATAAAAATAAAAGGAAAATAAATTAATATTCTTTTAGGAATCCAAATAAAGAAAAGAGTACACAACTCAAATTAATACCTTAGTGATGTGATTCTCAGAGAGAAGGCAGAGGCTATGGTGACCCTCTTCCATATCTTTGGTGCACTCCCACTTCTATCATATTTCAAACAGATAAAGGAAGTTTTAATGGGAGGCATCTTCAACTTGAAGAGATGTGCCTTTAAAGGGTCCGAGAGATAGCATAGGAGGTGATGCACTTACCTCACACTTGCATCCAGGGATCACTCCTCATCACAAAGCAAGGAATAGCACCAAACACTACTTGGTGTGGCTCCAAAGTAAAAAAATCAAGAGAAAAACACACAAAATGTGCCTAGGTGACCTAGGAAAAAATGTGAGAACTTGACAAACATAACAAATAGTCGAGAAAGAAGGCAGGTGGATGGGTGGGTATTAAATGTCTTAAAACTACACAATGCAAGGAAATGTTAGCAAATCAGAATAATTTAAGAGAACAGTTCAGTTAAGCATGTTAGGATAAATGAATAAGTAATGGTAAGCACTGACACAGTGATGTTAAAATTTCAACTTTAGGATCGAGATTATTGTCTTTAAAAAACTAAGTTGAGTATAAGGGTAAAGACTAAGCAATTCTCAGCCAATATTTGTTGCCAGAAACAATGGAAGAATGTCTTCAAGTTATTTGGAATGGAGGTTGGAAAAAAGTAGGTTGGCATAAAAATTGTTCAATCCTAAGTGAATTATATATAATTTTAATAAATTTAATGTTTCATGGTTCAATTAGTATTTGTAAACTACTTAAAATAGTGTCTGGGATATAGAAAGTATTGTTCAAATACTAGTTAATTAGATTAATATGAATAAAATAAATTTCATGTAAAGCAGGAGCTCTTCCTAGTCTTTATGCTGACTGGCATGAGTAAGCTTGGGAGGGCAGATTATCTTAAGAACATAATCAATGATAGTCCTGGGCATTGAAATAATGGATTCTGGAGACCATGAAAAAGTTTTTCATAGATTTCCCCCCATTTCTTTACACTTGTCAGTGTTGCATATGCCTCCCAATGCCATTTTATTCCCTGGGATCTGTTAGATGCCCCAGATGACCTTTGCAAATTCTGATAGCCTTCTTCCACCCATGCTCCTGCTGAATTCAGGGATTCCCTATCTTTTGCTTAAATAATTATAACCACCTTGTAATATACTCTCCTGCCTCCCACCAGGTACTATTCCAAATCAGAATGTTCACTTCTATAAAAGAGATTTTACTCTAACTATTAAGATCTTATGAGAAAAGACCAACTACCTTTGCGCAAAAAAAAAAAAATTGCTGGCACCCCTCGCCCTCTGTCTAATCACACTAAATTGTCAACCATTTCTTTAATGCATCTTGATGTTTCATGCTTTTCTGACTTCACCCCTGCTGTTTCCCCTGCCTGGAATTGTCTTCCCCACCCTTCACCCCCTTATTTGACCAACACCTGCTCGGGGGTTTTATTGTTCAATTTAACGCTTTATCCTCCCTCCCAGCACCTCTAAAGAAAGCTAACAATTCTGCTCTTGATTCAATTTGTGTGCCTTGTGAAAATTTCTGTTTGTATAAATTGTCGCCTCCATCTTTGTAGCCCCAGAAACATAGCAGTACCTGGAAAAAGGGAAGCCATTGAGCGAAAGGAGGAAAGGCAGTGGAGGAAATAGGATTCTTACACCAACACTTTCAATTCATTCTTGGTAAAGTGCAATTTAAATTTGAAACACCACAATGGGGAGGGACTGTCTCAGATTGATAGAATACCTGATATTTAGAGTTACTTAAATATCAACTGTCTGGCAAGAATTTGAATATAAGCAGGTTATAGAATGATGAAGAAAAAGTATTTTTTTGAGGGAAGGGTGGGAAAGGAAGTCAGTCAATGGAATGTTATCGAGCCAGTTATCCCTGTGGATGAGCAGAGCCTTGGGAGTCAATTCAGATCATTCACCTCAGAACTGAACCACCCAGCGGTATGAGGGAGTAGGTAGCTCATACTGACTGGTGCAGGAATCACTAACTCCTGCTGTGATTTATTAAGGCTGTTCCTGGTGCATACCAACAGCACACCTGCATAGAGAGAAGCCGATCAAATGGATCAAAGCCCCCAGCTGTCAATCAAGTGTGTATCTGAAGTGGTTAGAGTGGAGGAGTGGGTAGGTTGGCATGTTGGTTACATTGATCTTTAAAGACCATACTTGGATGAATAAATATTAGAGGATAAAATATAGTTATTTTCTCATATCTCTCAGCTCACAAGCACCTCATATTTTTTATTCGAAGAAAAATCTGGGAAGAAAACAAAATCTATTATGTTTCATGAAATCAACTTTTCAAAGCCCCCAAGAAACAAGTATCAATTAAGAATCACTGACTGGGGGAATTGAAGCAATAATACTGTGAGTTGGGCATTTGTCTTGGGAACATGCCCAACCCAGGTTTGGAAATACGACTTGATTCTCAAACTCTGCCAGCAATGATCCCTGGGTGCAAAACCAAGAGGAAATCCTGCACACTTCCAGGTGTGGCTCCAAATCAAAAACAAAATAGAAGATTCACTGGGAGTGTGGAAGGAGAAAATTGGTCTGGGTTTAATTCCTGGCAGTACATGGTCCCCAGAACATCTCAGGGTACATCCGTTAAGGCCACTAGCACTGAGGCCAGGAGGGAGACTCCTGGTAGTTTTAACACCCAAGCAGCACCGTATCTTCAGAGCCTTGCATTGAAACACCACCTCAGTTGGTCAGTAAGACAAATCTTGAGCTGGGGCCTAATGACCTAGAACATAGATCATGTGTCTTAGCTCCACAGGATCTTCCAAGCAACACTGGGTGTGGCCCGGGAGGTCCCTAACACTGCCAGGGTGGCCTTAGAGTCCTACCACTAAACTACCAGCTTGATTGATTAAAGTGTTAATGGGAGTGCCCCCCCCCCCCGCCCCATTCCCTGAACATCACCTCTGAGGCCCTCAACATCATATATATATATATATATATATATATATATATATATATATGCGATAGCACGGCGGGTAGGGCGTTTGCCTTGCATGCAGCCAACATGGCCGACCCGAGTTCGATTCCTCCACCCCTCTTGGAGAGCCCGGCAAGCTACCGAGAGTATTCGATATGCCAGACACAGTAACAACAAAGTCTCCAATGGAGACGTTACTGGGCCTGCTCGAGCAAATCGATGATCAACGGGAGGGCCTTTACCTTTACCGTTACCTATATGTGTGTGTATATATATATATATATATATATATATATATATATATGTGTGTGTGTGTATATATATATATATTTGGAGCAGAACAATAGTACAAAGGGTAGAGTATTTGCCTTGCATGCAGCCAACCCTGGCTCAATCACTGGTATTCTATCTATAGTCCCTGGAGTTCCTCAGGAAGAAAAATAGAGTGCCAGAGATAGAATCCAGGTTGACTGCATATAAGACAAGTGTGGTTTCTGGAATGATTCCTGAACACAAAGTCAGGAGTAATTCCTGAACATCGTCAGGTGTAGCCCAAAAACTTAAGAAAAAAATTTTGAGATGAATCTTTTGGATTGCTATTACCCAATCTGAGTATTTGTTCCCTTTTCAGAATTTTCTTACTGAAATAATAATGTAGTTGAGATTTAAAAAAATTGCAATTAGATTCACGAGGGCCCTACAGAGAGATGAATGTGGCCAGAGAGACTTTTGTGGTAACTAGACTAGAGTTATAGGGTTTGTGTGATTTAACAAATTGCGAAAGGTGTAGAAATGTGAAAATAAAGTTTTTAGTAGATAACAAATCCCTAGATATCCATTAGAATTCATAAATGTATCATTTTCCTGGGAGAGTTCTTGAAAAAGTAAATAACTCCAAGAGAAATTCTGCAACAAGGCCAATAAATACACAAACTCTTTGTTGATTTTGCTAAAGACTTCCAGATAACTTCAGCTATTCAATAAACGATTGGGAGGATCTTTTCACATAGTAATTCATTGTCTTTAAATTCTTTCATTCATTCACTCCACTTTATCACCTTGTGCCTCCTTCTACTTTACTCTTCTTTACCCGTGATCTAGAAGTATCTCCCTGGAGCTCTGACCAACTTTTGGTCTATAAGTGATTTTCCATTTTCATCCTCCTAGAATAGTGTCTATAGGCCTTTCTGAGAACTCCACTGTTAAAATTAGTACTCTTCTAAGTGCACTCTGTATCTATATAGTTTGATTTGGTTTCCTCCTACTAAATTGTCTAATGTTAACTTTGGTTGACCTACCAGCCTGAGCAGAACACAGAGGGATAAGAGGAAAATTCATGTTGCTGCTGCTGTATGAGCTAGATCTATAAATAAGATGGACTATTCCTTTCCTTATTTAGTTATGTTACATAGCAATGGGTGAACAAATGTTCACAGATATAAGATTTTTAGTCAATTGAATTGAAATTAATCAAATGGGAAATTATCCCGGTTGGTTCTCTAATGATCAAGAGGTTTCTTAATAAGAGAAATGTTCTCCTGATGGTACCAATAAAGAAGCAATAATGAGCGAGTTTTCCAGCAGCAAGGAATTGATTTTTGCCCGCAGCCAAGTAAGCTTGTAGGAGTACACTGAACCTTAAAAGAGACTGTAGTCCTGGCCAACACCTTGACTTTAGCCTTGTGAAACACTGAGTAGAGAATCAAGCTAAGCCATGCTTCAATTCCTGAACTTTAGAAGCTATAAGATTATAAAACAGTCATTATGCCACCAGGTTTGCAGTGATTTTTTTGTACAGCACAAACTTGTCCTCATGTCATATTAGGCCTATGGGAAATATGAACAGATGTTCAGAGAGCAGGAGAATAAGTACGGCATATATTCCAGTTCCTTCCATGTGATATTCTAATATGACCCTTCCTTTATACCACTGTCCAGAGGAGCCCAAATTCCATCAGTAACTCTTGTACAGCTGTTGCTTTCTTAGGGAGTCTACTAAATATTTCTCTTGTGCCACTATAGGCCTCAGGGTTGTGAAACCCTCTTGTTTTGACTTCCAAAAGAATGGTCATGTTATCCTTCATCATTTTTTTCAATCCTGCTTACGTTTTGTTAAAGAACATGCCAGCATATGTTGGCTAGGGTCCTGCCCAAAGAATAGACTTCATTTCTAAGATTGCCCTATCCATATCCAACCCTACCTCCAAATCAGATCTAGCACATTTTGTTCCTAAAAACCACCATTCTATACTTTTATTTTTCTTTAGGACACAACAGCTGTGCTCAGGGATTACTTCTGACTCTGTGTTCAGGGATCATTCTATGCAGAAGCTCAGGGAACCATATGGGTCATATCCAGTATCTAATCTGGATCAACTGTGTATGTAATGCGAACGACTTCCCTGCTGTACTATCTAACCATCATCCTGTGTTTTCCCATCTTATTGCTTTGAGCAGTTTCAACTACGTAGAGTAAAAAGACCATTAGTACAAAGACATTGGGAGTTGGGGACCCTCAAACGAATCATGAGTTTTAGAATCGACCATTGACTCTGCTACTTATGAGCTCTGTGACTGGAGTGGGGGGGCAACTTATCTAGGCATTGTTTGTTTGTTTTATGTGTAAAATGAGGATAACAACACTGAGCATAGTTCTTATGAAGAGCAAATGAATTAAGTGACTACTAGTACACAAAACTCAGTAAAGGTGTTGGTGGAATTTACTAATGCTGGTATTCATAAGGATGCCTCCTGATCACACTTAAACTCTGTTCACTCTGAATTTTCTTCTCACATATTTCCCATCTATGAATGTAGTGAATCCAAATTTCCAAAGTGAGTTCACATTCCATTAAATCTATAACACTTGTTTATTCCCTTATCTTAAAGTTTCTTTCTCCTTCCCTTTGTTGTTGCAGTGTCTGAAGGAGTCCATGCACTGATGATGCTGGGGATTACAGGACAGCACAGAGGATTATCCTTGACAATGTGGGGATGGTGCTGGGGATCAAATCCACACCTCACACAAGCAATGTAGTTGTACCATTGGGCCACATCCCTAGACCTCTTAATTTTCTGTCTCATGGAAACCACTATTCACGTATTGAAATTCAACCAACAAAAATGTTTATAACAAGTTCTTGTCTCATATATATTTACCTGCAAACATGTACCATCTCTTCTTCAGAATTCTAAACGCATTACATACAGATATTCTCTTTGTACTGCCTTGGGCCTGAAAAAATGACACCATGGGTATAATAGCTGTTCAATAAATATTTACATATTAGATATGTAAAAAATACATAATACATCAACTCCTCATAAACTAAAACAGGATAAAAATTTATTTGCTTATTTTTTTTTGCTACACCCAGCACTGTTTAGGTACTGCCTCTGTACTTAGGGATCACTCCTGAGGATGCTCAGGGGAAAAATGTGGTGCCAGGTTGGTTGCATACAACACAAGCATACTATAAGTTCGGCCCTAGAATAAAAATGTTTGAAAATTATTGATGACATAGATAATATTTACATGTGCAATTAACTATTAAGTTAATGTATATCTATAATAAGCTATATTTGGAAGACCATAAATTCTCAAAATCATATGTTTATTCAGCGTTGTAAATTCTTTTGGTGTCTTGCAAGTATCAAGCAAGTGCTATCTTCTAAGACACATTTTAATTTGATTTTAATTTGCTTGTTTATAGTAATTCAAAATTTGAAAACTTTTGTCTTGACCTTTATTTTTCTTTTCTTTTGCTTTCCTGATTTTAATTTTTCTGATTTAAACTTTTTTTTCCATTTTCACAACATCCCTGTGAGATCAGTGATTAATCAATACGGATTACTTTTGAGGGGACCCTTATCAAAAACTAATTGCTTTAGATTGACATGTGTGGTGACATTTTTGACCAAAATCTTCACTGTTTGGTCAAACAGAAGAGAAGACAAAGGAAGGGAAAGAAAGAAGAGAAAACAGAAAAGAAAAAAAGCATACGGAGTTCCGTGTCTTAAAGCCAGGACATGGTTAATGCAGAAAGCCAATATATTTATTTAAGGACCTTCAAATAAGCAGCAATCAGGATCTTATGTAGGTGCAGCACTGTATGTGTATTCTTCAAGTCCATATATGCTGTGCTTTCACCTTATCTTACCACTGAGACAGAGAGCATCTATGTATAACTTATCTAATCATCAATCATGAGGCAAAGAGATGACCATTTTATTATTATTATTTTTTGCTTTTTCAGTCACACCTGGTGGTGCTCAGGGGTTACTCCTTGAGGGGCTCAGGGGATCATATAGAGTGAACCCTGGTCAGCCCTGTGCAAGGCAAAATGTCCTACTCACTGTACTATTGCTCTGGCCCCAAGAGATGAGCATTCTAAACCCAATCATCCACAGCCAGAATTAGAAATTAAGGTCACTCAGTTTTCTGACTGTCATCAGCATGTTTGTTATGCTTAGGAAAACTACTGTGTACACCCTAAAATACAATGTAGATCATATTCCCTTGATTTTTAAGATGTGGTCAGTATTTGCCTTTTAATAATAACTCAGATTTGTCCTAATAGACCTAGTTCTCTTTAAATAAATATCTCCCTTCCTCCCCTCCTTCCTACTATCGCCAATCATACAACAAATAGGCCAAAGTTTGATTTGATGCTACCTTTTTTTTTTTTTTGGCCATGACTCCAAGGTCCAGTGAAAGAACTTCATCCATCTAACGAAGGCAGAATTGGTGTTGGGTGTCACTCTAATAACAAAGTGATATGATATGTATGTTAAAAGAGTCAAGAGGTTTCTCAGGGGAGTTGCCACAGATTTCAGTGGAATGACAATTACAAGGTTGATGGATCATTTAATGCCTTCTATGGCCTTTACAATAAGGGAGGATCATTATTTAAATGTTAATTTACATAATGGTTGGCTTAGCAAGAACAATGGTGAATGCTAATAGCTGCAGGATGCAATAAAATTAAACATTATCTGGGCTGAACTGCTAAAGGAAAAGTTGCCAAAGTATGACTCTTTAAGCACTTAATTTCATCCCAGGTCAAGTCCACATATAATCAAATGTGGATATCCGGTATCTCCTGAAAAACTGGCCCAGAATGATGGCGAAGGAATAGCAGCAACTCCTTTATATAGAACCCTTACCTGGTAGACTTTGCTTTGGTACAGAAGTTTACCTTTCGCCTCTGAGATAGATAGCTGAATCTATCCCATCCCTCAAAAAATCATTTTACCATGAAAGCTGCTCCCCACATCTTGATAGATGCCCTAAATTTGATATACCCAGAACAAATGAATCTCTCTGGACTGAAAAAATTTTAAAGAATCTTTGAAAAAGGTCGTTGGCCACACAACTAATTTTTTCCAGGCAAACACACCTGTTACATCAACATTAAAATCTCTGCCATCTGAGTTACAGGTGAAAGGTGGCTATTAGCAAAGATAATAAAAAGAGATAACTCCCCTCCAGTGAGCTGAATCATGTTGACTACTTCTATCGCCTGGGAAATGGGTAAAAATGGTAATCCTTTGCCTTGTATCTTAAACCAGTCTCCAGAGATTACTTATTTAAGTATTTGTGGACTTCTTTTTCCAAGTGTTCGAACTCATTTCCTACCACAAGAGGGCAGCCATCTCTAAAAAACAACGGGAGAGCCGCGTTCACAATTGAGAAATAGGGCCAAAATTTAGGAAGCTGTGCTTAAAAGAGCCTCCCCACAGCGTCTTTGCAACAGCGTATCGCACATAAAGGGGATCTTGGGACGGACAACATGGAAATTGAACAGAGTGTGCGGAAGTCTCAGTTTTCTCTCCAACTCTTGATTATTTAAAACGGTCCCACTTCCCAAGTTACAAAGGCTGAAAGCTGGATGACTTCCGTATGTCATCACCAGAAATTTATTTTTCATCTTTCTTTGAGTAATATCCAACAGTTATCAACTTTCTCCATCCCTATAGAACCTCTAGCCTGATTTAGGTCTTATAAATGTTGCTGTTTTTTAAATCTCACGGATCACAGACAAGACTGTTAACTTCTCAATTAAACTTGATAGGGAAGGAAATTGTTTTGGAAGCACAATAAACACTTTGATTTAAGTGTCTATGAGTAGACTATGTTTCACTGCCTACTTGTTTTGGTGACCAGTGATTCAGAGTGACAATCAATTTCCATGGAGATTTTCAGGGAGTCAAAGAGCAGATCCTACTCTCCAATACTCTCTGGTCCTCCCACCCCCATCCCCCAATTTATTTTCCTAATAGGCAGGCTTCCTTCGAAATACCTTATTTGACCTTTATACTTCCAGAAACAGCCAGTGCCTAATTCCCCTCTGTGGGTTGCTAATCCGATTTACATGAGCGGAACCTAGAATTATTTTAACTTCCCAACTGAAAAAAAAATACACATGGATAATAGATTGTTATTAACTCCTGCTTTAGACTTTTCTCTTTCAGCTTTGCAGGGGAAGGGCCCGTGAAGGAGACGTTGATGTGGCTAATCTGCCTTTCCCCAAAACTTTCTCCCTTTGGCTCTTGAGTTCACATGGGTAACCCTGTTTTATCAGGCATGGAGGAACTGAAGCCTATTCCAAACTCACAGGTGTGTGTTGTGACGGATTGCTCAGCTGAGAAAGACTAGGACCTTGGCCACATGTCATAGATGGGCTGCAACAGAGCCTCACGGGTGCAGAAAGTCCTAAGAAGACCTCTCTCTGAAATTGCCTACTATGCTCGACACACAAGGTGCATTCATTTGCTTTCTCTGAGCTGCTAATCACCAGCTACCGAGCAGGGCGCAATAGTATCACAGGGAATAGAGCGATTGCAACCATAAGAAGAACTAAAATCCTTCTCACGCCGTCTCTATGCACGCTCACACACATATTTATGTAAACACGCTTCATCAACGTGTATTATGTATACTGAGTGAGCCACACGCAGGCATCTATTTGCACGTTACATATACACATGCATCTAAAGAGGCAATAATTTACGTCTATAAAAGCCTATGAACGCCTCTACATGATGTACCTATACAAAGGTATGCTCGCATTTACATAAATGTGGACGCATGAAATATGGAAATACACATAACTGTTGACAGGAAACTTCAAATCCCAACTACTTCAGTCTAGTTTTCTTTTTAAATGCCCCCGCCCAGGGAAAACACAGACATGTCTGCCTCCTTCCTAACTCTGAGAAGATGCACTGCCACTTGATTGACTTTTAAGAGTATGCGTGTGTGCGTGAGTGTGTGTTTAAAATCATCTATTACCCCGAAAAACTTCAAACTGAAAGTTGAATAACGGGCCCGGTGGGGGAAAATCAAGGCCCGAAGAAGAAGTGTAGATTCCGGGTCTCACCCGGGTCTCCCTAAGGTCCGGCGCTCCGGCCGATGCCCCCTTGGGAAGGCAGGGGCTGGAGGCGCGAGCGCCCCCCTCGGCCGCCGCGCGTCCCGGCCCTCGGCCCCACCCCGCCGCGGCTGCCCCGCGCGCCGTCCACACCCCTGCGCACCGCTCTCCACCCCTCCCCCCCGCGCTCGGGGTTCCCCAAGAGCCCCGCCACCAAGGGGGAGGCGTTGGCCTGTGCAGGGAGGGAAAAAGGCGGGCGGCGTCCCCTTTAAAAGCCGCGAGCGCCGCGCCTCGGCACTGCCTTCGCCGCCGGAGTCCTCGCCCCGCCGCGCCGCGCTGCGCCCGGCTTGCGCCGCGCTCGCCGCTCGCGTCCCAGACCCCGCCGGGGATTGGCAGCCGCCGCGGGACACCGGCCTGGGGCAGCCGCGCCGCCTCCGCCGTCCCACCTCGGGGCGCACGGCCTCGAGGATTACCGGGGGGCTCCGAGACCACCCGCGGCCGGCAGAGCCCGCGCGGGCTGCAGCCCTCGACCGTGCGCACCCACCCACCGCGCCTTGGCCTCGGCTGCCCCGGCCGGCCCGGAGCCGGGGAGCCCCCCGAGTCGAGCCCGAGCGCCGCGATGCGGCTCAGCTCCCACGGAAACCCCGAGGCCCGGGCGCCGCCGGCCGACGTGTGATCCCAAGCCGGCCGCCAAGGGCACGGACGGCCACCGGGTCCCGACAGCGCGCGGCGGCCCGGATCTCGGCTCGACCCGCTCCCCCGGTCCCCGGAGAATGCGCCCCAGGACGTCGGAGCGCCGGAACCGCCGGGCTGACCGCTGGCGAGCGCGGATGGGGGTGCGCTGGAGTCAGGCAGAGTGATGCGGGGTGGCAACTTGGCTGGCACCGAGATCGCCGCCGCTGCGCCCTCGCCCGGACCCCGCGTCGCCCAGGATGGCAGCCCCGAGCCATGGGCCGCGGCGGAGCTAGCGCCGAGCGCCCGATCCGAGCCCCCCGAACCCCGGAGCCGGCCCCGCACGGGGCCACGCGTCCCGCGGCCGCTGCTTCCTAAGGACGAGGACAGCACCAGCTTTTCCTTTCACCCTGCCCGTCCCTGCCCCGCACTCCTCCCCCCGCTCGCTGTTGTTGTGTGTCAGCACTTGGCCGGAGACTTCTCGAACTTGCAGGGAGCGTAACTCGCGCTCCCCACTCGGCCGCCGGTGCCGTCGCCCCCCGTGGACCCAGACTCGCCCCCGGCCGCGCCTCCTCCACGGCTCAGCCGGTTCGGACCCCGAGACGCTCTGCCCGGCCCGAGCGGAGAGGGACCCCGGCCGGCCGGCGGTCGGGAGAAGGAGGCAGAGGACGGGAACGCGGTCCCCGCGCCAGGTCCAGAGCTTTTTCCATGTGGACGTTCTTTCAATGGACGCGTCCCCGCGTGCTTCTTAGACGATCGGCGGTCTCCTAAAGGTAGAAGTCCCGGGCCGGGGGCGGGGAGGCTGGGCGCGGGGCTGGGGGGCGGCCGCCGGCACGGAGCCCCTCCCCGAGGCCGGGCGGGCGGCGCTAAACAGACCCCCCTGGAGCCCACGTGCGAGCGAGCCCCCGCGGGGATGCCCCGCGTCCCACCCGGCGGCCCGCGGCCACCGTCAGCATCTCCTCCTGGCTCCCACTTCTTCCTTCCCCCGCTGCGATTTTATTGGGGCTGTTAACACTTAGATGATAAAAAAAAAAAAAAGAACAAGAAGAAGAAGAAAAGAGAAAGAAAAAGAAAAGTCCAAGAAATCCCTGGGAGAGGGGTGGCCCCTGCATGCACCCGTTAGCTTCCAGCCGCTCCAGCCCGGCCGCGGTGATGCCTCCTGGTACTCCGCGCGCCCCGCTCGCGCTCCCCAGGGCTCTGTCCCAGGTGGGGCGTCCCAGGTACTACTGGGTCTCTCGCCTCGGTTTCCAGGAACTGGAGGGAGCCGGGGGCGTGCAGGGGCGCCCGGGACGGACACTTGAATTAAATTAGAGTGTCGTCGAGTCCGCCTCCCTCTTGGCAAGATCCTAGCCGCAGCCGGCGGGGCGGGGGGCTTGGTGTGCGGGGATGGAGTGGCCCGGCTCTCCCTGACGACGTGGACGGGTTAGACGCGCGGGACCTGAGCGGCGTGGAAAGTTGTGGTTTTAAAAGTTGACTGTGTCTGGAAGTCCGTGTGTGTGTGTGTGTGTGTGTGTGTGTGTGCGTGTGTGTGTATCAGGAAGTTCTATACAGTGCCTCTAAGGAAGTCACATGCACCATTAGTGCGTGTTTCTGTGCAGGCGAGCTCTGGGCAGTGCGGGTTTGTGGAGGGGCCCGGGGGTGTCTGAGCAAGTGGTGGTTTCCCTGGCCCGGCTGTCAGCGCGAGTGTCACAGATAAAAGGTGACAGCCATTGACCTTTTGGGGGTGGGGTGGGCAAGTCATGTGTGTGTGTGGGGGGCAGAGTGGGAGGGGGCAAGCCAACTAGTTCAGGAACTAGGGGCCGGCGGGTCCCCCAGGTTCTTCAAACTCCAAGCCCACGTGAAGTGTTTCCCGGGCGTGTTGCAAGCCCGGTGGACAGCCAGGAGGAGGAGGCGGCGGCCAGCGGCCCGAGCCAGGAGCCCGGGCCCGCGGGGGGCTGGAGGGGAGTGGACCGAGCGTGGAGCTCGGTGACTCACGTCGGCCCTGTCCGCAGGTCGACCATGGTGGCCGGGACCCGCTGTCTTCTAGCGTTGCTGCTTCCCCAGGTCCTCCTGGGCGGCGCGGCCGGCCTCATCCCGGAGCTCGGCCGGAGGACGTTCGCCGCATCGACGGGCCGCTCCTCGTCCCAACCCTCGGACGACGTCTTGAGCGAGTTCGAGCTGCGGCTGCTCAGCATGTTTGGCCTGAAGCAGAGACCCACCCCGAGCAGGGACGCCGTGGTGCCCCCCTACATGCTGGACCTGTACCGCCGGCACTCGGGCCAGCCCGGCGCGCCCGCGCCCGACCGCCGGCTGGAGAGGGCGGCCAGTCTCGCCAACACCGTGCGCAGCTTCCACCACGAAGGTAAGGCGCGGGGCAGGGGTGGGGGGCGGGGACGGGGCGGGGAGGCCTCGGGCACGGCGCTGCCCCGGGAGCAGACGGCTGGCATCCCGGGAAGGGCCAGCGGGGGCCGGGGCGTCCCAGCCCATGCCGCGCTCCCCTCTGTAGGAACCCCGGGGAAGCCCGGCTTGCAGGCACTGCGTGTGGGATGCGGGAGCCAAGGTAAATCCCTTTGGTCAATCCGCACCCAGTCCTGGCTGGGAGCCAGAAGAGAGACTCCTCCCTCCTCCAGGAACTGGCGAGAAATCAAGTGATGGGGAAGATGAGGGAAAAAGGCATGTGAGCTAGCCGTGCAAGAATTCCATAGGGGCATAAACTCGGGGTGGGGTGGGGGCGCGGGGGGGGGCACACGGATCTTTTGGAACCCGTTTAGAATCCCTTGCGGTACTAATCTGCCGCTGCTGCTGCCGCTACTTAAGTCAGGGTTGAGGCCAGGCCGAATTTAGCCAACTTTTCCGAGAGGGTCCTGCCCAGGGCCCCCAAATCCTTTCAAATTTACAGTTGATCCTGGGTCAGCTTGGGAAGATTACGAATCCCTAACTAACCCGTGGGGAAGGTCCTCAAGCAATCAATCTCATTGTTTCCATAATGACTTTCTTGTCTCTTGCTTAAATGTGAGATGAAGTTAGAGACAGGCCAGCCTTCAGGTAAAAGCTTTCCAGGTAGCTGTTTCCCCTATGCCATGTGCATTGAAATGTGTGACACTCCCATGCCCACTAGATGATATTGGACCTGGTGTTCTAAAGTAGGATGTTTCTGCAGGTTTTCAACAGAAAGGCATTTTAGTGGATTTGAACTGGACTACAGTAGAGATCTGTTGAGCCGGAGTTCTAAGAGCAATTAGTCCAAAAACACATTCCCAAGTCTTTCCCCTACACTTCTAGGTGCCCCGTGCCTTCATGCATTCCAAGTAGGGCTTGGTTCCTTCACATTCTGGAGAAGAGTCCAAAGTTGTATCTTGCTGGGCAGTGGCTGGGGAGTTGCTGGAGAAGTTCCCCTTTTCTTGTCTTGTCCTGCTGAGATTGTCAATTTCAACTGGAAATCTACCCCCCCTGATGTCAACAGATCAGGAAATGGTCAGACATGTTCTCCCAGTGTGAAGGAGTCGTAATTATCCATGAGAGTACAAAGTTTGACAGTGGAAAGACATTCTCAAAGCAGGTCACCAAACACAAAGCATTTAGTCTTCAAGGCAGCTATGCATTGGAAAGGAGCAGCGAATCCGTAGTTGATGCATTACCCAGCACATGTCTTTGGTGTTCTTTACCAGCAGAAACCACATTTAAAAGAATATTCCGTGTCATTCTGCTCTTTTGGGATTCATTCACTAATAGTATGTTCACACACAAGTAGCAGAAGTTTTCTGTTGGCAAATGGGGAAATGTCTCTGTATTTGTTATCCTGGCTTTAGGATGACAAGAGATCCAGCACATCCCCCAGTTGATAATAATAATTATTTTTTTCTGGAGGGAAAAGTAATAAGGCTCTTTCAGGTGCTTTTTCTAGAAATTTGACATGGGTAACATTATTAACTTGTAAGGCCTGGTAGGCTTTTTTTCCCCCGTGTGTGTGTGTGTGTGTTTGTGTGTGTGTGAGAGAGAGAAGAAATACCAGATTATAAAGTAATATAGTTTAAGTCATGTAATAGCTGAATAATTGTTCAGTGAGTAAGGATTTCATCAATTTCTTATTCCTCTCCTAGAAGTGATTTGATTAAAATAAACAGGGTGCAGATGATTTGAGTGTGTCATTTTAAGTTACCTTGTAATTTTATATGCCAGATTTTATATCTATAAAAATAAGTTATATGTAAAACACCAAAGGAGTTACTAACTTTCTTTAAAGCAGCTTGCAGTAACTTCAAATCTTAATGCAATTAGGTGATAGAGTAAAGCTGTGTAAAATTTGCTCCAGATTTCAACAAATTCATTTCTTGTTATGGCTGTTATATCTTCATCAGGACATACACTGTAATTTTTGAAAACCATTCCATCTTTATGCAACTCAGGGGTTGGTTTTTAAACACCCTGTGCCATGCATAAAAGTCTCCAAATATCTTTTAATAAACCTTTTGATTTTGATTGCTGATTTAAGAGCAGAATTTGGTCTTTACCATGTTAATGGACAGTGATTTGGTCCAGGACCAAAAAGTTGATTACAAGAAGTACCTGTTGGTTGTGACTAGGGTCTGTGCTTTTTGGTGATGTTACAAGATGAGAATATCTTAATGGAATACCTTGAACCAATGTGTGAAGGTAATGAGACTACATAGTAAGTCATCTAAGGTGAATTCAATCAGAGGTTCTCAAATTTATTTGGTCTTCCAAACCTATTTCAGAAGAAAATAACGAGCGCTCACTGAGAAATCTACCTTCTTTAAGTGAACCTGCAGAAAGCACCCCCTAATTTTACCTGAATCTCTCATATCTGCACCTCCATCTTACTCCACTGATCACTACAACGGTGGTCTTACCCTGTATTAAGCTTTGTCTTAGCTTCTTTCTGCATTGCCTTTTAGTCAGGAGAGCCCAAGCATGGAAAACATTTTCTTACTCATGTCATTACGGAGTGCTTGAGCCACATAGCTTTCTAAAAAAATGTCCCTAAGGACAGAAGAATGACTTCTGCAACTGAAAAGCATGTTTTGTGCTTTGCTATAACTAAAACTCACTGAAGTTGGTTGACTCACATGCAAAATATCTTTCTCATCTCTTGGTCTATAGGGACTTAGAAGCACCTGGTGTTGGCTCTTCAGATTCTGAAAGATGGTGCTTTTGCTGAAAATAAGGAAGTTATTTGCCTCTATGACTGCAGCTTTGAAATTACCCCGACTCCATCCAATATAATGGTGAAAATATCCCTGTAGTATGAAAAGTTGGGAGAAACAGTCCCTACTTTCAGAAGAACTTGTATCCTAAATTCCCATGGCTTGCCAGGGATCTGGATACTCGCCCTTAACCCCATCCTTCCATAGTGTCCCCAGTTGTTTGCGTGATTACAGGGCCCCATGCAAGTTCTCTTTAGAAGAGTTTATGGTTGTTGTGTCTAAGGACTCACCTTTTCTATTCCACCTCTTTCCCCCTGTACTCAGGGGGAAAGAGGTATTCTTTCTGCTCTCTATTTGCTCCCGATGCCTCCTCCTTTTGTCTGTTTTTAGATTTGCCTGTTGTGTGTACTCTACTGAAGGTCTCAGGACAGGGAGAAAGGGACCCAGAGTAGGAAGAAGCCAAATCCCAGTTTGTGCTGCTGTGTTTTTCCTTTAGTGCTGTTTTTGTTGTTGTTGAATTGATAACATTTAAACTTTTGTACTTCACCGGTTTTCTTATATATCAGTCATTTCATTCTCTAGAAAGTAGTGTTGAGCTTTTATTTGTTTAATGTTTTTTTGTTTTTTATCTTGCTCTGGGGCCACCCCCATACTCCAGGCTTCCTCCCGGCTCTGCCCTCTGGGTTCACTGGTGGTGAGGTTCTGGGGAGTGTGGGAGGTGCTGGGGTATTCAAACTCAGGAAGGCTGCATGCAAGCAAGTGATTTCTCTACTGTACTATCTCTCTGACCCAGCTTTCCTTTTATTTCAAGTCAGTGATTTGCAAACAAACTGGTTTGCCAGAACATCCACAGGTTTTTTTTTGTTACTGCCTCAGGACATGTGTGTGTGTGTGTGTGTGTGTGTGTGTGTGTGTGTGTGTGTGTGTTTGAGTGTGTGTGTTTAGAGTATCCCTGAGCTCTAACAATGCAACCATAACTCTTTGTGCTAAAACTCACCCAACTTAAGCACCAAAAGGCAGTGGTGATCACAAAGCATCAGCGGCTCCAAACAAGATCTCCCTGTCCCCATGACCCCTACTTCTACTTTTCTGTTCATTTAGCTTTGGCTGTGCTCTCTACACAGCTGGGGAGAATATTTCCAGCCTTTTGTTGGGCCAGAATTGATGGTGATCCGTGCATTAAGCATACATGTGCACTGAAGGGTTTTCACTTCCACTGAGCTTTGGATTTATTCTCAGTGTTAGAGAGTGCCGTCTAGCGGCCAGAAATTTGAGAGCTGTTGGTGATAAACTGTTCTTAGCTCTGCTCTTCACTGCAAGCTCTGTGACCTGAGGAAAGCAAGAGAAATTTCTGGGAACACCATCTATTTTATTTGCAAAGTAGAGATCATAAGAGATCCTCTTTAACTAGTTGTGAGATAATTTACATATAACTCTGGGCATGAACCAGACTTGACATTCACTGTCACTGTCACTGTCCTCCCATTGTTCATCGATTTGCTCTAGAGGGCACAGTAACATTGTGAGACTTGTTGTTACTGTGTTTGGCATATTGAATACATCGCAGGTAGCTTGCCAGGCTTTGCTGTGAGACTTGACATTAAATGAAAAAAACAAATCCACGTTTAAGGCTAGCTACCTTTCTTTTGATGATGCGTTATACTTTTCTCCTGTGTCCAGGGAAGAGGGGGCCAGAGTGGACCTCTTCCCTTCTTGGACTATGTTCATCAATATTCATCAATATTCTGTAGATGGGCTGGAGTGATAGCACAGCAGGTAGGGCATTTATTTGCCTTGCATGCAGCCGACCCAGGTTTGATTCCTCTGCCCCTCTCAGAGAGCCCAGCAAGCTACTGCGTGTATCTCACCTGCATGGCAGAGCCTGGCAAGCTCTCTGTGTTGTATTTTATATGCCAAAAACAGTAACAAGTCTCACAATGGAGACATTACTGGTGCCTGCTTGGGCAAATTGATGAACAACAGGAGGACATTGCTACAGTGCTACAGTGCTATTCTATAGATGAATATTAACGAAGTGTACATAATTAAGTTAGAACTTCACTTATGGGCAAAAAGCAAAGTATATTTTTTTTGCCTAACTTATTTTTAATACCCTATATTGTTGCAGTGATTTCTCCATTGGATAGGACACTTGTGATTGGGGCTGGAGAGAGATTACAGAGAGTAAGGCACTTGCTGAGTTTCAAGCAGCTGACCCCTGTCTGATTCCCCAACACTCTGTAGGGTCTCCCTCTCCCTTCCTGATCACAGAACAAGGAGTAAGCCCTGAGCATACTGAAGTGTGTCCCTCCAAACAAAATGAAATAAAAAGAACTTAGAGATTCTAGAACCTTGTCAAAGGTAGGCCAACATCCTGAGTTCAAATTAGTCCCAAGGATTATTCACCAGAGAATAAAGAAATAAATAACTTTGTGAAAAAAAATATGATACCTACTTAGGTAACTGCTCAATAGTTCTGAAATACCTGTGTTTACTATAGTATTTGGCAGCTTAAAAAAGAAAAAGATTTATTTTAAGTAGGTTTTGATTTTTCTACCTTTAAAAATTTAGTAGCTGCCCTAATCTGGGGGAGTTTTCCCCCTGCGTGTCGGGGTTTCTCTGAATTTCCAGTTTCTCTCCGAGATTAGAATCTTCGGTTGGGGATATCAGACTGGCGATTGTCTGAGGGGGCAGAGGTCCAATAGGCTGGTGTGCTGAGACTGGGAAGTTAGAAACTTGTCTGTACATTATTCCTTTTTCGCTAGCAGCATCATTTTCCTCCTTCCCTGGGATTGCTAAATCATTGTTGGTTTTGCCTCTTACACCAATGAGGTTTTTGAAGCATGAAGTTGCTGCTTTTGTAGGTCAAACTGGGGTCCTCTTATTTGATGTGACCTTAGATTTATGTTCGTAGACTTTTGTTTGATGGCTCTTTTAGTTCTCTCTTTTGATCTTAAGTTGTCCTTTCATTGTTAGTGTGCGTGGGTGTGTATGTGTGTGTACGATGTGTGTATGGTGTGTGTATGTTGTGTGTGTATGGTGTGTGTGTGTGTGTGTGTGTGGGCTGGGGAGGTGTGGTGGTACATTTATCACTTGTTAATTTAAGGTTTTGAATTCCAGGTTTTGATTGTCTTTGAGATTTTCTCTGGACTCCTTTCTTATTTCAGATATTGTCCCTGGATACTTTGCTTTTCCTTCTTCCTCAGAAAAGCAGGGTGAATTCTTTAGGTGTGCTGGTTTCAGAGAAATTCAATTGTTCAGGTCAGATCTGACTTTCTGCTGCCATATTCCTCATTTCTCTTTTCTCTGGGAGCTTTTGGCTTCTTTGTGGAAAGAAAGCTTCCAGCACAAATATCAGAGGGTCCCTGACTGCAGGAAGAAGAGGAATGAAGCAGTTAAATTCAGCTTTGGGTACTTTTTCTGGATCCACTGTGGAGAACCTTGGCTTTGTTTGTGGTGCACTTATTCCAAACACAGGGATCGAACTGAAATCCCTTTAACCATCATCGAGGTTTGGAATTTGGGTGACACCTAAGGGATCTCCTATATGCAGGGACTGGCAGGCCTGAGTGGACAGCACTTAGTAGCCATGGCCTCGTGGATGAGTGGGGAAGGTCTTTCTGTGCTTCAAGGCCTGCGTTTTGATTCCTTGGTTAACACTAAGCAGTCACTTTAAAAAAAAAAAGAATTTAAAAGAGAGGGACTTTAAAATGCTTTTGTAGTCATTTACATCTGGATGGGTCAAGCATCTTCACCCTCAGAGAGACGTCATCCAATCCAGAGCGTCCTCTTAACTGGGCATCTTGCTGGGACTGTTGAACCCCAGACCCCAAGCCAGAACTGCCAAAAGAGAACCTGTGTTGGAAGGGCTCAGTCATCCGAGGTGTTCTGTGTGAAGGTTAAAATCTGAGGAGCATGCATTCAAATGCTACTCCCTAATTTGGTATAAACTGCCCTTTCGTTGAACTCAGTGTTCCCACTTAGCTTGTAATGATAACTATTGCTTTGATGATAAAGGTTTACACAGGTAAAACCCTGAGTGATCCGGAGTGATTCTTTCTTGCTAAGGCATATATATTTTAAAAGCAATGTATAGCAGCTTGAATTTGGGTGGTGTGTGTGTGTGTGTGTGTGTGTGTGTGTGTGTGTGTGTGTGTGAAGTAACAGTCAAGAAATTAATGAAGCTGTAGTTTTCGCTCATGATATAAACTATATCTAAAGAGATTTGTTGTTAGCACTTAGATTGGCTTAGCAGTGAAATGACGGAATGTAATAAAGCAACAAGAAAAATAAACAAAAATATCTCATTTCTATTGCTGTTTACTTTTAATAATGACATGTAGCTTTCATTTGCAAGCTACAACCCTTAAGATGCATATGCTCCGTTACATTGTATTGCTTTCTTGGAAAATAGTATTTAAAATTAAAATGCAGGAATCTGAAATGGGAAAGAGCTTTTACGCATATCCCACTTAAATAACTGTTTAAAAATAACAACAAGATAGACCGATTATTGTGTAATAGAAGATGAAATTGTACATTTGTATAAATTCTTTGTGTGTGTGTATCCTGTAGCTTATTCTGGGTTAGGTGCATATTTTTAACAGGATTTGTTTTACAAAAGATAAATAAACTGCAAATAAAACAGTTACCTAAAAAACAAATTATTTTAAAAGCACCTAAACTGAGATTTTGAAATTTTAAGGTCATAAGCTGGTGAGACAACAGATGCCAGTTGGAAACTTTATTTCTCTTGAAATTGTCTCCCCTTAGTTAGTGCAGTGTCCTTATACCACCCTTTCGCTTCCAAAGAAGTAGATCCCTGTAAATACCTTTGTCTCTGGACTTTTGAGTAAAATAGTAGGGTGTGCTTTGCAAAATGTCATCGTTGATGTTGAGTTTCAGAGTCTTTAATTAGGAAACTGAAATCTGTATATTGAGATTTGTAAATCATCTAAATTGCAGAGTAATGTTTTAGAATACCGCTTAAGGGATTGACATTAAAGCCTTTTTCTTTTTAAGAAATGCAATAATTTCCTCAAATCCTCACTCATTAGACCTCTTCTAACTATAGTGCTGACTTTTTTTTTGCCCTAAAGTCTGTAAATTCCAAAGAAGTGCTTTACCATTTCCCCCATTATTATAGCCACCTGGAAACAGTATTCATGTATTGGATTAAAAACATAACAATGAATGAAGAAATTTTGTTTCCTGGTATGCATGTTGACATAAATGTGTAGAAAAAAGGAGACTCCCTTAAAAAAGTCTAAAGAGGAGATTTTTATTTTCTGATAGCACATTTTTACATGGGTTAAATCAAACCTTGAAATAGGTTTATCATATCAGATTGTCATTTATCTTACGGAGTGTTCTTCTTTCTCCCTCCCTCCCAATCCCTCCCTCCCCCACCCCAACCCTTTTTACCAACTTAGAATCTTTGGAGGAACTACCAGAAGCAAGTGGAACAACCACCCGACGATTCTTCTTTAATTTAACTTCTATCCCCACTGAGGAATTTATCACTTCAGCTGAACTTCAGGTGTTTCGGGAGCAGATGCAGGAAACGTTGGAGAACAACAGCAGTTTCCATCACCGAATTAATATTTATGAAATTATAAAACCGGCCACAGCCAACGGGAAGTTCCCCTTGACCAGACTCTTGGACACCAGATTGGTGAAACAGAATGCAAGCCGCTGGGAGAGTTTTGATGTCACCCCCGCTGTAATGCGGTGGACAGCACAGGGACAGGCCAACCATGGCTTTGTGGTGGAGGTAGCCCACTTGGGGGAGAACCAAAGTGTCTCCAAGAGACACGTTAGGATTAGCAGGTCTTTGCACCAAGATGAACACAGCTGGTCCCAAATCAGGCCACTGCTAGTAACTTTTGGCCACGACGGCAAAGGACATCCTCTGCACAAGAGAGAAAAGCGCCAAGCAAAACACAAACCGCGCAAACGCCTCAAGTCCAGCTGTAAGAGACACCCTTTGTACGTGGACTTCAGCGATGTGGGGTGGAATGACTGGATCGTGGCGCCCCCCGGGTACCATGCCTTTTACTGCCATGGGGAATGCCCGTTCCCCTTGGCTGATCACCTGAACTCCACTAATCACGCCATTGTTCAGACGTTGGTCAATTCCGTGAACTCTAAGATTCCCAAGGCGTGCTGTGTCCCCACAGAACTCAGCGCCATCTCCATGCTGTACCTTGATGAAAATGAAAAGGTTGTATTAAAGAACTATCAGGACATGGTTGTGGAGGGTTGTGGGTGTCGTTAGCACAGCAGATATATATGTGTATATATGTATGTGCATATATATATACACACACATATATATATATTTTAGAAAAAAAACAAGTTGACACTTTAATATTTCCCAATGAAGACTTTATTTATGGAATGGAATGGAGAAAAAAAACACAGCTATTTTGAAAATATATTTATATCTACACAAAGAAGTTGGGAAAACAAATATTTTAATCAGAGAAATTATTCCTTAAAGATTTTAAAATGTATTTAGTTGTACATTTTATATGGGTTCAACCCCAGCACATGAAGTATAATGGTCAGATTTATTTTGTATTTATTTACTATTATAACCACTTTTTAGGACAAATAGCTAATTTGTATTTATATGTAATCAAAAGAAGTATTGGGTTTGTACATAATTTTCAAAAAAATTGTAGTGTTTTCATTTGTGTGTATTTAAGATGAGAAGTCTACATGGAAGGTTACTTTGGCAAAGTGCTTAGCACATTTGCTTTTTTGCAGTGCTACTGTTAAGGTCACAAGTTCAAGTCCAGAAGAAAAAAAAGGTGGATAATCCACTCTGCTGACTTTCAAGATTATTATATTATTCAATTCTCAGGAATGTGGCAGAGTGGTTGTCCAATCCATGAGAACTTACGTCCTTATTAGGTGGAATATTTGGATAAGAACCAGACATTGCTGATCTAATAGAGAAACCCTCTCCCCACCCTTTATTTTGCAGAAAGAATAAAGCAGGGCCAATAGAAATAATTAGGCAACTGATGAACCTGCAGGCAAATGAATGATGGTTGTTCTTTCCTAAAGTAGCAATCCCTTCAAAGGGACTGGTCTGGCCAAAGTATTAAATAAAATATAAGATTTCTTCATAATGGATATTGTGGTCATGTATGTGGATCTCTATTGGCCCTCATAAAGACTTGGAAATTGATTTGTATTTTCCTTTTACCTCATCTGGGAGCTCTTTTGGCTCTGAAGAATCTATTTTTCCTAACTTTATTCAACACACAGCAAAATTCTGCCCATCATTGTTTACTGCATATCCTGTTCTCTGTTTGATCAGCTTTTCTTTCCAGGATTATGTGTTCAAACACATGTCTCCAAATGTTAAACCTATTTTGGATAATAAATATCAAAACTCTGACATTTCATTTTATAAAGTCCAACCTGTATGAGAAAATGTTGCACATTTAAAGTGCTCACAGTCATTGCCTTGTGTTTGCATTTTTGCTTCTGAAGTTGCTCATTTCTAAAGGAGGTTGGGAAAGCAAGGGGTGGTTGGAAAGTTGTAGACAAGTCATTGGTTAATTCTTATTTTCAGTAACTGGGCTGGAGAAAACAGTGCAGTGGGTAGGGCACTTGCCTTGCATGCAGTTGACCCAGGTTTGATTGTTGGCACTGTACAAAAAGTTCCCTGAGACCCTCCAGGAGTGACCCCTGAGCACAGAGCCAGACGTCAGCCCAGAGTATTGCTATCTGTGGCTCAATTTTTTTCTCCACCACCACCAAAGGAACAAAACCCAGTAACGCGGTATTTCACATGAATCTCTCTAAGGCAGAACATTTCAGAGAAAACCAAAACTCTGAAATAATCAAAGACGGGGAGTCCAAGATAAAGTTTCAGAGATGATCTCCTATGCAACAGAGGAGGCAGTGGTGCCAAAAAATTCGAAAGGGAAAGTGTCTGAGTTCAGCTTCTCCAGGGATATCTGCCAGTTGGCTTGTTGCCCAAATAGAATGAACTCAAATTAGGCCTCAGAATGAACACTTAACCAGTGGCAGGACTTCTGTAGGCCCACGAAAAGTTTCCTTGGGTATGTTTGTATGACCAGGAAACCCACAACTTACCACTTTTTTTTCTGGAAATATTTTAGGCCAATTTCTAGAAGTGATGTCACCAAGACTAGTGAAGTCCCCCTCCTTAGCTTTGCCATGGGATTGACTGAAAAAATAATAGTTAATAATAAGACCAGCTGTTAATAATAAGATTCTTCTCAGGAATCCACTTGTGATGGCCATAAGGTAGTTACGTTTCGGGGGACGGAAGTGATAGATTTAACCCCTCCATTGACACTGTGTAGATCATGTGTTTAAATGAATACTAGTATTCTTTTACTTCCACTTTACTTTTCCTTCCTATCTTCTCCTTGTTGCCCTGGTGTAGGTGTAGGTTACTATTAGGGTCAGCTTTGGAAGAGAGCATTGTCTGCCCTCTTCTTGTCCTTCACCCTTCTCTTGCCATGGAATTGAGGGACACTGCACTGTCTTCATGTCTTTAAGAAAAGGTTTGTTCAACTCCATATTCTAGATGCCAAGTGTGAGTCTTGAACAAACATTTTATCCTTTAGCAGTTTCATCATTCTTTCAATTTCTCTTCTTTGGTTCTGATCTTGCACCAATATGTTGTCAGTGATGTGTTGCATTCTTCAAAATGTTAACCTGCACATATATAGATTGTGTGCTTTATATACATGTGCACACGTGTATAAATTAACATATGAGGACATGTAATTCATGTTATACTGAGAATCATTTTCTATTTGAGCTTTAGTGTCACTTTTGTGAGAATTGGGGACTCTTCCCCTTTTTGGCAGTTCCTTCAAGAAACAGGTTATTCTGTGTTCTTGCATGTTTTGGCACCCATTCTTCTTCTGAGAAATATTCATAACTGGCTTCATAATAATTTAGTTTCTTCTTGAATCTTCAGTTGCCTGGGAGAGCTTTAGAAAGCTGACTTTTTAAAGTAGTCATGTCTAAAATGGGAGGGGATGGGGTGGCACACACCTTTAAAACCTGATTAAAGTGTCCTTGTTTCTACTTCTTGATCATCTGGACTGCATCTCATCTGAGTCTTGAGACTGCTCTGTGTGTGTGCGTGTATTTAACGTTTAAAACCAAGAACGGGAGCATGAGTGATTTACAGATGTCTCTGTGCTTCCACCTTTTTCTAATCTCTCCATCAGTGCTTCCTTAAATTGTATGTAAGAGGCCTGGAGTGGAGAAATTATCTGTCAATTTGGTCCATAATAACTAGGTAATTGAAGTGTTCCGTGGTAGAAAAGTACTTTCTGGAATCTAAAATAAGCTTAAAGATTCGCATATTTCTATTCTACTGGCATTTTTATATTCACTGAGTATCTGTTATAGGCAAGGATGAGAATATTGGATAAGCAAAAAGGAACATGCAGTCTTTTTTCTGGTAGGGGGTTCACAACCCTATGGTGCTCAGGGGTTATATGCACGGCTCACACTCAGGAATCACTTCTAGAGATCAGTGTTCAAGGGATCATATGAAATGCCTGGGATCAAACCTGAGTCTGGTGCAGTAATGCAATTGCCTACCTAACCAACTGTGCTCTCTCTTTCCAGCCCCAGGAACATACTCTCTTGAGCTAAAGAGTAATTAAAGAATATTAAGTGTGTTATGTGAATGGGCAATCCCAAGGAAGTAAGCAGACCCCGTCTCTGTTCCTTTTTGTTTTTTTCTTTTTGAGGTGTAACTTATTTTTTGAGGTGTGACAAAATGGTTAGTCCTGGGCCTAGGGAGATGGCTCATGGAATGGAGTGTGAGTCACTCAGGCAGGAGCAATCTAGTTCAATACTGAGCACCACAGGGGCCTCCACACCACCACTAGCAGTGGCTCCTAAGCACCATATTACCGTGCACACCCCTCACCCCTTACCCCTAGCACCACTGCCTGTGTCCTTCCCTCCAAATGCAGGTCTGTTTTATTTGAGTAAATAGCTTTTCCCTTCTACACTGCCAACAAATTACAGTCTTTTTGCTCTTTTCCAGGGAAGATCTTTGAACATCTATCTCCTTGCCCTGCAAACTTCAGTGAATTATGTAACTTGGAGTTCAGTGTTCTCAATAAAGTAGAGTGGATAGGAATCCCTAGAAAGCCTCTAAGAGAACAAAGCTCACGTGTTTACAGACCTGCTGGATCATAAAACAATATGGGTTCTGTTTCAGTGAATTTGGATGAGTGAATCAGGGCCCGAGATTCTGCATTTTTAATATGCTAGCAAGTAAAGCCATTACTGGTGGCCTAAGGATTGCACGTGGAGTAGCAAGACTACAGTTATTGTCCTCTCAGTCATAACTGCAGGGGCTGGCCTGAGTCGAGGCCCCTCCAAGAAATGGCACTTGAAATACACAACAAAACTTGCATACAGGATGGCATTGGAATACATTTCACCATATCTGAAATGATGCCCTACATCTATTTTTTCAAAGGCATTCTTTTTCCCCACAAGATGACTGGCAATTTTGTGTTCTAGCCACCCTCAGACATGAAAACACTTGGTTGCTTATCTTGTAAAATCTGCTCTGCATGCTTGCTTGGGCATGTAGCAGTCAGTTTAGTCAACTACGTGTCAGTACATCTATGTGGATGGGGGAGCAGGTGCAAGCCCTTAACGTACTTTAAAAAAAGTTTAACACTTAAGTCAGTCCACAGAGTTGATCCCGTGTGATCTTAGTGCCAAGCGCCTGAGTTAAAAGTTTTCTCTTTGAAGGCAGCAAATAGATGTCATACATTTGAAGCATTTGTTTATACTAAAAATGATGCTTGCTTTTTTTTAAGTTCTAAGACAGTTCACAATACAACAACGACTGGAGCCTAGAGGGTGATATAAAACTTCCCTAGCTGGTATTTGAGGTTTGATTTAATGGGTATTGGAATTTGTGATGCCGAGATTGGCTTTGAATACGGTGCTTAAGTGAATGGACTCAGGCTAGAAAAGCAAAGGAACTTCTTTCCTTCTGAAAATGGATTAGTGAAACACCCCTTTAAATAATTGTTTTGTGTTGGCACCATTATATTTTTAGCCAACTGCCCTGAGTGTCACTGTTCAGTAGCCTCATAGTTTTTTAGGGGAACACTTTGAAGATTTCTTACAAGCAACTCATTTGAAATTTTTTTAAAAAATACTTGAATGAAGGAATTCCAAATCTCAAAATAAGTATGTATATATATGCACATGTATAATATATGTGCACATATATGTGTATACATACACATATATGTATATACACACACATACACTTCCCCCCTTTTGTAACCCTATGGTTCCATGAGGAAATAAATGATTTTTTTTCCTGCTTGGAGTCCAAGTGCTGAGTATAGAGCACTTAATTTTTTAATTCATTGGGTTTATTATTTTGTTTAGGGTTCTTAACATTCCTTTTAGGTCTCTATCAGAGGTGCTTAAACAGTATACCAGACACTGACTTAAATGCTACTTCAAGCCTGAGTTTATCCCGTGTGGCAGGCCTTGCTGGAGGCAATGCCCAGAATGCATTATTGCTGCAGCTCATTCTGAGGAGAGGAGATCTCTGCAAAGCACTGATTTGCTTCAAGCGTCCCTTGTAAGAAGCAGGATCTCATCTGGACTGCATTTGCGCTGGAACCACTTGGCCACAGTGCTATGAGAGAATAATTATTGAACTATTTTACTGTACAACTATTTCCAAATTGTTGATTTTTTATTGATTTCAGGAGGCAAGCTAATTGCCCCATGGCAACTGGATGTGAACATTTAATGAAGATCAGGAAACAGAGTTTATGAAAAGCTTTTGTATAGTAACTGCAAAGTTTCAAGAACTGTTTTATACTTCCTGACAGTGCTGGGCCTAGCTTAATGGTTTGTTTTTATTGCTTAAGAGTGTAAACCTTGCTTTAGCCCAGTGTGTGGAAACTATACCCTCATCCCGCATTACGCATTTTCGACTTGCTTTTGACTCACTCCCTGACTTGCTTTCCTGCCATCTCTAACCGGTGGCCCTTTCTCTGTTTAATTGTCTGAAGGCAAGTCTCTCTCTTTGTATTATGCAGTGGGACCCAGAACGCACTCCGGCACACACTCCTGAAGTTCGTGTCTGTATTGTTTCACTTTGTTTTGGGTGGAGTTTCTTTTCAGCGCTTGGTTGCTAGACAACCAGGCAGGCAAAAGTTAAAGATTGAAAAGGCATTTTTAAAGATGTCGAACCTTGGCAGCTGGACCATTTTATCTTTTTCTTTATATGGAAGGCTTAGTGTTCTTCCCAGGTTTTCCTGGCCTTTTGTTGGGTAGATGGTGGGTAGATTTTTTTTTTTGAAGTCAGGCTCTTAAAGGCATTATCTGTTTGAGAAATTATTGAAATGTTGTTCCCATTGGCTGGAACACACTTCCCACCTGGATTGACAAAAAAAAAAGCCAGTTTAGTTTCCAAGGGTGTGTTTCAAATCACTAATAAAGTTGAGCTGTCGGTCTCAGCTGCTTTGATTGTTGCAAGGGAAAGAGGTAGGAAAAAGAGGGCATTTTGAGGGCGCATTCAGAAACATAAGACTCCAGTTTGTGGAGAATACTGTCTCCAGGAAACTGCATTAGCTTTTCTTTGGTATTAGAACTATGTTTGTTGGTTTTTATTTATCTTTAGTATTATTATTGGAAATGTTTTCCCCCTCCCCCAAGTTCTTAAAGGCCTAATTTTAAATCAAAGCCATTTAAATTGCCCATTTTAGTAAGATCTTTCAGGAAAAGCTGCCTTTGCATTTTTGGTAGATATATTGGAAAGTTGTTTTTTTTTTTTAAGTTCTTAAAAGCCTAATTTTAAATCAAAGTCATTTAAATTGCTCATTTCAGTAAGATGTTTCAGGAGCTTGTTATAAATACACGATCTTTATACATTTGCCAACTTGGACGTGTGTTCACAAGTTCGTCCTGCATATGGACACAATTTGTAGCTGATGTACTTTTTTCACTCTAGGTTCTCTTGTTTCCCTGTTTGTCCTCTGAGCTGTTGCCTCTTTCTGTGTCTCTCTGCTTTGCAGGGTTTTCCCAAGGCTGGAATTCAGTCAGATTCATGGAAAACTTTACCAACTTCTCTGATTCATTCACAGGCAGGATTTCCTGGCATCAGGATCAAACAGGTACCCCCTGTTCATTCATTATAGTCTGTCTTAGAAATTAGGATCTTCTGAAGCCTCCCTGGCCTCACATATAAAGGAAAACCTAGTGCTGGATTAACAAAGTACATTCCTCATCAGGTTATCCCCTTAGTATTGTCAATTTTATTAGGCACTATAGTAATGATACTTACACACCAGCGCCCTGAAATGAATGGAACTGTAAATCCCATGACAATTGATATGCCCAGGAGAAAAATTCTATTTCCTCATGTTAGAGAATGGAGTTTGTGTTTCCCACCTAAAGATAGTTTGACTGAATAAAAGAAAACAGGGAGACGAAGAGAAGTTAGGGTGTCTGTGCTTAAGTGGCTTTCATGAGTTGTTGTTTTCAAGACTGTTGTTTACAAAACTTCCTTAATATATTGATCCTTTTCTTGGGAATCCGAGTTATTTTTTTCTCTTGTGGGTACTATTCGTTACTGATGATTAGTTTCAAGGGCATGGTCATTTTAAGGACAGAGGTCAGAGGAATAGTTCCTTTTGTCCCGCTTGTTTAGCTCACCTTTTGATGTAGCTCACTAAGATACTTCTAAGGATGTGCCATGAAGAAGTGGAGAAGAACATGGCTGGGAGAATCCCTATTTGACCACGGTGTATTGCTTTTCATATAATTCTGAATTTTCTACATGCTGATTTGTTACTGAGGATTTGTATGCCCATATTCATGAGAGATAGGGATATTTCTATACATTCCTGAAATAATCGCAAGTACTCTCATAGCATGGCAGGCATTGTTTCAAAGAGGTCCATTGCTGGAATATTAAAGGCCCAGAACAAGCTCAATAGGCTGAATATATAAAAGATGTGCTTTGTCTGTGGAGGACCTGGGCTTAATTACTGTCACTTGATGGTCTGCCAAGCACCATCCCTGGGCCCAGAGCAACTCCCTTAGATTCAGAGATGGAGGTAGCCCCCATGCCCCAAATAATTAAAAACAGGACATTAAGGACCAGAGATGTTGCTTAGCAGTAGGCCATGTGCCTTGCATGTATGAGGCTCTGGGTTCAACTCTCAGCACTTCAAAAGAAGGAAAGGAAATAGGGCATGGAAGTTTTTATAATGCTAGGAAACCAAGGTAGATAAATAAGGAATTTCTGATTGTTGGTAAGGCCATCACAGTGCATTCATAGGTACCATTTGTAGGAAGCTCAGGCAACATTGGAGATGTTTCTGTATCAGTGGTGTGAAGAAGAGAATCTTTCTGCTGGCAGTTGTTGCCAAAACACACTCTTCAGGAAACTTCTGCCTAGGACTTCTGCAGAGTTCTGACCTCTGGACCCCAAAGAAGCAGGATGTATGGTGAGCAGGTAAATTAAATGTGGCTCATCTGTGGCAAAAGTAGAGCTTGTGTGAGCTTTCCCCTTGTCCTCCATCATTTATTCAATACTTGAACTTTTTCAGTGCTTCTATTTTACACACTAGTCTTGTTCTTTCTGTCTTCACATCACCATCCCCAACCCACCCTGGGTATCAGGATCTTTTGTGGACAGAAGGAAACAAGTTAGGGGAACTGTAAAAGTCCAGCCAATTTGATGCTTTGTTCTACAGTGTCACAGTTCTGAGAGTTTATTGAACCCAACTGAAACTGCTGAAGATCTTTTCCAAGAGGCCAATGTGGACAAGGAGCAAGATCCAACTGTGATTTTTCTTTTCCATGGCAATAGGACTGAGTTTGGGGAAAGTAGTCACTCCACAGACTTTCCTCGTGGAAAATGCCTGTGGTGGGGGAGAAAGTGCTCCCCTCCCATTCATGACCCATCTGGGGGAAGGGGTGTAGGGGGAGAGGGAACGGGCCTGCTCCAGGGGAGGAGGGGTGGGATGGGGGTAGAGAGAAGCTGGCAGCCAACTAGCCAACCGACAGCGTAAGCACCAAGCAAAGTATGTTCTCTTTGCAACCCGAAAGAGTGATTCATTTGATTTTAATTTTGACATTAGCATTTTTTGGCTTGACTCATTGATAATTTCATATGGAATTTAAAAGGTTGAAACAGTTATTTACTTTTTTAGGAGCTTAAATATTTTGCTGAGTGGCCTCCTCGTTTCCCCCTGTGAAACAGAAGATACACAAACACTTCTTTCCAAAAAAGAAAAGACAAAAAAGGGGATTATTTCTCCTCTTTTTTGCTCCCTAATTCCCATCTGTGTCTCGACCAAGCTGATCTCACTAATGGTGAATGACAGTTGGGCAGCCTGTTTCATCTTACTGTCTCGCTTATCTTGAATTCCTCAGAACACTGCTGAAAATGTCACTGCAGGGAAAATTTCCCTACTCCCTTTAACTTGCTTTGGTCTTTGTTGTCCCATCACGAGACGGGGGTAATCTTCTGTTGGTTTTATGAATCACAGGGATAACATCCTGTCCCAGGTCCCTGTAGCTCTGTATGGTAGGGGCAGCTTTGCTGAGGGTTGGAGAAATTTTGCTCAACAACCTCCTAAAGACCTGGTGCCAAGGATAATTTTGAAAAGTGTCCACACGTATGTGCATGCGTGCACATATCACTCCCTTAGTCTTACTTCCTTTCCTATATGAAATGCAATTGAAGGAGCAAGTTTTCTATGTAAATGTGAAGTGTTATTATTTTATGATAAAGTGATCATGGGAAGACAGTTAGCAAAAATGTAATTTATCCAAATGCCCTAACTTAACAGCTATTTAGAGGTAGACTAAGATAAATGAATTAAAGGAAGGAAACATATTTTGGGAGGTGGGCTGGGGGCCACACCTGGAAATGCTTAGCTGCTTCTCCTAGTTCCCTGCTCTGGGGTCACTGTTGGTGGTGCTTGGGAGACCATGTAGAGTGGGCATTCAACCTGGGCCTCCTTTTAAGCATGTCCTCAGCCATTTCTTTGGACCTTTAGAAACATAAACTAGTGGATAAATAATAATTACTCTAAGCATAACAAGAGCATTTTTTTTTATCAGTATACAGTCCAGAGAAGGGTCTTGGAAATAACCCAGACTTTTCTCTTAGAAATGTGTTAATTTTTTAGACAGCACTAGGTGGGACCTATAACCTTCCTGTGTCTCTGCAGAGGCCCCTTTCATGTTTATCTTTCCTTCCTTCAACTTCTATCTCCCAAAAGGAGAGTATATTGGGGAGGACAAAAGCAAATGGAAGGTGCTGTACCCCACTGTCTTGGCACTCACCTGCTTGCAAAATCAGTTATGTGATGTGGCTTTAATCATTACTAAATAATGTATGCAGCTCTAATTATAGTAAAACAAAGTTATCAGATCTTGGGAATTAATTTAATTAGGATCACATTGTCCATCTAGCCAATAGCCACAGGAGGCTTGATTAAGCACTTGAAATGTGACAAGTCCAAATTGAGATGTGCTTTAGGTGTTAAATACCCACCCCATGCAGATTAAACACAAAAAGCAATAACATTTACATTGATTCCATGATGAAATATATTAGATATTTCAGTTGTATACAATATACTTTAAGCATCAATATCATTTGTTTCTTTTATAATGTGACTCCTAGGAAATTTTAAATTACTTATGAGGTGATCATTATATTTCTGTGGAATCAAGCTGATTAAGAGTTGTAAATTAGGTTGTAATCACATCACATGCATTCACTTATAGAGCAACAAAATCCCTTACATGACAGAACCAGCCCTCATATAAACAATTGTAAATAATGTCAAAAAATCTGTAAGTATGAATTATGTTTACCACAGCATAGAAAAGACAGTCAGGCTGGAGTGAGAATGTAGCGGGTAGGTTGTTTGGCTTGTGTGCAGTCAACTTGGGTTCAATCCTAACACGCTGCACAGTCCCCTAAGCCTGCCAGGAGTGCGACCTGAGCACTGTCAGGTATGGCCAAATAACCAAAAAAAAATTAATAAATAAAATAAGGACTGTCAACATGTGGAAATATAATTAGCTATAGTTTTTGGAGGCCTGTGTTTACTTCTGGCTTTGCAAGCAGAGAAATTCATTTCCTTTAGATCAAGAATTTTGGTGTTTTACCTTGAAAACAGGTAGTTCTGTTCTTCCTAACTCATGCATTTTTATAACAAATGGGGATACACATGACTGTACCTGATTTCAATGCAAATATAGGCTATCTTAACATGTAAGAAGAATGAATATATCAACCTTGTGTTAGGTATCTATTAACATGATACTAGTCATGCCAAATATTTTGGATTTGGACAATACATATTTATCCTCTCCCTAGTTTTCTGTGCATCAGGAATTCCCGAGCAGATCAGCTAGATGGTTCTGCCTCAGGGTCTCAGTGAGTGCAACAAAAATGTCATGCGGGGCGACAGTCATGTGAAGGCTTGACTGGGACTGGGAGATCTCTATCACTGGTGATTCACTCCATCACTGCTGCCAAGAGGCCTCAGTTCCTCCCTCACGTGGACCTCTCAATTTGGCCTTCATTTGAGTGTCCTCCTTCTGTGGTGTCTGGTCTCTCCAAACCCCAAACAGGAGAGTAAGAAGGAAATTACAAGACCCCTAAGAGTCAGTCCCAGAAATCAGGACTGTCACTGTCACCTTATTCTTTTCGAAGTAAAATGCAGCCAGGACTCAAAACTAATGGGGATGGGGGATTTAGCCTCCATCTTTTGAAGAAAACATTAACAACTTGGTGAAATAGATGATACCTTCATCACTGAAAGAGAAAAGACAAACACTGCTCCTGTAAGGAACTGAGTCTATACCATAGATGTTCTGAGTAGAAATGTTGAGTCCTGCTGGAGTTTCTAAATAATAATGTTTCCAAGTGAGCTTCATGTTCATTAGTGCTGTCATTTTTGATACCTTGGCCCTTACTTATCATAATTGACTTTTGAGGTACAACAGAGCAGCCTTGCAGAAGTTTTACTTCCTCTCCTTTTGCTCCCCCTAAGCCAAGGAACTGATGGAAGCCAAGGGTGCGGCATATGTAAAGAAAAGAAGCAGAGGTGTGAGAGAAGTCAGAATGGCCTTAGGAGTAGGTCACAAGTGCCTGTGACTCTTGAAACTTTCTCCCACCCCAGCCTTTTCTTTATTCACTGCTTGTCTATCTACCCCAGCCAGCCCTGACTTACTTTGTTTTTTTTCCCCCCATGATTCCAGTTACCTGTGATTAAGGTCCCAAAATGCTGTGTACTACAATATATTTTAAGAGAGAGGCAAAAGGCAGGCAGTTATATAACTTTTATTAAGATAGATAATTATAAATGTTTCTATCTTTTAGTACTTACAATATGTCTAAGTTATAAAATAAAAATTATGGAAGATGTGCATATATAGGAAAAACAGTACAGAGGGCTGAGTTTCTATCAACCACAGAATATAGCTTCTGTGGATAAGAGGTTACTGATCAGGGAAAATGAGCACTGGACCCAGAATCATAACCCTACTCCTCTGTAACTCTCTTGTTTTTCCCTGTAGAGACTGCTTCTTGTGGCAGGTGGGATGAGATGTTGACTAGCTGTTTTGGCTATAGCTGGTTCTGATGGTCATAACTGGGTTTAACTGGTTCTGACTAAAAAAAAAACTACAACTGGTTCTAACTAGTAAGAACTGACTTTGACTGGCTTGAACCAGTTCAAACAGATTTTGACTGGTAGTTACCAGTTGTGATCAATACTCTTGGCCATCAGTGTGGCGTCCTCAGAGTCTATAGATCACAACGAGACAGAGAGAGACTGTCACACTCTCTAAAGAGAGAGACTGTGGCAGAGAGAGAATTCTCCCAGAGAGAGATTGTCACACCCTACAAACTAGAAGACTCAGGGTAGCCTTTCAGAACCCTAGGGAGGTCTTATACAGTTTGGGGGGGCAAAAGAAAAATTGATAATGTTGCAAAATAAACTTTGTGAAAAAATTCATTGAGAGAATTGTAAGGAAAGCTTACTAGAAAAATAAGTTGCCTGCAAAGAATACGCAGATGGACCTTTACTCCTGAGCAAGGAACCCAGAGTTAAGAAAAAGCCTTATGTTTCATCAGGTTTATGTACTTAGATCTGTGAGTCAGGCCTGACTGATGTCAGGCAGACCTTCAGAAATGTCGCTGACATACCTTTCTCTTTTGGTTCAGACATTACTTGCATTCTGTCCAGAATTTTTCTGCTTAACTTGGTCTCCTCGAAACAGAAACCTGCTGAGACAGCCCAGAGGGCAGCACTGGGCAGGGAAGGGGTAGAGGTGGGGGGGGGGGGCACGAAAAAGGGCTGGCTTGTGTCTCCCTCTTGCCTATGCCTTGATTCTGTGCCTGGGAACAAAGAATCTGCCCCTTAACCCTCACAATGGAGGGTTTCTGCTATCCAAGAGTCATCACACAGGCGTAATTTTGCTTGTGTGTGTGGTGCTGGGGTTTGAACACAAGACCTCCCATGCAAGGCAAGTGCTCTACCACTGAGCTGTGTCCCTGCCTTGGCGCATTTATTTATTTAGTATTAAGTGGTTTTTAAAAACATTTTTGGAAAATTATTTAGTTACCATGAATTAGAGTTTTTCATGGTCTGGAATGATAGCACAGTGGGTAGGGCATTTGCCTTGCATGTCCCCAACCCGGGTTTGATTCCTCCTTTCCTCTTGAATAGCCCACAAAGCTACTGAGAGTATCCCGCCCACATGGCAGAGCCTGGCAAGCTCCCCCGTTGTGGTGTATTCTATATGCCAAAAACAGTAACAACAAGTCTCACAATAGAGATGTGACTGGTGCCCGCTCAAGCAAATTGATGAACAATCGGAGGACAGTGTTACAGTGCTACAGAGTTTTTCATGACTGTGTTACAGGTAAACAGAGTTCCAACTTTCTTCCAGCAGTGTGCATTTCCTTCCAACAACCCAGTTTTCCAGCCACCCAATAGTCTGCCTCTATGACAGGCACTTTATTTAATTTAAAAATTTAAATTTAGCCTCATAGCTTAGGCTTTCAGCAACTTTCAGCACTCTTGTCTCCTGAGTGAACACTACCTTCATTCCCTCTACCCTTGATATATTGCCCTCATCCCTGTCTTATCCTCCATGACTACCCAACCCAACCTATCTCTACCTTGTGGCATGATCTCTCTCATATGCAAAATATACAGAAATACAGTAGGGACTAACAAATGCCCCAAGGCAATAGAAATGTAGAGCTTGAGAACTGGTCTTTAGTAGGAAATATGCATGTGTATGTGTTTTGGGGGTGACACCCAGTGGTGCTCAGGGTTATTCCTTCCTCTGAGCTTGGGAGTACCAGGGATCCAATCTGCTTGCCATGCATGCATAGCATGAGATCAGTTCACTGATTTCCCTGTCTGTGTCAGTTCTGTGGGAGGGGAGTCTGCCTGCATGAACCTCCCCCTTGCTGATGCCTTCCCTACTTCATCGGGATGTAGGATGTCACTTCCAAAATTATTCCATTCACAACATTTTTAACCCATGAAATTCAGACATGACCTTAAGCATGATGAATTACCTTTACTAATTCCAATATTTACTGAGAGTAACATACATGTATTCCAAGACCTTTTTTTTTTGCGACCCCCTCTCTTCCACCCCCCATTTAGTTACATAATTCCACAGTTTATGAAACTGGGCTATTGACAACAAAAATCTCTAGGTGTGATTTGAATTACTTCAGTGGAGGGCCATCATCTCCCTTTTTTTTTCAATTCTAAGGGGTTGCTCCAACTCAGTGCTCAGATGTCACTCCTAGCTGTGCTCAGGGGACCAGGGGGTACCACAGATGGAGGATGGAGGACTAGGTATCCAGCATGTAAAGCCTACTCTCAAGCTTCCAGGTCCTGAGATTTGGCTTTCTCATTGAATGAGATCACTTTGCTTAAAGAAGAATTTCTTTTATTGAAAGACATCTCAGACCAGCCTTGCAAGTCCCTTCAAAGCCATGCTGTGCCCTGGTGATGCTAAGGAAGCGTTTGGTCCCTTCCAAGCAAGCCAGGCATAGCAATTCGGATATCTCTTTTATTGGGGTATCTTGTGGGAGACCTAGAAGGTGGCAAATTTGATTCTCCATTCATCTTGAATAGGAATAGGAATTAAGTATGAGCAGGGAAGGAAGGTTTATGCAATCAGCATCCCTGCCCCAATCATGAGGACACTCGTATGGAAACTGCCCCCAACCAAAGCACCGTGGGGTGTGGGATCTCAAGTCTAAGAATGCTCCCAAGCCCCCAAGCCCCCGAAGCCAGGATTCTTACAGCTACTGCTTCCTGAGGGCCGAGGGCATTGCTTGCCCCTGTGTCTTTCATCCTGAGAAGACAAAACCACCTGGCGCCAAGACTTTCCTGCCTGGGAAGTGTGCATTTAACTTGCCAGCCTTTTTTTAATGATGAGTTTTCAAGAAGAGAAGGCTCTCCTCAATGTGGGGATACATGTGGAAGTGATTTGATACTTCCCTGCTTTGCTGTCTCAATGTAGCAGGAGGGAATTTTACACATGCCTAGATTAGATTAAGCCCTTACCCTTCCTTATCCTCCTTTCATCTCAAGGCTGTCTCTCCAGCTAGAGAGCATTGATTTTAGGTTAACTTTATGATATCCACATTCACCTTATATGACCTATCTTTTTTTTTGTAGGTAGACAAAATACCATTCGCGGAAGGTTGGCTAGTTGGAAATCTGTTTCTGCCCTATCAAGAGTTTTTGAGCTTTGATTATCACCTATGGAAAAGAAACCCATATTCTAATCACTCCCACTCACAGATTTCCTTAGTCTAGAAAAAACAGAATGCAGGGTGAGCATTTCTCACAGCACCTCAGGGATATTTAAATGAATAACACCAACCACTTGAAGGAAACTGCTTTTTCGTCTGTCTCTTTGGAGAGCACAAAAGACAAGGATGAGGTAAATCAGTGGATGAGAGACATTTGTGTTAAAAGTGTGTAGCACAAATAAAAATGATTTTATGATGGCTTGAGGTACTCAAAGAAATGTTTGGCTTTACTTGAAGAAATATTCAGCTTGACTGATAAGAGGTGGGCGTCAGTCTAAGCTAACTTTGAAATGAACTGAAGTTTTATATTCTGTAAGCTCTACTAAGGTCTCTACCAAGACTACTTACTACTAATGAAGAAGCAAAAAAGACTGACAAATACTAAGTATGAACCAGAACGCTGGTGTAGAAAAATTTAAGGACCTATTTATATTTGGGGGACAAATGAAGCATTGTGGAGGTCTGTAACTCACCAACTGAAGTTCCCTCGGGAGATGTTCCCAGGAGCATGTGGGTGCTGGCGATTGAACCCAGGCCTCCTGCAACTATCTCCCTAGCTCAGAATTACCTATTTTGGAAGGACTTGTCTGGGAAGATCCCTTTGAAGAAAACATTCGGCTATCACTTCAGGGAAATGAAAGACACCATTAAGCCAAGGTCCAGTTGAAATAGATGAAGGGTTGGCACAGAAGAGGACTTCTTAAACTTTTTCTACTCACAATGGCTTTTAACTGAGAAATGTTATCATGGTTCTGGGTTTATCAAATAGGTATCCAAATCAAATGTTTACTGATGATAAATCATAAGCCTATTTTAAAACAAGTTTTTTCCATGATCCCCATACTCAGTTTAAAAAGCTAGGGCTTAGAAGGATGTTCTAGGTCACAGGAAGAATGATCCTCAAAATGTTAAGCAGTGAAGACTTTAATTTTGTGCAAGAAAGGAGAAAGCTATTTATTGGAGGGGGGATCATTTTGATCTAGAATGCAGTTCTAACTTTACCCAAGATAAAGGTCCTCTCTGTGATTACTCTGAATAAAAGTAATTTTAGGCCTTTAAATAAGAGAAAAATGATGTTTAGTATTTACCAGAAAAAGGAACCAAGAGAACTGTATGAAGAGCATATTAGTGGGCAATAGGAAAGAGAATACGGAGGATATTTAATACACTGTGATAGGAATAACTTTAAGCAAAATCAGGTTGTAATGATTACGCTCATTTTCTTCTATTTGTAATAGCTTTAGCTATCCTAGTTTCTTCTGCTTTCCAAATATGTTTGGATGTATTTGTCATATATCTGTAAGAAATAGTTCTTGGATTTGGATAGGAATCATATCTGTTTGAGGCAAACGGATATATTTATTTCGCTCTGTCTTTCAAGCCATAAACACAAAAGTCCTCTAATGGACTTAGCAGCACTATTTTTATTAAAAAATAAAACAAAATAAAAAACTTGATTTTTAAAAGTATCCAAGCATCTTCTCTCCTCTTAAATTTTCTGCTAGAGATTGGTATCTGAAAGTCTTCAATGATAGCTTTTGTTTTATTCCACATGTGTATTATGGTTTTTTTAAAAAAAATTATTAGTCTTGCTATATAGATTTGTAGATTTTTATCTTTTCAAAGAGGTGGACTTTTTGTTGTTTTCTCTTTTTAAGAAAAAAATCAATTTAATTAATTTATACTCTTTATTCCTTTCTTCTTTGGGCTTTTTTGCTCTTTATTCTTACACCCTTGCCATAAGAGCTTAGATTATTGATTTGAGATTTTTTCCTTTTTGTCCATGTAAACATTTTGTGCTACAAATTTTCCTCTATATTCTGCTTTATTTATATCACACATTTTTAGAGGTCTTCTTTTCACTTTGGTTCACTTTTCCCCAATGAGATTATTTGACCCATGAATTATTTAGAAGTGTATGCTTTAGTTTCCAATTATTTGAAAATTCGATTTACCCTTTTGCTATTGACACTTTGCATTATGGTGGAGAACTTACGATTTCAAATATTTAAAAATTCTTTGATATTTGTTCTGTGGCCGAATTTTGGTGTGTATATATATATGTATGTTATATGACTACTTGAAAAATAAAGTGAATTCTATTATTGTTTTGTGGTGTGGTAGACGAGTGTTGATGATGGAACTGAGTTCTTCTTTATCTTTACTTAGTTCTATCTTGTTATTCGTTTTGCTTGCTTGTTTGTGGGCAATACCTGGCTGTGCTCAGGATATACTCCTCTCTCTGTTCTCAGGGATCATTCCTGGCAGGACTTTGACTCCATATGGAACCCAGGCCATCGGCATGCAAGGCAAGCTATATCACTCCAATCATGTCGTGGTTTACTCTGTCAATTGTGAACAGAGATGTGTGTTTATGTATTTAACTTTATATGTGAATTTGTTAATTTTTCCTTCCAATTCTTTTATATTTGTTCCACATAAAAATAAATTATTTTTGTCATAGCAATAAAACATACTGTAAAATATCTTTTTGTATCCTTTTATTTTCAACCAAAAAAATACTTAAAGTTAACTTCCCAATAGCAGAATGACCTGTTTCAGTTACTTAATTCACTCTGTCAAAACTGCTCACTGATACAAATGTCTTTCAAATTACATATAATGCATTGGTACTAATTAAAGCTGTTATTTTATTTCTTCTTTCATGTTTTCACCTCTGTTATTTCTCAGTTTTTTCTTCTGCCTTTCTTAAATATATATTATGAACTATATAATATCTGTAGTTTTTAAATCTGCTCTATTACACAATGATTAACTATATATATAATTAACAATATGTACATTATATATGGGACTCTGCGCCAGGCTGTTTTCACTCAGGATGCCCCAGAGTGGGGTGGGTGAGAACCCTCCCCACCCCAAGGGACCCATCCCCAGCAGCCAACCTCCACTACCCAACTACCACCAACGCTCCAGGTCACTTTCCGGACACATCATACAACACTTTCTACCCATTTTCCATAACTACCACATCATATTTGATGGGATTCAAGATATTAGACAACAAATAATAAAGAGAAATGTATAAATATATGCCTCTTGGAGATCCCGGCAGGCTACCAAGAGTATCCCGCCCGCACAGGCAGAGCCTGGCAAGCTACCCATGGCGTACTCGATATGCCAAAACCAGTAATGACTACACATCTCATTTCCCTGACCCTGAAAGAGCTTCCAATCGTTGGGAAAAGATGAGTAAGAAGAAGCTGCTAAAATCTCAGGGCTGGGAGGAATAGAGACATTACTGGCACCTGTTCGCGTAAATTGACGAACAACGGGATGACAACGATTCAGTGGTGTGTGTATGTATGTAAAAAAGAAGTCAAAATGAAGAAATCCTTTTTTAGGCCACACTCAACGATACTCTGTGGTTACTCCTTATTCTTCACTCGGGAATCACTCCTGGCAGGGCTTGGGGGCCCACATGGAAGCATCTATCATAACAGAAAAGTCAAAGGTAAATTCACTGTGTTTAACCAATATACTTACTCTTTCTGGTGACTTTTGAAAAGTTATTGATAGTACAAGAATACCCTTTCAAAATATCATTTTTTTTTGTGTGTGAGGCACTGGGTTTTAATCCCAGATGAAAACCAGGTAAAATCATTTTCTTTCTGCTTGCAGAGCTGCAAGGCAAGGGTTTGACTCACTTGGTTTCTGGGAAGCTTCAGAGTAGAGGGGGCTCCTCTCCTGCAGCCACACCCCCATCATGCTCATTTCTCCTGGGTCCATGGGGGTGCACGGTGCTTTAAAGGTAACTTAGTTGACAAAAATCTTAAATTTTCTTCACCTGAAAATGTCTTAGTCTCTTCACTCTTTTGTTTTCTTCACATTTTTAATTTTCATTATTTTTTTTTTTTGTGGTTCTTTTGGAGGGCATGCCTAGTGGTGTGCAGGGATTACTCCTGGCTCTGCATTCAGGAATCACTCCTGGCAGGGATTGGGGGACCGTAGGGGATGCTAGGGATTGAATCTTTGTTGGCTGCTTGCAAAGAAAGTGTCCTACCCCACCCATTTACTATTGCTCTGGCTCTTTCTCCTATTCTTTTTTTTTAAAAAAATAGTTCTTTCATTTTGTTTTCCCCCCTCCCCGCACTTTTTACTTTTGTTGTTTCCCTAGTTATGATCAGAGTCAGAGTTACACAAAATTTGTTGAAGGCTTGCCCAAGGTTGCACCCGTGGGTACAGAGTTTAAACACTTTATTTGTAGTTATGCTGCTCACTAGAGGTTGAACACTTTAGTTGTGGTGTTTGCATATTCTTGGTTGTGATACATCAGAGATCACACTCTATTATTGTTGCTTATTGCCTATAAAATCTCAAATATATCGCTGCCAGGGGGTCACACACTGCACATGTCCTCATGTCTGTAAGGCAGCCAGCCTACTGCTGCCTGAACCATTACTCAGCCCTTCTAACATTCTTGATGGACATTTTCATTGGGTATATGATTCTGGATTTCTTATCCTTTTGGCACTTAAAAATATTGTGTCCTTCCTCTGACATCTGTGATTTCAGTACAGTGCCATTTGAATTATTTTTCTCCTATTAGCAAGATATTATTCATTTCTGAATGCTTTCAAGATTTTTCTTGTCTCTAGTTTTCTGTCTTAAAATAGACTTTTTTGGGGGATTTTTTTCCTGTTTGAGATTTTCTCTGCTTTTTGGGATCATATTTAAGACTTTTCTTTTTGCCTTTTGAACATAATTTTTAGCTTCACTTTCTTTTCTCCTTCTAGAACTATGATTACAAAAACTTTTCTTATAGCTCTGGATGATCTTGAGCCCTATTTATTTCTTTCAGTCTATTTTTCTTTCTATTATTTGGATTATATAACTTCCCCTACTTAAGTTTGTTGATTTTGTTCTGCCATTCAATTTTTTGTTATTATTTATTTTTTTTGTATTTCAAATTTCTACTTGGCTTTTCCTTATATTTTATGTTTGTTGGTGACCCTTTCTATTTATTTGGTAATTTCAGGTTTGTAATTTAGTTAATTCGGGTTTAAATTTGAATTTGCAATTATTCATTGGACTGCTTTAAAATCCTTGTCATAACATTCTAACATTTGTATCTTCTTGATTGTGTGATTTTATTTTATCATTTGATTCCTCCTCATTCTTGGTATGACAAGTGATTTTTAAAAATCAATACCTGCACTGTTTGTTGTTTTAAGTTTCTTTGTATTACTTAAATTGAAGTTTTTGCAGTCCTATGCGGAGAGTGCTTTGGTGAGTGAAAGGGGAAAAGCCTACTCCTTAAATGTCAGGTGGAGGAAGAAAAAAAACAAGTCCTTCATTTTGCTTCTCTTGACACCCAGGGTTATGGAAGATACTGCTCATAATTGCTGGATAAGAGTGGAACATCGGAATCTTGACATTGCTTCCTTTGACAATGACTTGGGGTGTTCCCTTTACCACTGAATACTAGGGGTAAAGTTTACTTTCCTGAAGGACTCATCTGACAAATCCTAAGGGAATGAAGCTTGGAAGATTTGTTTCCACTGACCAAGGTTAGATTTTCAGGCTTTCTATCGGACTTTGATGACAGAGGTGGGATTTGGTCTGCAGTTATTTTCAGCATTGTTTCATTGCAACAGATTAGCTATCTACAAGTTTTCTGAAGGTTTTTTTTTTTTCTTTAGTTTCTCTTTTGGGAGGGTGGGTGGTTGGGCCACAGCTGGGGTTACTCAGGGATTGCTCTGCACTTGGAAATTACTCCTGACAGTGCTTGGGAGACCATATGAGATGCTGGGGACTGAACCCAAGTCATCAGCATGCAAGGAAAGCGTCTTACCCACCGTACGGTCTTTCGAACTCCTGGGGTTTGTTTCTATACTAACTTTTACTGATCCTTAGGCAGAATGAGCAGGTCTTCATTTTTCTTTATCTTTCTGTTTGTGTATAACTTATGGTGTTCATGAGATGCCAGTTCTCCTGTATCCAATGTGAAATATATGAAGTAAATATAAATCTCGGGTAATGGAGTCATCTATGTTCTTTATGCCCCACGTTACTTATCTTTTTTTACTGCCTCTGGGCTCTTATTATGTTTGTTTTATAAATAATGTCCATAGTTTTAAGGCAAACTTGGCAAAAAGAAATAGAAGAAAGTTTTTTTCTCCTCCATCTTTGTGGAAGCAGAAATTCTAGCAGGTAGGTTTGATTCACTCTCCCAACTGCCCTTACAAATTTGCAGATCAGAGGTGATAAATTATTTCAATTTTCCAGAGGAAAAATGGAGACACTTAGAGGTAATTTACCTGATCAAAGTTGCTTAGAAATGCGACCTTGGCGTAAAGTAAAACCTTGGTATTTTAAAGTTATTATTTTTCTTTTTCTTTCTCGATTTGCTAGAAATAAAAAAATGGGGTGTTGAGTAGCAGGGGAGTGGAGGGGGGGGGAACAGCTATCAACCAGAATACTAAAGGATTACTTTTTGGCTTGCAAGCAGCAACTGTTTAGAATTTCAAATCTAGAACTTTTCAAGGTGAGTTTATTGAACTTTGAGATGTCTTTAGTTTCCACAGCTTGACTATGTGATCCTCCTAGTTACATGTTTGCATTTTATCTTATAAATAAATTACTTCAAGAAGTTATGATTGTATTGAGACTTAAGTGTTAGAATATATGTTTAGCCATTTTCTTAATTAAATATGTGCATTGGGATGGAAAGGATAGGAAAATGTTTCATCACCTTATAGTGATAAAAATTTGGCACAACAATCATCTAGACAGTTTCATTCTGAAAAATTGTCTAGATTTCATACTACTTTTAAAAATATTTCAGAAGTCTTAAAACCTGTTACCTAGAATCTTGATTTTCAAACTGTAGGACATGGGTTGTGTAACTGAATGAGGGTCTGTGAAACATTTCTGAATGTGCAGTGATTCATACTTAATTTAAAATCAAAACTAATAATGAATTTGAGTCATTTCTGGAAGCAGTTCTTGCCCATGTTATATTTCCTGGACAAAAACGGGTCCCTGTGGAAGAAGTTTAGGAGCCCTCATCTAGAACAATGGTTTTATACCTTTTCACACCTGTGGACAAGAACCATATCCAGACCCAACAGAGTAGTTGAAAACCACTGCTCTAAAGTTCTGGCGAGGTTTTCCTAGTCCTAATAGATTTCCTAATAGAGCATTCACAGATCTTCTTTTATTATATCAGTTGTTATCTCTAGCATCATTTTTCTAAACTTGCTGATTCTAAAATCATGAGGGAATGGGAAATGAGGAAGACGAATTTAGGAAAAAGTGAACTGACATCTCCACTTTTATTGTCATCCAGATTTCTCTTTCATATAGGCTCAGACCTGATGTTTGCAGGCTTCCCCTGGTATTCCAAAGCTATTTGAAACTGTTTATAAGTTGAAGTGTTGTAGAGCAAAGAAGAAGCAATTACTATTAATTTTACCAGGACATTTTTGAGTGTTCCCAGACTCAAAAAAATAACCTACTAAATAACACATAAAACCTAAGATCACACTGATGTATAGTAAGAGCAAGAATGTTACTAAACAGACACGGCATGAATAAAGTAGTTCCTGGGGAAGGAAGCTTGGTAGGATCACTCTGCCCACTTTGGGGTTTGTGCTACTTCTAGAACAGATTCTGCAAAAACAAATTTGAACACTATTCTGACTTACTCCATTTGGTGGTATATGGGAAAAATACTACTTGAATTTCTTTTAGTTATTGGAAAGGGTAATCACCTAGTTCCTAAGTAAAAGTAAAGTGTGGGATACATGCTTTCAAAAAAATAAGGAGTTCATGTCTGGTAGGAAGAGAAGATGATTAAAACAGTCTAAAACAGACTCCAAAGACACTGCAGAGGGCCAGGGGCAGGGGAGATGAGGCAAATGAAGAGTCATTCATCTGGAAAATTCCCTCCTCTGGCAGTGGAAGCCAAGCATTTGGGAAGGATGGCTTCACTCAGGGATTTGGGTTTCTCCTTCAGCTATCTACTCTTCAGGAATCTCTAGCAGCCCCTCTCTCTTTGATCATGTTCCTGGTATTGCCACACAGTTTAAGGGAAAATGTTTCTTTGAAGGCTATAGTCTTGAGGCATTTTTAAACATTCTGTTTTAAAAAAAGATTCTCCTCCCCCCTCCCCCCCACCTCCTAAGCTGCCTATGGTGTATTCTAGACCTTCAGTTGTAGAACTGGCTCTGTTGTGGCTTTCAGATTTGTCTCAAGTGGTACAAGAAGCTCTTTTGTTACTCCCATTGCCATGAACCTTGAACCTGCAATGCAAAGGACACTTTCTGCTTGTAGAAGGGAAGAAAGGATTATAATATCCATCTCTCACTTTCTCTTTTTTGTTTTAAGGTAGCCTTCTCTCAGAAATAGACAGGTACCCTGGCCAGAAAGAAATCTGTGCAATGAGGTTGGCAGGAGGCATACTTAAATTTAGGAGCAATTGAGCAATCTCAGTTGCAGTTGTGCGGGGTTGTTTCTGGAAGCTAATTGTCACCTCTAGAAATCAGGCCAGAAGGAGTAAATGAATTTCCTTGTGATAAGGAAAGCAGCAAGGAAATGAGGATTGGGGGTTTGTTCTTTTATCCTGGGCCTCTGATAGACATCTGAGACTTTCTTCCCCAGCAGATAAAGGAGATAGAGAGTCCATGAAGAGTTGAAGAGTTTACACTGGTGTTGACAGCCACAGGGGTGGTCATTCTCTGTAATTCTAGAAAAGTTGCTTCATTAGTATATCAGAATTGGCAAGTGCCAGGGATTGCCAATCTGAGTGTGGTTGTTTCTTTATGTTTTACAGTCTTCCGTTTGATGTTTTTTTGTTTGTAGATAATGGTTTCTCTAAACAACCATTATCATTTTGGGTGAAGTGTGGAATTCAGGGAGATATCTATCCAAGTGTTTTTCACTCCCTTTCCAGAGTACAGGGCAACTGCTGCCAATAATAAAAAATATTTAGAAGGCTGTGAAGATATTTCAGAAAAAAATTAGGAAGACTTAGAAGTACTTTTAAACCAAAAGAGCAGGGTTTAGTGCTTTCTATAGAATTTAAATATATGGGGTCAACAAATGCGTGGCTTACTTAAATGTTCATTTCTATATCTTGTTTTGAATTTGGAAACTGTGACATTTTATTTTTTTTTCACATGTAACTTTACCTTGTTCTTTGTGAAAAAGCATGCTAAGGTTTGCAAAGAACAACACAGTTTATTTATAGGTTTGAACATTAAGTAATCTTTTTATGTAATACCTCTAATTGCAAAATTTTGTGCACCTGGAAATAAGATGCTTATATATTAAATATTAATGTCTATGAATCGTTAAGGAAGGGGACTTTGTACCTTCTGATATCAAAATAGAATGTATAATTAATTTTTACTATTCAGATACTATTGAGTGATTTAAACCTTTAGAAATTTTCAAAGGTTGATAGTTGTGTCTGAAGAGGAGTAATGGGTTAGAATAAAGTCTGTTACCTGACTATGCCTTAAGTTGTCAATTTTTGGGAAAGATAGTCTTCAAAATTCAAAAGATATTAATAGACCATTTATTATATACTGAGTGGTATGAGAAGCTCTGGGGATTCTATGGTGAATTAAAGCACTTTCCATTTTCAGGAAGCTGATGGTCCATTCATATCTAATGGATACCTACTGGTGTATATATACCCTGGTATGATGGAAATGCAAATTTCAGATTCCACTCCCTAACAATGTGCATTTATCAAGATTCCCCAAGGATTCTTGTGGTCATGAAATTCTGAGATATTTGTTAGGCATTAGTGTAAGAATTCAGGCTATAGTCACCATATATGGTATTCCTCTGGTTATAAGAATTTGTTCAGAAATGGGAATGCTGTTAAGGAAGTTCTTTTCTTTCTAGAGAGTCTGAGGAAGGAGTAGTCTATTTCTTCAGTGCATGCTATACTGGCCAGACATGCTCCCTGAAATGTCTGCAGCCCGATAAGCCTAGACAGAGGCAAGGGCATCACAGGAATATGGAGCAAAATGGAGAAAAGCTTACCCAATCTCCACCCTGTCTCCAGGAGCCAGCAAATCCCTTTAGTCCTAATAGTCACTTGGAGAAGCTCTTTCTCTGAGCCTTAGTGAAAGATCTCTCTAAGAAGCTCATAACTGAAGAAAGGTACTTAGGCAAACCCCCAAATAGAACAAAATAAACAGACAAAAGAGCCAAATCAGAGTGGGTAAACTTGGTCATCCACATGCCATTTAGGGGAACACCAGTGTACTGGCTGCCAAGAGGGAGAAATGACACAGTTTTGGGAAATCTGGGCTTGGGACCAATTTGGGAGGTAAGGTGGAGGAGTGAAACTGCATATTTTGCTGATAGAAAAGAGAGAGTGGTGAGTCATAAGAGATATACAGATGCTTGGGGTGGTTGTGAAAGAGAAGGGAGAAGCCCTTGGAGTTCTGAAATGGGATCTATAAGGTAGCCTCAGGTTGAATCAGTCTCTGGGTTCCCTCACTGCTTCTGCCTTCCTCTCTTGCCCCCACTCTGTCGCTTCCACTTTCTAAAGAAAATCAGTGGTGGCATCTTGTACCGCTCACCCACTACCTCCTTCTGCCTCATCTCTCTACTCTGTTCCACTGCACTGTCTCGATTCCTCTTCCAACTCTGTTCCATTGTACTGTCCCAATTCTGTGTTCCATGTTTGTGAGGCTGTAAGAAGAACTGACAGTTGTTTCTTGGAGGTTTAACATAATGTTTCTTAACATTAGTATAGTAAAGGGAAAAGCGATCTTGCATGGCTTCCCCCCTTCACACACACCCCGTTGTTACATGTAGGACACCCTGGGAGATATGCAATAATTACACTGACTTTCGTTTATTGAGCATTTATTTATTTATTTGTTAGATTTATTTATTGAATCACTGTGGGAAAAGTTTCAAAGCTTTCAGTTTTAAGTCTTGGTAATACAATGATCAAACACCTTTCCCTTCACTAGTACTTATTTTTCACCACCAAGAATCCCAACATAACCCCCTCCCACCACTCCCAGTGCCTGTGAGGCAGATGATTTTCACTTTACTCTTCTCTACATTGATTACATTCATTATTTAGACAAAAGATGCACCATTATTGTTTAGAGTTTCCACCCAACAATCAGAACTGCTGAAAAGGCTTTGTGAAATAATTTGTTTTCTATAGCTCATTATGAGAACCTTATGATGTTGCGCGACCACGATAGCGGCCGCACAATTTTGGATTTCTGATATTTTACTAATTAAGTCTCGAGGGATTTCTGCCAAGAGCCAGATAATTACAAGATTGGTTTCTGTGCCTCTGGAGCCCTGCCCATGCCAGAGAGCCACTCATGGGGGGCAATTTGTGACCTTGGTAAGGTGTGAAGGACAAGTCAGTACTGCCCCACTTCCCATGAGGTTGCAGTTGCCCCATCACCACTGGCTCATGCCTGACTTTCCAATAAGCTCTGAGGTGGTGGCCATCTTGCTGCTGGGGGGGGGGCGGGGTGGCGGCAAAAAGGCGAAGGGAGAGACACCCTTTCCCTCCCGGGGAGGCAAGGCACTGTCTATTGAGCATTTGTATACTGGTTTTGTGCTGTGACCTTGAAAGGTCATATGTGTTTTAAGATCTTTCTACTGAGGAAAGTAATTTTATTGTAGTTATGATTTTTAGATGAGGATCTTGTGACCTAGAATGGATCAGGATTCTTATCAAGTTCTCAAGTCGAGAGAGACTTGAGTCCTTGTCTTTAGGGAGACAAACACCATGTCATACCACTCATTTGTGTACTTAGGTCTTGTCTATCTGTATTGTCGATCTGTCTGGTGTTTGTACAGCAACTATTGGTGTTTTAAGCAATCTAAAGGAATATGGGTTCTTGGGTTGAGTGATGTACTCGGGTTTCCTAAGTGTATGTTTGGCCAACTCTCTGTCGACTGGTGGTTCTGAGTAGCGAGAGTTACAGTTCATTGTTACAATGGTCCTTTCAGGTTCTAACAATTGTCTTTTGCTCTCTTCATCGAAAGTACAGACATTAGAGCTGGAAAAACCCTTGTAAGAATTTGGTTTGAGCTGATTCTCAGCTGAGAAATCTGAATCTAAGCTAGATGAAGCAGTGTATAAAGATGTGTTTGTAACAGAACCCAGTTATCTTAAATCACAAATTAACACTATTTTTTGAACCATTCCTTATTCAATTTTGGTTAGTCAACCAAAGTTACAAATTCCTGGTTAACTGTTGATTTTTATTTTATGTTAGTGGTAGGGTGTTTGCCTTACAAGTGGCCAACATGGCTGACCTGAGTTTGATTCCTCCGCCCCTCTTGGAGAGCCTGGCAAGCTACTAAGAGTATCTCGCCCACATGGCAGAGCCTGGCAAGCTACCCGTGATGTATTTGATATGCCAAACACAGTAACAACAAGTCTCATGATGGAGACGTTACTGGACTCGCTCGAGCAAATCGATGAACAATGGGAGGACTGTGACCGTGACCGTGATTAGTAAACAGTGATATTTCCTATATTTCTTCCTTTTAATTGCCTCTTTTCTGGGGACCTAAAAAAATACAATTTTTTTTTTTACAGATATCAGGTCTTCCAGAGAAAAACAGTGAGAAGAATAGTAAATCTTTCACTTTTATATATAAAAAAAGACAATGACAAAACAAAATTGTCAAAACAAAAAAAAATTGTGAAAAGCAATCGCTTTAGAGCACTTGAAATAACCAAATAGATAAAAAGCACATCTAGAAGCATTTATTTATACTAAACTTCAAGTTGGGCTGGAGCGATAGGTAGGGTGTTTGTCTTGCATGCAGCCAGCCTGGTTGAGCCAGGTTTGATTCCTCCACCCCTGTTGGAGAGCCCGGCAAGCTACCGAGAGTATCTCACCCGCACGGCAAAGCCTGGAAAGCTATCTGTGACGTATTCAATATGCCAAACACAGTAACAACAAGTCTCAAAATGGAGACGTTACTGGGCCTGCTTGAACAAATCGATGAACAATGGGAGGACAGTGATAGTAAACTTCAAGTTAGAACTGTGAAAATACATGACATTTTTGTCTGAAGATGATTCTATTTACCCTATTGACAGGACAAATTTTGTTCAGTTCTCTTATAGAATGACTAGCTGATGGATCCAGCAATTTCAGTCCTGGAAGGGCCACCTTAATTTTGAACAGAGCTAAAATAAATCACACCTCTAAATATTAGTGAAAAGAGCATGGTGTCAGTGACAAAAAGTATGATCTACATGCAAAGTCTGAAGCCGTGATTCTGCTTGATCATGAAGAAAATTGAGGGAAAGCCAGGGAATAAGATAGTTACTATGGGACCAGAGAGATAGCACAGCAGGAATAATGTTTGAATTGTACATGGCTGATCCCAGTTTGATTCACAGTACCACATCCGGTTCTCCATTACCTCAGCACTGAAAGATTGCTTATAAAGTTGCATTACTCAGCTTACAACAGATAATAACAATTTATATGAAAGTAACAGCAAAAAAGAAAGGTGGCATAAATGGAGCTATATTTGGAATGCTTCTCTATTTTAAAATAATTATGCTAATGTTAATCTGAACTAGGTTTTAAGCTAAGATCTGCAGTGCAAGCCCTAAACCTTATGAAAACAAATATAAAAATTATTCCAAAATATTTAAGAAAAAGCTTGCAATGGAATTAAGAATGCAATTAACAATATTGGATATCTTGGATTGGGGAGATGTGTATTATAGGAGTTAGGATTGATGCCAAGTATGCAGCTTACCTGGGTTTGAGTCCTGATTCCACGTGGCCTCTTAAGCATTATTGGGTGTAGCTCTGGAGCCCTTAAGCACTTCCAGATGTGACTTTTGAGTCCACCAAGTACTGCCTGGGTGTTCCTGGTGGTTCCTACCACTACAGGACCTGAACAGCACCCTGTCTTTGAATCCTAGAATTCAACTGCTACCAGAGTTGACCAAATATCAATGGAAGTGTGATATTTGTCCCCTAAGCACTGTTTGGGAAACCTGTATCTTCACTGCCACATGATAACTTCACAATCACAAAACAGAATACCAACAAAGGAATAGTGGAACCAAAGATACACAAAGCAGGGGGAAAAAACCCCAAATGACATGCAAATAAAACCATAATGACAATCACATTAAATGTAAATAAAAATTCAAAAATACAATTTTTACATTGAATAAAACTTCTAGTTATAAATATATTTGAGATTATTATGTTTCAGATAGGTTACAATTAAAATCATGACAATAACATACTGTGCAAATAATAAATTTGGAGAATTGACTGGCTCTACTAATTTGAGAAAAAAAAGGTACAGAGCAACATATGTTGGACAGAGAGACAAAAAACTACATTTTCTATTGTAGTTAGGTGAATTCATGAAAAAATAGGACATGTCAATGTAAATCACTTGCCAGCATCCTCAAATTATATGAATAAATGTAGAAATAAAGAACTGGACTTCTCAGCAATAATAATTGGAAAGTTTATGTCATATTCTCAGCAATTAATAAAAAGGTGTTCCATGACAGAAATATAGACTTAAACACCACTCTAACTCATCTTGAAGTGACAGTTTATATTCTTCTTCCCCTACACATAGAGAATTTTCCAGTGTATAATCATATGTAAGACCATGAAACAAAGCTCATTAAATTCAAAGGGATAGAAATACTACAGATTATGTTTTCTGGATACAATATAATTAAATTAGAAATCAGAAACAAACAAACTTAGGAAATAATCATTTTGAAAAGCAACGCATTTTAAATGATCTACAAATCAAAATAAATCACATTCATATTAGAAAAATATTTTAAATTGATGAAAATTAAGGCATAGAATAGGGCTGGAATGATAGCACAGCAGTAGGGCGTTTGCCTTTGTGCAGCAAGCCTGGCCGAGCCAGGTTTGATTCCTCCGCCTCTCTCAGAGAGCCCGGCAAGCTACCGAGAGTATCTCACCCTCGTGGCAGAGCCTGGCAACCTACCCATGATGTATTCAATATGCCAAACACAGTAACAAGTCTCAAAAAAAATGGAGACGTTACCGGCCCGCTAGCAAATCAATGAACAACGGGAGGACAGGAAGGCATAGAATATCAGCATTTGTGGATTCAGACTTAGCAGTACTCAGTGGGAAACTGAAAACTGTAAACGCTTGTGTTAGAAGTGAATACAGATCTCCAATCCATAATGCAAACTTTAAGAAATGCCTAAAGAAAAAGCAAACTAAATGCAATGCTGAATAATAGAAACAACAGTTTGAGATAGAAAACAGAAAAACAGTAGAGAGTATTAGTGAAGTCTAAAGTTGAAAATTCAATACTCTTGTCAATTGTCTAAGTAAACTCATGTGAAGAGAGAGGGGTAGGGGAGGGCAAAAGAGAGAGAAAGAGAGAGAAGGGGGAGAGGGGAGAGCTTACCTTAATACCTGGGGAAAGGGGAGAGGGAGAAGGAGAGAAAGAAATACCACGCTACTTAAACAAAATCAGGAATGAAAGGACTCTAATTTTTAGAGGCTGGAGTGATAGTACAGCAGGTAGGGCGTTTGCCTTGCATGCCGCGACCTGGGTTCTATTCCCAGCATCCCATATGGTCCCCGAGCACCGCTGGGAGTAATTCCTGAGTGCAGAGCCAGGAGTAACGCCTGAGCATCACCAGGCATGACCCAAAAAGCAAAAAAAAAAAAAAAAAAAAAAAAAAAAGGAAAAGAACATTAATTTTTAAAATGACAAAATAAAGGATTTATAAGGAATAATTTGATGTGTTTTAAATCAACAAATTGGGCAACTTAGATCAAGTGATAGAAATTGTGAAAGTTTTCTCAAGGAGTAATTAAAAATTGGATTAAAACTAACAAGTAGATAAATTAACTGTAATTAATGCTCCTCAACAGAGAAAGTCTCATGCCCAGTTTCAGTGGTGAACTTAATTATTTAATTATTTAATTATTATTTATTAAGAAACATTAATTTCTTACAATCCAATATTGTAAGAAAACATATTACCAAGCTTTCACAGCTCTTTCAGAAAATAGAATAAGGGACACTTTTCAACTCATTCTATGAGCTCACTATCTCTCAGTAGTACATTAAAGCCAGTAATAGGCATCACAATGGGGTTATATATTTCACTCAGCAAAGCAAGCTTACCTTAATACCTGGAAATCAGTTAATATAACATACCATCAATGTATTTAAATAATGATTAAATTTATAGAACAAAGCACAGGAGAAAACCTTTATAAGCTTAGGCATAGACAAAGAGTTTTCAGATGCCACCAAAATAAGGATTCATGAAATAAAAAATTCTTGTGATAGAGTTCATCAAAATGATAAACTTTTGCATTTCAAAACATCCCATTAAGAAAATTAAAAGATAAGCCACAAGTTGGATTAAATATATTTCAAATAATAAATCTGTTAAATAATTTGCATCTTTAATATTTTTAAGCTCCTAACATCTAATATAAAGAGCAAAAGAGCAACAACCTATTTAAAAAGTGAGAAAAAACTTGAATAAGTATATTATCAAAATAACATATAGTGAGTAATCGCATAAAAATATGTTCACCATCATTAACTATTTAAGAAATGGAAAGTATGGTCACAATTCTAGTAGAAAAATGAAGGCTATAATGAAAAATGCAGAATACAGTAAATATTGGCAAAGATGTTGAAAACTTGCAAATGTATATGAACATAAATGGATGCAGCAGGTTTGCAAAATAATTGGACAGTTTCTTAAAAAGTTAAATATAGTAACCGAAGTAATAGTACAGAGAGTATGGCACTTGCTTTGCATGCACACAGCCAGGGTTTGAGCCCAGGCACCCCATATGTTCTCCCAGGACCCACCATTAGTGATCCCTAAGTATAGAGCCAGGAGTAAGCCCTGAGCACTGCCAGGAAATACCTGGAATACCTGTGGCCCAAGCCCAATCCCCCTCAAAAACAAGTTAAATACAAATTTATCATGAACTCAGTTATTACATGCTAAAGTACCTACCTCCCCAACACAAACAGAAAGTCATATGTCTAGCTAAAGAAATTTATGTGTCTATTTATAGTAGTTTTATATACAACTCCCAAGAGATAACCACCCATAAAGCCATGAATTAGTAAATAGACAAATAAAATATTGCCTATTCATACAATGACAGGGCACTCAGCAGTAAAACAGACTACTGATACATTCTACAACATGCATACATTTAAAAAATATTATACTGAGTGAGAAGAATCTAGTAGCAAAAGACAGTAGATAGTGTATGATTCTGTTTATATAAAATGTGCAGTAAAGTGAACTCTCTTGGGACAGATAGCAGATCATTGGTTGTCTGTAGGCTACGATGCCTGTAACTAAGGCTGAATGGGGTTTCTTGTGGGTCATGGCTATGTTCTAACTCTGGACTCCTTTGATGATGATTATGCAACTTTATGTACTTACCACAATTCACTGAGTTGTTTAGCATGGATTTTTTTTGGTATATAAGCTACGCATCAGTAAAAATGTAAAACATTTAAAAAAAATTTGGTAAATCCATCAAGCAAAACATGCCTAGTATACTTCCCATTCTTTTGAAATGCCAATCCTACTGTGACCCTCTAGATCAAAATGTTGAAATAGTGTCCCTGAAGCACGTCATTTCACCAGCACAAATGAATACAAGAGCACTATACTTTGAAAATGTTAGGTAAGTCGGTTATGTGTATTCTTGAACAGTTGCTAGCTTCTCCAATTATTGGCTTATGTATTTATTTGCTCTCAACTTCCTGTAGCCTCCCAGGAATCTACAGTCAGAGCTCTGTCAATGTTGACCCATATCCCTGAGAGAAACTTTAACATATCTTGCCTGTGTGTGGGAGAACTAACTACAGGGAATCCCTATTCAACCTAACTTCTTTTGGGAGAAAAGAAGGCTCACATATAGGTAGGTGATCAGGAGGGAACTTTACACAAGGCTAGCAAAGATGATCTTGCTCTCTAATTACAATGGCTGTCACATGTTTTTACTCCAATAGGGACTTTCAGAGATCTTCTGAGCGAACCCACTATTTCTCAGAAAAAAATAATGACTTTAACACTCTGGATTCAAAAATAGCAAAAATGCTTACATCTCCAAATGAAGGTGAAGTTTTAAGAAATTTTTGTTCCTTCCAAGTTTTAAAGAGCCTTGGGATATTGGATCAGGACTTGTCATTATGAGTATAAAGGATTATTATTGTTACTAAAATATTCTGAAAACAATGCTGTTCCTGGCATTTGACCCAATTTCATATCTAAATAAAAAATAACTATGTCATGAAGCTTTACTATCTTGTTTCTCAAGGTTCCAGAAGACAAGTAACTGGTAAATAAAAAAGAATATCACAAATGGAATTTTTCTGTAGCCTTAGAAGTGCATTTCTGAGTAGACGATCAGCCAAGATGCCAAATAAAAACAGTCATAAATGTGCATTGCTTTCACTTTTCTTCTCCCTGTTTTCCCAAAGTCCTTAAGCAAGAGACCATGAAGGACTGACAGGTGCAGATTTTGGAAACCAACCCCCCAAAAGAAAAGCCCTAAAGAGGATTATGTGAGGTACTTTCACTCTTATGTCATTTCTGTACTAACAGGTTTTTTTCAAGGATAACTTAGTTTATTTCATGAAATTAGAGACCCCACGTTCAGAATTTCCCCAATCTTGGAGGGTTCGTTGAGCTCCATTTGTTGGAAGTTTTCAGATTTGCACTTGTTCTCTGCTTCTAGAAAGTCTTCATTCACATTCAGACTTATTTTATTCAACTAGAATCAAACTTCTGGCTTTATTATCACAGTTTATTTGTTTATTTTTAAAAGTTATTTTTAAAGAAGGTATAAAATTTCAAAAATAATTTCATAAAAGCAGTAATATATACAGATGTACACATATATATGCATGCATGTATATATGGTTTAAAATGTTCCAACAGTACAATAACTGACAAAGAAGAAAGGAAAAATACTACTAAGTTAAAATTTAGACAAGTTGGTACAAGTCTTTGGAGTGACTAAAGCTGATCAGAGGAAAAACCCTCCATCATATCTTTCTTTCTTTTTTTAAAATTTTATTGAATCACCATGAGATAGTTACAAGCTTTCATGTTTAGGTTACAATCACACAATGATCAAACACTCATCCATCCACCAGTGCACATTCCCCACCACCAATATCCCCAATATACCCCCCCTATTTCCCACCCTCCCTCTGCCTCCATGGAAGACAAGATTCCCCATAATCTCTCTCTACTTTTGGGCATTATGATTTGCAATACAGACTGTGAGAGATTATCATGTTTGATCCTTTATCTACTTTCTGCATACATCTCCCATCCCGACCAATTCCTCCAACCATCTTTTTCTTAGTGATCCCTTCTCTATTCCAGCTGCCTTCTCCCCTTTACTCATGAGGCAGGCTTCCAGCTATGGAGCAATCTGTATGTCCTGTGTGTCTACTATCCTTAGGTGTCAGCCTCATGTTATGTTGTTTTATACTCCACAAATGAGTGCAGTCCTTCTATGTCTGTCCTTCTCTTTCTGACTCATTTCACTTACCACTATACTCTCCATGTTTATCCATTTATAAGCAAAGTTCATGACTTTATCTCTCCTGACAGCTGCAGAGTATTCCATTGTGTAGATATACCAAAGTTTCTTTAACCAGTCATCTATTCTAGGGCATTTGGGTTGTTTCCAAATTTTGGCTATTGTGAATAGTGCTGCAATGAACATATAGGTACAGATGTCATTTCTATCGTGCTTTTTTGCATTCGTGGGATATATTCCCAGAAGTGGTATTGCAGGGTCATATGGAAGCTCAATTTCTAGTTTTTCAATGACTGCCCACTTTCGCCACTCCTATTCAATATAGTACTGGAAGTTCTATATTGCAGTTAGGTAAGAGAAAGGTATTGAGGGAATAAAGATAGGAAAGGAAGAGGTCAAACAATCAATATTTGCAGAAAATATGATACCATACTTAGAAAAACCTAAAGATTCTACAGAAAAGCTCCTAGAAACAATAGATCGGTTTAGTAAAGTGTCAGGCTACAAAATCAACACCCAAAAGTCCATGGATTTCTTATATACAAATAATGAAAGAGAAGAAATAGACATTAAAAAAATCCCATTCACAATAGTACCTCAGAAGATCAAGTACCTCGGAATCAGTTTAACCAAGGGGGTGAAGGACCTATACAAAGGTAATTACAAAACACTACTCCCCACCATATCTTTCAGCAAGGAGAACTGCTCCTTGATGTGGGGGGAAAATCTCGGGTTTGAAATAGATTTGAAAATTTATTCTGCACTGTACTTTCTTACTTTGGTGAAAATATGCCTTAGAGGACTAGCTTCTGCTAACAGAACTAACTTATGTTATAGATCAAGCTTATTTTCAAGCTTATGTTCATGAGCTTGAGAGCTTGATATACCTAAGATGACTGGGTACTAGCCCTAGAATTCCTAATGCAGTTGAGGGCTGTGACCTGAGAATTTATATATTTAACCCACTCTCAGGGTTTTCTGATGCTTCTCTCGGTGCCAGCTGATAGTCTTCCCTTGGAGCTGTGATTGAGTACAGTGGGAAAATATACAGGACTACCCTAGGTTATGTAGTGCAACATTGTACTCAGTCTGGTGAGAGAATTAAGGGTGAGATTTAAATTTGTCTAAATATTTTTAAACCATAAAATTAGAATTATAGAATCCTTTATATCATCACATTATAATAATATGAACATCCCTCATCTTTAAGTATTATGGGACAAATATGGAATTATTTTATTTCAAACTCACAACAACCATCTCTTAAAGACATTGTCATTGTCCCCATTTTACAGATGAGAAAAATAAGTCTCAGAAATTAAGCAGAGCAATAAAGTTCACATGAAGTCAGATTTGTCTGATTTCAGAGCCTATTTTTGTTTGATTTTTGCCTATAAGAAACTCAGTCTGGTGAGAGAATTAAGGGTGAGATTTAAAGGATGAAGAATAATAAAAAATGACAAATTCTGTAACAAAGGCAATGAAGAGAAGGTGGTTTTATTGATAAAGGGTGTGAAATTTATGCAGTTTCATTCAACAGTGCTGGCATTGAAGACTTTACCATCCTCCTTTTGAAATTTTTAATCACTTTTATAGGAGAACCCTATATTTCAATTTTGTACTGTGAATCACAAATTATATAATCACTCTTGACAGTTTTAATGTACTCTTTGAAAGCATCCACACTGAAACCAGAGAGATAGTGTGGCAATTTAAGTGTATGTCTTGCATGTTGCCAACCCTAGTTCAAATCTTGGCAACACATGGTCTGGGTGCATGGGTACATGGTTGGTACACATGGTGGTCTGGGTTCACTGCTGCATACAGATCTGTAGGCTGCCCAAGCACTGCTGGCATGATTCAGGTAATTACTAGCACTAGAGGGACCACACAACGCCAAGTTCTCAAATTCTCTTATTGTGCCACTGGTACAGTTGCCTAAAATCACTTGGGTACCACTTGTGAGTGCCAGCCATCCCCCCAAAATCCAAAACCACCGCTTTAGTAAAGGAAAAACTTGTAAATTCTTCCAAGTTTATTCTTCGTTGTTCACTCACCATCCCCTCATGCCTGACTTCCAGTATTACAATAGGTGCTCATTTGTCACCTAAATATTAGGAAGATACATCTGGAAGCTGATAATGTCATATATAACTTTTCAAACTTAGCCAGATTAGACTATCTTAGATATTGCATATGTTCCCATAATTACTGCCAGGAGTAATTCCTGAGTATAGAGCGAGGAGTAAAGCCTGAGTATTACCAGGTATGAACCCACACCTCTCAAAAAAAAAATCCAACCAAAACAAAGTAAAATAAAAAATTTCAAAATCAACCGGAAGTAATTTTTATTTTGGCAGAAGGGAGAAGGGAGAATAGTATGTTACTCCTCATCTCCTACTCCACTTTGCCTTTTTCCAGATTGGTCTCTTAACTAAAGTTTGTCACCTCTAAAATGCATTCTTCTTCAGTAAAACGGAGATTCTGAAATTTTATTACATTAGCTCATTTTTGTTTGTTTTCCAGGAAGAAGGAATTATTCCTACTTCCCCACATTGAAGGTGGGAAAATTCCATTGTGGACATAATGCATATCAAAGATGCCCCAGAGGCATGCTGCCTTGTATATTTCATATTTCACACCATAATAGTGTTATCCGATTTTATAATTAATGTTAAACTTTTATAGGGAAAGGGACCTTGTTATACTAGTTGTTAACCTTTCGATGTATTTAAAGCTCATTTCATGGGGAGCCATATGCTTCTTCATCACCATCCTAAGTGGGCTCTGTTGCTAAGTGTTATGGGATCTGGTAATGAAAGATAAGTACACAATGTATTTGACCAACACCAGTGGCCAAGTTAAGAGAGTAGTGGGAGCCTTAACTCTTGAATTTCCTGACTTCTGTGGATTTCATTTGCAATTTCCACATTCCAGTGATATTTCTTTTCTCACACCCATTTAATTTTTTTTAAATTATATTTTTTAATAGTGAGGCACCATGAGGTACAGTTGTAGACTTACACATTTTTGTACTTGGGTTTCGATTATACAATGATCAAACACCCATCCCTCCACCAATGCGCATTTCCCACCACCACGGATCCCAGCATCCCCTCCCCCCCCCCAGCCCCCATCCCACCCTGCCTCTGTGGCAGGGCATTTCCCTCTCTCTCCTTTTGAGTGCCATGGTCTGCAAAAGAGGCATTGAGTGGCAATCATGCTGGTCGACAATCTACCCTCAGCATGCTCTCCCATCGTGGGCGGATCCTCCCAACACCCTTTATTTGGTGTTCCCTTCTCTTTCTGAGCTCCCCCTTCCCCTAACATGTGTGGTTGTCCTCCAGGTCATTGAGTAAAATTCCTGGTACTAATCTCTGCCATACTTGGGTGTTAGTTTCCTATTTTGTTACTTTATGTTCCCCAGATGAATGCAATCTTTCTATGTCTATCCCTTTCTTTCTGAGTCATTTCGCTTAACATGATACTTTCCATGTAGTACCACTTGTATGTAAACTTCATGACTTCGTCTTTTCTAACAGCTACATAGTACTCCATTGTGTAAATGTGCCAGAGTTTCTTCAACCAGTCATCTGTTCTCGGGCACTCAGGTTTTTTCCAGATTCTGGCTATTGTAAAGAGTGCTGCAATAAACAGACAATTGCTGACGCCCCCCAGCCCCCCCAGGCATACGAGCATCTAATCTTCGATAAGGGGGCAAGAAAAGTGAAGTGAAGCAGGGAAAGCCTCTTTAACAAATTATGCTGGCAAAACTGGACAGCTATATGCAAAAAAATGCGCTCAGATCTCTGCCTAACTCCATGTACAAAAGTAAGATCTAAGTGGATTAAAGACCTCAACATCAGACTGGAATCTATAAGATACATTGAGGAAAATGTTGGCAAAACCCTTCATGACATAGAAGCTAACAGTGTCTTCAAAGATGTCACACCGCTGGCCAAGCAAGTGAAAACAGAGATAGATAAATGGGACTATCTTAAACTAAGAAGCTTCTGCACCTCAAAAGAAACAGTGACCAAAATACAAAGACAGTCAACTGAATGGGAAAGGATATTCGCCAACTACACATCTGATAAGGGGTTAATTTCAAGACTCCACAAAAAGAAAACATTCAACCCCATCAAAAAATGGGGAGATGAAATGAATAGAAACTTTGACAAAGAAGAAATCCGAATGGCTAAAAGACACATGAGAAAATGTTCCACATCATTAATCATCAGGGAGATGCAGATCAAAACCACAATGAGGTATCACCTCACACCACAGAGACTGGCCCATATCCAAAAGAACAAAAGCAACCGGTGTTGGCGCGGATGTGGTGAGAAAGGGACACTCCTTCACTGTTGGTGGGAATGCCGACTGGTTCAGCCCTTCTGGAAAACAGTATGGATGATTCTCAAAAAACTAGAAATTGAGCTCCCTTTTGACCCAACACCCATTTAATTTTTATACTGTCTTTTCCAATATGCCCACCTCTCTTCCAACCCAGATAATGATCATTCAAATATTTATACCCACTTTCCTAACACTTCTGAACTATATTTGGTTATAACTCTGTTCATCTTTATTTCTTTATAACCTTCTCTCAGAGGACTTATTTTAAGTGTTTCTAAATTACTGCTCAGTGACACAAAAAATCTAGGTTAAGACATGCAACTGAAAAGAGCAACAAGACCAGATATGAATACAATTTTCTAAAAGTCAAAGTGAGTAGCAACATTTAGGAGAATACTTTCATGGTTAACGTGAAAAATTAATAGTGAATAGGAATAATGGCTATTGGAAGTCTCTTATATTATTTCTAAAGAATATATATGTTTTGGGGCTGGAGCAATAGCACAGTGGGTAGGGCGTTTGCCTTGCACACAGCCGACCCGGATTTGATTCCCAGCATCCCATATGGTTCCCTGAGTACCGCCAGGAGTGATTCCTGAGTGCAGAACCAGGAGTAACCCCTGTGCAACGCCAGGTGTGACCCAAAAAGCAAAAACAAATAATATATATGTTTTAATGTAATAACATATATATATGTTTTAATGTAATAACAGGGCTGGAGCAATAGCACAGCCGTAGGGTGTTTGCCTTGCACGCAGTCAACATGGCGGACCCGAGTTCGATTCCTCCGCCCCTCTTGGAGAGCCCGGCAAGCTACCGAGAGTATCTCGCCCGCACGGCAGAGCCTGGCAAGCTCCCCGTGTCATATTCGATATGCCAAACACAGTAACAACAAAGTCTCCGATGGAGATGTTACTGGGCCCACTCGAGCAAATCGATGATCAACGGGAGGGCCTTTACTTTACTTTACTTTACTTTTAATGTAATAATAATCTTTACTAAAACAAAAATCAAAGACTACGACATATCCAAAGGAGAAATTTGACATCAATCTTTATGTAAACAGGCTGCCAAACCCTCTATGTTCCAACACACATCCCTAGTGATAAAAGAACCATTAGGTTCTTTTTGAAAAAGCATGTTATTTTTGACTACTGACCTACTCATTTTGGTTTAGTATTAAGCATTACCAATATTTATTCTTATTAATTGATGACTTTCCCTGAAATTAAGAGAAATGGCTGAGTCTCATCTTACAGAGAAATTCACACATGTACAAGCTAATACTTATGGCATTAGCTTGCAATTTTGCATTTTTATAAAGGTAAAGGTAAAGGCCCTCCCGTTGATCGTCGATTTGCTCGAGCGGGCCCAGTAACGTCTCCACTGGAGACTTTGTTGTTACTGTGTCTGGCATATCGAATACTCTCGGTAGCTTGCCGGATAATACTCATAATCAGGGAGGCAAGGCATTTTGATTACATCATCATAAATAACTATCTATGTCAGTTAGTCACCATTATTTAAAAAGCTGTCAATGATAAAGTTTCAGGAAAAAGAGGTTGCAAACTAGTGTTGCCAGTATCAGCATCTACCAAAGTCCTCAGATTCCCTCCCACCCCAAGTCTGCCTCCTTAAAAAACACATGTTTAATTATTGTAGTTCAGGTTCCATGCTTACAGTAATGTTGGCTCTACTAGTAGATTAGATATATATGGTTACCTTTTCTCTATACCTCTAAATGACTGACACCCTTGATCCAATATCCAAACCCCTATTCTTTCTCCAACCCTCAATGTCTTTTCTTTCCTGGCCTGCTCATTTTTGTAATCTAGATCCAAGTGTTTGCTTAACTTTGATACCTTCTATTCTTTTAAATGTTCTTTTATATACCACAAATAAGTGAGAACATTCAGTATCTGTCCTTGTCCTTCTGACTTACTTACTTAACATGTCACCCTCTAGTTTCATCCAAATTGCAGTGAATTGCATGATTTCATGCTATCCTTTGACTGCATAGTATTCCATTGCATGTATAACCCACAACTTCATTATCTAATCATCTGCCATTGGGCATTTGTGTTGATTCAATATCAAGGCTATTATATTAAGTGCTACCGTGACCATTGATGTGCATGTCTTTCCAAGTTAATGTGCTTTATGGGGGGACCTAGCCATGTGCAAGGCAAGTGTCCTACCCAATGTATTATCTCACAAGTTCTCAAGTGAATGTTTTTGTGTCTTGGAGATAGATATCAAGAAGTGAAATTACTTACTCAGAAGGAAGCTCTATTCTTAACCCCCCACTTTTCTTTCTTTCTTTCTTTCTTTCTTTCTTTCTTTCTTTCTTTCTTTCTTTCTTTCTTTCTTTCAAGAAATCTCTATACAGTTTTCCTTAGAATGGACAGGCAGCATTCTCACAGCAGTGAATGAGAGTTTCTTTGAAAAAATTTTTAACCACATCCCCACCAAAGCACAAAAGGGGTGATTCAGGGTCTAGTGTAACCTAAAGTAGTGTTTTTTCAAACTTAGTATATTTATAAATATCTTTGGGGATCAGACATATTTAGTGGTCTCAGGTAGGATCTGAGATTTAAATTTCCCAAGTAATGCTCCTCCCAATGGTCTGCAGACTATGTATGCATTACATGGAATCAGAATCCAATAGAACAAATGTTGAGAAATGAGAAGGGAGAGGTTTTGACTTCTACCTTTACCTCTGCCTTTTCATGGGAATCGCTAAATTTGTCTTTGTTCCAACTTCTTCATTTGAAAATTCATTTGAAAGAGGGATTTTAAAGCAAATCAATGTTTAAGCCTAGTTAAAAGAGATCTTCAAAATACTTCTAAAATGAGAATATTTCTGTTATCCTTTATAATGGGCATTTTAAATTTAACATGAATCCATGACAATAAAAACTATTCATAAATACTATCAAGATTTGAAGTTAGAGAATACAAATCTACTACCCATTTAAAGAAATCATAGTAGATATGGCTTATTTATAATAATGCCTGTCATTTCATTTTAGCATATGAAAACATTTTTGGGGGTTAAAGGTATAATTTTTGAAGATATGAACTCTGTAGAAAAATATTTATAACCCAAGTATTGTTATTTTCCTATAGAATTGGACACTCTGTTAGAACTTATCAAATAATTAAATTCCATATTCCTTTATTCTGTAAAACAATGACTTAAATTTTGCAATAAAACTGTATTTTTGGTTTTAGTTTATTTTTTGAGGGGTTGAAGGGCCACATGTGACAGTGTCCAGGATCAGCTAAGTGCAAGGCAACCCCATCTATGCCTACTTTTAATGTCTCTCCAGCTTCAAAAATAATGCCTTTTATTTGAACATTATCAACACATTTTTGTACTTCAGTAATTCAGTTACTTATTTTGTAAAAGGATTTTTACTCTTAAAAAATAAATTATAGAGTAAAATTTTCACTCATTGAGTGATCATGAAGGAGCAGGGTACAAATGATAAGGATGTTTAAAATTCCATTTAATCAAATAGATTGTTCCATTTAACCAAAATTGTTTGTTCATTAGTAAAATTTACTAAAATGCCCTGGAAATATCTCTAGAAGAAGTTGCTTTTGTGTATTTTCTTTTTTTTCAGTTTTCTTTGATCAGCAACACATTCCTGGGGAGGGTAGGGGGTGAAAGCTAAGGGTGTTGGGAGCCATGAGAGCTCAGGGTGAGGCCGCTGACCAGGGTGCTGAGAGGTGGAGACTGTCAAAAGTACCACTGTCTGCTCACTTCACTGAGAAATGAAGCTTTTTGCTGTTGTTTCTGTTTTTATTTTCTTTTGGGGGCCACACCTGGCTGTGCTCAGTGATTACTCATAGCTCTCTTCTCAGGGATCACTTCTGTCACTGCTCAAGGGGACCGCATGTGGTATTGTGGTACAGGGACTCAAACTGGGGTTGGTCACATGCAAGGCAAGTAGACCTCCCATACTACCTCTCCAGTCCCAGCTGGAAAAAGATATTTTCTGAAGTTGTAGCTTTTCCCATTGGCATGTCCATGTAGAGCCCAGTGGGTTATATAAAATCCTTTGTAGGTGAAATGGTAATTTACAGGAGAACTCAAATTTATTGTGACCCAGTACAAGACTTTTCTCTGAGGTATGCTAGCTGATGCTTTTATTTGTCCAGTTTTTTTTAAAGTTGAATGTAGAATCACGTTGTGAACCTGATCTGAACTCCTGAGATTTATAGCATTGTAAATAAATATAACTTTATTTTTAAATATGCTTAAGATACTTTCATTGTGTATGTGTTTTCATAATAATGCATTCTCTTTCATGGCACTGGATGAAAGCTTAGTTAAAATATTTCCTGCAGTCCAATTTCTTTGTTACATATAATTAAAGGATCTCCATTGCTAACCATGGTACTCTTAAGGTATATCACCTGGGAATTATAGTTTTTCAAATACATTAATTTTAATGCTAGAGAAATCTAAATCATAGTGAATTAAACTAGGTAAGACTTTCTCCCCCTTAACATAACATGAAGTTAGAAAGGAAGTGAATGTTCTATAGCCTTAGCAAGGTCAAAGATGTTTTTTCTTCTGTTCTGCCATTCTTCCAGTTTTTCTGCAATCATACCAGCCATGGTATTCAGTTTTTAAGTAGGAAGGAGGAAGGAGTAAAAAGAAGATTCCTACTGGAAAATCTGGAGGACTTTGGAAAGCTTTTCTGGATGCTCTTACAATAATAATTTCTCTTCTATCTCATTATTCACACGCATCTTGGAAGAAACCTGGGAAAGGCAGTTGGCAGTCTATAAACTTGGGGATTTTGTTTCTAAGAAGGTAATTCAAAGGTTGAATAGCCAAGTGGGAGGCTTGCCATATACATAGGTGGCATTTTAGTGAAACATGATGTTTCACGTTGATGTGGTTTGTGTATACTTAGAAAGAATATCCACAGCGAAGTTACCAGTGATGAATTTTCCCTTATGTGATCAGAAACTGGATACATCCCTCACAGGTATAAAAATTTTAAGCAGAAAGAATTTTTTTAATTAGTTAAGGATGGAAGAAAACAACTGCTATGTTGATGGTGGACCACAAGATGAGATGTTACAGTTGCACTATGGAGGATGGAATTGTTCACTCCTTCAGTGCCCCCTTGTGCCCAGTGCATTGTAACAGAATAATAAAGTTAAACACTGGAGGGACTTATTGAAAAAGTTCCTCCCTTGCATTTATAATATAGCAACATTTGTTTGTAGCTACTGGAAAAGCTAAAAGAGAAAATAAAGCATATTTTTATGATATTGGAACAAAATGTCACAGTGCTGAAGCTTTTTTTTCTTAACATACTAAGGGTTTTGTTGTTGTTGTTGTTGTTAAAACATTTGCCACGCCTAAACTGGAAGGTTTCCCTTTTCAATCTATGTCTGACAGGGTTAAAAAATCTTTTAATTCCTTTTAAAACATGGGGCTGGAGTGATAGCACAGCGGATAGGGCGTTTGCCTTGCACGCAGTCGACCTGGGTTTGATTCCCAGCATCCCATGTGGTCCTCTGAGCACCGCCAGAGGTAATTCCTGAGTGCAGAGCCAAAAGTAACCCCTGTGCATCACCGAATGTGACCCCAAAAAGCAAAAAAAAAATAATAAAATAAAACAATCAGCTTATGAATTTTGCTTATAATTTACAAATACCAAAACTGTGTTTGTAAATTGATATTTACACATTGAGAATGTTTTGGAAGATGAAACACTTACTTGGTTTATGGTTACAGAAATGAATCTAGTTCGTATTAAAGAGCTCATGGGTCAGAACCATTCTGATGGACTTAGAAACTGAAAAAACATTTTTACACTACAACAAAACATAAAAAAACATGAAAGTCACTTTACTCCTGTTTGCTTACCTTCTGATTTTCCTTTTGGTTTGTCTTCTTAGAAAGAAAGACGTTTCTTTTTAGACAAAATGGGCCACATATTATATCTTGCCCCTAGATGACTATATGTCATTGTTGACTTGTAGCTAAAAGGTGTTTAAAATTGGGTGCAGAGCAATGCAACACACCTCCAACATAGCCTGCCACTGATATAACATCAGTATAAATTATTATATGTCTTTCTGAGAATTCAGTTTGGAAGTTTGGTTTTAAGGAAAAGGATTGGAATGCATAGAACAGAATTGACTAGCAGGATTGTCTACTAATTGGTAAGTGGTAAGTGGGCAGAAAAGAAAAACTTCTTTCTCTTTTGTTTTGTTTAGGCATATATTGATTATTAAGTTGGTTCTGTTGATCTGAATTCAGTTACTGCAAACTGATTCCAAAAGAAGCAAAATTTAGAGTTTTGATCATCAGTAAAGACTAACTAACCCAAATTTCTCTTTACATAGAATGCCGGAAGAGAAACAAGTCTCAGTTTCATAGGCAAGAGTCAAAGCCCAAACCAAGAATTTATCCATATTTCATTTGAACCCCAAACTTCTGTCACCATATTCAGAGACTCAAAGATAGCTCCTTACTGCTCATATGAGTGAAACTGCTCCAAGTTAGGGCTGGGACTAAATCTTAGAATATCTAAAGTTGTACGCTTTATTGCTGTTCCATTTTCCTTCTCTAGTACATTATAATTGTGCACTTATCCCATTTGAACCTCATTTGAAAGAAAATAGGGTAATATATAAGAATGTTATTGAGCTAATAGAGTCAATAGGAAAATTAATTTTTTCTTCCACTTGAAATAAACTGTTGTAAATTTGAAATCCAGTAGAAATGTAATTTACTACAGATGAAGTGGAAGGGGGAACCTTTGGAATTTATTTTCAATAAAAGATCCAGCAGAAGAAGAAAAACCCTCAAACTCTGGTTTTATTGATACCCATTAACATGTGTACTTCTACCTTGAGTATGAAGCTCTTAAAATTTGCCCTTTCAAGAACTTTGAAAAGTAATGTAGGGAGTTATAAGTACATAAGATGAAAATGAATACCTTCCCTTGGTAAATGCATTTCAAGAGTCTAGGGAATCCATAAAGAAAATGTTAAGGTTAATAGAAACTCACCTGGTAATTTTCCACAGAGATGAGACTGAATGATCATAGTGAAAGGGAAAAAGATAAAGAAGGGCAAGAAATTGTTAAATAGCATATATATTATTCTTTCCTGAAATCTTTATTTAGATTGAAAGCTTTTACCTTTCCTGACAATCTTATCCTATTGAACAGTTTGATGAAACGTTTAAATAACTTCTGCTTAATAGTAATCTAAAGCCAAGTGAAATCATTGCTCATTTTACACCATTAAAGTCAGGTGCACAGTTGGACAATACAATAATTTCATATCTTTTCTTCTGTCTCATTATATATATATATATATATATATTTATTTTTTTGTTTTTTTGGGCCACACCTGGCAACATACAGGGGTTACTCCTGGCTCTGCACTCAGGAATTACTCGTGGCAGTGCTCTGGGGACCGTATGGGATGCTGGGAATTGAACCCAGGTCAGCTGTGTGCAAGGCAATCCACTGTGCTATCGTTCTAGCCCCTCATTTTATATTCTATCAGAGATGGCTTGCAACTTAAGTGTTGAAGAGATTTTTGGTATTTATCATCTTGGTACAGCTCTTTTCCCTTAAATCCACTTGAAAATGACCATTATATATGATCCTAAAGGAAATGATTGGGTGCAGAGTGTGTAGGAAAACAATTTTTAACATCCATTTCCTCTGTTTAATGTCTCTTTGTTCCTATTTGTATTTTCTGCATGCTGGTGACATATTACATAGTCTACATAGTTGTATCAGTATCACCTGGGAACTAGTTTGAGAGGCTGTTTATAGACCCTTGACCCCAGCTAACTGAATCAGAATCCACAGTTTTAGAAAATTCTTTAGTTGTACACACCTTAAGGTCTGAGAAGCTGCTATATATATATATATGTATATATATATATATATATATATAACACCTCTTCACACAGAAATGATGCCTATGTGGGAGGGGCAAAGGGAAGGAACCATGGGAAAATGGTGGAGAGATCTTGAAACTTGGCAGAGGGATTGATGTAGTACTCTGCAATCATTAAATAATGGCTCCATTGCTGTTTTAAACTTTAATATATTCATTAAAAATTAAAATAAAAAACAAAAACATAAGAAAAAATTATTACAAAATCACTAAAATTTAAGCTATATCTCATATGACTTAAATGTCTACTTTGGGATTTGAAAATATTTGGGAAATAAAAGAGATTGTCTGCATGTGTAAAGCTTTCTGTATTTGCTTGACTTTAATTTTCCAGTTTTTATACCAACAACTAGTTTACTGAACCAGCTTGACACTGTATAATTTAGTTACTCATTCACAAGTTGATATTGAAGACACTCTGTACCAGTTGTGATAAAATGGTTAAGAGGACATTCTCTGCTCCTTGAGAATTTCAGACTGACTCTTGTCAGGGTTGAACATTTAGTGTTTTAAGGAGATCTCACACAAATGGTCTTCACTTAGTATTGGTTACCGTATTGCAAACTATAATGCCCAAAAGAAGAGAGAGACAGAAGAGAGACAGAGAGACAGAGACAGAGTCAGAGAGACAGAGACAGAGTCAGGGAGACAGAGAGAGAGAGAGAAAGAGAGAGAGAGAGCGAGAGAGAGAGAAAAGAAAAGTGCCTGCCATAGAGGAAATCTGGGGTGAAGGTGGTGCATGAGGTGGTAGCAGGAAGGAAACTGAGGACATTGGTGGTGGGAAATATATGCTAGTGAAGGAATGGGTATTGGAACATTCTTGACTGAAACCCAATCATGAACAACTTTGTAACTGTGTATATCATGATGATTAAATAAAAAATATTTCAAATTTAAAAAGAAAGATTGGTTACAGACTTCCTTGATAGCATTTTCAAGGTAGAGGCAACTTCCTCAGGAAAAACACCTACAATTTGTGGTGTTTAAGTGATCAGTTTAGACTCAGGATGAAGTCACCCATGCTAAGCCCTGTGTCAGTAAACCAAAACTTACTACTGTCTCTATTCTTGGCTTTCTTTGAAAAGGAAGACTGGACCTTTTTATTAGTACCTGCCTACTTTTTACACCTAATCTGACCAGGCTCCAAAACTTTCCTTTGCTCTGTCTGAGGAAAGTAACTCTGTATTTCCCAATCAGCAAATGCCCAATAAAACTTCCTTGTTCCTGCTCACTTTATCCTATAAATATCCATTTACAAATATTCTCTATATCTGCTAGGTTTTATGCTTACCCAATTGATGAATCACTGAAGAAAAGCTACTGGGCCATTAAACTGTCCATGCAAAGTTTGCTTTTCAATGGCCACTTATGGATGGATTTTAGAAAAGGAAAGTTCATGTAGCGTTAAAGTCTATCCTGGACCTCTGCTGCGAGTTTTCTAGTCTGGTTCACTTTGGATAGTGTCTGAGATTCATGAATATTAGAGATATCCCACCCCCAAAATCAAATGTAAAATTCTATGTTTATGCGCATTTTTTTTTCTGGGAGGATAAATGCAGTAGTCTGATTAACTAAGACATTCATTTTCTGAAGAGCAGGTCTAGTGGATAATAACAACTTTGAAGGTTTACATTGGTTTTTGACTACATAGAAAATTCTTCACATCTTCTATCTTTACCAATTCAACAGAATGCATAAATTGGGGATTTGTAAATCTCTAAAGATAATTTTAAGTCAATGAGTTTAGTTTGACACTTGAATGCCATTCTCTGCTTATTGAGTTGGTAACTTTTGAAAGGCTCTTCGCTTCCAAACCCCATATATATCATATTTCCAGATAGTTGTTTTGATATCCAAATTTTCTCTCTGGGTTACACCGATCAATCCTCAAGTTGGATTAGGTAATTTGAGTCCTTTCACATAGAGTCTCCAGTTCCCTGTTAGCAGGCTTGCAGGGAAGATGCACTTTGAGAATTATAGAGAAGGGAAAGGAAGGAAGAGTCAAAGGAAGGAATGAAGTTAGTTCAGAAGGAAGGAGTAAAGAAAAGACATGATAGTCCTCTTTTATAAGTAGAGCTAAGAGAATCAATTGGTAAAACATTTGCTTAAAATATAGCAAAGATGTAGACAAACTCTTTTTGGGCAGGGTGAATTAAACTTTGGGTTTAGCTTAACAAATGTTTAAAATAAAGAGTATCATCTTACCTAAAATTACCTAGCTAATAAATCTTTGGTTCTATTTCATAGTATTGGTATTTCAAAATATAGCTTTTAAATACTCTTTTTCATGAATCATCTTCACTGTCTTCATTAAATCTGAGAAACTGCAATATATTTTATTCAAATTATTTTGCTTTAAAATATTTTTTTTTGCTTTTGTAAGATATGTAAGGTTGGCAATATGCTAAAATATTTTTCTCTTTTCTTTAATGGAAATTTGTTCAGCTTTAATCTTAGTCACATTTGACAACCAGGGAACATTCTTGGGCAGTAAAAGTTGACATGTTACTTCTTTAAAACCAAATTTCTTCTGTGATTAATTTTGGAAAAAATTATCTTTTGAATCAAATGTTTTGCGAATTTAAAATAAATGTGGTGACTTCTTACTTTTTAAAGCTGGAATTCATGTATGAATTATAGTGTCTCAAGTGGTCTGGTTATTTCATTTTCATTTACCTAATAGTAACAATTTACTCTAATTGAATCTTTTAATTGAGAAATACCAGGGCACTTTACAAGCATTAATTAATGCTCCAACTCCCCAGTGCGGTAGGTAAGTGTTAGCCTTGTTTTATAAATGGAGAACTTAAAGAACAGAGTTAAGTGACTTGCCCAGGGCCACCCAGGAAGACAAGGGATGGAAGACTGAGAGAAATGACCCATTCTTGGCTCTAGGCCCATGCTCATTCCCTTGGTTCTACAGTCAGAGCCAGGTCTACGCTTCATTTCTGTGACATAAAAGAACAAGGAGAAAGTGTTGAGCTTCTCTAATCTTCACTCTTTATTTCATGGTTGACTAAATTAAGTCAAGAACAGTAAGGTGACTTCAGTTTCAAAATAAATTTGTTCCTACATTCATTCTAAGAGTATCTGATATTTATTTAGTAATTATCCTATGGCATAGCAACAGTGTATTTAAAGTTTGGAAACATACTTTATAAAGCAAAATTCCTGTTATAAGGCACTCTTTGACAGTGGGAGAAAATACAGTCTATAGATCATATATATACTTTATATTGAATCAGGGTTAATAAGTATTTGGAAGTATAAGAGGGGAGAAAAACTTAAGCGTTTGTTGGTTGAGATGTTGCCATTATATATATGATGTGTAGTAAAATTCTCACTTACAATAAAACATATTGAGTACAGATATTAATTGAGGGAGCAAAATATGTCCATAGCTGGAAGAAGAGTTTTACAATAAGGAGTAGAAGCTAAAGCCTTGCTCTAGAGGAGTACTTGGTATATTTGAGGAGGCCAACTTACCCGAATGAACCAAGCAGAAGGAACAAGATACAAGGTTGTTTGCCTTAAAATATTATATTGGATACCCTCCTGAGGTTAATATAAAAGATATACAAGGCACTGGTTGAACTGTACAAGAAATAAAAACTTCCAATCCCATCAGAAAATGGGATGATAAAATGAACAGAAACTTTCTCAAAGAAGAAATTCGAATGGTCAAAAGGCACATGAAAAAATGCTCTTCATCACTAATCATCAGGGAGATGCAAATCAAAACAACTATTTATGTTTATCATCTCATACCACAGAGACTGGCACATATCCAAAAGAACAAATGCAACTATTGTTGGCGTGGATGTGGGAAGAAAGGGACTCTCCTTCACTGCTAGTGGGAATGATAACTGGTCTAGCCTTTTTGGAAAACAATATGAACATTTCTCAAAAAATTAGAAATTGAGCTCCCATTTGACACAATAATACCAATTTTGGGAATATAACCTGGGGGTCCAAAAACACACAACAGAAATACCATTTGCACTCCTATGTTCTTTGCTGCACTATTCACCATAGCTAGAAAATGGAAATAACTGGAGTACCCAAGAACAGACAAATGGATAAAGAAACTATGGCACATCTACACAATAAAATACTATGCAGCTGTCAGGAAAAATTAAGCCATGAAATTTGCCTATAAATGGATGGACATGGAGAGTATCATGCTTAGTGAAATGAGTCAGAAGAAAAGGGATAGATATAGAATGACTGCATTCATTTATGGTATACAAATATGTATACATATATATTTATATACCATATATATATAGAGAGAGAGAGAGAGAAAGAGAGAAGAAGAAGAATACCTATGGCCAGAGAAGATAGGGGTTAGGAGGACTGGTAAATGGTTGGAATTAACCACAAGTGTGTATGAGGCTGAGGATAGGTAAGATAGAGAAGAGACCAGTATGACAATAATAGCTGGGAATGATCACACTGGACAATATCTGTGGGTTAAAAGTAGGTGGGGATATTTTGTATAACCTTTCAGTATCCATATTACGAATCTCAATGCCCAAAAGGAGAAAGAGAGGGGGAGAGAGAGAGAGAGAGAGAGAGAGAGAGAGAGAGAGAGAGAGAGAGAGAGAGAGAGAGAAGTAAAACAACTGCCATTGAGGCAGGCAGGGGGTAAAGAGGGGGGATGATGGATGAGAGGGAACCTGGGGACACTGGTGATTAGAAATATACACTGGTGGAGGGATGGGTGTTGGAATACTGTATAACTGAAATCCAATCATAAACCGCTTTGTAATGGTAAAAAATATACCCAAACATTAGAAACAAACAAAAATATTGTATTGGATGTTTTTGGGTATAACTAAGCACTTGTTTAAAACAAATTGAAAACTATCCAAGTGATACATTTATGTCTCCAAATTTCCAGGCAATTTTATTCTGAAGTAAGTTGACAGCTGCTCATAGAAGAATCCAGAAAATCCCAAGTGTCTTCACAAGCTAATCAGGGAAAAGACTCTTTTAATATTAGGTATACTGAGATCAAAGGGAAAAAGGAGGCACTTTCTTCAAGGTCCTCATCAACCACTGCAAGGACTTTAGGTGTGATTTGTTTTTATTAAAACAATTTTATTTTAATATTTTCCCTACCCTGCAAAGCTTAGGGCTTATTCCCGGCTCTGTGCTCTGGTGATACTTCAGGGACCATATGCAGTGCTGGAAATCAAACTGGGTTTGACTGTGTGTAAGGCAAGTTCCTTAGCCCCTGGGTTATTTCTCCACCCTAGGACTTCAGATTTTATTCTAGTTGACATGTGAAGTCATTAGGGGATTTGGGTTTCACAGTGCCCTAAACTGACTTATATTTGAGAAGGTTCATTCTGGTTGTTGTGTGGTGGAGTGCAGGGTGAGGGTAAGTGTACAAATAAGGAAGCCTATTAAAAGGGCAAGGGATTGTGCTAAAATTGAATACAGACGAAGAAAAATGGCAGGAAATAGTAAAAGCCACCATGAACTGAGAAGCTGATTCCAATTTCAAGTCACGAGTCTTTCTCCTTGTTATACCTTGCTGCTCAATAAACTTTAGAAGGTTTAAAACAGTTTCTTCTGGGTGAATAATAACTGTGTTTCCATTTGCACCAAGGTGTACTCTTTCAGATGCAGATGCCCAAAGATGACCAAGGACAAGCTGTGCTTTTGATGTGTCCATCTAGGTCACTCTGAGGAGATATTTTTTAAAATAATTCTTTTAAAAATAATCTATGTAGGTGATTATGTTTATTATATAGACGATTGCCATGCTGTTAACATTTACGGTATCAAGGTACACAGGTTTGTATCTTTGGTCCCCCTTCACCAAATTACCCAGGACTTTCTACTACTGTCCCCATGTCACCTTTTCCACCTCTCCTCTCATTTCCACCCATCATTTTTCCTCCCCTGTTTGGTAATTGGCTACCAATTACCAAAGGTTGAGGGTTTTTCAGTTTTTGATTGTTTTGTCTCTCTTGTTTTGTTTCACAAATGAGTGGTGAGATACACTTCTTAACAAACTAATCTTTTTTTTTTTTTTTTTGCTTTTTGGGTCTCACCCAGCAATGCACAGGGATTACTCCTGGCTCTGCACTCAGGAATTACTCCTGGCGGTGCTTAGGGGACCATATGGGATGCTGGGAAATGAACCCGGATGGCCGAGTGCAAGGCAAACACCCTACCTGCTGTGCTGTCTCTCCAGCACACCCCTGAAGAACTAATTCTTGTCAATCAAAAGAGAAAGGAAAGAAGGGAGTTGGCTCAACTGAGAATCTCTGCTGGAGGTAAACCAGGAGTACCAGGTGAGTGGACTTTTTAGTGATCTTGAGCAGACTCACTTCACAGAACTTTGGATAGTTCATCTGTGAAATGGGGTTCATAATAGTGATTCTATCATTCAGTCAAATCATTCACAAGCTCTGGTCATTAAGGTAAAACACTCGCTGAAATTTCTTAGGAGCAGTCAGAATCATAAATTTCCCTTCATATATTTTAAAAACAGGTTTTTCATGGAAATGGTTGTATCTATTTTCTGAAAACATCCCAAGCTTTTCTAAAAACATAGAAAAGGCTTTCTATTTCAGCTTTATTTCTTATTACTTAAGACCTCTAAGAAAGTCTAGCAAGTAGAATATAGGCATCAGTAATTCTGCTTGTTCGTTGTCATCTGGCATTATTTTTAATTTTTTTTTATTTTTAGAATCATAACGAGGTACAAAGGTACAAAGTTGTTCATGGTTTAGTGTCAGTCATATAATGTTCTGACACCTGTCCCTTCACCAGTGTACATTTCCCACCATCAGTGTTCCTAGCCTCCCTCTTACGAACATGCCAGCCTCCACAGCCCACAGCCTGCCTCTCTGCTAGGCACTTTTCTGTTCTCTCTCTCTCTCTCTCTCTCTCTCTCTCTCTCTCTCTCTCTCTCTCTCTCTCTTTCTCTCTCTCCCTTAGCCCCCTCTATATCCTTCTGGGCATTATGGTTTGCAATACGGGTGCTGAAAGGTTATCATATGTATCCATTTACCCACTCTAGTGCTCAGTTCTTGTCCAGAGTGATTATTTTCAACTCTCATGTCACAGTAATCCATTCTTATCTGAAATTTGTAAGTGCACACTACCCTGTAGAGCCTAAGATATCCTAGTATTTTTACCTTTGTGTAGTTACCTCCCACATTTTGCCAAAATTAGTCAATGTGATTAACGGAAATCAACAGAAGTGCTGTTCTGTTATTTCTAAGACTTCTTTTTTTTTTTTATAAAAGATTCTGACTTCCATTTTGGTCTCTTTCTTTATTGAATTTTTACTGTGCAAAAATCAAGCTGCTATAGTATGAACTTCCTTCCATATTGAAGGGAACTAAGACCTCCGATGGTACTTGAACCAGAACAACCCAGCAGAGACTTTCCCAGTTTTCTGACCCTGAGAAACCATGTGAAATAATAAATTCTTGCTATTCTAAGGCATTTCTTCTGGTATAATTAATTTGCCATGATAGATGACTAATATATTTGTGAAGATGGAAAGAATTAAAACATTAGAGAACTAAAACATTAATTAGAGAATTAAAACATTAATTTGCCATGATAGATGACTAATATATTTGTGAAGATGGAAAGAATTAAAACATTAGAGAATTTGATAGCTGTGAATTCAGCAAGAATTCTTGATAAATTATGTATAAGAAGTGAGAGAAAAATTAGTTTGTGGATTAGTTCAGGTATCATGGGTATTGAAGTGTCGACATTTATGCTTTTGGTGTATGATTTTGGAATTTTAGGAGCTTCACCACCACCAAAGAGCCAAAGATGCTCTACCATTATCTTTGTGACTCTTCTGGTCTATCTCTTCTCTGGCCTCAAGCCCCATCTCCTTTTTATTTGGTGATCTCAGTCTAAGGGTTATTATCTTCCAAAATTATACATTCTCTTGCTTTTCCTCATTATATACTCATATACTTTTATATACTTATAATTGAGATCATCTAGTTTTTTATCTTCCCTCTGACTTATTTTCCTTACCATGACACTTTCTAGCTTCACACATGTTGTAGCAAAAGGGAGGACTTCAGATTTTCTAAAAGCTATGTGGTATTCCACTATGTCTCTTGTTGGTTAACTGTGTATGGTTGGGGGTTAGTGCTGTTCATTGAAAGGAGGAAATTGGTCAAAGAGTTGTTCTGGGCAATATAATCAAGAGTTTTGCTTTGGGACATGATAGGCTGAAGATGCCAAACATTTCTAAGTGGGAAATGATGATGTTTTTGGCATTCTGGAAAGGAATGAGGAATAAAGAAGTAGATTTAGGAATCACTAGGATATTTAAAGGTTGTGGAATTGGTGTTAATTACAGAGAACGCCTCAGGACATGTTCTCATTGTGAACATTGACCAGGAAATACAAAATGAATGTCTATATTCAAACACAACTTACTTTACAAATTAAAATCCAAAATGGGAATGCATATATGTTTTAAGTTATTCATCCTGGGCCTATTCAACACTGAGCATTTCTATAGAAGAAACCTTTAAATCCCTTTATGATGTGGCACAGTGCACTGTTGGTGTGTGCAAAGATTTCTCTGGGACCTTAACTCTTGAACTTCCTGACATTTGCTAGATTTTCATTTGAAACCTTCCTAGTTACCGTAAATTTACAAGTCAAATAATAAAGCTTTGAACAGTGGCTTCCAATATATTGATATTTCTGAGGTGAAGTACCATAGTTGTTCTTACTTATGAGTCTACAGATATCTAAAGAAATAAATTTCAAATTCCATTTCAAATAGCAAGTTGGTACAGGTCCTTTCAAAACATATTTATTCTACTTCAAACAATTTGCTTATCCAGATTTTTCCCAGGAGTTTTAGTGCATACAGTTCTGAGGGTTCTTTTATAAGTTATGAGATAGATCAGAGTCTTTTGACCTGTAGGTTCCTTCTACGTTTGCTTAATAAAAAATAAAATAAAATAAAAGCAGACTCTCATGAGGCAAAGTTATGTTCTCTGGAAGACTTACAGATATCAAGACCAAAATAATGTATAGTATGTTTGGTGGCCTGGATATCTTGTAGAGAGAACGATGTTGGCAAATAACAGTGTCCTCTGTTAGTAGAATGAGAGAACTTAAACAAAACAGAACTTCTTGAAGTTGTGTGTTAATAGAATACTTTCCAATTGAGTTATGGATCTTATTTTCATGTTTGTAACAAGTCTGGGTAGACAGGGAATGAAACTTTAAATTTGACCTTAATGTTGAAATCAGGTGTTTCCTTTCAAGTCTCTCCATCACCATCCTGTCTCATTCAATCATGATATGCCACCAGCAGATGGCAACAGCGAGTGAAATAGAATGAAAAACCCCAGGTCAGGCTATCAGTAGATAACTAAGAAGGGTGGCATGTCCAGTAGGCAGGGGGGAAACGAGTGCTAGTTATTTGAAGAGAACTGTGCTTTACTGCTTATCATACATCTTCAAAAACTCAGTTTTTTTCTTCTACCAATATAGGTTTGGACCTCATGTCAGTGCTCTATTAACCAGAGGGGGGTCCTTTTAATGGCCTGGAGATCTTTTCTTCTACATTAAGGGCCTGGGCATTTGTGAGGATTTGTCAAAGTTATTTTTTGACTTGCCTTCCCTGATGGGCCTCTTAAAAACAATTCTGACAGCCAGTTGCACAGAATAATGTATGCTTAGAAGACTTAGCAAGAGCCAACTAATTTGATCCTATTAAGTGGGGTATCAGAAAGCTGGGAGGAATTACTGAACTGTTTGCCAACAGGCAAGAACGGAACCCATGGGGTTAAAGTTTGCAACAGCTGTGGACACAGGGGTTCCTGGCATAGACAGCAGCTGACTGATGAAGAGTATTTTTTTTTTTGCATGCCATCTCAGAAAGAGAACTGTATCCTTGCAGTGGCCTCTCGTGATATAGAACTAGGGTCAAGACAGACATAACTTGGTGAGGGGGAGTATAATTAGGCTTAGTCTATGTACAATGAGGGACATGAGTTTTATTTGTGTCAAAGAAGTATGGTTATTTGAGGAAAAGTCGGTAGGTGTGAGTGTCCTTGAAGAAACCTCTGCTCTCTGGGAGTGCAGGTCTTGGGAAGAGCATCCTTTGAAGGAAGTTGATAGGACAAGCCAAAAGTGAGTTAGCATGCACTTGTTTGGAGTTTGCTTGCTCATGACTGAGTCTACTCTGAGCTCAAAGCTACCTTATAGACTGCTTTCATTACAATGTAAAAGGGAGGTAAATAGAACCATATGAAGATGTGGCTACAGGCATAGATTTAGCATGGAAGTGCTAAAAAATGATCCCTAGCTATTCTTTTGAATAAAGAATATTTCTGTGTAAACATTTTGCAGAAACATCTCCCATCCCAAAGGGGGTATGAACTGTTAGTAACTTTCTGGTACATAATTGTAGTCCATCCATGAGGTCTCTTCCCACTTAACTCTTTCTTTAAAACCAATGACTTGTCATCTTATTAAATAATTGTTTTTTTTCTTTTTTTTATGGGGGGACTTTGAGGGGCACAAACATAGTGCTCTAGGTTTCCTAGCGACTCTGTGCTTAGGGATCACATCTGGTGCTGCTTAGCGGTTCAAATCCAGATCATATTAGGGTTTCATATTTGGTTCTGGGGTTCAAACCCAGATCAGCCACTGCAAAGTAAACATCCTACCTGCTGTACTATCCTTTCTGCCCTATTTAATTATAAAATAATCATAAAACGGTGACATTGCAAAAATATATCATAGTGTGAAAGAATATAATATTTGTGTGCTACTTGCAAGACCACAGGATGTGGCCCTTTCTTTACACACCGATCTCTTGGAAATTTAAAGTCATACCCATGCCTCTGAGCCCTCATATTTACTTCATACTCCCCTTCACTGTGTGTGTGTGTGTGTGTGTGTGTGTGTGTGTGTGTGTGTGTTTGGGTCGCATCTGACAGTGCTCAGAGCTTGATCCTGGCTCTTCATTAAGTCAGTGATCACTCCTGGCAGTGCTCAAGGGACCATATGTGGGGTTCCAAAGATTGAACCCAGGTTGATTGCATTTGAGGCAAGCACCCTTCTAGCTCTTCCATCTCTCCAGCCATATTATCCTTATCTCTAATCTTGTTTTCTCCTCTCATGCACTCACATCAACGAACTGACCGTCTTGCTTTGTTTTAAGGATACCCCAGCCTGATCTTTGAGTCACCTGTTTCCTCTGCCTGAAATAATCTTCTTTTCCTCTGCTATGCACACAGTGAAATTTCCCAACACCTTACGTTCTTTGTTCAAATGTCACTTCAAATGAGGATCTGGATTACATTTCCAAAATTACAATTTTTCTATATCTATCCTTATATTACTGATGACCATTTTGTGGCTTCTTCCATATTTCAAATCACACATCTCTTAATTGTAATGACTTTCTGTTCATCCTCCCAAGAATATGTTCTATTACAATAATTCATGGAAACTTCTTTTTTATGTTTAGTCAATGGAATATTTCAAGTACGTTAAAGTTCTCTGAATACAATGGTATTCATTTAATATTTGGTAAATAAATGACAACCATTCTGCAATTAAGTACACATACATACCAACAGCCTCCATATACACACACACAGTCACATATGTATACTAACATCATACATATACTCACTTATCTGTGCATATGCTCACTCCTCTCATGATTACCTCTAAACCAAATAACAAACACATAAAAGATTTGATTTTTTTAAACCTTCATTTTTCTTGTTTTGTTATGTGGTTTTTGTCTACAGCCAGTTATGCTGGGAGCTTACTCCTGCCTCTGTGCTCAGTAACGTTGTAGTGCCAGAGGTAGAATCAGAGCCTGCTATGTGAACAGTGAGTGCCTAATCCCCTGGGCTATCTCTCTGACTCCTCGTTTAATCTTTGTATTCCTGGTACAATGTTTAGATTTGCTCAAATATGCATCTAAATGAAGTGTCTGCTTTTACCCTAGAATCATTTTTATAAAACTCGACTATGAATAACTTTGGAAATCAGTTTAATTAGGTTTTTTAAAATAAGAAATTATTTTATATGCTAGAAAAGGCATGCTTTGCTGTACTGACGTTTTCTTAGAGCAAGTGTATTATCTTTTAATACAAAAACTATGAAATGGTGAATATAAAGCTATGAAAATATGTTTAGAGAAATGTAGTTTTAATATTTTTCATGCATAAAGTAATCAGTCTACTAAGCTTCCAAATAAACACTTTGCTAAACTTTGTTCAATGAATAGATAAGGATCTTTATAATTAGCACAGTTTGTATGCAGGTGGGTAGTTGTAAATATGTTTGAAAACAATTGGTTTTCTAAAGTAAATTTGAACACCTGTCACCTCCACTATTGTTTGAATTATCAATTTGCTTAATCAATTTTACTAGAAAGTTCATCCAAAAAAGTGGCAATGGAGACATGTGAAGAGTTTGCTAACCTTAGCACTGTCTAATATTCTAATTTAATATTAAAGTTTTGGACAGATTTCTTCCACCCTCCCCTCCCCCCCAACTCGGTGCCAGTGATAAAATCCAAGGCCTCAAACATGCAAGGTAAATGCTATATCATGAGCTCCACATCCCATCTTGTTTTAAAATTCTGAATGGCTTTGAGAAATAGCTCAATGACTAGCAATGATCAATTTAAGACACTCACCTAGTAAAACTATATCCTTTTCTCTTAAACCCAATAATCTGAGCTTAAAATTCAGATCAGATGGCATGACACTATACCTAGAAAATCCTAAAGACTCTACAAAAAAAAACCCTCTTAGACACAACAGACTTGTATAGTAAAGTGGTATGCTAAAAATCATTGCACATAAATCCATGGTTGTTTTATGAGGAGATAATGGAATAGAAGAGAGAAAAACAAAACAACCTCATTCACAATTATGCTTCAAAAAACCAAGTGTCAGATTAACAAAATTGACAAGAGAATCAAATTAACAAAAGAGGTGAAAAACTTAAACAAAGAAAAACTATAGAAGTAATAGAAGAGGACAGGAGGAAATGGAAAAGCATTCCCTGTTCATGGATTGGAAGAATTAATATTGACCTAATGGTGATATTGCCTGAAGCATTATACTTGTTCAATGAAGACACTATAGAGATACCCATGATAGTTTTCAAAAAATATAGGTAAAATGCTGTGGAAATTTATATGGAGTGCATTGCCCAGGCCCCTGCCAAGCATTCCTAGGAAGAAAGAAAATAGTCTTTTCTCTCCTCAATTTCAATCAATACTTTTACAGCTATAGAGCCCCAAAACTATTCAGAAAAGATATTTACACTCCCGTGATCATTGAAAAATGACTCAAGTGTCCAAGACCAGATTGATCAATAAAGAAACTTTGCTGCACATACACAGTGAAACACTACGACCTGCAAGATGAAGTCGTGCAATTCACTGCTACATGGATGGATCTGGAGAGTATCATGCTGGGTGAAGTTAATCAGAGGGAGAAGGACAGAACAGAATGATCTCTCTCATATGCAGGATAGAAAGAAACATGATATGGAAATGACAAACGAGGAAGGCAATGGAAACTGATGACTGGTCTTCAGTAGGAAGCTTAACACAAGCGAGTATAAGGAGGAAAAGACAACGGGACAATGGCAGGGGTCAGTGGACACTCTGGTGGAGGGTTTGATGCTGGAAACTTTATGTATGAAACCATATCAATAAAAGCTTTGTAAAATATACTGCTTAAAATAAATTTTTTAATTCATGAAAAAAAAGGATTTCTTTTAACTTAAAACTATGTTTAACATCTATCATAGAAGGACTTTCTTGCAGTGTGTATATTGATGTGCTTGGTCATTTCAACAATCATTTTCAAGGCTAAAGCTCCTGCTCTATCTCTATAATCATTTATTTTACTAGTAGGTTAGAGGAGGATCTCTGGATTATTGGAAACAATCTGCTATTTTATGGAGCTGTCATGGTGAGTCAAGAAGGAATGGTTTTGTCAAAAAGTGATTATCATTATCCTTGAATTTATAATGTAGTTATTTTAGCATAACTCAGTTCTTTGTTGAGCCTAAACTTCTACTTTTTGCCAATTTTCAGCATATTTCCAGAAAATGGGGGATAAATGTGTTTGAAATAAGATGTTTTATGATATTTAGAGGGATATCAAAGTGTTACAGATACAAAGTGATGTCATTAGATATATTTAATCAGAGTAACTAAATGTTGACACCCTGAATAAAATTTTAATCACTAGGATATTAATTGAAGTATGAACAGAGACTTTCACTGAATTTACACCTGCTATTATGCAAAGCAGGACGTTTTCATATTAATTGTTTGTATATTTCCCAAAGGAGGCTTAAGAAATTGTACACATTAAAGTTATAAAATGTGTCACATTATTAGAAAACTGTAAGTTTTTTTCTTTTTTTCTTTTATTATTTTTATTTGATTAATTTTTAAAAAATTTTTATTAGTGAAACACCATGAGGTACAGTTGTAGATTTACAATTTTTCGTGTTTGGGTTTCGATTATACAATGATCAAATACCCATCCCTCCACCAGTGCCCATTTCCCACCACCAGGGATCCTAGTATCCCTCCCACCCCCTGTCTCCCCCATCTTACCCTGCCTCTGTGGCAGGGCATTCCCTTTTGTTCTCTCTCTCCTTTTGGGTGTTGTGGTTTGCAAAAGAGGCATTGAGTGGCAAACATGTTCAGTCCATAGTCTACTTTCAACATGCATCTCCCCTCCTGGGAGGATCCTCCAAACACCCTTTATTTGGTGCTCCCTTCTCTATCTGAGCTGCCCTTTCCTCTAGAATGCCCGGCTGGCCTCTAAGCTATGGTGTAATCCTCCTGGTGCTGATCTCGAAAACTGTAACTTTTTAAATGTTTCTATTTTTTAAATGTAAAGATACTATATACAGTTTTACTGGGTAAATACAGTTTTACTCCCAGAATCTCACACTGTGATTCTTTCCACTGCCCATCATTCAGTTTCCCATTTATTAAAGGCCTCTGATTATTTCTCTTGTTAAATAAGAGATACATTACATTTATTACATACCATATAATTTTGAAAAATGTTTTAAAATTATCTTTAACTTTTAGTTTATTTTGGATGTTCCTCCCAGCAGTGCATGCCTAACTAGGTAGAGATGTTTAATGTTTAGGCAGAGTGATGCTCACTGTTTGTGTCCAGAGCTGCTTGGGGTCCACTGGGGCTACATCTGACTATGCTGATGGGTGGGGTCAGCTAGAAAGACACATGACATAAAGTGGGTCTTCGAGCTAGCATCTACTCTTTTTTTAAAAAAGATATTTCATAAGTTAGTTCACAATGTTTGATTACATTTAATATTCAAACACCAATCCCACCACCATTACACCTTCCCACCACCAAATTCGAGATGTTTCCATCCCAAGCCTCAATCCTTGTCCCAAAACACAACCGAAATAATATATTTAATATTGTCTGTTATGAAGAACTGCTGAACAAGAGCATGTACTCTTGACTCCTAAGATATTTCCCTGTTCTCTATTTTTTACTTTTAAATAATATATACTCTATTATAAAAAAAAATAAAGTGGTATAAAGGCTAAAAGGGAACAAAACAGCAGGGTGATCTTATTGCTCAAAAATTAGTCTACACTTGGCATTTTGGTATCTTTTGGGGGTCACTGTTCTACATTTTACATAGTTTATAATATGTTGTGTTTGAATTTTTAACTCACATCATTGTTTTATATACTCTTAGCTTCACATTACATTCTGCATATTATAGAGATTTTCTAAATTTATTTTATAATTTTTTACCAGAATGGGTTAATAATACATTTTTTATTATGCTATGGTATTACGTATCATATCATTATCATGATGTTTAGTACATATTATAAAAACTGTTTATATTGCTATAATAGTCTCTAGATAAACATATTTTAGATAGGGGTTTCTTAAACTTTTCCACCGTAGACCTCTTTTTGCCCCAGAAATGTTTTTGTGACCTAGATACATTAAACAGGCACACAAATCAAACACTTACTGACAACAAATCATAAATTTATTTTAAAACATATTTTTTCCATGACCCCCTGATTCAGTTACGTGGTTCCATATGGGATTGTAACCTGCAGTTTAAGACACAAGACTTTAGATGATAAGAAAACTATGAAAACTAAAATACCCATGAAAACTTAAAAATACAAGACTTCATTTACTGTTATTGACAATAATGTTATTCATTAACTGTCTTTCCATGATTTTAATTTGAACCCATCATTTTGATATTTGGAATAACTTTTTCAAAGCTAAACTTCAATAGGGAGCTATTTTATTATTATTTTTAATTATTTTACAGGTGCTAGATTTTTTTTCACAGTAAAAATTAAAGGATGGGGTGAAAGATTAATTTGAAACATAAAATTTATGGTAGGAGGGTGACACAAGGTTGGGTTGGTCTTTTATTTTGTTTCAAATTTAGGACAAAACTCTTTGAGGGCAAAACTAGAAGCTTATCCAATTGAAAGGGACACATCGCTTCTACACTTGTTCTCAACAGGGCATTTCTCAACTCAGGGTAAGGAACAGGAAAAAAAACAAGGTGTGAGTGCGGTCATAGTGAGCAAAATGTTGAGAAATGTTGTTCTAGAACCTTACTAATCAGAGTATGCCACGAACTGCAGATTTTATATGGGGATTTCTAGAAGCAGAAGATGCCAGGACTCCTGAACTTTCCAAATCAACCTGATTAATTTGTTACAATGAGTGATTGTGAGAGAAACTGAGCCTCAGAATTGAAAGAGGAAAGTTGAAGCTTGAATAGAAGGATGAAAAACAAAACAAAACACTCAAAACTCCTAAATGCAAAAATGTTTTACCACAGATACTAGTCTCCAAGTTTTTGCTTTCCCTTCATTGTGAAGAAAGATTAAGCACTACGATAAATTGGTGTAACCTAAGATCGGTATTCTAAAAACTTAAAATCTTGAACCAAATACCTTTTTTGGTAGAAGAGATTGTTACAATCACTCTCCTTGAAAAAATAAGTAACTAGAAATTGATGGGAAGTGAAGGTCAGGTTAAAGAAACATAAGATTGATGAGTTTTAAATCATAGAGAGTCCCTATTAGAACCATAGCACAGTGGGTAGGGCTCTTGCCTTGCATGTAGCGGACCTAAGATCAATCCTGGAATCCCTTATGATCTCCTGAGCATTACCAGGAGTAACCCCTGAGCATCATTGGGTGTTGTCCCCAAACCACAAAAAAGTAGAGAGAATGTGGCTGAATGGCAAAGTGCCTACCTAGCCTGCATGAAGCTGAAGCTGTGTATTTGATTCCCTGCACTGCACCTCCAACCCTCTGTATTGCTGAGTTTGATTCCTAGCACCTCACAATCCCTTGTGTGTGTGTGCCTGAGTACATACTTACACAGTACAATCATGCATGAGCACTGTAGCCAAGTGCACGAGTACCACAACTACAAATATAAACAGCTTGGACATTGCCAACAGCAGCCAAGAGAAGACGATCAATAAGGAAAAAAATAGGAAAGTATTAGCTCAAAGAGAGAGAGAAATCTGTCTCAGCTACACTTAAGCTGTCAGCGGGATCAAATTGATCAGAACAAAGTTATGTGTCTATAGTGATTTTAGAGTGACCAGGAATTGAGATATTATTATTCAACCAGAGTTATCGAAACTACTTTGAGTGTTCCCAGAAGTTAGATACAAATGATAAGTCGGTGGCGTTGGATTTCTGTTTCCTACTTTTATTTAACAACAAAATGGAAAGGAAGACAGTTTTCCTCGAATATACATACTAAATCAGTTCTTATGAGTCAAGTCAAATCACCTCCATAACTGTAGTAATGGTGAATTACCACTCTAAATTGTCCACTCTCAAAGCTCTGTGGTTGCTATGAATGACTTTGCGTTGCCTGGACTCTGTCTTGGAGACAGTCAGCACCAAAGATCACCATTTTCCCTTCCCTCTGCCTTTTAAAAGGGCAAGTGTTCAAAACGCACTTTTTCTTTGTGCACCTGCAGCTTTGCGTCCACAAAAATTGCCAACCCTGGGTGATAAGCTCCATATAAATAATTAATGACATGGAACTAATTACTCCTGCCTTAAGCCACCTGCACCCTCAAAGCTCAAGAGCCCCAGGTGTGAAAATTGCTGGGGCAACTAATTGTGAGCTGCATTTCATCACGTAAACCTGCTCAGGAGGCCCTGACTCTTTCCTGCTCGCGTTATTTTTTTCTTTCCTTCAGGGTTCAGCAGGTTGAGCCTGGGAGAGGCTGCGTTTGTTACTATCTCTGAAGGCAAACCAGACAACAGCGTGACTCTTGAAAATCAAGCCCCGGAGAAGCCACCAGGAGGTAATAAGGATTAGCTTTAATTAAAGCAAAATAAACCTTGAAGGTAATGGTTGGAAATTGTCCCTGAAGGTCTGGGAATCTTGCAGCCACCCACAGGAGTTCTGAGACTCTTGTTCAGTTGCTCGGGAAAAAGGTAAACATTTCAGTAATTTAGCCTATAAATATGTACACGATATTATGTATTCATATTTCCTAGGTATTAGAAATTTTCTGGTTTTTGGATAGAGCTCCTAGTAACTTGATATCAGAAATAGAGTGAACAAACTATTGCTTAATAGATATATAATGTAAGGATTAGACAGAGAGCCCAATTGGTATATATGCTCTGCGTTCAGGTGCCCCAAGTTTGATCCCTGGCACCATATGTGTTCCCCTGAATATCACTAGTAGTGACCCCTGAATACTGAGCCAGGAATAAGTAGTCCCTGAATACTACAGATGTACTCCCCGTGAAGAAATCTAAAGAAAAAAATTGTGTAATGTATGCTTATACACACCTAAAATACTGATCTCCAATACCTCCTTTAATATAATTTCTAATAAAATATTACTCCTATCATAATTTGAAAGCAAGATGAGAAGAAATTTTTAAAGTAATAGAATTTAAAAATCTAAAGGTATTCTCTTTTATACAGAATATTTATATTAATAAGGTCATATAATACCTACAAATCATTCTTTTCATTGAAAAAAATTTTGAGCACTTTTTTAAGCCTTCAACTGAGACTGACAATGAAATGTTCTCTATGTTCATCATTTTATTTAAATGAATATTTAATTAGAATATACTATTTTTCAAAATTAGCACTGCTTTTTAGCAGTTTTAGATTTATGTAATAATTGAGTGGAAAAAACTGGAGTTCCTAAAGGTTTTTTTAAACTTCTCTCCTCCAAATTTCCTTATTATTGACATTTTGTACTAGTGTAGAGTCTTTGCTATAATTGATGGGTCAGCATTGATACATCATTATGTATTAACTAAAATCCATATTGAATATAGAAGTGTCATTGAGCAGAACTTCACTGCGCCAACATTTCTGATGTTTTTTAAAAAATGAGTTGCTACCACAACACCCAAAAGGAGAGAGAGAACAAAAGGGAATGCCCTGCCACAGAGGCAGGGTGGAATGGAGGGGGTGGGGGTGGGAGGGATATTATCCATGGTGGTGGAAAATGGGCACTGATGGAGGGATGGTTATTTGATCGAAACCCAAGCACAAAAAATTGTAAATCTACAACTGTACCTCATGGTGTTTCACTAATAAAAAGAAAAAAAATGGGGCGCTAAATATGGTAGTGTTCAGAGCCTGCACCTGGCTCTGTAGGTATCACTCCTGAAAATATTTGGGGGAGCATATTTAGTGATGGGGATTGAACCAGAATTGACCACATGCAAGGTAAGTGCCTTACCTACTATATTGCCTTATTTTTTTCCTAATCAAATCTTCATTTTCTCTCAATAGCTTTGTGTCATCTGACTGGTGGCTCTGTTTTATTCACTGTAATGACTGTCTTATATCCCATGCTATAATTGCCAGTGTATTCAAGTTTCATTTGTGCCTAATATGATTTTACAACCATGAGATTAACTTCGACAAACAAGGATGCAAAACTAAAGGCTATGTGCTTGATTGATTTCAGCAAGTACTACTACTTTATCTTTGAAGAGATATATCAAATGACATTTTAACAAGTGATATACAAAGTACTATTCCCCCCTCCCAAAAGTAGAGCAGGTTTTTCTTTTGTTTTATTTTGACACTTGGTATTTTAAAATAGTTGGTAATTTTCAGTTTAAGAAGACAGTATAACATATAACTCTGATGGCTCTGAATTCTGATATGATTAAAAGTCTACTGTTTACTAACTTTATGCTCAGCAACTTCAAGAAATTGTGTGCCTGAAAAATATGAATGGTAATGATTCTAATTACATCATAAAATAGGGACAATTGAGTGATGAGACAATGCAAACAATAGGCCTAGAAGGTGCCAAGTGTTTAATTAATGTTATTTTTATTGGAAAGTTACAGATTGTTCATCAGGCCCTTTAATACAATCCAAGAATATTGCTTCATTATGATATTTCTGGATAAAGTGAGGGATTCCACCAAATTTAATAATTAGGTGAGTGATGAAGCAGGTGCAAACATTGTAATCCCAGGTGAGAAGGTGCATCCTGAGAGAAACATTCCATTGATAGATTAGGTCACTGAGAATCCTGACAACATAACTTCTGTTGTCTGGCTGGGAAGTGTCTGGTTAGGACAGAAAGCTAATTTTATTGGATAATGGCCTTGAATCATTGTGAGGATTTTTGCTTATTGGAGGAGCTTTTGGATTATGCTTAAGTATGGAGTGTAAACTATTCAGTTATGAGCAAACAGGCTGGTTCTGTCAGTCCTTATTTCTGAACCAAAAGTCAGGCTATGAGGTCTGACAAAGGAACTTATACGGACCGCTATGAGTGATAGAAACAGTGACACTTCCACTGCCTTCTCCACTATCTTACAGGATGTACAGAAGAGTTTTCTATTTACAACTGGCATGGATTTGAAAAATCAACAGTATGTAAACATTAAAAATTGAAAGCTAATTGTGTTTTTTAAAATAAATTCCAACTATTTCTTATATGAATTCATACTGGAGAGCAGTTTATGCCATAGACGTTTTACAAGATTCAGAACAATATCCATCGGATGTTATTTCACATAAAAATGAGCAAGCAAATCATTAAAGATCTGATCTAACTCTCCTTTAGGTTTGTCATCTAGAATGGGAATACACTACTTCTAATAATTTTAGTATGTAAAAAAATCTCTGAACAATTTGGAACTGTCAGTTTGGAACTGACACTAAGTGAGTGCGAGAAGAAGCGATTACTGGGATGGGGTGGGGGTGGTGGCGGGGATACTGGGAACATTGGTGGTGGAGAATGGGCACTGGTGGAGGGATGGGTACTCAATCATCGTATGACTGAAACATAAGCACGAAAGTTTGTAAGTCTGTAACTGTACCTTATGGTGATTCATTAAAATATAAAAAATTAAAAATTAAACAACAACAAAAGAAAAGAAGTGATTACTTTTGCTTACAAGTAGGCAACAGCTTCACATGGGTAGAGAAATGAGTCAGACTTTGTTTGAAAAATCAGCAGAAAATCTGACATCTGCAGTGACAGGAAGCCTTCGCTAAAGTTGTTATATTTGTCAGAAAAAGCAGTGATATACAGACTAGAGTGTGAGGAATATTCTAGAGAGTATGAAAGATCAGCTTCATATCCCTGGGGCCCAAACCAGTCTGGATTCCAAAAATTCCCTTTTATCCAAGTGAATTTGTGAATCAATAAAAATGAAAGTCCCATGTCATGCCTTGTCTCTCCATGCTGGGATGACACTGTCTCTTCATTCAAGTCCAAGAAAAAAATACTCTATAGTTGTAGAGGAACTTAATCAACAGTTTTAAAACCGACTTGTATTCTGGAATCCACAGGCATTGTCAATGTTTTGAGCCTGCATGGAGGAGATTAAGAGGAAAAACAATCATTTATATTGAAGGTACACCATAAAATGGGAAAAATCCAAGATTTTAAACTGTCAGGGATTGGTTAAAAGGCAACTTAATAGACTATATAGTTCAACTGTAGTATGAATCTCGTGTTTCACCTTTCCAGGAGTGCAACTTTGGGAATTTTTTTCTCATTTTTAAAACAAAACTCTAATGGCATCTATATTATAGATGTGTTCTGGAATTCAAATTATTTATAGTTAGGGAAATACTTTAGGCAAAAATATCTAGACATTCTCACTGAATGACCCAAGACTCTTCATTTGTCAGGGTCAACATATTAGAAATGAAAAATCAAAATAAGCATGAAATAATGGGTACGATTTGCCTTGTTTTCCTCATTTGTAAATTGCCTGTGGAATGCCAGAAATGATTTATTTAAAATGCAATAGAAAAGGAGAGAGAGAAAAGAAAGATGTATGTTAGTGTGGGACATTCTGAACAAGGGCAGAGAAATATTTCCAGAAAAACGAAGCATGATGGGGGGGATGGGAAAATAGCAAGGGGAGTTCTGAACTAGGCATGCGTGTATATGTATATTTGTTACACTGCTTTCTTGGGAAAAGATGTGGAAAATTGCGTGCAGCATTTGAAAATGACTGTCCTAGCTATGATTCACCATAGAAATTACTCTCAGCTTCATCAACCTTGGCAGATTTTCAGAGGTCATGTTTACACATAATTTATAAAGTTATAACATGTTGGTTGAAAGTTTCTCGGCATATTTAGAAATGTCAGGAAAGAGTTCTCACCATTTTGCTCTGTCTGCCTTCAGTTTCTGCTGGGGTTTTAATTCAGTAAGCATTGGGCTTAAAGCAAAAAAAGAAAAAAAAGATTTAGCTTTGTGTGCTGTGAATCACAAATTTGAAGCTCTCTGGGTTCCCAAATCACTTGGTTCTCAGTTGGTCAATTTTCAAGACCACTCACATTAGTTCTTTTCATCTTTTTGGTTATGATTAGGGAGAAGGTGTTTTCAATGTTGTGAAGCAAAGTCTTCTGACTGGATGCTATTAGAGTGTCTTACCTGGCAACATTTGCCCTTGGGTTTTGGTGCTGTGAAAGGGAGTGACCTCTCTAAAGAGACAGTCTCTTTGCCCAGCAGTTCCAATGGCTAACATGGTTTTCCTTATATTCTTTTCAGTCTATGGTTGTATTTGCTGGCCAGCTCCTGGAATGAATTAGTATAAACATATTCCTCATTTTTACATTTAAGTTTGGGTGCAACCATGTTTTCATTTCTCTCTTTTAAAAAATCTTTGACATGTTCAACCTCTCTCCAGTTCCTGCAATAATTCTTCAGCATGACCAACATTGCTTTCTTTTCTTCTTTCTAACTTGTAGTCTGCATTCTTTCCCAGTAGTTAACAGTATAGTATGATTTCTTCAGAGTAAGTTATTTTGATCAGTTTACTCCGATTTTGCATAGATCAACAAGGTATATTAAAAAACAAGTTTCCCTCTGAAAGATTGACCGATATGTTGACTAATAGAGCTGACCATTTGAATTATCTGACAATTCCTAGAGAAATACTCTTTGTCCTGATTTCAAAAACTTGTCATTCTGCTTTCCAAAGATGTTTCTGTGGACCAAGTCAGATTAGGATGTCATTTTGTTAAAAAAAAAAAAAAAGAGTTGTGACTTTAGAAGAAAAATGGTTTCGTAGGATCAGTTTCATTATAGCAGTATCAGAGTGAGTCCTTCATTCATCATCTGTGCATTCAACATTTTTTGGGTGCCTAATGAACGTTGAATAAAAGGTGGGAACTGCTTCTGCTCATCCCCCACTGCTGTCCTGATCACAGTGGCATTTGCTCTTATTCTTTGACTAAGGCTCATTACACTTTTCCCAGGTGCTTTCCTGAGGAAGATGATGTGACTGGGCACTCTGGAATATGGAGCTCGAGCAGGGAGGCTTGGATCTCATACTCAGTTGAGAACCCAGGACCTGAAATCCCTGAGTGGGAGACAATTTATTTACTAGGTCCTGCAAAAAAAAAATACATCTCAAGTTTCCAAAACCAACTGTGATAGTACAGCATTGTGAATCAAAACTGAGGTGAGAAGGTTGGCAAATTGTGAGTTAAAAAATTCTTTGTGGGGCCAGCAAATAGTACAACTGGTAGGGCACTTGCCATGCACATGACTGACCTGATCTTGACCTCCAACACCCCGTATGGTTTCTTGAGTCTGCCAGGATTGATCCCTGGGCACAGAACCAGAAGTAAGTGTATTATTTGTATTGGTCTACACACTGCAGTGCTCAAGAGTTATTCCTGGTTCTGTGCTTGGGGATCACTCCTCGTGGTGCATGGGGGATTATGCAATTCTGGGGATCATATAGGACCCCCTACACGCAAATCATGGATGTGAGAGGGGCCCTATGAGCTATCTCTCCAACTCTTTAGTAGCTATCATTAGTAGCTCTCATTAAACTTCCTAATGCTTCTGAGATAATGCAACATATTTATTGATGCAGCAACAAATTTATCTATAGGAAATCTTTCTAGTCACCTTGACTTTGGGAATAAAAACAAAAACTCAGAGGGAATTATAAACATTCTCTGAGTAGCCAAACAGATGTGACCAGTTTCTCTGTTTAGTTTTAACAAAATAATTCTGTAAATTCAACAAACAGCTAAATGTTGTTAACTTAACATTCTTGAGGGAATTTAATCAATTTTTGAAAGCAGACTAACAGATTTATTTTTTAATGGTACTAAAGGGCAAAAATATTGGACTATGTGAGAAAATTACTGGTATGAATTATCAGAAATTAGAGATGTACTGTAACCAATTCAGTAGAACATCAAAAAAAGCTGGAATTGAAATGGAAGGTGAATTTAGAAAGTGACAGTGATATTTTAACACCTGGCTGTTTTTTGTTTTTTGAAAGTAATGAATGTTAGGTATAAGGATGTTTGAACACATGCCTTGAGCCCGCCCCTTTGAAGCTGTGTGTTAGGCTTGGGGTTTTGTGATGCGTGTCTTTTACCTAGGTTTCATTACCACGTTTGTACCCTATCATTAAGCAAATTATTTAACAGTATAGGTCAAATTCCTTTAAAACAAATGTCATTAAAATAAAAAGAAAAGATTCCCAAATGCCACTAATTTTGCAGGACACTGCATTCAGTAACATTTCAGAACTAAAAAACAACTTGATTAAACCCAAGAGTTTATTGTAAAAGAGAATTTGGAATGTGCCCAAGTTGTCTGAAGTGTAATACTCTTACCCACCTGGCTTGAGCCTGACTTCCCATGAGCTTTGGCACAGAGGTAGGGGGTCTTCAGCTAATTAGTCACTTCTTGCCAGAGGCAAGGGATTAAATCATGTTTCCTGGAAACTGTATAAATCTATAGATCTGTTTTCAAAGTCTTGTACCTTTTCACAGTGTCACCCATCTGCAAAGCTGCATGGTATTTTTCCACACATATTCAACTGGTGAGGTGTCAAGGCAGAGAAAGCATATGATTGGATTAATCAAAAGTTGGAAGGTGCAGAGAAAAGAGCAGGTCAGTAAGAAGTGAGCTACGTTAAAGTGTCCGTCTGTCAAACCAGGACATCTGGGCTCATAGGGAAGAAAAAGAAAGCTGCTCAGATATTAGGTATCAGTGAAGGAGGGAATGACTGAGGGAACTCTAATATGCTTAGAGTTTGGAAAGAAATTGCAGATGTAGAGGAATCCCAAAATTCAGATGTCTACGGAAGTAGATTAGCAGCCAATGTAAGAATCCTAGTCACCACATTTGGGCAGGCAGAACATCATAGTCTGGGAAAATGTTTGTGTTCTCTACCTGTGTATTGTAAACTGGCAAGGACTGTGGTACTCTTGAAAACCGTGATGCAGATACCAGAATCTCCACTGAAGGGGTGGGGTGGGGTCTAAGGATTCAGTAGGTCTACTATGGCATGGCTGGGAGTGATGGAGTAAGGGTAAAAAGGCTTTACAGAGAAGGGATTTTTCAGGTTTAAAGGGGAGAAGTACAGGTCACGGAAATTGAACCTTTCAAGAAGTATGAATGTGAAAAAACTTCTATTTGCAAAGTACAGAAGGAGAAAGAAGTGAAGTTGGAAAAGGATACATTAAAGGGGTGAAACAATGGATGGCTAGTGCCCTTAATGACATGGCAGTTAGTTTAGGTGTCTTACCATCACCCAGGGCAGAGTGGTCAATACTACAACCGGCACATGAAGAGCTCTGGCAGCTTAGATTTAACACCTTGTTTGAAAGTCAGCAGCCTGAATCGGCAAGCCTCATCCTTGCCCTGTAATGTCCTACAGCTGTGAATTCTCTAGTTAATTATATGTTGGGTAATGAGGATTCCTTTTATCTGTACAAAATTTCAGTTTTAAGCTTTATTAATGGGCTTTCATTTGGAATTTGTGGGAAAAGGGCAGTGAATAAGCCTATAAAATTTTCTCTTGGGTTTTTATATATCTTCCTTCCTTCCAAATAGAATAATAAAATTCTGCTTCCTTTCTTCTCCATTAACATTCTCTTCATCAGTTTTAAGGGTGACACCCACTCCATTATTCCTGAGTCCCTAGTTTGCCACTTATTAGTTCTTGCGCTTCTCTGCCTCATTTTTTTTTTGTTTGCAAAGTGTCAGTAATAAAGTTTTCTACCTCAGAGGGTTTTTATAAGGTGTCGGTGAGGTAACATTTGCAATAACACAAGTGTCTGGAAACAGATGAAAAGTATTTGTTAAATAAAAATATTTTCTGTGTCTGTCTGACAATGTGTGTAATTGTTTTGTAATAAAACTTCCTGGGAACTTGACCCAGAAAGAAGCAGCATAAGACTATTGACTACTGTGCTCTCTTTTAAGATACAAAGTTCTTTTTTTTTCCCTTGAAAGTTCCAGTATGGTTCCACAGACCTGTGTCTCTTGAGTAGAAACTTGCATGGACACATTCTCAGTATCAACTTCATAACTTCCTTTGTCTCTGTCACCAAGGACCACTTATCTCTTGTCTCACACTTGTTCTAGCCAAAGATTATGAAATTTAATCAAAGTCTTAGTGGATTGGAAAGTCTTCTTCTGCTTTGGGGCCCTATACCAAATTTCTCAAGGCTAGTGGTTGGGCTATTAAGGGACCTTACTTAGCTGAACTTAATTGTCAACCCACTTCCTAACCAAACTTCTAACTTAATTAGCACTTATTTGACTGTCTAAATCTTTGGCTTGAAGCATCCTGCCAGTTTGGGTGGGAGATTTTGGTATGAAAGACACCCTTTTCCTGGGAACTCAGCCCAGACAAACCAATTCATTTCACACTTCTTTCCAAATGCCTGCAAATAGGAAGAAAATCTTCATTCTTATACTTGTATGGGGATTGCAACTAGTAGGCTGATAAATTTCATCAGACAATCTCTTAAGTCCCCTGGTCTCTTCATATGCATAGTGAATTTTCAGTAGCATATTTGTTTTAAATTACAGCTCGCAGTTCCTTTGGGAAAAGTAAAATTTCAGAAGATGCTGTTTGTGTTCTTCTTTAATGGAATTTTATAACTTGCGCATGAAAGATTGGTAAGCAAACAAGTGCAGCCTTTGGTTTTGTACTAACATTTTATGACTGGTGAATTCAGTGACCTGCCACTTAGGCTTTGATCTTAATTATTTTAAATATCATAGGGCCTGATTCACAAGGCAGTAACGGTGGGTCATTATTCCTAGCATGATTAGCCTAGGTTAGAAATTAGCTTTGACGCCCCCGGCACTATGCTCTAATACCACTTTCTGAAATGGAACACCTGTGTAGGGACTGCTCAGAATATTTGGTTAAATCAGTCTCTGTTTTAATGAGATCTTACTTCACATGTGTGTTGTGATCTTTAAGAGTTGCATATGAATGCAGAGTTTTAAATGTTCTATGTTGAACAATTATATGCATGTTCAACTTGTGTAACTGATTGTTACTAATTTGTGTCAGAAACATTTGCATAGATAAGCATCTGGAAATTAAAAACCAGTCTTTAAAAGGAACAAAATGGAAATCACAACAGTATATCTACATAGCAAAGTACTTGCCAAATTGAAAAGAGCAGTAACAGAATTCCCTCATGGTTTTTCTAAAGAAACTGACCATGAAGTTGTAAGTGTCTATGAGATTCTTGACACCTACACTAGAAGTTCGAGTTTGAACATATTCAGTTGTTATTGGTGGTCATTATATTACAAGGGGACCTAAAATAAAATGAATGAAAAAATTTAATGCTCACCTCTGATTTTTTGAGTCAGAATTTGCATTTTAGTAAGGTCTTGAGTTCTTTCATAAGTATGGTAAAGTTTGAAAAATTTCAATTAACTTATTCTCTCTCTCTCTTTTTTTTTCTTTTTGGGTCACACCCGGTGATGCTCAGAAGTTACTCCTGGCTTTGCACTCAGTAATTGCTCCTGGCAGTGCTCAGAGAACCATATGGGATGCTGGGAATCGGACCCAGGTTAGCCTTGTGCAAGGCAAAGGCCCTACCCACTGTGCTATCGCTCCAGCCCCAATTAACTTATTCTCTTTAAGCAGACATTGAATCATGCCCTTATTGTTGGTCTTTAAAAGCAATATTTTTAAGGAGATCAGATCAAGCAATACTAATAAAAATTAATATATTTGGATTTACAGCAGTATCAGAAAATCTGAATCTAAACATACTCACCCAAGCTATGCTAATGTCCTATACCAACCCCCATCACATCTTTTCAGAATTATTACAAGAGTCCCTGAAGCAGTTTTCTTCTTCTTGATTTGAACTTCACCAATTAATTATAACCTATTTTCTGCATTGAGACTTTTCTTTGAACAATTTGGTTAGATCCATCCTCTACCTAAAGCCTTTCTTTGGCTCCCTGTGCTACTTAACACCAGAGCTACTGATACACATGGTTATTGTCTGCCCAAATATTCAGGGCCTCTGAGAATCATGTGAACTTTTCCTGGAGTGGGTGGATACTGGCATCATATGGTATCTACTTCCCTAAACATAATATAATACAGTTTTACTTTTCACTTCCTCAAATCTCTGAAACCGTTAGGGTTTATATCACTGAGCTGCCTTCACTGAACACAGAAGTTATCTTTATTTGTGTTCTTCTGATTCGGAATTCTTAGATATTGGGTTTGGGTTTGTGAAAGGGAAAGGAGAATACTGAAAGAGGTATTTACCTGGAATTCAGCAATTGCTCAGGGACTCCCCATTATGCTGATAAATTGCACCTCTCCGTCCCTCCTTTAATTCTTCTTTCTTTTTTGTTTTTCCATAGGTTTGTTTTCTTCTCTGTTTTCCATTGTGCCTTCCTTATATGATTTGGAGAACTGAACATACCATGAATTGCTGACTACATTCAAATGTCTTCGTGTTCCTTTTCTTAAAGATTGTTTGAGTTGTAAATGTTAATATTCTTTTAAACATATCCACTAACACTGAAATTTCTTCTTTAGCAGTTTAATGAATTTCAAAAGAGAAAAGGCCATTGACACTTATCTTCTGCATGTTCAATGCTTCTTGGGCAACGCTGCTCAATTAGTTTACCTGGAAATATCTGTCTGTGTCTGATATCCTTTCATAGCCCTAAGCTTTTGCAATGTAGTCAGGTTTCAGAAAAATCACTTGAGATTTGTGTACATAGCATTTTTCATGATGTCAGTGATAATATAACCTGTCCCTAGCATTCTAAAATCTTAATAATCTTTTATCAGTAGGTGAAGTCTTCAAGCCACTTCACCTGGAAGCTGAGGGACCACTACAACCATCTCAATGAGTAAAGTGTGTGCCTCTGTGTGACAGCAAACATTGGATGACAACTGAGGTTAGCATCCTGATGTTCATTCTATGAGAAATACCATACTTCCACCAACAAACGGCTTAAACTAGGTCATCTGAGGTAGTCAATCTCCTTTCCAGACCTCTGCTGAGTCTTATGGGGCAAAGATGAATAGGCCCCATAAAATGCTCTCAAATTCTGTAATTACTAACAAAATAAATGACTATCTTATGTTTTGTAGTTACTAAATTTTTAGGGTGTACTAGAAGTATATTTATATACATATAAATGTTATAAATTAATTATTTTATTTAGCTAGAGTTAGTAAAGCAGTGTTTAAAGACTGTAGCACACTTAAAACAGGGACCACCCACAAAGAATAGCCATTGTATCATCTTTCTGAAAGCATTTACTTTGCCCTGGGGTCATAATTTGAATGCAGAATTCCCTGGAAATCTGCCCAGGATTCATTTAATTTTCTAACAACTTATCATGCTAGGAAATGATGCACTACTGCTCTGAAGTCTATGTTCCGTTCCTAGAAGCAATGATGGATGGTCCCTGAGAGGCTTCATAATTGAGTGAAAGTGGCAAGTGTGAATTCCAAGCCCAAATACAAGCACTGACTGTTACGGTTCAAACTTCATCAGTGGGCAGGAGGGGCCTGAAATAAGACATGATATGAGAAAGGAGTCTTCAAGGAGGAATGAGATTAAACTTAGCAGGATTCAGCCGATTTTTAGGAATGACTCCCTAAATCTTGAATGGCAACTAAATCAAAAGTGAAATGACCATCTTGATTGACCTTAGTCACCTAGAGATTCAAGCTAACAGGTGTGGACTGAGTATTAGGGACCTCAATACCAGGCAACTGCAAGCAAATTACATCCATGTAGAAGTAGACTCTAAAAATACAAATGTGAAAAATACCCGAAGACAGCAGAAAGAAGGGCTAGGAGGACTGGTCCATGGTTGGAAGTTAGCCACAAAGGGAGAAGGGGGGAGTATAGTTAGGTCAGAGAAGGGACCACCATGAGAATGATGGTTGGGAAATGATCATCTTGGACATGAACTGAGCACTGAAAAGAGGTAAAGTGATATGCATAATAGTCTTTCAGTAACAGTACTACAAACCAAAGTGCCTAAAAGAAAAGGAAAATGAGAGAGAGAGAGAGAGAGAGAGAGAGAGAGAGAGAGAGAGAGAGAGAGAGAGAACACTATGCAGAGGCAGGATGGGGAGGCAGGCAGGAAGGAAATTGGGGGCATGGATGGTGGGAAATGTGTCTTGGTGAAGGGATGGTTGTTTAAACATTGTATGACTGAAAATCAGTTACGAACCATCTTGTAGTTGTGTATCTTACGTGATTCAATTCACTGTCACTGTCACTGTCCTGTCACTGTCCTCCCGTCATTCATCAATTTGCTCAAGAGGGCCCAGTGACGTCTCCATTGTGAGACTTTGTTGTTACTGTATTTGGCATATTGAATACGTCACAGGTAGCTTGCCAGGCTTTGCCTTGAGGGTGGGATACTCTCGGTAGCTTGCTCGACTCTCCAAGATGGGTGGAGGAATCGAACCTGGCTCAGCTGGGCCGGCTGTGTGCAAGGCAAACACCCTACCACTGTGCTATCGCTCCAGCGTGATTTAATTTAAAAAAAAAATAAGAGAAGTAGGCTCTCCCTAGTATCTGCACATCAGTCTTTTGCGAAGAGAGACCAACAAGGGTTGGGCAGCCTGAGTAAGCTCATTGTCCAGTAGCATGCTCTATCTCTAGGAGAGAATTGGATTTTTAATCAGTGAGGAAGCCAGGCAGAACTAGCTTTTCCAGAGTAAGTAGGGAGACACTAATTTGTATTATGACTCTTCTGTTGCATAATATTGTCCGAATATTTCCCAGGCTCTAAAAAGCAAAATGAAAAATGATAATGGTCCATAACACTGTCAGATATTTCCTAAGATATTTGCCTTAACTATAATTTTTTCTTAGCATTTCACTGGTTTCAACACAAGCTTTCCATCACTTATTTATTTGTCCCTGAAAATCGCATAGGTCTATCTTAACTATAATCTGCAAAAACATTAGAGAGGTCATCCTTCGGGTACATGGGCCCTAATGCCAGTTTGCAGAGGAGAGGAAGCAGCATAGAGGCAGGAGAACTGCAAAGAGGATTAGCTACTGATTCTAGGGCAGGAAGAAGCACAGGGAGGGGGCCTGGGGATTCCAGGAAAATGCTGAAAAAGTCTTAAGAGCAAATTGGGGCAATTTGGTTTTCTTGCAGAAGACATTCATGGATGTCTATTTCTCTATGCCAGAAATTAGGAAAATACCTGGCATGTAGTGAGTATTCAGGATACTCACTGAAAAAAATCAAACAAACAAGCCTACAATGTTTAGAGCATATCTCAGAGATAAATCTAGGCCCTTGGTTCTAAATCTTTTGTCCTATAACTGTCTCCCCAAATCTCTCTTGCCTCTTTTAAAAACATTACTAGTCATTTTAGTTGATCAAGAGTCCACTTTAGAAAATTTTGTCAATATTAGGGAAGAAATAATTCTTTTGACTGTCTTCTCCATGATAAATTCAATCTCCCCAAATGTACTGGCATTGACGACTGTGCATTTTAAGTCATAAAAATCAAAGTAGAATGTTCCCAGATGCCTGTTCTCTCCATAAAGCTCTTTATATCTTTAAGCAATACTGGTTATATTCAGGTGCTATAAGTTTGGGCTGCTTAACCATCTCTTGGGGAAACATTTTCTTGTTTCAACTGTCCAAATTGTGGAGTCTTGCCCCTCCCCATCCCACCTCCCTTGAATAAAGAAAAACAGAAGTTAATTCACCAGAGAGATCTGTGGACATGGTCAGTTGACAGCTTCCCGGGGGCAAGGAAACCTGACTCTTTTTTACTAAGCAGCTGGTTGACCTTGGTGACATCCACTTACCACTTTTCCTTTCTTATCTGAAACCCTGGGAGGTGAGTTTCCTCTCTTCTCTAACAGATATGTTCTGAAATTCCAAATACACACAATTTTGGCACAGAGAGCATGATATCAAAATGAAGCAGAGCAGTGCGTACACTGGTGCCCTTCATATGTAGCTCACCTTCTGGAACGAAGGGGCCTGGCCTTGTGGGCTCCTATTCCAGGAATAAAAGAGTGTCCCTTAATCAAGTTCACTTGATCACCATTGCAGGAGGAATGAGATGGGCAGGAGTTGGGACTCTGGATCTTTTGCGCTACATTCTGTCTCAAGCCCTTGGATTTTAGCTTCAGCACGTCCTATAGGCAGTTCGTCAAAGGGGCCCCATGATATGAAGCCTCATGGGCTGCAATATGAACACATTACTTTTTTTTTAGCGATAAGTGGTCATATCTGGTCATGCTCAGGGCTTACTCCTGGCTCTGTGCTTAGGGGTAACTCCTGGCAGTGCTTGGGGGACCACATGTGATGCACAGATCAAACCTGGGTTGGTTGGCCACATGCAAGACAATCATTTTACCTGCTGTACTATCTATGGCCCTTCAGTTTACTTATTTTGTGGCCATGCCTTATGGTGCCTCGGCCCTACTCCTAGCTTTACAGTCAGGGATTACTTTCGGCAAATCCTGAGGAACCGTATGCAGTGCTGGGAGCAGTCATGTATGAGGCAAGTGCCTTACTCCTGCACAAATTCTTTTCATTTTTTGTTTGTTTCTGGGTCACACTAGTGGTTCTCATGGCTTTCTCCTGGCTCTCCTAGCAGTACTTTGGATACCATATGGGATGCTGGGTATCAAACCCAGTTTGGCAACATGCAAGGCAAGCACACTCTCCACTTTACTATTGCTACAGTCTACAGGTCACTTTTTTAACTGACTTTGCATCATTCCCTATTTCAATTTCTTGGGGTCATTCTTAATTCATGAAATAAGCTCTCTGTATCTAAGTCCTTTGTAGGCAACAACAAAGATTAAGACTATTGTCTTCTGTGAGGGAAAAGACCCTACTGAAATTTTTAGGTGAACCACACATAGTGGTATATTGGTTATCAACCCTCCTGAGAAACACCTTCAATCTGTGGCATTTGTCAATATCTGTAATAAAACTATCCCTCTCGCTGTGTTTGTCTTTCTGCTTCTTTGTCATTTCTAGCTACCAATAAGAATACTGCTTTTTGGTATTCTTAGAGTAGGAAGAGATGAAGCAACGCGAGCTGTTGGCTCTCTGCATACCAGCTGGCTTTAGTACAACTTTATGTCAGAGTCTAGATCAATGTAATCTACCTAACTGATCACAAAGAAACATCAGTTTAGAGTATAAAAGTAAAGTAAAGGCCCTCCCATTGATCATCGATTTGCTTGAGCGGGCCCAGTAACGTCTCCATTGGAGACTTTGTTGTTTGTTGAGACTGTGTTTGGCATATCGAATACGTCATGGGGAGCTTGCCAGGCTCTGCCGTGCGGGCGAGATACTCTCGTAGCTTGCCGGGCTCTCCAACAGGGGCAGAGGAATCAAACTCGGGTCAGCCATGTTTGCTGCGTGCAAGGCAAATGCCCTACCCGCTGGGCTATTGCTCCAGCCCACAAGAGAGCCAGCCCACGATAATTCATCAGGAAGCTCAGGCAGCTATCCACTTCTGTCAGTTTCTTGTGGACACCCCATTGATAAAACTTGCTCTGTTACTTAGGAGATAACAGGCAGAATCTAGTAGGGCTTGCACATTTATTTGTGCCTCAGAAGATTCAAAAGAACAAAAGCAACCCATGCTGGCGTAGATGTGGAGAAAAAGGGACACTCCTTCACTGTTGGTGGGAATGCTGACTAGTTCAGCCCTTTTGGAAAACAGTTTGGATGTTTCTCAAAAAATTAGAAATTGAGCTCCCATTTGACCCAGCGATACCACTCCTGGGAATATATCCCAGAGAGGCAAAAATGTGTAGTCGAAGTGACATCTGCACTTGTTTGTTCATTGCAGCGCTCTTTACAATAGCTAGAATCTGGAAAAAACCTGAGTGCCCGAGAACAGATGACTGGTTAAAGAAACTTTGGTACATCTACACAATGGAGTACTATGTAGCTGTTAGAAAGGATGAAGTCATGAAATTTACATACAAGTGGTATTACATGGAAAGTATCATGCTAAGTGAAATGAGTCAGAAAGAGAGGGACAGACAGAGAAAGATTGCATTCATCTGGGAAACATAAAGCAACAAAATATGAGATTAATACCCAAGAATAGCTGAGATCAACACCACAAGGATTACTCCATAGCTTAGAGGTCAGCCGGGTATTCTAGGGGAAGGGGCAGCTCAGATAGAGAAGGGAGCACCAAATAAAGGGTGTTTGGAGGATCCTCCCAGGAGGGGAGATGCATGTTGAAAGTAGACTATAGACTGAACATGTTTGCCATTCAAAGACTCTTTTGCAGACCACAACACCCAAAAGGGGAGAGAGAACAAAAGGGAATGCCCTGCCACAGAGGCAGGGTGGGAGGGGGGGTGGGGGGGATATTATCCATGGTGGTGGGAAATGGGCACTGGTGGAGGGATGGGTATTTGATCATTGTATGACTGAAACCCAAGCACAAAGATTTGTAAATCTACAACTGTACCTCATGGTGCTTCACTAATAAGAAAAAAAAAAAAAGAAGATTCATTCTTTTGGCACAAGAACATATTTTCACAAAATGCTCTATCTGAGGTCATAAAGCTTTAGGTTACAATAAATCTAGGTTGCAACAAGAAGTATTTGAGCTGTTTGAAAGGACTAGGGGAAATGGAATCAAGTACATCACTGACCTGTTTGCTGGAAGAGTTCCACTTTCAATAATGAAAGTGCCGGGATTGATGTTGGTAGAGTGAAAATTTACAAATTTACAAATACCTAGGAACACTGTAAAGGAAATCCAAGGCAAAGGTGTCTACACAATATTAAGGAGTGGCTGGACAATGCTCTCAGTTGGTGATACAAAAAGCTATCTGTAAAGCTACTTGGCTCAGAATGGTTTCCATAGAGACACCTGGAATGGAATAATAGTTTCTAGCAAATTATTTATTCTTTCTAACATAATAGAACTTTTGAGAAAAAAACTCTTAGACTTCATGATTTTGGCTAAAGAATTAAACTCATTTTTGTAAAAAAAAGTCCCAGATTTTAGAATATGAACCTGGAAGCATTATTCTACTATGACCTAGATTTTGACCTCATTTTCTTTGTGGAGCTATTATCAATGGATTTCAGGGAGACTAGTAAGAACCAAGACTTGGGTTTTGATCTTCCTATTTCTTTTGATTGTTGAGAATATAGGGATTGGTTGCTCGAAGTAGTATTTAAAAAAAAAACAACTAGTAAGAACAATGAATTAGTGCCAACTATCTTTAAATGGAAATCTGTGGGCTCCTAACAATTGAACTTTGTGCTTGGGTATCAATCAGTGTAACTTATAGGACTTAATATCTTGAAGGAAGCAGGCCCAGATGATCATAATATGCAGAACCCTCTTTGTTGGGACCACAGTTTTATTATAGCATTTTTCTAGGAAAAAGGAGTAACTGAAGTATTATTTGGTAAAGAGAAGATGGTAAAGGCCCTCCCGTTGATCGTCGATTTGCTCGAGCGGGCCCAGTAACGTCTCCATTGGAGACTTTGTTGTTACTGTGTCTGGCATATCGAATACTCTCGGTAGCTTGCCGGGCTCTCCGAGAGGGGCGGAGGAATCGAACTCGGGTCGGCCATGTTGGCTGCGTGCAAGGCAGACGCCCTACCCGCTATGCTATCGCTCCAGCCCAAAGGTTTATTTAAAACATTTTTTATAACATTTTTTATAAGTATTATAAGTATTATAAGTATTATAAGTATTATAAGTATAAGTATTTTTAAGTATTTTAAGTAATTATAAGTATTATAAGTATTATAAGTATTATAAGTATTATAAGTATTATTTAAAACATTTTTTATAACAAAGAAGGAAAGCAGAGAATGGTGATGTACTGGACTTATAAGTATTATAAGTATAAGTATTTTTAAGTATTTTAAGTAATTATAAGTATTATAAGTATTATAAGTATTATAAGTATTATAAGTATTATTTAAAACATTTTTTATAACAAAGAAGGAAAGCAGAGAATGGTGATGTACTGGACTAGAAACCTAGAGTTTATCAGAATGCTTTAAATGATAATAAAGATAATACTAGCTTTTACAATATGGGCTTACAATGATTGCTGCATCCAAGACATTTCATGAGTTTCAAGTCAGTTTTGTATGAGTTCAACTCCTTGTGTTTGTCTCATTCCAAATTTCTTCCATGTGCTATTTTTCTATGTATGATACCTGAAGAGCAACTACTTCCACATCCCATCTCACCCAGAGCATAAGAATCATTGTTTCATCATTCCTCAGAATTTCCAGAAGTCACTCTGTGCAGATGGACTAAGGTTACACAGCCAGGGGAAGATCAATCCTGTGGTCAGAACACTAGAATATAGGGCTTTAGCAAGTGCCTCAAAGTCACAGCAGCGGTGGGGCATGGATGAGTATGACCTCCTGCAGAATAAAAAAAAGAGGCTCAAAGGGGGTTTTAGGAACAAAACTGATTTTATTTTGCAGCTGGTTCAGGCAACACAAGTGTTTATGTTAAGAGAAGTATTGTTCCAGAGGGAGAGTGTAAGAGTTAAGGTGCTTGGCTTGCATGTGAGTCCATCCCAGCTTGCATCCCCAGTACCACATGATGCCCTGAGGACCTCCTGGTTGGTCCACCCCAAATGAAAGTACTGAAATATTACTGAAAAAACTCAAGTGACTTTCTCCTCCAGCTTTTGGGAAAGCTTGTCTCTATCACCTAAAACTATGTGATATCAGATAGGTTTATCTAATTGAGTTTCAGATTTTTTAATTTTAAGATATGGATATGGATTATAATTACTGTTGTGCAGCATTGTACTTGTAATTAACTAAGACAGTATTTCTGAATTATTTTCTGTGGGATATGGCATGAAATAGGCAGAGAATATGTGGTAGAATTAGTCGTCAAATGATAACAATAATGTATCACTATTTTCAGTTAATTTTATGCACTTCCATGATGATAATTACCATATTTTAAAGTTATTTTCATAATTATAAATGACAGTTTCTCCAGAAAATTTTTAATAAGTAGGGATATAATTTATATTGAAATTAATTATACTTAATATAATATGCACTTAATATCCATTTATAGTAATTTATTATTAATTTTATAGTTTATATAATAGTAAGGTGCTAATTTGAAGTTTAATTCAATAAAGTAGCCTACACTGTTTGTCTTGTTACTATGTGAGTCCATATCATAGCCATTTAAAAAGACCAATAAACAATGCTTTATTGATGGTCATGATTCACTTCAATTGTCATCAGGTAATATGAAAGATTAATTCCTACTATATATTAATTGTTTACAATATTATATATTCCCACATGTTTCTATTTAACTCTTAATGCACACCATGACATAACGCTTAAGAGAACAACATATAGAATACCATGGCTGAATTAGAGGGCGAAGTCTAAAAAGGAGAACACCTTGCTGTACTTCACTGTCAGTTATACTCTCAAAGTCTTATCTTCTCTATTTTATTCTCGTAAACTCAGGAGGCTTGCAATGGGTCACGTGAAAGAGTTTCATCCTAGCAGAATTTACAGTATCCATGTTTTGAATTGTGTAGTGTTGCACCTCTCAAGAAAGAATAGATTTCTCACATTATGCTTCTCCCTATTCAGTACTACTTGTTCATTATTATCGCTAGAACTTTTGATTGAAGATGAAGACTTGAGGAGAGAAGAGACTGAGATATAAGACTTAAGGAGAAGATGAGAAGAGACTTGTGGCAAAGACGTGAAGAAGATGAAGATTTGTGATGGGGAGAAGAGACTTGTGGCTGGCAGAGAAATTTATAGGAAGTAGATTGGACTTTGGGCTGGAACAATAGCACAGCGGGTAGGGCATTTGCCTTGCAAGCGGTCGACCCAGGTTCAATTCCTCTGTCCCACTCGGAGACCCTGGCAAGCTCCCGGTGGCATATTCAATATGCCAAAAACAGTAATAACAAGTCTCACAATGGAGATATTACTGGTGCCCGCTCAAACAAATCGGTGAACAATGGGAGGACAGTACTACAGTGCAGTGCTACAGAACTTTTGTTTAGTCCATATGCAAATCCTGTTTTGATTGTACATTTTGTTTTATCACTATAATCTTGTTTTTAAACTGTAATCTTGTTTTATAATTGTGCTTGTTCCCAATGTTTTTATCATAATTAAACACAATTTTAGTCTTGTTACACTGGTAAATTTTCTTCTAATATTTCCTAAGAACATCTGGTGGTATGGAAAGGAGGTGGTTGGGCTACATCAGCCATCCTCAGGGCTTACTCCTGGCTCTGTCTTTAGTGATCTCTTTTAGCAGTGCTCAGGGAACGATATGAAGTGCCTAGGATTGAACTGTGGTTGGTGGCATTTAAGGCAACCCCATTACTCCTTTATTATCTCTCTGACTCCTTCCTATATATTTTTCTTTGATTTCTTCTGTAATTTCTAGTTTTTTACCTGTTCTATTATATCTTATTTTTTTTGTTTGTTTTTTGGGTCACACCCAGCTGCTCAGGGAGGGGTTACTCTTGGCTGTATACTCAGGAATTACTCTTGGTGGTGCTCAGGGGACTATATGAGATGCTGGGGATCGAATCTGGGTCAACTGCGTGCAAGGCAAATGCCCTTCCCACTGTACTATAGCTCCAGCCCCATGTTGTATTACATCTTAAAACTTTATTTCAAAAGTGTTTAAAATTTTACTAAAATTCCAGAAGTAATACAATTATTTGATGACCAGCATGTGATTCGAAGATCACTGGAAACTTAAGGATATTTATGTATATATGAAACTTTGAATGAGAGGTGCAATTTTGTTGTTAGATATTAGAAATTCTAACTTACTTTTGAGGAACAAGTACTAATTCAGAAAAGTATAGAATGCTTTAAAAAATGTCATCACCTGTTACCCATAAGCATTTATCATTTTACAGACGTGTTTTAGGAAGCAATCACCATATTCTCAGCCATTAGTTTCCTGGCATCTTCAAGTAAAGTATTTCCTACTGAATTAAAAAATTGTTTTGGATCTTTGGGCAACACCCAGCAGTGCACAAGCTTTACTGTTGCTCTGTTCTCAGGGATAACACCAGGAGGGCTTAGGGAACAATTTATAATGCCAGGGATAGAACATAGATCAGCTGCGTGTTACACTGGTAAATTTTAATTTACCTTAATTGTTGTACTATCACCCTAGCCGCCTGAAAAATATATTTTAAAAGCTATTTTTTTGTTTGTTTGTTTCTTGATGGTGGTGTTGGCTATATCCAGCAGTACTCAGGGTTATTTCTGACCCTGTGCTTAGGGATCACTCCTGTCAGTGCTTAGGGCCCATATGCAGTGTCAGAGGTCGAATTGCGGTCAGCCTCATGCAAAGCAGTTGTCTGAATCCTTGTACTATCTCAATAGTTCCTTTTTCTCTGGCTGTAAATAATTTATAGTTATCATGTGCAGTGGTGTCTTCTCATTCTTTCTAAAGACACCTTTTCATTAGTAGCACTGCTGTGCTCCCATTGTTCATTGATTTGCTCAAGCGGTCCCAGTAACGTCTTCATTATGAGACTTGTTGTTCCTGTGTTTGGCATATCAAATACATCACAATTAGCTTGCCAGGCTTTGCCGTCCGGATGAGATACTCTCGGTAGCTTGCTGGGGTCTCCAAAGGGGGTGGAGGAATCGAACTCGGTTTGGCTGGGCAGGCCGCATGCAAGGCAAACGCCCTACCACTGTGCTATCGCTCCAGCCCATTTTATCAGTAGTAGAATGTATTTTCTATCTTGAATAGTTTATCATCGAATTTTACTTTGATGTTTTATAGGCATATCTCTCAAATATAATCTTTGTAGAACTTAATAATATATAAAAATCAATTTTATTTAATTTATTAATTCCAAAAAATAGGGCACTTGGTGTGGTTCTCTAAGTGCAAATATTTTTAATTTCATCTATAAGTAAGTATAGCCTGTCCTCCTGTTGTTCATCAATTTGCTCGAGTGGGACTAGTAACATCTCCATTGTGGAACTTCTTGTTACTGTGTTTGGCATATTGAATATTCTCAGTAGCTTGCCAGACTCCCTGAGAGGGGCAGAGGAATTGAATCCAGCTCGGCCGGGCTGGCTGCGCGCAGGGCAAACGCCCTACCACTGTGCTATCACTCCAGCCCTTCATCTATAAATTATGAGGAAATATCTCTATATTTACATAGTTGTCCTAAACTTTAGTAGCAGAGTTATCTTCCTCATTTTTCACTGTCCCAATCCTCAGTGTTTTTTCCTTTTCAATTTTTCTTTTATTTTATGTACATGATTTCACTTTTTTTGGTGACTTTTTTCCCCTAAAAAGATAACTTTCAAAACAATAAAACATTACTTGTCTTTTCACAGAGCCTGACACTCTGAAAAGCACATTAAATATATTTTAAAGAAATGAAATATATATTTCTTTGTTCAGTGTTCCAGGAAAATCCTGTGTAAGGATTATCTAATATCTCCCATAATTTTGATCTCTTTTTGTCAGACAAAGGAGCGAGAAGAGCCAGCACAAGTGCAAGGAGATGAAACTTGCCATTAAATAATTATTTGCTTGAAGGAGCCAGGGATAGCTAAGTGGCAGAGTGCCTGCCTTGCCTGCCTGGGGCCTAAGATTCCATCCCCTTGACACATGTGCCAAGTCAGATCGCCATGGTACTATTGTTTGGAAGCCCCAGCAAAGTGTGTGGTCTCTGGTGTACTTCAAGAAAATGTGAACACCACATTTAAAAGGGTGTCAGTGCCACAGAAAAATGTGTCCAACCTCTGGTCATCATAACAGCAACACAAGGAAGGGAAATAAACTTAGAAGTAAAGATAAAAATTATCTGTTCCATGGCTTGGAAGCACATGCTGGGGGAAAAGGCAGCTCAAATAGAGAAGGGAACATCAAGTAAAGGGTGTTTGGAGGATTTGCTCGGGATGAGAGATGTGTGCTGAAAGTAGACTGTAGACCAAACATGATGGCCACCCAATACCTCTATTACAAACCACAACACCCTAAAGAAAAGAAAGAGCAAAAGGGAATGCCCTGCCACAGAGGCAGGGTGGGATGGGGGGGGATAGGGTGGGGGGTGGGAGGGCTACTGGAATCATTGGTGGTGGAGAATAGGCACTGGTGGAGGGCTGGGTACTCGATCATTGTATAACAGAAACCCAAGCATGAAAGTTTGTAAGTCTACAACTGTACCTCATGATGTTTCACTAATTAAAAAGAACCTGTTGGCTGGAATATTTAAAACAAGCATGTAAAAATAAAAACTATCTGGGGGATTGGAGAGAGAGTACATAGGATAGATAGACTTGGATCTGGATTGGTTCCTCAGTACTATATGATCTTTTTATCATTGCTCTGTGCAGCCTAGTAAGCCCCTACATCTATACAAATGGCCCTGATATTTCCTGGCCACCAAGGGCCTTATTGAGGCAGAGTATCCTCAGACCCAACACGGAGTAAACAGCCCAGTTGGCTGGGCCCTGCAGGGAATGCCCCATAGTGCCCCTTAGCATTGATAAGTAACTTCCCCCCGCCCCCAAAAAAGGCAAAATGTAGTCAAACTAGTAATTTGTGAGATAAGTTTAAAAGTTAACCAATGAAATAGGTTTGAACACTGAGATGGAAAGTTATACACTAGACACAACAAGAAAACCATGAATAAATTTCTTTCATAAACTGGTAAATCAAGCAACCAGTTATTTTGTATGCAATATTTAGGAAAACATAAAAAGCTTGGTGTTCACCTAGCCCACCAACTTGGCTATTGCTTCTCCTCTATCATTCCTTTTCATTAAATAGACTTCCTCAAAGTCTGTGTTACTAGAGTAAAATTACCAATATTAAATGTACTGTTCCATGTACTCTGACATACTTGTACACATATGTAACCATCACCTGAATGAAAACTAGAACATCTCTATTACCAGAGAGTTCTCTTGTAGCAAATTTGAAGCCACACTCTGCAGAGCAGAAGTTTCCATACTGACTTGGCCTACTGCTACCTTTTCAGAAAAACAAAACTACTCAAGGCCTTTGGAAATCTATCCTCTTTAAGGAAACACAAATTTTCCGCAATTGTTTCCAAAACTACGACCACAGATACCCCTACCCCAACAATTAATACAGTACCCCTTGACAGGTGTGGTATCATCTACTTTGGGAAACACTGCAAGACAGTTAACGTTATTTTCATCTCAAATACTACTAAAGATTTGGTCCTTAATGTTCTTCGGTTTCACATAAATGAGCTCAAAATATCTTTTTTTTGTTCAGTTTTGGTCCTTCCATTAGATACAAAGTTTTTGAGATTCAATGGTATTGCATGTACCATAAGACAGGAGTCAACTTGTATGGTGAATATGGACTCACCAGTTTGTTAATTCCTTCCCTTGTCAATCAACATTTAATTGTTTCTATGTGTGGATTATTATGAACAAAGTATCTAAATGAATATAGAAATACGAATGTTTTATAGATATATGATTTTATTTCTTCTGGATAAATACCTACTTAAAGGCTGTTGATCATATGATAAGTGTAAGTTCAACATCATAGGAAACTGCCAAACTGATTCTATTGTCTTATGATTGCCAACAATATGTGGCAGTTTCTGTGATTTTATTTTCTCACCAACCTAGTATTAATCATTACAATGGGTGTGAAGTGGTATCTAACTGTAGTTTTAATGTGTCTTCCTAAAAAGGCAAATAATTTTGGAGATTTTTCTGAATTTAAGTATTATAGCCAGAGTTTCAAATCATTTTGTCTTAATGTAAAAAACCTAAAATTAATTTTATTAAGTAGTAAAAGATTCTTATATATTGTGGCTATGTGGTGAATAGTCAGAATAACCCCAACGATACCCATGCCTTAATGCCAGATTCTACATGTGTTAAAATATAAGGCAAATGGGAAATTCCAGACAGAATTAAGGTAAGAGGCTTGAAAATAGTAGGATTGTCTGGATTATTTGAGAAATATCCAATCTTATCACATGTCCACATGTATAGTCTTACCCCATGTGCCTTTAAAAACAAAAATTTTCTCTGGCTGGAGGAAAAATTATGAGTCAGATGGCAAAGTTAAGGAGTTATGAAGAATGCGAATTCAATACAACACTATTTCTGGCTTAGAGACAGAGGTACAATGAACATAGGTATGCATTTATCTTTTTGAGTTCATTTTTGTATTGCTTGAATAGATGCCAAGAAGTAGAAATTGATGGGCCGTATAGAGTATTTTTTAAATTCTTTAAGAATAATCCATACTGTTTCCCATAAAGATTGAACCAGAAGATACTTCCACAAATAACAAATGTGTTATTTATAATAGCTGAGATACAGAGACAACCCAAACGTCCAGTCACAGATAAATGGATGGAGAAGCTGTGAGACATATACCAAGCTGTCATACATGTACTATTCAGCTATAAGAAAAGATGAAATCTTGCATTTTGCTTCAACCTGGATAGAGCTTGAGAGAGTCCTGTCAACAAAAATAAGTCAGAGGGAGACGAATAAATGTGTATGATAGAAAGAATATGTGATATATTCTTTCAGAATATAACAAAGAAATAATGCAAGGAAATGAACAATATCTCGTGATCTTGACCACAGAGCTGAGATTGCTAAGCTTCAGAAGGAGGGCAGTTGGAGTGGGGACGGAGGGAGGAAGTGGCAGATGAAAAGTGAAACAAGGGCACTCACTGGTGGTAGGTTTTTAACACTTTGGCGGGCATGGGAGTACAGTTACTTTATACACCAAAAGTATGAATATTAACACAATGTACAGTGTTAGTTCAAATGCAATAGTTCATTAAAATAAGAGGCAATGTGATGAAGAATGTAGGAAGTAGTAAGTAGATAAAGGAGGCTATTGATAAAGTGGACTTTAATGTAAAAGTTTCAAGAAGGGGGGCAGAGGGATAGAACAGCAGGTAAGGTGCTTGCCTTACATGCAACTGATCCTTATTCAGTCTCTGGCATCACATTGCTCCCCTGAGCAGTTCTAGAGGTGATCCCCGAACACATAACCAGAAGTAAGCCCTGAGAATTTCTGGGTGGGTCCTTAGATCCGCATCCCCCCAAAATCTATTTTTATGGAAGTCCTGGTGATAGCTTAAAGGACTGGAGCACATACCTCAAGAGCAGATGCCTTTAGCTCAACCCCCAGAACCACAAGGTTGCTGGGCACCTCTGCATGTGACCTTGTTGGCTCCAAGCACTGCATGTGCTGAGCACTGAAATTTCCATGTCAAAGCCAGAATGTGTATTGCAGGGAGTGAAGGAGCGGGGCCCTAAGACCCCTGAACATACTTGGAATCTTGTCCTTTCACCACAAAAGTCTGAATGATGCCTGTAATCTGAGTTTCTTAGTGGGGAGGACCATGTACGAGTCAGGTCGGCTGACACCTAGATTTTGACTATTTGAGAACCTAAACAGAGAAATCAGTCCAATGAACTTAGACTCCCAACCTACAGAAATGAGCTAATAATTCAGTACTGCTTGAAGTCACTAAATTTGTGGTTATCTTTTACAAATGCAGCCGTGGGGTTTGGAGGGTTGGGGGAAGAAGGACTCACACCTGAAGTCAAATAAAATCATTTGAACATTTTCTCAGAATCTTTAATTTGACATTTGCTTTAGTGATGCATATGCTGTGATAGGTAGCAGTTTTAAATTTAGGTACAATATAATTTATTGAGCTTTGTTTTGTGTTATCTTTGTGTTCTTTATTTTGTTCTCAGCAACGAAGCCCTTTTATTAAGTCCTCTAAGAGATTCTTGGATTTTCCAAAGTTATTTAGGCTTTGCCCTGAAACTCCCAGTATTACTCAGGAACAATTTAACGGTATCAGATTTCTGGTTAACTAGGGCTCCTAAATATCAAACCCACATTTATGGGCTAAGATTTCCCTATACACTGAAGCATTCATCTTAATTTCTTGAAATTAATTTTAAGCCATTTCCCCAAATCATTTTCTTCCCATCTAACTTTATGGTGGGCAGTTTCAATTTAACAGAAAGTAAATAGTCTTTAATACATAATTTTCTTAGCACACATTTACTGAGCCTTGTAATGTGGCAGGTGCTCTACAGAGAACATGATGTATCTCTAATCTTCGTAATAACTTGCTAGTTAGGCATTGTTGACATCACTCTGAAAGATGCTGTATCCCAGTACTTAAAGAAAAACACAAATATTCTGAAAATCCACTGGTTTGGGTTTTAAATTTGTAGTAAACAGCTTTATTTAGACAATGTGAGAGGGAGAGACCTATAAAATAAAAAAAGAGAAATTATGCCACCAAGCTAAGATGTGTCCATCTACAGAAGGGAGTATACCTGTTTCACCATTTTCAACTCCCATCTCTTCATAATGTTAAAATCTAAGCATAAACTTCTGTAAACCTGTTTAAATATTGTTATTTGATATATATTTTTTAGTTTTGTTATTTTTTATACTTAAATATTTTAGCACAGGAGCTGGAATGGTAGCACAGCAGGTAGGGCATTTGCCTTGCATGCGGCCAACCCAGGTTTGATTCCCAGCATCCCACATGGTCCCCTGAGCACTGCCAGGAGTAATTCCTGCGTGCAAAGCCAGGAGTAACCCCTGAGCATCGCTGGGTATGACCCAGAAAGCAAAAAAAAAAAAAAATTTTAGTGCAGAACAGGGGCCAGTGTGACAGATCAAGAAAAGCATATGTCTAGCACAAGGAAAGCCTTGAGTTTGATGCCTGGTACCACATAATCCCTAGACCTCCACCGTATGAGTCCATGGTGGCCCTTAAGCACTACAGGCCTCTCACCTGCAAGATCCTCACCACTGGGTGAAAAAGAATTGCTGAGAGTGTCCTCCCACTGCTGGGGGGTTCCCTGTAAAAGTATATCTAGGCAAGAAAGTTACAACAATTTTATAAGGAAGAGGGAAATATTGGGTTAAAATGTCTCCTCTATGGGACCCGAGTGATAGGTAGGGCATTTGCCTCGCACAAGACTGAACCAGATTCAATCCCGGACACCCCATATGGTCCCCCGAGGCAGCCAGGAGTGACCCCTGAGCACAGAGCCGAGAGTAAACCCTGAACACTGCCAAGTATGACCCCCAAACAAACAAACAAAAAAACCCTAAAAAATATCTCCTTTAAAAAGAAGAAAAATGTAACATTTGTAGTAGAGAAATCAGTTAATATCTCAATGCAGTGACAAAAATGTTAAAAGGGATAAGAATATAAGTCAGTGACAGAACTTATGCCATGCACTGTAGTTTGACCCCTGCCACCACAAAACCAAGTCAAAGCAAAACAAAATAAAGCATAAACACACTGATTTCCCATTCAATCCCCTTTCTAGGCTCTAAAACCAAAAATATTAATGATGATATAAATGTGAGGCAGGTAGACATTGTATGTCCTCCAGGTATAATATTGCATGAGATGTACGATTTACAATATTCAACTGGGAATGCTATACTGAATTACCATGAGGTAATATCAGAGAATCTCCAAATAAAGAGCATTAGTTTTCTTAAGAACTGGAGTGATAAAAGTCCTGGTCCGGATGGATTCACTAGTGAATTCTTCCAAATCTTTAAAGAGGACTTACTCCCAATCCTCTTTAAGCTTTTCCACGAAATTGAAATATCAAAAACACTTCCAAACAGTTTCTACGAAGCAAATATCACACTGATACCAAAAGCAGACAGAGATACCACAAAGAAAGAGAATTACAGACCGATATCCCTGATGAACACAGATGCAAAGATCCTCAACAAACTACTAGCAAATAGAATCCAACTACTCATCAAAAAGATCATACACCATGACCAAGTAGGATTCATCCCAGGGATGCAAGGATGGTTCAACATTCGGAAATCAATCAACATAATCCATCATATCAACAAAAGAAAAGATAAAAAGCATATGATCATATCAATAGATGCAGAGAAAGCATTTGATAAGATCCAGAACCCCTTTATGATGAAAACCCTAGCCAAAATGGGTATAGTTGGGACCTTCCTCAACATAATTAAAACCATCTACCACAAGCCTACAGCAAGCATCATCCTCAATGGGGAAAAACTGAGAGCCTTCCCCCTAAGGTCAGGGACGAGACAAGGATGCCCACTCTCTCCACTGCTGTTCAATATAGTACTGGAAGTACTTGCAATAGCGATTAGGCAAGAAAAAGATATTAAGGGCATTCAGGTAGGAAAGGAAGAAATCAAGCTCTCACTATTCGCAGATGATATGATACTATACTTAGAGAACCCAGTAACCTCCACCAAAAAACTCCTAGAAACAATAGACTCGTATAGTAAAGTTGCAGGCTATAAAATCAATACCCAAAAGTCCATGGCATTCCTATATGCAAACAGTGAGAGAGAAGAAAGCAACATGAAAAAAACAATCCCATTCACAATTGTGCCCCAGAAAATCAAGTACTTAGGAATCAGCTTAACTAAGGAAGTAAAGGAACTGTACAAAGAAAACTACAAAACGCTACTTCAGGAAATAAAAGAGGACATGAGGAAATGGAAAGATATCCCCTGCTCATGGGTCGGGAGACTTAACATTGTCAAAATGGCAATACTACCGAAAGCATTGTATAAATTCAATGCAACCCTATAAGGATACCCACGACATTCTTCAAAGAAATGGAGCAAACACTCCTGAAATTTATATGGAACAATAAGCCCCTGCGAATAGATAAAGCAATTCTTGGGAAAAAGAAAATGGGAGGAATCAACCTCCCGAACTTCAAACTGTACTACAAAGCAGTAATAATTAAAACAGCATGGTACTGGAACAAAGGCAGAACTGCAGACCAGTGGAATAGGGTTGAATACACTGGCATCTCCCCTCAATCATATGATCATCTAATCTTTGATAAAGGTGCAAGTAATGTGAAGTGGAGTAAGGAAAGCCTCTTTAACAAATTGTGCTGGCATCCACAAACTGGATGGCTACATGCAAAAAAGTGGGCTCAGAACTCTGCCTAACACCGTGTACAAAAGTAAGATCAAAATGGATTAAAGACCTCAACATCAGACCAGAAACCATAAGGTACATTGAAGACAAAGTTGGCAAAACCCTCCATGACATTGAAGCTAATGGTATCTTCAAAGATGCCACGCCACTGGCCGAGCAAATGAAAACAGAGATAGATAAATGGGACTATCTTAAACTAAGAAGCTTCTGCACCTCCAAAGAAACAGTGACCAAAATACAAAGACAGTCTACAAAATGGGAAAGGATATTCGCCGAATACACATCTGACAAGGGGTTGATATCCAGGATATACAAAATACTGGTTAAACTCCACAAGAAGAAAACATCCAACCCCATCCAAAAATGGGGCAATGAAATGAACAGAAACTTTCTCAAAGAAGAAATCCGAATGGCAAAAAAGCACATGAGAAAATGCTCTACATCATTAATCATCAGGGAAATGCAGATCAAAACCACAATGAGATACCATCTCACACCTCAGAGACTGGCCCACATTCAAAAGAACAAAAGCAACCGATGCTGGCGCGGATGTGGCGAGAAAGGGACACTCCTTCACTGTTGGTGGGAATGTCGACTGGTTCAGCCCTTCTGGAAAACAGTATGGACGATTCTCAAAAAATTAGAAATTGAGCTCCCATTTGACCCAGCAATACCACTCCTGGGAATATATCCCAGAGAGGCAAAAATGTATAGTCGAAGTGACATCTGCACTTGTTTGTTCATTGCAGCACTCTTTACAATAGCCAGAAACTGGAAGAAACCTGAATGCCCAAGAACAGATGACTGGTTAAAGAAACTTTGGTACATCTACACAATGGAGTACTATGTAGCTCTTAGAAAAGATGAAGTCATGAAATTTACATACAAGTGGTACAACATGGAAAGTATCATGCTAAAGCGAAATGAGTCAGAAAGAGAGGGATAGACATAGAAAGATTGCATTCATCTGGGGGATATAAAGTAACAAAATATGAGATTAATACCCAAGAATAGCTGAGATCAGCACCAGGAGGATTACTCCATAGCTTAGTGGCCAGTTGGGCATTCTAGAGGAAAGGGCAGCTCAGATAGAGAAGGGAACACCAAATGAAGGGTGTTTGAAAGACCCTCCCAGGAGGGAGGGGAGATGCATGCCGAAAGTGGACTATGGACTGAACATGTTTGCCACTCAATGCCTCTTTTGCAGACCACAACACCCAAAATGAGAGAGAGAACACAGGGGATTGTCCTGCCACAGAGGCGGGGGGGATGGGGGGATGGGGGTGGGGGGGATATTATCCGTGGTGGTGGAAAATGGGCACTGGTGGAGGGATGGGTATCTGATCATTGTATAATCAAACCCAAACACAAAAAATTGCAAATCTACAACTGTACCTCATGGTGTTTCACTAATAAAAAAAAAAAGAGCTGGAGTGATAGCACAGCGGTAGGGCATTTGCCTTGCAAGCAGACAGCCTGGCCGAGCCAGGTTCAATTCCTACGCCCCTCTTGGAGAGCCTGGCAAGATACCGAGAGTATCTCACCCTGATGGCAAAGCCTGGCAAGCTACTCACATTGTATTCAATATGCCAAACACAGTAACAAGAAGTCTTATAATGGAGATGTTACTGTGACAGCTTGAGGAAATCGATGAACAACGGGAGGACAGTGCTACAGGACAGTGCTACAGTTTTCTTAAATGAACCATTTCCTCCCTTGATTTCTCAATTTCTCTCTTTCTCCCTTCCTTCCTTCCTTCCTTCCTTCCTTCCTTCCTTCCTTCCTTCCTTCCTTCTCTCTCTTTCTCTCTTCCTTTCCTTCATTAATTTTTTTATGAGAGTTTGCATCACTGAAATGACAGCTGTTGCAACTAGGAATATTTATCCATGGAATCCTGGGGGTGATATTAGCACACCCCTGGAAATTTAATGACTAAACGCAGTATGCGATCCTAAACTGGATTACAAATTGATGGGGGAAATACAGCATAAAGGTTGTTATGGTGGTTTGTTGGCAAATGTGTATGATGGGGAATATTTTATCAGTATTAAATTTATGGAAGTTGGCCATTATGGTTTTGGAGGAAGAGAATATTTTTTTCTTAAGAATATATACTTAAAGGTCAGAGTCTTTCAGGAATATACAGTGGATAGAGTCCTTGCCTTGCAAATGGCAGATTTGGGTTCAATACTGGGAACCACATATAATCCCCAAGCTCCACCTAGAGTAACTCTTGAGCATAGGGGTAATCCCTGAGAACCCCAGGGTGTGGCCCAAACAAACAAAACACACACTGAAGTATTTGGGAGTGAAAGGTCACGAGTCATGCATATTACACTCATTTGTTTTATAAAAGCAAATATATATAAATACAGCACAGCGGGTAGGGCGTTTGCCTTGCACGCAGCCAACATGGCCGACCCGAGTTCGATTCCTCTGCCCCTCTCGGAGAGCCCGGCAAGCTACCGAGAGTTTCTTGCCCGCACAGCAGAGCCTGGCAAGCTCCCCGTGACGTATTCGATATGCCAGGCACAGTAACAACAAAGTCTCCAACGGAGACGTTACTGGGCCCACTTGAGCAAATTGATGATCAACGGGAGGGCCTTTACCTTTACCTTTACATTTATCTATAAAATATTGCATATATAGAGAGAGGGATAGAGAACATAAGAGAGTACAAATGATAAAGCAAATAAGACAAACTGTTAACAGTTAAACCTGAATTAAGATTATGTAGGTATTGCTTTTCTGTTTTGCTTGCAACTTTCTTGGAACTTAAACTTATTTTTGCAGTTAAAGTTTAAAAGGCTACACTGTCAGTTACCAAAAGCATAAAAAGCAGATCTTTATGACATCTATTGTTTTTTTTTCTTTCTTTCTTTATTTTTTTAAGATTAGACTTTATTCCCCTGAGTCCCACATGGAAAAGAAAGGAAATTTACCTCCTCCATAAATTCCTTTATTTTGGCAGGTGTAGGAACTGATGAGATATGTGCCCGGTCTGTTAGAGATTTTGTCTAAGTGACCCGATTCAATAATGGTTGAATCAATAAAAATCCACTGTAATTCATTCTCTTGAAATCTTTATAAAGAAGTTGCAAGGGAAATGCATGGATAATTACTGTTTATTCTCAGAGACTAAATTTACCCCTTTCATTGGGTTTGAGGAGATGGTAATGAGCTTTTCTTTGTGACCACACCGTTCACCAGAAGGCAGATCTTTCAAGCCGAAGTCCAGCTTAATTCTTTTTCATTGAATAGCATTTTAGAAAGGAGATCAGAGAAATTTTCTTATTTTGCCAGTAAAAGTATTATATAGAAAATGCTTAAAAAAGAAGTATATAGAAAGAGATAGAAAGATGAAAAAGAACAATGATATCCATTCACTGTATCCCTAGTTCCAAAGTTATATGCTATATGGTACTTTAAAGACTTTAAAATAATATATTTTCCTCTAATTATTTATCTGACATGTATTTAATTAGCTCAGATCATCTGTAATTGAGCTTGTATCTACAACTCATTTTTAGAGCAATGATTTAGTGACTTTTGAGAAACCACAGATAGAGAAATGTTGCAGTAGTTCCAGATATTGGACATTCGGTTTGCATAGTAGGGCATTTGCCTTGCACATGGCTGACCCAACTGACCTGAGTTCGATTCCTCTGTCCCTCTCAGAGAGCCCGACAAGCTCTCTGAGACAAGAGTATCTCGCCTGCATGGCAAAGCCTGGCAAGCTACCTGTGATGTATTCGATGTGCCAAACACAGTAACAACAAGTCTTACAATGTTACTGGGCCCGTTGGAGCAAATTGATGAACAACGGGAGGACAGTGCTACAGTGCAGTACTAAAATGAATATATATGTATATATTTATATATGGGTACTCTGGAACTTTATACATAAGTTAATGGAATCATTATATTAAAGTGTATGTACATTTTAAATATAAATTTTGTGAAATTGCCTCCCATGGTACACCCAATGGCACAGAAGTTTGTAGCATTTACCAGAACCCGAGCAGTATAAAATAATACTCAACACTAAAAATGTGAAATTAAAAATTTTTCACTTTTATAGGAAAAATTATTTAATTGTCGTGACTCACTTTTTATTTTTTTATTTTTATTTTTTGTGATTCACTTTTTAAAAAGAACTGAATCATGTTTTTATCAGATAATTTTGAATATCTGGGCTTATTTGATATTTGTATTTTTCTACAAATATTCTCTTTGCATATCTTTCAAAGACCATTTATTGATTTATTTCCATTAATTTGTGGGTATGCTGTAAATTAGAGAAATGAGTTATTTCTTATCTATTTGACAGTGTTAAATGAAAGGAAAAGAATGAGAGACATTAACATGGTAAAAATAATTTTGAGACTAAAAGTCTTGATAATGAAATTTTTCTTTTTATAGTTTTCTTTTTAATTTTTAAAATAGAATTTTCATTAAAGTTTTAGAATGATTTTTTATTTATGATTTTCTGACTTACACTTCAGAATTATTACAAATTCATCTTTTTCTCCCCCACCTAATAGTTTTATGATTTCTCCTCTACTTTCAAAAAGTCTGTATTTCCCTGTTGTTCCAGGACAGCTCTGCTTCCCATGTAATGTTCTTCTACACTATTATCAGATTGTAACACTAGAATTAAGTTTAGAAAATAGTCTATCTTCAATGACTTTATTACTGTAGTCATTGTTATATAATTGTCATATAACTGTGTTATGATATGCATTAATTAGCTGTTCCTCAGAACTATCTCTACCCGTTCCTCCAGTTCTCCCTTTATTCATTTTCCCCAAAACATCTTTCTGGTCTTTACATCCATTTTCTGGAAGCTGATACTCTGGAAAAAGACTGTCGTCAGAATCCCACCTCACTCTGATGAATTTATAATCTGGTGCAAAGCACTGCTTTCTGAAAATAAGGCTTTTTGTTTCTGATGTTTCAGACTCACTGAGATGAGCCCCAGCTCCCCTTGGAACCTGGAAGAGTCCCTTAGAATTATAGGCTAAGAAAGGGGTTACGACGCTTTCCTAATATAGGTTCCCATATGAAAGTTGGCTTAGATACTTGTCCCACATAAACAAACAAAACAAGACAAAAATCAGGTAACAAGACCTTTCTCAGAGCTCACAAAATTTAAAAAGTGTGAACTTTCGTTATTATTTTTGTGATTTTTCTATTTGTTTGCTGGCTTGGTTTTTCCAGTAGTTTGTTGTCTCAGCAGCCCAGTTTTCATTTAAGGAAAGGTTCGTGGGCGTCTTGTGGGCTTTACTCCTTATGCCTCTGCACTACGTCTATGGGTTGCAAAAACAACCATGTGGGATGCTAATTCAGTCTTTGGTTTCTTTTTCGTATCAAATACTGCCAACTTGGCCTCTAGTGCGTGCCAGCTGCACGATGGTTTTATGATGTGATACCATTAGGAAGTCTGGGTTGAGTATGGATGGGAGCTGGCCTCTGTGCTTTGGAGCGGTTCCTGCTGCTGAGGTTAAGGCATAAAAGCTTGGGAGCCCGAGAGACTTGGTGGGCACCTCAGTGAGAAGTTCCTGGCAGTGAACAGTTGAGTTCTTGGGTGACAACTGCAGGTTTTCTGGTTTGTTCTCTCTTTGATGGATGGATTTCTAGGTCCAGTGAGATTCTGCTGCGTGCTTGCCTGCGTGGGTGATGCAAAAGCCTTACCAGAGGAAAGCACTCACACGTCACACATATACCAGATAACCTCTTTCTGGACACACCTGGGGAAATGTTGCCTTTCCAACAGAATGTTCCTTAGTATTCTGAGGACTTTTTTTTTAACCTTTGATGGATCCAGAAATTCAAGATTAAATGTGTTTGACATTGAATAGAAATGAAGAACACATCTATATTAAAGCTCCAATTGGGGGTGGGGGAAATTTAGCAGCTAGGAAATTTAGGGTGATAAATGAACTTTTTTTTAGAGGTATAAATATGGAAAGTTTTTCAAGCTCTATATGCATAATTTTTAACGGACATTTTACAATAGTAAGTGTACATGATAAAATTTACTTTTCCCTCTTCTATCAGGAAAGGAAGTCATTGGTAACAGATTAGGAGTCTCATATATTTATCCCAAACTTCCTTGGAATTGGGTGAAACAGTAGTGCTTTGTTTCTAATTTTGATCTAACCTTATCTCTCTTAGGCCTGTTATGAAAAAAATATACTAGTAAGTGGTACACTATAATGTGGTACACTATATGAGGCCAGAAAGATAGTACAGCAAGAAAGAGAGTACAGCCTTGCTTGAGGCCCATCAGGCTTCAATCCCTGGCATCTCCTATGGTCCTTGGAGCACTGCCAGGAGTAATTCCTAAGATCTTTCAGAGCCTGAGGAACCCCTGAGCATAGCCATGTGTGTCTTCCCCACAAAAAACTCAGAAAATAAAAAAATTTAAATGTGGTACACTTTAGAGAATTAAGCAATGTTATGAATCCATTAAATTTGATGACTTTAACATCTTGAAAATCTGAAAGTAACTTACTTATAGATTATACTATCATTGGACAGACGTTGGTATGTTATTTCTGAGATCTATTTTCAAATTCTGCAAGCACTGGGGATAAATTGGGTGGTAGCAGAATATTTAGTGATATAGATTTAAAGTGATGATTGAATAGAATCCTAGAACAAGGCAGTGATAAATATTTTCTGTTGTTTTGGAAATAAATCATTTGGAAATTTCATAGCAACTAAAGGATCCTTTTTTTTTACACAGAATCAAAATGAAAGACCAAAGATCAATATGTTTTAGGATATGGCAGGAGGTCCTATAATAGGGTCATCACCTCTGATCAACACCTTACGTTCTTCCACATCTTGTGGTTACCAAGATATAACATTTGATATCCAGAATCATGTTCAGTAAAAGGAGAATATACTTGTAAGTTAGATGAAGAAGACAATCCCTTATTTCACTTCCTTCATTTTCTTCAGACAATTGTTTTCATACAGAGCACTTTTTGCAATTATGGAAATGTTCAAAATTTGCATTAATGGTAACTGATTACCACAGGTGATTATTGAGCACTTGAAATGTGAGTAGAGTTACAAAAACTGCAATATTTTTATTTTATGAAATTTTAAACTTATGCAGATGTGATAGTGGTTGCATCTTTAGACACTGCAAACTTGCTAAGAACATACATAAATTTTCAGTGATAACTGGCTTGGTAAAACATCACAAAACAGCCCTTCCTAATTAATAGCACAAAGGAAAAATTTTGAGTAAATATTAAGAGATTGGGCTGGAGCAATAGCACAGCGGGTAGGGCGTCTGTCTTGCACACAGTCAACATGGCCGACCCGAGTTCGATTCCTCTGCCCCTCTCGGAGAGCCCGGCAAGCTACCGAGAGTATTCGATATGCCAGACACAGTAACAACAAAGTCTCCAATGGAGATGTTACTGGGCCCTCAAGCAACTCAATGATCAACAGGATGGCCTTTTTTATATTTAACTTAGGCAACCTATCATTGGAATCTACCTCTTCCTAATAGTCTTTGAGAAAAGTCACTAATAACATAAAAAAAGAAGGTCAAATATCTCTTTTTTAAAAAACAAAAGTTCTAACAAAATACTCTTTGATGAGTAGATCTGTTACTTAGGTCTTTGAAAATTTAGTTCTCTGTGAAAAAAGTTTAAGTGAGATGTGGTATGATCTTAGGCTGAATGTACATTTTGAAGCCCTGTTTATTCCAAACCTTCTCAATAAAAGCCTTATATAACAAGCTTCATAAAGGAGGCATATTTCTCTTTTTCTCTTTTTTGAAATCTTGGAGGAGGGACAGTGCCTGTAATTACTCTGAAAAATATCCCAAAATTTGACTTGTTGCATTGTTCTGAGAAGAGTAAAGCTTTTGTTTCTTTGTGATTCAAGATGACTGTCATCTCAAAGTGCTATCCAAAGTGAACTTTAATTACAAATAAGTGATTTTTAGTGAATTATAGAAGGCATTTGACATCTGAATGCAAGTAATTTCTTTGAGGAGTGGAAGAATCAATCAGTGGAAGGGGAATGGAGAAGTGATGCAAGGGGATAAAGTGAAAGCAAGCAAAGAGAAAAGCAGATGTTGCTGAGAGAAATAAGGTAAAGGTAAAGGCCCTCCCGTTGATCATAGATTTGCTCGAGCGGGCCCAGTAACGTCTCCATTGGAGACTTTGTTGTTACTGTGTTTGGCATTCGAATACATCATGGGTAGCTTGCCAGGCTCTGCCGTGCGGGTGAGATACTCTCGGTAGCTTGCCGGGCTCTCCGAGAGGGGCGGAGGAATCGAACTCGGGTCGGCCATGTTGGCTGCGTGCAATGCAAACGCCCTACCGCTGTGCTATCGCTCCAGCCCGAGAGAAATGGTAGCTCATTTTTGTGAGGGTATCTGGGAAACTATGTAAAGTATTGCTGAGAGTTGTCTCCTATCTGGGTGGTGATTAAACTGGTGTATGTATTTACTCACTTTGTCCTTTATTGCTTGAGTACTGCTCCTCTAGTCTCTTCATTGCTACATGCCATAATTAACAGGCAACCAATAAAGAGAGAGTTTGTTCATAGCATTCGAAAACCCTGCCAGAAAAGATAGGCAGATACTAGTGGTTAGAAATAGAGGATTCACATTGAAGTAGGAAAACCAAAACATAAATATTCTCTCATCAACATTGTCATTTGCAACACTGCCAGATGTGTGGGAAGAGAGGTCCAAAATTTAATAAGAGAATCTTATGTCTGTCTATAATGATCTTTAGGATGCATTTTACTTCAGATCCATTCTGCTCTTCACTCCTGTGGGATCTTAGCAAACCACTTGTCATTCCTAATTTTATATAAAATCCATTGATTCACTAAAGATATAAAGATAATCTTTTAAATACTAATATTGGGACTGGAGCGATAGCACAGCGGGTAGGGCATTTGCCTCTCACACGGCTGACCTGGGTTCAATTCCCAGCATATGGTCCTCTGAGCACCGTCAGGAGTAATTTCTGAGTGCATGAGCCAGGAGCAATCCCTGTGCATCACTGGGTGTGACCCAGAAAGAAAAAAATACTAATATTGTCAAAATTTTTTTCTGTGCAGATTTTTGTAGCGCCTTATTAAAGTATAGTTCATAGACCAGTAGTATAAGAATCATCTGGAAGCTTCTTAGAAATACATCTCAGGTTCCAGTCTAGGAAGGATGAATCAGAATCTTCCTTCAGTTTAGCAAGATACCCACACTGAATTTAGAGAAACGTAAGGGCTGAAGAGCTAAGTTACTGTTTCACATATTCCTTTCCATGATGAAGACAGGTGGAGGAAATTGAAACAACGGGATGACTATACTGTTAGAGTAACTGGATATAAGATTAAAAACATTTGAGCGATTTCTATTCAGTTGAAATTTTATCATCTCCCCCAGCTTGAAAGGGAGTAAAACCATGAAGCTAAGAAAAAAATATTAATTGTCAAAATGCAAAAAACATATCTATGTTATTTAAAGTTAATGTATATTGATAATCCTTCCTATAAATGGACATAAAGCTTATTTTAATTGCTTTAATTAGTAAATTATTAAATTAAATAATTAGGGGGGAGTCTCCTGCTCCCGTGCCTGGCTGTCCTCGCTGGGGCCCCTTGGAGGGGAGCGGGTTGAGTTTCCCTCCCTGCCCCGACCAGGGCTACAGCAGTCGAAGACCTCCAGAACCAGCCACCACCATGCTGAGACCACTCTCCACACACATGAAGGTACCAGCAGAGGAACAAAAGCATGCGGGTCCTGGGGCTGAGATCTCCAAGCCTGCTCGGATCAGGGCTGAGCATCCTCCACCCAGATCCTTCATCTTCCAGTAGGCGGGGGTCACACCCACCATCTGACCCCCAGCGCCGTGTAATCCCATCAATGGCCAAGACCCAGAGACTATAAAACCCAGCTCCTGGAAGCGCGCAGTCCCATTTGTGGCCACGTGACGTCTTATTATCTTATTCTTACTTTGGACAACCTGGCAGGTTACTAAATGTTACCTGCCCACACGGCAGAGTCTGGCAAACTCCCCATGGTGCACCCAATATGCCAAATACCAGTAACGATTATGGGTCTCATTCTCCTAATCCTGAAAGAGCCTTGAATATGGCATTTTTTAAAATGTCAGGGCTAGGACGAATAGACGTTACTGGGGCCTGCTAGAGGCAATTGATGAACAGGATGATAGTGAATTAGTAAATTAACGGATATTTTTATCTAGGCTTATTATTGCATATGCACTAATTTTATTAATTGTGAACCTTTTCATTTTTCTAATAAAATCTTTTGGGGGGATTTGCTTTTGTGCTAGACCCAGTGAAGCATAGGGCTTATTCCTGGCTCTGTGTTCAGGGATAATTCCTGGTGGTGTTCCATCAGGGGACCATATGTAGTGCTGGGGTTTGAATCCCAGTTAGTCACATGCAAGCAAGTGCCTTACGCACTGTATTCTCTCTCCTGGCCCTAACAAAAATTTTCAGACTTCTTTTGACATTGACTTTCAGACATTCTATTTCTATGAGCCCCTGTTGGTAAATTCTTCCTCTGACTTCAAACAACCAGGGAAAAAAAATTAAAGGATAAGAGCATATACCTCAAGGCTTTGAGTTTGTAAGTTATCAATTCAGTTTTTTATTATCACTAATATTAACGTTTTAACTTTAAATTTTTCCTGTGTTTCTCACACTCATTCCATTTTTCACATATGGACATTCTTGAATAGGATATTTGAATTCATTCATCCCATCATTCATTTATCTAGCTTTCCTATTCATCCATCCACCTTTCCTTCCATTCATCTAATAATCCTGACATGCTACACATGCTAAAGAGAGACAGTAGATAATGGTTACTCATTCGTGTCCTGGGCATTTTGCCTGTGTATGGTCATTTCCTTTGAAGAAATATGAAATACCTATGAGATACATAATGTTAGCATCTATATTTTTTCAGATAAGGAAACCAAAATATTCTTATTTATTTATTTATTTTGCTTCTTGGGTCACACCCGGCAATGTACAGGGGTTCCTCCTGGCTCTGCACTCAGGAATTACTCCTGGCGGTGCTCAGAGGACCATATGGGATGCTGGGAATCGAAATTTGTTTGCCACGTGCAAGACAAACACCCTACCCACTGTGCTATCACTCCAGCCCCAGGAAACCAAAATATTATTTAAGCAGCCTTCAAAAAGCAATGCAATAAGTGGTTGAGGAGTTTCTGGTTTTCAGGCCACAATAATAATTATATCTTCCCACCTTCCTTCCCAGATATAGCATGTCATTCATTCTTCCAATTCCAGTGGAGAGCTCAGTGTGTGAGAAAGAAAAACAGATGCACATGATTAAAAAAATAAGTGAAAAAAAGGAGACATACCATATGCGAAAAGAGGCAAGTGGGAAGGAGTAGACTGAAAGAAAGTGGGCACAGAAAGCGGGGGTCAGAGGAAGACTCTGTAGAAAGTATTATCTCAAAGGAGTTCCTGAGGGAAGCTACAACTGAAAAAAGGGATGAGGGGTAAGTAGAAAAACACTCAAGACAAATGTAACCTCAGGAATATAGAAAAGAGATGAAAAACCTTATAATAATAAAAGATCTAATACTAACAGAATAAACAGTGAATTGCAGGGAGATGTGCAAAATCTAGATGTTTTGAAAGGGAGGGAGTGATAGCATAGTGTTTCCTTGCACGCAGCTGGCCTGGCCGAGCGGGGTTCAATTCCTCTGCCCCATTGGAGAGCCCAGCAAGCTACCAAAAGTATCTTACCCGCACAGCAAAGCCTGGCAAGCTATCTGTGGCGTATTCAATATACCAAACACAGTAACAAGTCTCACAATGGAGACATTACTGGGCCCGCTCGAGCAAATTGATGAACAACGAGAGGACTGTGACTGTGAAAGAATCATGCTAAGATGTTTATAGCTAATAGGTTACAGTCCCACAGGGGTAACCACAGTGAGTATGGATGATATCATCAATATGAAGGTATGGATACATGTATAATTTGCATTTTAGGTAAATAGTTCTAAAACTTGGATGGATGGTGTGTTTGAAGGAGGAAGTACAGTATTGGAAGGAGCTGCTATGGTTAAACGGGTGAAAAATAATTAAATGCTCATATTTTGGGAAGAAGTTAAAGTTGAGAAACTAGACAGGAGGAGAGTGAGTTGAAAATTGTCATGAGTTGAAGTCAACAGGATCTGGGGTTTGTTCAATATGCATAATATAATGGAAATAAAAGACGTGTTAAGTACAGAATTTGGGTGTCTTAATTTAGGTGGCTGAAAAAATATCAACGTCAAAATTTTTTTTAAAGCTCTGTGAAAGATAAATGAGATTGCGGAAAAGATAGCAGATTTTAAGTGCCCTTGGAACACAGCCTCAAGAAATGATCCAGAGGACCAGAGAGATAGCATGGGGCAGGGCATTTGCTTACAAGCTGCCAACCTAGATTTGATCCCTGGCATATGGTAACTTGAGCACTGCCAGAAAGTAATCCCTGCACATAGAACCAGGAATAAACTCTGAGCAGTACCAGATATAACCCAAACACACACACACACACACACACACACACACACACACATACACACAAAGAAATTGATCAGAAGACAGTGAGATATGTAAATAGAGATTATAGAATATGTCTGATCAGAAAAGAGCTATTCAAGAACACCCAAGTTCTGGCTGATTACCTATGTGTGGGTAGTATTGGGTTAGCATTGCCAACTTTTAAGGACATTAAAGGAAAAGGAGCCCAAGAAAAGGTACAGAGAGTAAGTGTGATGTGCCAAAGGAGGATGAACAGGAATATGGCATCACAGAAAGGGAAATAGTTTCAAGAAGGAAAACAGAAGAGATCAAGACTGAGACTATCCTATAGACATTTTATCACCTATAATGTGTATAGAGACCCTCTGTTTACTGATTCTGACTCCTTTTTATGATGATATGTCCATGAGTGTTCTTCTATGTTTCCTTCCACACTCAATTTAGAGCCATTGTTCCATTAGAGGAACATTCCTTGCTTAGTGTCTCACCCATCTAAACTATAGATGTGTGCCTATTTACTCCATTGCTCTAGCGATGGCCTCTGTCATTGCAAAGACTACATTGATTACTTCCTTTCCCAATCTATAAGCTTATCAAGGCGATTGCTTGCAGATTGACTTACATCATGACTCTTTTTCAGTATTTCTGTATCCATTCTCGTTGGCAAAGTCCATGTACACACCAACTTGATTGTAAGTGATATTGAGACCCACTGATGGAAGCAGGTGTTTGAAAAGTGCTGGTGCAATTCACTTTCTCTCTTAGATTTTTGCTACCACAGGGTGACAAGTTCAGGCTGTCACTGTCACTGTCCTCCCATTGTTCATCGATTTTCTCAAGAGGGCCCAGTAACATCTCCATTGTGAGACTTTGTTGTTACTGTGTTTGGCATATTGAATACATCACGGGTAGCTTGCCAGGCTTTGCCATGCGGGCGAGATACTCTTGGTAGCTTGCTGGGCTCTCCGAGAGGGGCAGAGGAATCAAACTCGGGCCAGCCATGTTGGCTGCATGCAAGGCAAATGCCCTACCCTCTGAGCTATCGCTCCAGCCCAAGTCCAGGCTAATGCTGGGGAAAGATAAATGACTTTAAAGCAAAGTCACGTTGTCCTAATCAAATATATCTTTCACCAAGTCAGCTTCTAGCTGACCCCAAAATAAGATAGTTTATAAGTAACAATGTTATGGTGGGAATGAAAAGGAGGTGCAGGAGATAACCTAGTTAATTTAATTAGTCACTTAAAATCTTGCTGTAAAGTTATTACCCTCAAAATAGTTATTGGGATGACTGGGGGTGGGAAGTAATAGCTCATAAAAAGAAACCCCCAGCTTGGCAAATCTCCCTTTGACCCCACATACACGCCTGGCAGAGGACAGCCTCTTTTTGTCCCCTCACCTCTTCTAAGAGAGATGGCAGACCAGCAGAGGTTCTCATTCATGTGCATGAGCTCTGTCTAGAGAAATAAGGAAGTCAAGGGGACAGGGAGCTGCTGGACATAGGTTACAGGGTCCCAGCTGCAGACTAGTAACACGCACTCTGGCTTGAGAGTGGTGAAGGGACAAGACCAGGCTGTTGTATGCTGGAGGTTGTGTAGATGGTGCCGGACAGCACCAGGACATTGCAACCTGGACATGCATCAAGGGACAATAGTGTGACATCGTTTACCAGTAAAGAGGATGACTGGGATGTTGGGGAGGGTCTTAGAACCTCCCACTTATACTGTAGAATAAACTCACTTCATAAACATCTGGAATTTTGTATGCAAATTTTTCATACACTACTCAAGAACTCTGGAGCTCAGAAATAAATCAACTCATAACAAAAGATTTGGGGCGCCACACAGCAATATCTGATACAATTAGAAATTATGTCATATTTTTATGAAAGTGCATTAGATTTATTTAAAAGGCTGATACAATGGGATACTAGGTATACAGTTCGCTTGGAGATGGGGGGGTGAATATAATGTCTTTTTTTAGGGGATGCACACCCGCGCAATGCTCAGGGGTTACCTCCTGGCTCTACACTCAGGAATTAGTCATGGCAGTGATTGGGAACCATATGTGGTGCTGGAGGTCTAATCTGTGTTATCTGTGTGTAAGGCAATCTCCCTACCCACCGTGCTATCATTCTGGCCCACATCTTATCTTTTTAAACAAGTGCATTAACCTAGTAATTAATACGTCATAAGTAATCTTCAAATAAATGCTGAACTGAAAAGCATCAAAGTGCAATGAAAATTCCAAGGCATTTTTTCCCCCTGTCACTTAATGGAAAGCATCAGGAACTATAGCCTAAGTTTCCCATTTACTTTGACGATGAGATCCAGGAGCTAAGACTGTAGGGTGGCTGCTGTGGGAATTCCAGCATGCACAGTGTGGTTTGAAATCCACAGACAAGGGCGCATGGCTTCCTTCCTTGGCCTACTGCCCCACACGCGGTGAGCCGAGCAGCCAAGCCAAAGTGGCAGCCACGGTGTGGGAGCCCATCTCTGCTCTCATAAATTACCCAGGGGCAGGAAAGAGCAGTGAGAGTCAGCGGTTTCAACTACCTAGTAGTTCATTTTTGTTCTTGTTTTTCAGTTAGCAATCTGTAAAATTTATTGCAAAATTAAGCTCCCTGCTCCAGAGTCAATAATATTCCTGGTGCCAGGTGGTGTAATAATTCACCAAAAGGGCAGGAGTTGGAGGGAATGAGACTGATTTAGGAAGTAGACTTCCAAGCTCTATTTGTTGCTGCTAAAGGTCAGGTAAGCGGAGAGCTAAGATTACAACCTCATAATATTCTTGGAGGGCTAGAATTTCTATTGGGTTTGAAATTTAAAACAAAAACTGTTTCTTTTGCATGATGGATTCCTTTTATCCTTCCCACCTCTGTTTCCATTTTAGCATAAAAATAGAAACATTCAATTTCATATTTTGCTTCTGGCACTGAGAGGAAGAGGTACTGCAGAAAGCTTGGCTGTGTGTAAACTTCCTATAAGTGTCTCTAATAGCATGACGTCAGTCTCGGAACTGGAGGGGCTACTGGAAATCTTTCTAATTCAGTATCTGCACTGACAGGTACCAGCACACAGTGTCTGTGTAATTAATGACCACACCTTGTCCAGATACTTACCAAAAACTAGAACCTAGATCTGAGTCCTAGATTATTTATAACTTCACTTGACTTTTTGCTACTGCAGAAATTTCAACTGATCTTAGGTTTTTCTTCTTAATTATACATACATATCTTGTGTAAATGGTCTATTTATCAGGTGATAAATTCTTTTTTATTTTTTTAATATTTTCTTTGTTTGAGTTATACCTGGCCCTGATTAGTGGTTGCTTCTGGATTGTTACTCAGGGGATCATGCCATGGTGGGGAATGAACCCAGAACTCCTGTATGCAAAGCATGTACTCATCCTGTTGAATTATCTCTCTGGGTCTCTTGTTCTGTTTTTTTTTTCAAGAATCTAAATTATTCAATCAGATTATCCAAAAGGACTATATAGCTATATTTGCCTTCCACTTGCAAGAAATAAGATGTTATTACTTTGCTTTTGGTTTATTAATTTTTCAAAAAAATTTAATGGAGAACAGTGATTGAAATTTTATATTTGGTGTATCTCAAGTTTTTTCTCCTTGAAATGCCTACAAAACCACTTTTGTGATTTGGGGCAAAGGTTGTTTTTTTGGGGGGGGACTTTTAACAATTCGGAAATTATGTATTTATTATTCATTTTCACCATTTGCTCTTTTAGAACAAGTAGACGAACTTTCAAATTCTCTATTCTTTATTGATGTTAGAGCTTTAGCCACTACTCAGGCTTAGATGAGAAGAAATTGCTTTGATGTTTTTCAAAGTCAAAAAAGAATTTTTCACCTCTCTGAGTATCCCTTGACTAAAGGTAAAGAATGTACCTCTGTGGAGAGGTACCAATTAGAGCTAATTGTGTATGACCTGATTGATCCACCAAGTGCCTAGAGTTTCTAATTGAATTTTCTATTGTTTTAATGAAATGAAAATTTGGGTTCCATTGCAAGTTGTGGTTTGGAGGAATTCTCTTTCTCTGACGGCAGGCAATGATACTAATCAACTAATCAACTAAATGTGGGCTATACAAATCCAAACTTGTTAAAGATTTCTTCCTCACTACCTTTGTAAATCAATAATGGTTTAGGAGAGATCATTCAAGGAAAATGAGTGTGACTATCAATTGTACCTTTCAAGAGCTGATACTTTTTCTTGGAATTGATGCTAGAAGGAAAGGGAGGGGTTTGAGAAGTATAGAAATGTGAGTTGTTTTTTTTTAAACCCTTTGAAACTTGTACTGGGGCTGATCCAGCAAAGTTTGACTTCAAACTAAACCAGGACCTTCAAACACAGGCTAAGCTGATTAAAACTCTCTATTTTATGAGTCCTTGCAAGTATGCTGTGTTATGTTGTGGATAGAAATTGTGAAAAATAGGTGTTTTGAAACCCTTTGGCTTGGGTTAAATTTTACTTCCAATACAATTAAACCTTAATTTTATTCTGATATATGGGACAAAACTAAATGAGCAATCGGAAAACTAGGCATAATTAAGCAGTCAATACAAATTGACATACACTATAGTGATATTTATTCTGAGCTATTTAAAATTAGATGCTTTGAAATAGGTATTATTTTTTCAGTTTTTTCTAATAGTAAATTGAAATAAGTGAATATTTTCTTTAAAAAATGGATTTTCACTATATATTTTAGGTCATCTCAAAACAACAATTGTTTATATTTAAATATAAGTTTCTTATTTGTAATTTCTCTTTAAGGGCTTCCCTATGATCTTCATGGGAAACAGAATTAAATGCAAGGTCACTATTCCCTCCTTACAAATAATATTTAAAATTCCGTAGTCAGGGGCTGGAGAGATAGCACAGTGGGTAGGGTGTTTGCCTTGCATGCAGCCAACCCGGGTTCGATTCCCAGCATCCCATATGGTCCCCTGAGCACTGCCAGAAGCAGAAGTAACTCCTGAGTGCAGAGCCAGGAGTAACTCCTGTGCATCGCCAAAAACCAAATAAATAAATAAATAAATAAATAAGATAAAAAATAAAATAAAATAGAATTTTGTAGTCAGTTACCTTCCTTGACTTCACATACATAGACATACATCTTTCATCTACCCACCAAGCACCCTCAAATTCAAAGTATCAACCTTTCAGAATCAATGTTACATAGTTATGAACTACAAGAAAAAGATAACCATTTCCTCAGCTAGCCATTTCCCTCTTCAAATTTGCATAAAAACAAATTGTATGCAATTGGCTGTACAAGGAGCAGATGTACAGGCATATATAATGTGGCGAAAGGTATGTGCTTTGAAATTAGTCTTCTGTAGCTCAAATTCCTGATCTGCCACACTTATTAACTCTATGACCTAGGGCAAGTTATTTAAACTGCTTGAGTCCCAGTTGGCTCATCTACAAAGTGGGATAATAATTTCACCTCTCTCAAGGACTGCAGATGAAACAAATCTATCTATCGAAATAAAATCCTTCAAATAATGCCTTGGTGCTCTTACACTTACATGCTATATGCCTGTGATTCTGTTGAGATACTCTAAATATCTTAAGAATCCTATACGTGTCAATTGAAGTGGTCACTAAGTGGATTGTCCTTTGGTTATGCAAGATTTACCTAATTAAACTGCTCCAATCTGAGGTCGTTTGGCAGCCACATGCCACCTTCTCCTTGAAATCAAGAATGTTTTGCTTATTAGCTTTGAACCCTTCTGTTTATAAAGCACACATTGCTAAGCTCCTGAGTACCACTCTGGAGATTTTTCTTTTACTCATAGTTTTCTTTTTCTTTTGGGTTTCTATGAATTTTGTTATTCTTGTTACCATAAAATGGAAGAAAGATTTATGTACTTGATGAAACAGTTTTAGAGAACGGATGGGAACCTACTGACTTGAACTGATTGGCCTCTGGCAAATTGCTCCCCCACCCCCAACTCCTTTACATCAGATTTTTTTTTTTTAGAGTTCTCACGGGGAAATGTCCTCAAAGACCTTGAAAACTAATTAAAAAGTTCATGGTTTACAGAGTGATGAAAGTTTTCTTACATTGGAATTAGTGAGTATATTGCTTTTTCTGGTGTTCATGTTAATGATAGGATCATCCACTTCTCACCCTGAAATAAAGTAAAGGGAAAAGAAAATGTTGAAAGAAAGGGGGAAGTAAAAATAAGAAAGAAGGAAAGAAAAGAGAGAAACATTTAAAAATAAAACAAAATAAGAGAAGAGAAATGAAAAATGAAAGGGGAAGGAAAGAAAAGAACATGAAAAGAAAATCTCATGATTTGAAAAAACAAAATATCATGGATATTTTGTTCTTCCATCTTATTCATTGTTGGTAAGTGATCTGCTAGTCCTTTTATAGAGAAATAAGCTTTTAATTTTTTCTAAAACCATTATTTCTCTTTGTGTAGCGACCTGACACCTTTATTGTCTCTGTTTTGGTTCTACCTTTTCTGTGGGGTCTTGCCTGCAGCCCTGGCATCTTCAGGATTACAACTTGCTGCATTAGGAGACCATGCAGTGCTGGAAAGTTGAAACTGGTCCCTGTGTGTGTCAACCCTTCAAATTATCTCCCTGTGACAGCGTTGACTCAATTTTGAAGTTGGTGACTGTATAATCCAGTTTACTGGTTTATGTTTTATTTAAAGAGGTGTTGGTAATTTCATCAATCTGTTTTAAGGTAGTATCAAAAATAGTTGAAGTTGAGGCCAGAGAAATAGTAAAGCAGGTAGGGCATTTTACTATGCACAAAGACAACCCAGGTTTGATCCCCAGCATCCCATATGGTCTCTCAAGCATGTCAGGAGTAAATCTTGAGTGCAGAGTCAGGAGTAAGCCCTGAGCATTGCCAGATCTGCCCCCACCCCCCCAAAACAAAAAGAAAAAGAAAAAAAGAATAGTTGAAGTATATCTACTGAATAAGCTCCTATGAATCCTTATTTGCATAATATTTTACATCATAGAGCTAGAAATTTCTCTAAATTGTTAATACATCACTAGGTTTTGGAAGAAATCACTAACAATATTGATAGTTCATGAAAAGACCAATTAATATGAAAATAAAGGATAAAAATAAGTAAGAAGAATAAAAAAGGGATTCAAAAAGTAAGAAGAGATCATTCAAAAGAGTTGGTTATATTACTCACACAAAAATCTGACTCCAAGTTCAATTTTTTTCTAAGATGTGAAATAGAAATTCTCAGAGGTTATTGATTTATCAGACAATATGCAATTCTGCTCTTTGAATCTTTATTTCCTAAAAGCTACTGTATATTAAGGAACCATAATCTATACGCAAAACACATTTCAAAAAGTGCTCTGGCTCGCTGCCCCATCACTGGGTGGGCCATTAGTGGAGGCACTCTATAACTTATCATTAAAACCAAAGTATTAAGGAGAGTGAAAGGAAGAGATACTAATAATTATCCAGCATAGCATAAACTGGAATTATCCGACACAGATTGGTTTGTAGTATTAAAGAATAACAGCAATAAATAAAAACTCAGTGGTTACATTTTGAAATAAAGGAAAGTTCAAGCAAGAATACTTTTCTTGCTATAATATTTAGAAACTACATTATGTACTTTGTAATGATTAATTCATTACAATAATTCCATTAGGTGTCATTTTATGGGTAAGAAATCTGAGCTCTAGGAAGTACAGTCATTTGCCCAAGGCCAGAGCATATTACATGTTAGGAGTAAAAATAATGACTTTAAAGAAGTTAGAAATTAAGAAGGGAACTAACTGAGTGGCTAGACAGATGGATTGATAGATAAATAAATTAAATGAGGAAAATAGCCATTACATCTCCCTTGTGGGATGGGGAAGAATCCTTTGAATATTGCCATTGAATGTATAGTCATCTGCCAGTTTGAAAATATTCTTAGCTCATTTACACTTACTGTTCCTATTTTCCTTTTACAACATTATAAAGGTGATAGCAAGCCTGAGCAAGCAAGAAAACTCAAAACCATTGCTGAAGTAATTGGGAAACTATAGTTTCTCAGTCATATAGTTGACTAACAAGATTCCTTACAGTTTTGTTATTACATAGCTATTACTGTGTTGCTTCTAATAGTTTATTTTATGGAAATAGACCTGAGTCTGTGTAATGCTGCACAGACCACTGGTTAGAAACAGACTGCCTGCACAAGCAATTGAGTTTGAAAGCATTCTTTTTAAAAGATAAAATATATATTGAATCACCATGAGATGCACAGTTATAAAGTTGTTCATGATTGAGCTTCAGTCATGCAATGTTCCAACACCTGTCCCTTCATCAGTGTAAATTTCCAATGACCAGTGTCCCGTTTTCCTCCTGCCATCCCCCACCTCCCTTCTCCTCCTCCACCTCCTCCTCATCCTTTTCCTCCTCCTCCCCTTCCTCCTCCTCACCCTTCTCCTCCTCCTCCTTCGCCCCCTTCCTCCTCTTCCTCCTCCCCCTTCCTCCACTTCTTCCTCGTCCCTCCCCCTCTTCTTTCCTCTTCTTTCCTCGTCCTCCTCTTCCTCCTCTTCTTCCCCCTCCTGCCATACTTCTTTTTCCTCCTTCCTCCTCCTTCTTCTTCCTTCTCTCCTTCTGGAAATTATGGTTTGCAGTACAGGTACTTAAAGGTTATTTATCATGTATATCCCTTTATTATAAATATATATAATATATTATAAATATATAATTATATATAAAATATATTTGCATATATAAATTTATGTATACATATGGACTGGAGTGAAAGCACAGCGGGTAGGGCATTTGCCTTGCATGCAGTCAACATGGCTGACCCGAGTTCGATTCCTCCGCCCCTCTCGGAGAGCCCGGCAAGCTACGGAGAGTATCTCACCCGCATGGCAGAGCCTGGCAAGCTCCCCCTGATGTATTCGATATGCCAAACACAGTAACAACAAAGTCTCACAATGGAGATGTTACTGGGCCCACTTGAGAAAATCTATGAACAATGAAAGGACAGTGGACAGTGACAGTGAAAGTATACATATATAAATTTATGGGCTGGAGCGATAGCATCGTGGATAGGGCATTTGCCTTGCATGTGGCCAACCTGGGTTCGATTCCTCTGCCCCTCTCAGAGAGCCTGGCAAGCTACTGAGAGTATTTTGCCCGCACGGTAAAGCCTGGAAGGCTACCCGTGACGTATTCGATATTGCCAAAAAAAAAAAAACCAGTAACAAGATATTTGACAAACATTTATTGAGCGCCAATTATGTATCAGGCATTCTGTGTGATATCTAGATAAAAGCCTTTATCTGAAGTTCAGGGACAGACTTTTATTAGGTCCGATTTTCTGAGAAGAAGATTTTTAAAAGTCAGATTGTTGAGGCATTTTTATTTTATTTGATACATTATTCTGCAGTAAAAGGAACAAACCAGTAGACCAGAGATATATTTACAACTTGAATATATCTCAACTTCATTATTTTGGTGAAAGAAGTCAGATAAAGGATATATATATATATATATATATATATATTATTCCATATAAAATTCTTACCAATAGAGTGAAGGGGAAGGGAGAGTGTGAGAAATCAAGAGAGAGAAAGAGGAAACAAGAGAGAAAGAGGAGAAACTGAACTTGAGAAAATGTTAGGTTATGGAAGAAATATTTGGTGTCCTGATTGTGTGATGACTTCACTAATGTGTATATATATATATATATATGTGTGTGTGTGTGTGTGTGTGTGATAATTCACCAAATTGTGCATCGTACATATGGAGTATTTCCTGTCAAAGAAGTCTCAATAAATTCATTAAAATATTTTAGACCAATTGAAGGATATATGAAGTAACATTCATTAATATGACTGATACATAATTTACAAATAATGTCATAGCATTTTTATACTAGAATTTCTATAGAATTTAGTACATTATCTTTTTGACAGAAAATGATCTACACTGCTGTTGTCTTTATAAAAACATAGTATATAACAATTTAATGACATGAAGCACTATTATTGGATGATAGATATTTAATATGGACACTTTAAATATTTATATTTATTTATTTTATATAATGAAATATTTTGTTATTAGAATTTGATTGTTTTTCTCTGAATGCACAAATCAATGCTTGGTGATCTCGTGTAATCTGTTACGATTCTGAAGCAACTTTAAATATTTCTATTCTACTGTCATACCTTGTGGGAATTTGTAAAATAAAATAAAGCAGTAATTATGACAAAAGTCACAAAATACAAAATCAGTAAACTCCCTTTCCTCTCCCATTCTAAAAAGTACTCTTAGAAAAATAATTTGAGTTTACAGGTGAGTATACATGGATCTAGTAATATATGAGAAGTTTGACCAAAATAAAAAACAAAAAAAAAGCAATCCTTAGGAAAGACTAATAGTGGGCATTCAAATTTGAGTACTTTGATTCAGATATTTTGGAATATTTAGCTTCTGTTTTCACACTACCTAATTTTCTCTATATTAAAACCATGTGATTTTATAGAAATCTTTCTCGGCAAAAAATTCTCATTTGATGTAATTACTTTTTTACTTTTTTTGCCGGGGGTGTGGGGTCATGCCTGATAGTGTTTTGGGTTTACTCTTAACTCTATGATCAAGGAATCATAAGTGGTACTGGAGATTGACCCAGGATTAGCCCGAAGCACACATAGCATGCACCTTAACCCCTGTACTATCTCTCTGTCTTACGATGTAATAATTTCACTTCAGAAAAGAAGCAACCTTAATAACTTAGAATGTAACTCCATAAGACATTCAGAATGATTTCTTCTAACTTTAATTTTATTTCATTGTTTTCCTCTTATAACTTTTTTATGTTACTGGAGACTGGAGCAAGAATTGATTTCTAACTCAGTTAATTGATTTTCTACAATATCCAACTTCATTATTTCAGATGACTTTTATTTGAGAGTTTAATTTTTTTTACCCTTAAGAATCCTCTAGTAAAACATATAAATTGATTGAAATATTTATTTTATAAGAGAAAACTGTTTTCGGAGATCTTTTATGACTTCTAGTTCTTGTCTTATGTTATCGTTTTTCTTCAAATAGTCAGATTTTGGGTCTGAGAGATAATTCTAGGTACTTGCAATGCAGCAGATCCCATTTTGCACTGCATATGATTATATAAGCATGGCTAGGGGTCATTCTTGAGCACAGAGAAAAGAGAAGCTCCTGACTACCAATGGTTGTGGCAAGATGTCCCCCCAAAACAAACAAAAATAAATAAATACAAAGCAAAGAGCCAGTTTTCTCAAAACAATCATGAAATTACTTAATGAAACAAATGCATAAAGGATTTTATGCATATCATTGCCAAATCTTAAATCAAATTTGTTCCTATTTTTAAAATTTATATTTTATTGACATAGTTTGCAATAGTATTGAAATCATTATTATTTTATAATCCTAGTGCTGCTATTCCATGTTATTCTTAGACATATAGCTATTTTACAAATTTATAGAAAAAGGATTTTTTCCTCTTGCTTGAAAAGTGTTATTCTACTTTCTTGAGTTGACCCCCTCCTTTCTGGGTCTCATTTACAATTCTCATTGTGTTTTAGGAATATGCTACAATGTACTTCTACTACTGATGGATTTATGAGTTTTTTTCCTAATTTGGAGTGCTTACAATTTTATTACTTTGACTAGTATTTAAAAGTTTAATCTGATTCATATGAACTGGCTTATATTTATTATCTTAAAAGGAGTAGAATTGGGTTCATGTGTGTGTACACCATCAACTGTACTAGACAAGGCCTGTTTTACAAAACAGGTGAACCATTTTACAATTACATTAGTATGTGTTTCTTTTTTGTGTGTGTGGGGGGGTACACACCTGGTGATGCTCAGGAGTAATTCCTGGCTCTGTGCTCAGGGATCACTCCTGGGCATACTTGGGGACCATATGGTCTGCCAGGGATCAAATCCTGGTTGGTTACATGCACGGCAGAAGTCCTACTTGCTGTACTATCACTCTATGCACTAGCATGTATTTCTTTAATTGTAAATCTGTAGTAAATATTGCTGGTGCTCTACTCACATACTTTGACATACAGTATTTTCATGGCTGACCAAATCAAAGGTTTAGTGCTTCAAATACTTGAAACTTTTTACCTGAAGTCTTTCTTTTACTGCCCAAAACTTATTTAGTTTACAAGAGTGTAACAATTAACCTTATCTCCATGTAGACTGCCCTCAGCTCAAATCAGAATGGCAGATAACAACTCAACACAATTCAGAATGGCAGATAACAACTCCAGCAACCTACTTTCTGCTGGTGAGAGAACTCTGACTAGCATATCCCATTTGCTAGAGTTGGAAACAATTTTCTCATAGTTTTTGCTTGTTCAACGATATATATATTGAGTTTCTTCTCTTACCTATAAAAAATTCCCATTTCTATATTGCATGTTATTTTGCAAATAAATGGTTTTTACTTGAATCCTTCACTGATACTTGTTTATAGAATGGTCTGCCCTTCTGTCTTCCCACCTAGGTTTATGGCTTTATTCTAAACACGTCTTACACTATCTTCCATGAACTATGTAAGTTCCAGGAGGGCAGAGGCTTGGTTGTGTTACTTGTGTTCCCTCTACAAATATATCACTCATAACTAGCAATGTTTTGGTTTGGTAGAGGAGTGTGGTATTTCCTAGTGGAATGACTCTCTCTAGACAAAAAGGAGTTGTGATGAAAAATAAGTAGTAAAAGGCAATAATAAATGAAAGGAGGTGGAAATATTGAAGTGTCTTAGAGAACATTCATTAGAAAGAACAGTCAAACTTGGGAATATATCAGAGGTCAGGAAAAACACATGCAAGAACTCTGATACAGAGACTTGCTTGACATAATTTGAGACTAAGCTTATAGACTCAAAAGGCTAAAGAAGAAAGTGAGAGGAAATGAGGCAGAAGTATGCAGTAACTAATAAAAATAGATAAATGAACAAATGAATAAATGGCTAGGGTCAATATTTAAGTGGATATATGTGTGAAAGATGACTAGATAGATAGATAGATAAGAAGCTCATAGATTTCGGTTAGATTCAGAACCTTTTGCTGAATGAATTTCCTTACTCATTGAATGGCAATTTTAATAACTTTGATAATTTGGGTATAATAAAAATAGAAATTTTCCTAAGTAAAGGAAGGGTCAAGGCAGCTATTGAGAGCAGCTAATATTTTAGGCCAATCACAAAGAATACAAATGTATGATAAAAAAATGGCAGTACTTGAGATTATCACATTTATTTAAGTTATTTCAAATTAGAATCTGTTACTTCTTACAGAATAATCTTGTTAAATAATAGAATTTATAATAGGAATTCAAGAAGAGAAATTTATACATTCATTAAAGTAGGTTCTATGAAAAAATTAGGATATGTTGAGTATGTTCTGTGATAGTGGTATCCAAATATTTTATACGATATTTAAATTAAGAATACCTATCCTTCTTACTTATATTTCTTATTTCTTTCTCTCACCATATCAACTACAACTCTCATATTTTATAAATATATCTCAAAATATTACTTTTGAATTGCACACATATTATTGATGACTTTAAGTTGAACCAGGTGTAATGTCAGTTCTGAATGTTTAAAGTTAGGACTCTTCTGATTGACAAATACAGTGACAAGACAATGTGTGTTTAAAGTCAATTGAGACTTAAGTAGGAGAAAAACAGACTAATATGTGTAAGTTAATACTTTAGGAGTTCATATATTAAAAATGTATGAAAATGAAAAAAAATTCATTCTATAAATTCAGAAATTCACAAACACTATTTTTTACTGTTCCCTGGATACAAATGAACATATCTGTGAAAAAATTATTATATAGGTGAGAAAAGAATCAAGTAATTAAACATTGACTATGAGATAACCTAGGAAAGAGCAGCAACATAAAACCAAAAACACCCCAAATAGCTAGAATAACAAAGGGGTAAGTGGTATTATGAAAGCTGATGGACCAGGTTCACCCAGTAGCATCAAGAACCATGATGGACTTGCCAAATAGGTATTAGAGTTCTGTAGGAGGCATTTTCACTTCCTCAAATGTCACCTAAAACAGAAGGATTGGAAATGGGGGAGAAGGGATATATGCTAGTTTCTCTATTACACTTGCCTTCTGTTCTTCCACTAGTACCTCCCATTGGCTGATACCAGAGTTAAAGGACTGGTATGGGGACCAGAATCTCATGAAGTTAGCTTCACCATGACGCAGAGCAGAGCAGACAAAGCAAAGAACGGATATAAAGACAAGTCAGAGTCAACGTATCAAAAAAGAGTAAACAACAATAGTTGAAGGAACTTAATAGAAGGAAATATCTTTTGAAAACTCTGCCTCATAGCTTTTGCTTCCTAACTCCAAGCTACTTTGCCTTCATAATTTGATTTTTGAGATAGAAAAATCTAACTTAGTTAAAGTATTCCCTCCTTAAATTCCAGAAAGAATTCAAGAATAATAATAAAACAAACATGCATTGAATACTTGTTGCCCATTGCAGTAAATGCTTTTGATAGATTATTTATTTATTTATTTATTTAGTAAAGCACCATGAGGTATAGTTGTAGACTTAAAAATTTTTGGAATTGGGTTTCATTTATACAATGATTGAGTACCCATCCCTCCACCGGTGCCCATTTCCCACCTCCAATGCTCCCAGCATCCCTCCCACCCCCCAACCCCTGTGGCAGGGCATTCTCTATTGTTCTCTCTCTCCTTTTGGGTGCTGTGGCTTGCAAAAGAGGCATTGAATGGCTATCATGTTCGGTCTATAGTCTATTTTCAGCATGCATCTCTCATCCTGGGAGGGTCCTTCCATCACCTTTTACTTGGTGCTCCCCTCTTTATCTGAGCTGCCTTCTCCCACAGCATGTGCGACTGGCCTCCAAGTCATGGAGTGAACCTACTGGTACTTATCTCGGCTATTCTTGGGTGTTAGTCTCCCAGTTTGTTACTTTATATTCCCCAGATGAATGCAATCTTTCTATGTCTGTCCCTCTCTTTCTGACTCATTTCACTTAGTATGATACTTTCTATGTAGTACCACTTGTATGTAATTTTCATGACTTCATCTTTTCTAAGAGCTGCATAGTACTCCATTGTGTAGATGTACCAAAGTTTCTTTAACCAGTCATCTGTTCTTAGGCACTTGGATTTTTTTTTTCCAGATTTTGGCTATTGTGAATAGTGTAGCAATGAACATAGAAGTGCAGATGTCATTTCAACTGTACTGCTTTGCCTCTCCAGGATATATTCCCAGTAGTAGTATTGCTGGGTCAAACAGGAGCTCAATTTCTAATTTTTTGAGAATCGTCCATACTGTTTTCCAAAAGGGCTGAACCAGTCGGCATTCCCAACAGCAGTGAAGGAGAGTCCCTTTCTTGCCACATCCATGCCAATACCGGTTGCTTTGTTCTTTTGGATGTGGGCCAGTCTCTGTGGTGTGAGATGATATCTCATTGTTGTTTTGATCTGCATCTCCCTGATGATTAGTGATGTAGAGCATTTTCTCATGTGTCTTTTAGCCATTCGGATTACTTCTTTGGGAAAGTTTCTGTTCATTTCATCACCCCATTTTTTGATGGAGTTAGATGTTTTCTTTTTGTAGAGTTCAACCAGTGCTTTGTATGTCCTTGATATCAACCCCTTGTCAGATGGGTATTGGGTAAATATCCTTTGCCATTCTGTAGATTGTCTTTGTATTCTACTTATTGTATCTTTTGAGGTGCAGAGCTTCTTAATTTAAGATAGTCCCATTTATTTAGCTTTTGATAGATTCTTAACCTTATTGATCTAATAGTTTATTTTCTTAGTAAAGAAAGTTCATTGTCTCTACACAAAAACAGGTAATAAAGAAGCGAAAAATTAATGCCTTTTTACAAATGAGAAGATCACTTGTTCATTTCATCTCACCAATTTTACAGATAGCTTGGAAACAACAAACATATATTCTAGTTAGTACTAGAGTGCACTTTATTTATTAATGTTTTTGAGAATTATAATATTTTCAACTACTGAAATATTTTTGCTCAAGCGGGCCCAGTAACGTCTCCATTGGAGACTTTGTTGTTACTGTGTCTGGCATATCGAATACTCTCGGTAGCTTGCCGGGCTCTCCGAGAGGGGCGGAGGAATCGAACTCGGGTCGGCCATGTTGGCCGCGTGTAAGGCGAACGCCCTACCCGCTGTGCTATCGCTCCAGCCCTGTTTTGTTTTGGGACCACATCTGGCAGAACTCAAGGTTTACACCTGACTCTATGCTCAGTGATCATTCCTGGAGGGCTTGGGGGACCATACATGGTGCTGGGGATTGAATCCAGGTTGTTCACATGCAATGCAAATATACAACCCACTGTGCTATTGTTCCAGCACTACTACTGGAATATTTTAATGACAAATTAAATTTTTTATTTCTTAAAATATGTTCTTATAATTGTAAAACTTCATTTTGTTTGTAAATAACAAGTACTAAAATATTTTGACATAAATATTCCCCATTTCCAGTACTATATTTAATTCACAAATCACAAAGGAATTTATGGGATCATGTTATTAGCACTATAGCACTGTCTTCCAGTTTTTCATCAATTTGCTCAAGCAGGCACCAGTAACGTCTCACAACAAATTGTGAGACCTCTTACTGTTTTTGGCATATTGACTACATCAAGGGTAACTTGCCAGGTTTTGCCGTGTGGGCAAGATACTCTCAGCAGTTTACCAGGCTCTCTGAGAGGGGCGGGGGAATTGAACCTGTGTTGGCCATGTCGGCTATGTGCAAGGCAAAAGCCTTACCCAGCCCACATTATTAAAGGAGACAAATTTGATGATGCATGTTCGGTAATGATCAACCAAGACTCCAGTTTTTGTGATTCTCTTAGACCTATATTTTTGCTTTGTTTTCAGACCAATATTCTCTAATATTGATAAATTTCTGTATTAAACTTGGAACATTAAATCCTAATGACAGAACTGGCTGTTCTATGAGATCTTTGGAATAATGTCCTCAACTGTGTTTGACTTCTGCAACTACGGAATTATTCTTTGTTTCTGGTTTACCTCTGTTTCACCTCAGTTTACCCCAACAATGACTTCTGTGATTTCCAAACTTCTACTGCTACCAATGCAAAGCAGAAGGCAGGAATTAGTCCCCAGGAAAATAAGTTCATGGTTACAAATTTATGCAAATTCTCTCAAGTGAAGGTATGCAATCAAAGTAAATCAACTCCTTCTGAAAGGAATACCAGTGAGTCCTTTGAACTTGAAAATGTGTATCAAAATGTAGCTATGAGAATAGATTGTTTTGATTGGGTCCGATTATTTTGATTTTGACCTGCTCACACGGCAGAGTCTGGCAAACTCCCCGTGGCGTACCCAATATGCCAAATACCAGTAACAATGAAGGGTCTCATCCTCCTAACTCTGAAAGAGCCTTGAATATGGCACCTTTTAAAAAAATGTCAGGGCTAGGAAGAAGGAGACGTTACTGGGGCCTGCTCGAGGCTATCGACGAATAACAGGATGGTTGTGATTGTGATTGTGATTGATTTGGTCCTATATCTCTGACAAGTCCATTCTTCCTTACCTGGGAAGTAAGTCCTTTACAAGGGTCTTTGGTTGTATCAAATCATACAACAAAGTCAGCCACATTTTCTATAGTTGGTGGTTTCATATTTATAATATTTACTATAGGTCTCTTTGTACTCTTACTAGATGAACAAGACATGATCTCTCACAACGCTTTCAGCTCTTAAGTTTTATGTGACTGCTGTTACTCTTTATTTCCCTTTAAATTCAAAGTAAATCTGATAGATCCTTGCACTCAAGGCTCAGCCCTTTTAATGTTGTGTACACAGAATATGCTAAATAAAAATCCATTAAATATAAGAAAGAAAACTATTCCACGGGAATGGAAAAATTTGCTTTAACACAATCACTACCTACATAAGAGTCTCCTATCTACTCTCTCATCTCCATCCAAATTACATACTCAGCCTTATCTCTTCCCTCTAATTATAGCCCCTCTTGACCTGTAAATGATGGGAATACCTCACTGACCTTTGCTGAACTGGTTTTAAGTTTCTCTCCTGTTTGCAAATCTAATGCACTGACTCTTTTTTTCCCTTTCTGTAAGCTCTTGGAAGGCTATGTCAAAGTTTATATCCTTTGAGTTATTATATACCTAGCATGATATTAAGCCCAATTTGGTTCATAAAAATTGGTTTATGATTATATGGCTATTTATTATTTATATGGTGTGATTATATAGTCTGACTCTGAATGAAGTCACAAAAGTGGAAGTACATAATATCGAGGAATGCACCTTAAAAAAAACTGCATTAATTTAAACCTTATGTAAGAACAGAAATACAGAAAGTACTAAAATAGGAGAATTTAAATGTACTTCAATATGTTGAAAGGAAAAACAAATCTTTTCTCTTTTTATATACCTTCTATATATGTATACATCAATACACTTGTAAGTGAAAACAAGCAAAAACTTTATTTTTATACATAAATATTTTTGAATAGAGAGCTTTAAAACTTAGCTGCGTCTTAAATCTCATTCCTGAGATTCCCATTTCAAATTGGAAAGATCTATGTGTTTTTGTTAAAGTTTTTAAATACTTGAGAAAAATAAATAGCATATTTTGAGATTGATTTAATCTTTTTTACTTTTACTCCATAGCAACAAGACTGTTGATTACAGTAGTCATCAAGTTCCTTCCCTTGCACAACAGACATCTCCTAAATTAATCTGGTTGGATTTTTAGAAATGCAGGCTATAATAGATTGTATGCTATCTAATTTTCCATATACTGAAGGCAAAATGCTGTAAAACAAAATTAATTATATAAAGAAGTTTAAATATAAAATGAGTAAAATATTTCTATTTGTTAGAATATTGACATATATGAGAAACTACAAATGCTTTAAACTGTTCAAAGGAGAGGTTCATGTTCTGAATTTTAAAAAGTTGCATTCTCTTAAATTCATAACAAGTGTTTACTCAAACCAGGAGAAATTGTGCTTGTGTGATAGTATAAAGGATCTCATAAATGAAAAAGAGGACGAATAAATCACAACTCTTGTACTCTATATATAGAAAGACAAATAGTAGATGTATTTTACTTCAAATTCTATTAATGTTGCTTCTTTTTACAGTTAATGTATTTATATAAAAACAAAAAAATAAAACTAAACTGGATTGAATAACAAGTAGAACAGGGTAGTTCACATGCCAATGAACCTTACGAGCAATCCAATTATAGTACAGTAATAACACACTGAACCTGGAAAGTTGAAACTTACTGTCCAGGAATAAATTAAGTGATGGTGAAAATGCTGCTTCCTGCAAATCTGAATTTCTGAGACAAGATCAGAAAGATATTTCTCTCAACTCAATCCCTTATACTGTATTAAATGATGACACTTATACAAAGACCAAGATATAATTTATATATAATATGCAGTTAATTTTTTTAAAATTTTATTTTATTATTTACTTTATTCTAAAACCATAAAATAAGTCCCCAAACTTGGTCTTTGCAAAAGTTAACTGAAGCAAATAAATGTGAAAGTCCATCACTACTTAAAATTTTCTTGAAACTTAAGGTCTCTGAAAAGGAGCATTGTGATTTATATAGACTTAGCAGTTTAAGTAATATCTTTAAATGATTATCAATTAGTTGATTTCCTTGACTGTGTTTGTAGGAAACAGAATGTGTACCTTGTTGAAAGATTGCTTCTCAATTTATTGAGTTCACTGGGAGAAAGATAAGCAGTTTTGAGGGAGGAAAGAAAGTGTTACTGCTATTTATCTAGCATTTATTTACTCAGTATGTGCTATCAGAGTGTCAGTATGGCTAACGAATAGTATATGCCTCATTTTGTGGAAGAGAAAATTGCAGCACAGATTATTCAAAGGTGTGAAACAAGTTAGTGTAAAAGATGAGATTCAAACACATGCTATGACTCCATAGGCTTTTTCCCCTCTATAGTGGTTAAAAGTAAAGGTCTCCTTGTTTATAAGAAGTAGAACAAACACGTTTCTTTGTTTACCAAATGTGACTTGCTGGCTATAGTCTCTGGGATACAATCCAGGATTTATAGCATGCAAGTCCAGTTTGCTAGCACATTGAAATTTCTCTTTGTTCCTGTATATGTTTATTAATTTAAAATCTCAAGATACATAATCTCACTCGATTCAGATCGTTACTCATAACTTACAGCATAATTATTTGCATTGCTAAGATGCCTAATATTGACCCGTATACGAAAGAGGAAAGAGACAAGGTCACAAGAATAGATTAGGGCAGTCTTGCATCAGGCTAAGGATGAGGCACTATAGCATACTATAGGCATATAGATAATCTTATGATTCCGGGGCTTTGACCACCAGCCATTCATCTACTCCTGATGTCTTGGTTCTCTGCACTTTATACCTTGCCTTCATCAACTGCAGGATGACCAGAGTCAAAGAAACCACTTGGTCCCTGTTTACTTCTTTGTGTTTGATGGGGAATCATTAAAAACGCCATTGCCGGATTCTATTTTTGAGAATTTTGTTGAGGATATTTATATCTGTGATCACCAGGGATATCAGCCTGTAATTCTCTTTTCTTTGTAGTATCTCTGTAGGCTTTTGGTATCAGGATGATATTTGCCTCATTAAAACTATTTGGGAGTTTTAATATTTCTTTAATTTCCTGGAAAATCTGTAAAAGGATTGACAGTAAATCCTCTTTAAAGTTTTGAATCCATCTGGACCTGGGCATTTGGTTTTGGGAAGATTTTTGATTATCTTTCAATTTCCTGATAGTGATAGGTCTGTTTAGGTTTTCCAGATTTTCTTGGTCCAGCCTTGTGAGGTTATATGAATCCAGGAATTTATCCATTTCTTCTAGATTCACTTTTTTTCATGTAATAAAGATTCTCAAACTAATCTCTGATTATCCTTGAATTAATTTCTATAGTTTCTGTTGTGATGTCTCATCTTTCATTTATGATTTGGTTTACAGATATGAAGTAGAGTAGGAAACGTTCAACAACTGGTCCTGGGAGAACTAGGCAGGTATATGTGAAAAAGTGAACTTAGACCTATATCTAATGCCATGCATGAAAGTCAGATAAAAATAGATTAAAAGCCTCAACATCACACTTGAATTCATAAGGTTCATGGAGAAAATGTAGGCAAAACCCTCCATGACATTGAAGCTTAAGGTATTTTCAAAGATAAAACAACACTGACCAAGCAAGTAGAAGCAAAGATAAACAAATAGGACTATATTAAACTAAAAAATCATCTGCACCTCCAAAGAAATGGTGACCAAGATGCAAAGACAGCCCACAGAATGGAAAAAAATATTTTCCCAATATCTATCTGATATATCAAAGATATTTAAGGCACTTTAGTACTTTACAAGAAAAAATAATCCAATCCTATAAAAAATGCAGAGGAGAAATGAATAGAAACTTATTCAAAGATGATATTCAAATGACCAAAAGGCACATGAAAAAAGGCTCTACATCACTACTCATCAGGGAGATGCAAATCAAAACAACAATGAGACATCATCTCATACCACAGAGACTGGCATATATCCAAAAGAACAAGAACAACCCGTGCTGGCGCAGATTCGGGGAGAATGGGACTCTCATTCATTGTTGGTGGGAATGCCAGCTGGTCCAACCTTTTTGGGAAACAATATGGACATTCCTCAAAAAACTAGATATTGAGCTCTTATTTGACTCAGCACAACCACTACTGGGAATATAGCCTCCAGGCCCAAAACCACAGCAAAAATATCAACTGCACTTCTCTGTTCATAGCAGTACTGTTCACAATAGCCAGAATCAGGACATAACCTAAGTGCCCCAAAACAGATGAATGGATAAAGGAACTATGGTACACAGTGGAATACTACACAGCTGTGAGGAAAAATAAAGTCATGAAAATAGCTTATAAATAGGTGGACGTGAAGATAATCATTCTGAGTGAAATGAGTTAGGAGAGAGACAGGTATATAATGCTTGCACTCTTGTAGGATAAAAATAATAGTATGAAACTTATATTGAAGACCAGGAAAAACAGGGCCAAGGAAAACTGATGAATGATTGAAAGCTTGGCACAAGTGTTGTTAGGGCGCGGATCGTGATCTCCCTTTAACGACAAAGAAACTCCAGAGACTGCAAACAGCAAGCAAGGTTTATTGTAAGACTGGCTAGCCAGGGTCAAGCCGCCTACACAGACACGCAGGTCAGTTAGGTGAGGCAAGACCCCGAACTTCTTCAAAGGGGATCTTATATAGGCCTTCACTGGCCGTTACAGCAAAGCCCGCGCATTTCATAGCCAATAGATTTGTAACAACATATGCTTTCTTAACCAATCCATGTAGAAGTACATCACTCCTTAGCCTATAGATTCAAAGACCAGCATTTACGTACATAGGCATTGTGACTAGTGGGCATCAGGTAACTTGGACATTTGGTTATCACCTTGCTTCCTCTGATTCTCAGCCCTGCATTCCGGAGGTGGATAAGGGAAGAGTTCTTAAGGGAGGTAACAGATAAGGAGGACAGGAAAGGGAGAGTTACTAATTTATAGAGTTTTAACTCTGGAATCTCCCTCAGGGTCCCTAGGGACCTAACAGTGTATGTGTCTGTGGGGGTAGGGGGCAAAGGGCAATTAGGATAGAGAAGGGATCAGTAAGACAATAACAGAAATGATCACTGTGGACAAGAATCAAGTATTGAACGTAGGTAAAGATATATATATATATATATATATATATTTATATATTTATATATGCTTTCAGCATCTTTATTTCAAATCATAATGCCCCAAATGAGAAAGGTTGTAGAGGAGAAAGAAGGCATGTTCCTGCCATAGAGGCAGGGGTCATTAGAAGGGGCAAGAGAAACTAGGGACACTAATGATAGGAAATGTATACTGGTGAAGGAGAGGAGTGTTGGAACATTATATGACTGAAATCCAATCATGAACAACTTTGTAACTGTTTATCTCACCTTGAGTAAATAAAAAATATTTTAAACACCACTGTCTGGGATTATAGTAAATTTGATTTAATCTTGGCAAGAGAGAAGTCATGTTCTTATTATTTGGTTCTTTACATTTGGTGAAGGAACTGGCCCTAGAAGGCAAATGAGAATTGAAAAGAAAAGCTTTATACCTCTCAGTGAGGAAATAAGTGTCTTACTTTGTTCAAGCAATTACAAAGGATTGTGTGGGAGTGTTATCCCCTTCTAACTCAAGTTCCTGTCTCCTTTGCATAAGAATTTTATGCTAATACAACGTGTCTTCAAGGGGATACCTCAAGAGGATTCAATTCTTTTTCCTCTTCTTCAGGGAAACCATTTTCAGTGACAAAGGGTTTACAACTCTCCTAGTACCATCAATTACTGAAAACTGCGAGCATAAGAGCTACTATCTCCTTTTATAGGTATCATGATGAATTCATTCTCTTGTAGCTTAAATTTCCCCAAATACAATACTATCGTATTATACTCTGAAAATTAACCTCTATATCTTCATTCTGATATATGCTTTCTTGGTAGAAAAAAATACTGTTATATTATAGACTCTTGATGAAATAGTGTTGATAACGTTACAGATTCTTATATTCTGCATACATAGTTGAGGGAATTAATGGAGTAATTCTTTTGTCACATTTGGTTAGCTTTCCTAAATGGATTTCAGAATTTGTTGATTTGACTTAGAGTAATAAAATGTTGGAATGATTTAAACTTACCTAAAATTAACTTTTTAAGTGCATGGCATTCAAAGCCAAGACCCTGCTCTTTGCTGTATTTCTCCCAACTGGCACATGAAGCCATGGAGCAACCCCCTATTTTTTAGATAACCAATTCTTGACACAGCAAGGTCAGAACTAGGAACCTAGGAAACAAGTTTGGTGGTACGTAGTCCCTCTAATTTCAAAGAAAAGCACCATAAGGAGACAGCTTGGTAGTTATTTTATTTTCTCTAGAGTGGACTTATGTTGTCAATGGCAGAAAGCCATGAACCACGAAGATAAAATAATGCTAACCAGAGTGCTAAGTAAAGAAAACAAAGATGGCTCCACAATTAGTAGCATTATATATGTTAGTGCTAAGTAACAACAGATGTGTCTACAGGGAATGGAGCATTCCTTGCAATCCATTGGAAACCAAAGTCCTCTGACACCACAAGTCATTATGGTTATCTTGGACTTAGAAGAAGGATAGTTAAGTCCTTCGATTTGGCAAAGTAGTGATGCTATTGGGGGTGTTCCATTCTACCGGTGTCATCCTTACCCTGTTGCACACTTGTGCTGAGTTAACAGTGTGATGTTCACTGTAAAATCTGGTTCTGTAAAGACATGCACTCGCCATGAGTCATTAGCAAGCATGCGGAGCTAATTGGCAAAATACTTATAAAAGATTTTGAAGGTGGGTTAATTACAATTCATTACACCATAAACTGTCCCCAGGCTATTGTTAAAAAATGCAGGAGTTTCAGGGCCCATTATTTTATGATTCATTTTGCCATGTTGTGAAAAACAGACTCTAAATCAAACTACATTTATTATAGGTCAGACCACAAAATCTTTATTGGTTTTTCCGACATTCCACCCTTGTTATATGAATTCATATGGACTGCACATTTCTGTCAATTGGCAAGAAAGCATGAAATAAAATTTATGATATTTTCTTACTTTATCCTCAGTGCAGCCTTAAAAATCACAAGATCTAATTGCTTCCCCTATTTCCCCAAGTTCATGAGAAGAATAAGTATTTCAAAACCAACCTCAAAGTTTTGATGATTGGAAGCAGCTAAAGGATAATGAAGTCCAAAAGAGGCACTTTAAAGAATAACGTAAGAATCAGCATTCAGTTGAAAAATGTAAATGTCCCGCCCCCATCCCTGAACAATCACTAGAATGCATTTTACATTTATTTGATGGAATTATTTGAAGTTTGTTGGCTTCCTACATCTTAATCTTGTAATCCTCATCACCCTCAAAAATACCTTTTTTTAAACAAGTCAAAACAAACAAAAACTCTATTTATTTCTTTAAAAACTGTGATACAATTGCATGCCTCCTATTATTACCACAGACAGACTTGGTCAGAATCATGTATGGTCTTACAAGTAGTCATTCTGTACCATTACATGTAATTGTTTGTTGATTAATGCTTTCAATTATGTGAATTTTCACTATGTGACCCAAACCACCTTGACAGCGACAGTCTGCTATACTCATTACCAGGGATGAGCAAAAAACAAAATACTAGGTTCACTTCCAGTTCTTAAGAGTTCAGCAGCTCATTTGAACCTTATCTGAACTATCAAAAGTTTGACTCTGCAAAAACTCACATTTGAGGAAGGGGAGGAATGTGTTTTTGGAGGAAGTCTTAGGGGTGGAATGGGGGGTGGGGTGGGGTAGTTGTTGAAAATTGCACAAGAACGTGTTTCCTTGTGAGTGATCCAGTACTTCCTGATTCTGGCTGGGCCAGAAATACCACAAAAGTCTTTCTTGAAACTTCCAAGATCTCTGGAAGGCCTTCATCCCTAGCAGTTTGCCACTTCTGCATGTCTGAGTTTTTGCCAGAGCTGGAAAGTGAAGTATGAGCAAGGGGAAACAGTTTAATAGAAAGTTACCTGGATACTTGAGAATTGTCAAAAAAGAGGTTTACCTCAAATAGAATAAAATCCGAATGGTTTGGCTAGACCAGTGATTGTAAGCACTTCCATCTTTTATAGAAAAAAATGGAGCTATAAGGAAATATCAGAAATTGCTGGACCAATCTGTATATTTTATAGAGGAAGTTAGACTCTCCAGGGATGTCTTATTCCTGAACTTGTACAGATATAGACTAGACTGAAATCTAGAGAGTTTAGAATTATAAGAGGCAAAGGTGAGCCAAGAAGACTTCCAAGTGCCTGAATTCTGTCTTTACTTTGCTACTAATTATTGGTATGATCTTGGGCAAGTCACTTCACTTGTCAAAGCCCCTGCCAATCATATTGGCCACAAAGTACTAAAGTGAATTTTTTTGCAGCACAAGTGTGCTTTAAAAGAGTGTATTAGCAACAAAACCCAAATAGATGAGAGCAATGTCAACTAGGGAAGAGAAGCATCTTAGCTAGAACAGATTAGAAGCTTCAGAATACTAACACGAAATGTATACCTTATATTAGCAAAATAGATCATTTATTATAATTATGTAGTTTTTAAAGAATAATAACCTAAGTTTTATAAAAATACATGAATATTCTAAAGGGAGAACCATGAACAAAAACAAATGAGGGCAAATTGGTTATCCCAACTATGCCTCCTGGGGACAGAATGAGAAGTATGGAGTTCTCTACAAATTCTTTACCAGTAGTGATCACCAGTTTATCTCTTGAGAGTAAACTTTTTTGTTTAAAGTAAGTATTTTGATGCTAAGAAAGAATCTTTCTAATTGCTGAGCTTGCAAAGTACAGGAAATGAAGGTTTCATTTTATGAGTTCATTTACTGTGGCTGTTAAGAGATAAGATTTCAGGGTCTTGAATGGGTGAAGTTCTGAAGTTACTGTACTATATAAAATACAAATGAAGTTTACAGCATGATCATTCTCATTGGCATGTAACATTGGCACTAGAAATCTCTGAACTGAGCTCTCTAGAGTGACCCATTTGCCCCCAGAAACCAACACTTCAATTTGAGAGTATCTTATGGTCCCTTGATCAAAGATATTTAGAGTGTGAAGGGGAAAGTCAAGGACCTGCCATCCCATGGTCTTGCAGTACCACTGACCTTCAGAAGAATCTGATTATAGTGGAAGAGTTGGAAAAAGGCAACTGTAATCAGTTACTCATGAGTATAAACATTGGGAATGAAGAACATCCAGGGTAACGGAAACAACTAACAAGCACAAATGGCATGACAGAGAATCATGACTAACGGTAAATGAAAACTTTAAAGCAATGTTGACACTGGTAGACAAGCCTGCCCATGTTGATCTTTAGCTGCAGAGTAAGTAGGAGCAGAGGAGTAAGGATCTCAGGTCAGAGCAACACTAATATTGATGCTTCTCTTTGCCAGGCATGGAACTCAGTCTTTAAACCATTAAGCAACAGGGTCATTATTTTTTTTCTCTTCTATCCAGAGAGACTTCTAGTTAAAGGTGCATAATTGCTTCCCAAATAAGTTCTTCCTCTTAGGCATGAGAGCCTCAGCCAATACCTCAACCTGCACCTTGCTAGGGATACCTCAGCTGAACAGACCAGAGAGATTCTATTTCAGAGCCAAGTGCAGAAAGCAACTGGCTCCCAATTTGCTGTCCAAGGGAGCCAAGCATAGCAGCACTGATGATTGCCTGGCCAGAAGGAGCAAGAGCCAGGCACCTGTCAAATAGTGCATTGCCCACTTCCCGTAGCCTGCTCTCCAACGCACCTGATAGGGAAGTCACAGTTCGTACCATGGCCTTCTCCCTTGGCGGAAAGCCACTGCTTGCACCACCCCCTAAATTCCTTCTTCAGCAAATATTTTGATCTCTAAGTAATGTTAGCCCCCAGCAGAAAAAAAATATCCCCAAAACGATGCTGTCTTTGTTTTGTTCTTCAAAGAAACTGTTAAACCTCATGCCCGTTGTTAAATCCATTATACCACCTCTTTTGCTTTGAGAAGGAAGGAAGGTCATTGGTGGCAACCATGTATTTTTGGGGGGTCTAGGGTGGAAAAATTTGAATGCACATATTTATCTGCTATCTAAGCCTGGAGAAATTGAAGTTTTTATCTGAAGGAAAGGCTCTACACTCAGTCCTGAGATAGTCTTAACAAATTCCATACAGCATCTTTTATTCAGAGCATGCCAGGTCCATGCCAGTCCCTCTGTTAGGACATTAGCAGACTGAAATCTTGGACTGGAGATATAGTACAGCAGGTAAAGTGCTTGCCTTTCACACCGCCGGCCAGGTTCAATCCCTAGCATTCCATGTGGTTCCTAGCATTTCTGAGAGGATTTTCTTAGTGTAGAGTCAGGAGTAAACCCTGAGCCTCACCAGGTGTGACACCCCCAATTAAAAAATAAACAATCTGATTTCAAATTACTAGTCATGAACTAAAGTTTATGTTTCATGCATCTTACACCAAGAGATTTATGAGGACGTCTATCCAGCCTTGCTCTAGAAAACACCACCCACTGGCTTGGTCCTTTGGTCAGAAGGCTCTCACTTGGTAATGGAAAGAGCAAGTGAAACTCTTACTAATTCTCAGGGGCTTCCAGCAAGTTTTTCCTTCTGCTAGATTTCAGTGCTCTCATTTGCAAAATGAGAAGAAAGATAGGACCCGAAGAATGCTATGATTTTCATGAATTTTTCCTGTACTTATTTGTGGAGTCAGTGGCCTTCCTAACCCGAAGGCCTGTGAATCAAGTAAACCTAGTTCAAGTTTTTCTTCACACAGGAAAAAAAAGGGACATAATGTTACAAAAATCCCAGAAAATAATTCTTACTTTCAAAGGAGATTCTGGAGACGACAGTGGCAGGAACACACGGGGCACATTCCTTCTCTAGAACCACAAAGAGCCTGCAGATATTTGTTGTAGCTGTTGTTTTTAATTGCAAACTTTTCTAACCATCTGCCCTTTAGAAATGATTGCCCCTCTCTGAGGATCAGATCATAGCCCAGCCAGTTCTCAGAGAAAATTAAATGAAGAATGCTGAGCTGGGAATCTATGATTAGGATGCCTGAGTAGAGAAGACTGTGTACTTTCCCCAGTGGGTCCTCTGTGGCCCCAGAAATCCAGCACAGGGCATTGTGTGACTCATGTTGGCTGGGGAGCCTCTCTAACGCTGGATTTACAGCTGGATTTAGGGCTGAATGTTGGAGATAAATCTAAAGGAGCAGAAAGGGGCTAGAGAGGGAATTGAGAATCAAGGGAATTTCCATCAAAGCTTTTCAGAAGCAGAAATCCATTCTACCTTGGTCGATGACTGTGGTTTGCTAGGATCAAGATCAAAGGACTCATCGTGGGCAGAGCCATGACAAATGCGAGGCTCAGTCTGGTGAAACCTAGCATTAGGCCCTCTCTTAGGCTGGCGTCTAGACTGGAAGTGGGTGCTCTCACCAGACCCTGCTAAGTGTGTAGTCAGGGTGCTCCTTCGTGACGGGGCAAAGGAAGTGTAAATCCCTTCTTGATCTGAACAGGGAAGTCCACAGCCAGAGCCAACTCAGTGAGGCACAACCTGACTGTAACTCCAATCAAAGGGTAAATTTTGTGGGAAAATGGGGAATAGGAAGTAAAACATGGAACCAACTTGTTGACAGAGATGCATAACTTTGTGTTAGTAAAATCCAGCTGATTTGAATACAGTTACATCCGACCCCACTTACTGCTTTAAAAGACTGCTCTTTCATTTGCTGGTTTACAGACATTCAAACTAAAATTCCAAACAAAGCAAAACAACTGTTAACAACAACAACTGGAAGTTTTTTTTGATGGCCCATTTGACTGTGTAGGGCTTCAACTCATGTTCTGATGCAGTTTCCTATGTTGTCTTATATAGCTTATCAGCATTAACCACTGCCTAAATATTGACCTCTTAAGAACACAAGAATAGCTTAGAGGGAATATATATATATGAATATATATACATGTATGTATATATACACACACACCACATTTTAAGATTTAGTATATGTGCTATCTCATTGGGCATTACATATTTACATTGGCCTGATGAGGAGGTAGGTAGGGGTATTCACTTTTTAGAGCAAAACTAAAAGAACTGCAAAAATCAGGGATCAAGGTTTCAACTAGTTTCTGGCAATAATGAGAATATCATTCAAGGCACTCATCTCTTGTCTTTTTTATTGACTAGTGTTTGAACTAGGAATATGGGAGTAGGGTGGGGCCTACTCGTGGATTAATACCCCTTCCCAACTGTTATGCCATCGTAGAGTAATAACCAGACAGATTAATTTGCAACCTTGAAAAATGATGCTTATGGATAGAATGCAACAGTGAACATGATATGATGCTAAATGTGATGTTAAACACAAGGCTGTTTGCATAACAAATTTATAACTTTATACAAAGATGTATAGAAGAATATGGGGGAAGAAGAAATTAAAACTATACTTAAAGTTATATAGAATAATTTAATTTGTGTGTGTTTGTATGTGTTTTGGGATCACATACAGCTGTGCTAAGAGCTTACCTCCTAGCAGTATTCTTAGAATCATAATTGGTACTAGAGATCAAATCAGGGTTAGACATATGCAAACCAAGAGACTTATCTACTATACTCTCTCTCTCTTTCTGGTCCTAAACTACATTATTTCTTATCTTTCTTATTTCATTAAATGTGCATCTGTGAGCTGAAAAAAAAAATACCAGGCAATAATTTCCAGCCACTATAGAGTTTTGTTACTTACAAAAAGTTTGAATAAGGGGCTGGAGAGATAGCACAGTGGGTAGGGCTTTTGCCTTGCACGCAGCCAACATGGGTTCAATTCCCAGTATCCCATATGTTCCCCAGAGCACCACCAGGAGTAATTCCTGAGTGCAGAGCCAGGAGTATCCCCTGTGCATAGCCAGGTGTCACCCCCCCCCAAAAAAAAAAGTTTGAATAAGTTATATCAACTTTGAGCTTCAGTTTCCTTGGCTGTAATAGGATTATGGAATTCATAATGTATATCTGTGAATTTCTTGATTAGTACCAGATAATTCAGACTATTGTGAACATTTTCACTTATGTTAATGTATTTATGCCTCATAATAACTCAAAAAATAGGTCTTATTATTATTTTTACTTAATGTCAGGAAACTAAGGCACAGAGAGGTTAAATTAGGTTAAATTAGGTTACCAAATAACAAAGAGCTCAGGGAAAACCACAGCTACATAATTCCAAAATCCATGATAGGACCTTAGGAACATGCTCCTTCAACAGACAGTGACCAGATTGAATCTTTTGGGAAAGTGCCCATTGCAGAGCTGGAACACCAGAGGCCATAGATAAATAGATCGAGTACTTTCTTGGAATCATTTCTAAGGCTCACCAAAACATCTGTTAAATTATAAAGCTGAAAATGGAACAACTGGAGCTTAAAAGCATGAATATGAATTTATCATTTAGTTGCTAACTTTATTGGAGTTAGTCAACTGGGAATAGTGATCACAAAGCGGTCTTTCTGTAAATTTTATGGCTAAACTTAGAAATACATGGTCTTTTGTTCAATGCAAAATTATCCCGAACATATTTTGATTTTTATCTAATATTCTAAATTTTTTAAAAAAAACAGTTAGGGTTTGAAAATAATCTAAGCCCAGCATGTTTATAAATTCTTTTTTAGTCTCTTCCCATTAGTCTATCTTAGGACAGGATAAAAGGTATGGGATAGAAGGTAGAAAACTCCTAGAAAACTGAGACCATGTGATTCTGATTTATTTTCTTGAAAAATGTTGCGTTGTGTGAGCTATTTGAAACCAACAGAATCTTGAGCACCTATTTGCAAAGTGAATTTTATAAACTTGTTCAAGGATTTAAACATTGTATACTTAGAAACTACCTGTTGTCGAGATAAGTCTTAACACCAGAACCTTTAAGTTCATATGAAATCTCCAAATACAATTAAACATGACACATTTTAGTGGCACATTTCATGACATAGTAGGTTTACTCTCTGGCTTATATATAAAGAAAATAACACCTTCCATGGAATTAAACTCCTTCCTTCCTTTCTCCCTTCCTTCCAAAGCAGAACATGTAATCTACTACTGATCATCATCCCTAGCCCCAATTTATAAGGTCAAATTAAATATTTCTATTTATTTTTTGTGTAATGGCCATATCCATTGACCCTATGAATATGGACAAATAGTTAAACTTCGTGGACCTCTTATCCGTTTGGAAAATGCAGTAGATTTAATTTTATCAAATACTAAATTTGGGAGGCCAGAGAGATGGTATTGTGGGTAAGGAGCTGCCTTGATGTACCCATCTGGAGTTCTGTCTCTGGGAACTCGTGGGGTCCCAGGAGTCTTCTAGGAGTGATCCCTGAGCAGAGTCAAGATTAAGTCCTGAACACAGCCAGGTGTGGCCCAAAAACAAAATTTAAAAACCCCAAACAAAAACAAAAAAAACTAGAATTCACCCCTTGGAAAACCCTGATATTGGGTTAAATAATTCTCATTCAGATACAAAGCCTGTTACTACTTTTCATTTTAAATAACCACTATGGTGACTAAAAACATATTAGAGTGGATAAGGCATTTGCCTTGTAAACAACTGAGCCAGTTTTGATCCCCAGTACCCCATATGGTCCCATAGCATGACCAGAAGGGATCCCTGAATACAGAAGCAGAAATAGCTCTGAGCACCACTGGGTGTGGTCAAAGAAACAAAAATGAGTTTCTAATTTCCCTTTAAATGAGAGATGTAATGGAGATTTACTGGGCCCGCTCGAGCAAATTGATGAACAACGGGAGGACTGTGACCTGTGACCGTACAACAGTGATTTTTTTTTTCAATAGCAATGTGGGAAGTGAGATGGTTGTTCACAAGAAAATCTCCCATAGTACAAGTCCAAGATTTCATAATTTATGTTTTTGTGCACTTGTTTCTCCTCTGTCTTTGAGAGGCTCTAAAGCAGAAAATAAGAGTTTAGTTGCTTAATTGCACAATCAACTTGTGTTGGAATATCAAAGAGACAGAGTTTGGTTAGGAGAACAAAACCTTCATAGAGGAACAGAAGTAGAATCCATACTTGGTTTGAATCTTCTAAACATTGCCCATTTAGATTTTCTTGGTGATTTGAAAAGTCTTCTTCCTTTCTGCACCAGCTCCTCTCCACTCCCTGCTTTTGGATGAACCTCCCAGGAATTTTACGACTCATCCAGTTCATTTTCTATCTAAATGATTAAAGCAAGGGTTGGCACCATCTCAGGACCCGCCTGCTAAGTGTTCATTTATTTGCCGTAATTTAAGGCTTCCTCTGCCAGGAGTAATAACCCTCTCCTCCCTCAGACCACTCTGACTGCAGAACTTAGATGCCAGCCTGGGGCAAAGGAAGGAAAAGCTGAAGGGGGAATATAATTACTTATAGATTTGTTCAGTTTTTTTCCTGTGGAAGTTTCTGACACTTGGAATACATGAATTGACCTTTATGCCATGCTTTTAGCAAGGCAATTTTAGAATAAGAATGAACTTGTCTTTTCAATATACCTCTGCCTAAATAAAAGGGTTAAAAATTAATGCAAATCAGCAGTAGTTTGAACACAGATGTAAATGGAAAAGGATACCATAAAAGAGGTTGAGATTTTGTCCCTCTCTCCTACATTTCTTCTTCTTTTTTTTTTTTAATCAGCGTTAACTAAAGGAATGACTATGTAAATAAAGAACCATGGAGTGAGTAAAATTTTGAATGAATGAATGAATGAATCACAGGTCATTGTTTCCTAAAAATGGTCTCTTTTTAAAAATCAACTGAAATCCTATTTCGTAATACAAATCCCTAGCTTATTCCCTTGAAGCTTTATGATTCATTAGGTAACCTATGGAATTCAGAGATCTGTATTTTTCAACTCTTTTCCAGGTGGTTCCACAGGTCACCCAGTGTTGGGAACCTAAGTTCTAGTACCCAACTACAATTTAGTTTCTTCTCCTTTTCTCTTACAGTTACCCTTACATTGACTTTGGCTCTACATTTATATTAAATACTCCATATTTCCTCCTTTATCAAGCTAACTGATTCTGCTACTTACCATCCTTATAAGTTGACAGTGATATTTAGTAAAAATTTGGCAGAAATGAACCTTTGAAAATTTTAGATTTAAAATAAACAAGATTTTTTAAAAAGGGGTTGAGAGAAAGTATCATCAGAAGATTGCCCATTCTATTCTATCTAAATCACTCGGGTATTCTCCATTCACAAACCAACCAAGAGTCCTTTGCGTAGTTAGCTTGTCAGTGTTTGAAGAGAAACAGGAGTCTTCTTGAAATCTATGATTTTAAAATTGCCTTAACAAACCTCCTTCCTTCTTGCTCAGTTCTATTTTGTTCAGTAAATATATCTTGTATTTCTCTAGTCTGTAAGAAACATTAGGAGTACAGAAATGAAAGATGCCATCCTTTTCCTTCTGGAATTCACAGGCTAATGATTAAATTGACACGAAAAACATTTATTCCGAAGTGCAGGTATGATAAAAATATGCAAATATCAGGAAAATTGAGCTCAATATTGTATTGGGAGATCACAATCTTGCCAAGATTCAGTTTGTCAAGAAGGACTCTAAGTGTTATTCTGACAGTCACAGAGGTAATGCCTCTAGAATGAAGCTTGGAAACAAAAATCAAAACTATGTGTATATTGGGGAGGGGAGTGGTATGAGATGACTTTAAGATGAAGACAGAGATCTTATTACAAAATGCATTGAATGTGCATTATGTCCATCTTGAGCCTATGATACAAATGTTGGAAACAGATACAAATGTTGGAAAGAATGCTTTCTCATAGTTGTGTGCGTGTGTGTGTGTGTGGGGGGGGGGGCGCTAGGGGGATGGGCAGTTGTGGATTTTTTTCCTAACTTGAAACTTGCTGGACTGGAAGTTCCAAGACGATGAAGGAAATGGTAAGGGCTTAAAGAGTTACACTCAGGGAATCTAATGAGAGAGGAGGGAGGGGAAAAAAACACAAGAGGAAGAAATCATTGAAAAGACTTGGTGATTCATAAGCATAGTGTTTGTGCTAGGAATAGCAGTGGCCAAACTGAGGAGATACCAGAATGTTTTCTGTCCTTATTTTTGGATCTTGACCATCTGCAGAACAGTAGTATGACCTGTGGAAAAATGGCTTGTTTGCTTTTTATTAATTTTCCTATGGGATCTAAAGGAAATGCTGACAGCACCGAAGTGATTACCCAAAGAGAAGCACTTTAACACGTGGCATTTCAATTTTTTTTGTTCAAGTTTTTATCAAGGCTGAAAAATCTTCTAAGCACACATGAAAGAAACAGCAGGGCCAAGACTACTTTGAACTTTCTGCACATGATTCCTTTCATATAAGATGTGCTTGACAAACATTAATTAAGTCTTCCAGAACCTCTTTGAAGTAATGTAGGAAATATGTACAGGTGGGTAAACTGAGGCTCCAGAAACTGGAAGGAGAGCCTGAGGACATACTGAAGCAGGTGTAACATTTGAAAAGACCCTCAGAGGAGGCCCCTTTCTCTCTGATGAGGCCAGATGTAGTCACTTGTTTCCAAGTAGAGGTCTTCCAGCAACTTCTCTCCTCCAGTTGGGATACAGGAGACTGGTTACTCCATTGGTCACACTCTCTGAACTTAGACCCCATAGCCTTGGGCTTTCTAGCATATGCCATCTCATAATTCAGACCCACTATCTTGCTTCTGAAACCTACAGCTGTATGGCACTTTCCAATGCTTGCTTGGTCCTTCATTGTAACTGACTGGCAGTCACGAGTGTCAGAGATAAGGCTTGACACCATGACCAAAAGAAGTAACCTGAGTTATTTCTGAAACCAAGTTTCATCTTTTAAGTTATTTATTTATTTATTTTTTGCAGATTATTTCTTTAGCTTTGTATGTGGAGTGTTTATTAGAAAGTGGAAGTTAAACTTTGGTGCAGGCTGACCAGTAGCATTGGTCAAGTTTATGTAAGACCTTGGAGATGAAAATGATCTTTTGAAGTGGTCCCAAGATGGGTACATTAGCTTAGCCTTTATACTGCTATATTGATTAGTTATTAGATATGGCTTCCTTGGGAAGAGCCATGAATGAGCCAATTCTTGGTTCAGAGGCTGATGGCTCCTAAAGACTGTGTACACATTAAGGACTTTTGCATGTTTAACTATGTGCATCAGATAAAGATGGGCCTTGATTAATTGTATTTACTGTTAATCTGTTGATTCACCCCACTCAATAATTTATCTATCTATCCATCCATGTTCTCTTAATCTAATGGGGAGTTATAAATGTAGGAATAAAATTCATATTCAGAAATAAAATAGAGTTGAGCACCAAGAAAAATTGATATATGCATTCATCTTGTTGAAGAGGAAAAGGTTAAGAGAACTTTTTCTTTCAGCCAGTGACATGAAAGGCCTTCTATAAGATAACTGGACAAGAAACACACATCATCAATGTTTTAGGAAGAGGTTAAGTAGGAGACCTATGTGAAACTACAACTAATTGAAAACTTATTTTTGTAATGCACTAGGCCTGCTTGGCAAAAGGAGTAAATTAAAAATAATTACTCAGAGAAAATAACATTCTTTACAAAAAGATTTGGACTGAGTGAGATTGTAAAAAAAAAATGCATAACACATCAGTAATGTCAGGTGAATGTTTTGGCACTTTACTGATTCTCTTTTTGTTTATCATATACTCTTCTAAATATTTTGTTCTTTGCATATTAGAAGTGGAGTTTTTCTTCCAGGAGCACTATCAAAGAAATCTTTGACTACAAATCTATTCAGTTGCTTTACTGAGTGTAATGGTCCCTGGAAAATACTGTTCCAGTTAAAATTTCTAAGGAATCTATTCAGAGATGAGAGGCATTTAGACATTTTGTTCATTAGTTCAGTTAACCATTGGTTTTCCATTTTATTTACTACATTTTCCTTTTTCTCCATGATTTACCTCTCTAAAACATTCGGGCAGTTTGCATGAAAGGAGCTATATCATAAGTGCTTTTAAGGTTTATATGATTTATACACACAGCACTCATGATTCATGTCTCAAATGGCCATGTTGGTGAATTTTTTTATTAAATTCTTGATTTATGTGAAATAGATAAATATATGGATCATTCAGAACAAGGGTGTCTGTGTCTGGGGGTAGAAAGGGGAAGGACGGGAGGGACTGGGATGCATGAATAACTCCCTATTGGTTCTAATGGGATTTGCACAAGGAAGACTCCTGTATTCCACGATACAATCTTTCTTCATCGTAACATGTGGTTAGGTATATGTTATTGATATCATAACTTTAATTTCCGAGCCATGTTAAATTGCTATGTGTTTTAGATGTCCCCCTAAAGGAATGAAACATAAAAGAATATACCTGTTTTTCTTCTCCCTCTCCCCATGTTGTATTTGGAAAATTACCTTGACATTCTAAAATGTCTTATCTTCCTCTGATTTTTTAAAATTGCTTGAGGGCTGCGTGTTGCTCTTTCAGTGTATTGTGAACAATCCTCTACATTTAATCAGTATTCACCATCATAATACCAGAAAAGGGAACCCCAAATACTTAACAATGGCAGCATTTCATAAAAAAGGACACTTACATTTGGTTGCCTGTAATAGTAATAAAACATTTTCAAGCTTATGCTTAACTGAGGAAAGGAACTTTCACCTTGCTCAGAGCAGGAGCTGTGTGAGAAAGTGTCCATGTGCATGTTTCAAATAACCAAACCAATAAGTCCTATTTCTCTCCTTATTGTAATCAAGGGAACAACCATTCTAATAAAATTGTGTTCAACAGCTCCTCTATAAACTCCCTCCTTCATCCTAGCTCTACCTGGTATAATATAAAATGTAATATACTTTGGAGGCATTTTTAATAAAAACTTTTCAGATGACTGTGGTAACACAATTCATTTATAGTTTCCTATTAATTCACCTTTATAGGGGTTTTAGTCTTTCCTATCTCCTGGGGTAAAAAAGTCACTTTTTTCATAAACAATATGTATTCTATTTATTTCATCTTTCTATTTCTTAGTGTTTCACATGGAAGAACAAGGCTAAAGCAGTGAGAGAAATTCTCTTGTTCATAGTCTTATAATATATTTGGGATATTTTGTATGAATCCTAGTTTACCATGATTTCTGTACTATAAGGGTGTCTGTGAATGCTGTTATTTATAGAGCTATAGAAAGGAGGGAGAAGTAAAAACATGAACTATTCTTATTAAAATAACTGCAAAATCATTAACTACAGTGTTAAAATGGTGAATTTATTCTAAAGGCATCTTTTAAAAAATGTTTAATTTTCTTTTTTTGTCCCCTTTGCTGTTATTGTTTCAGTGATCAGGACTAACTCATAATCTCGGTGGTGTGGTTAGCACCTCTCATGCAGTGCTCACACACATTGCCATGGCATGAAGTGCCAAGGGCTGCATACTTTAGTTTAAGTGTTCTCACATAAGCACACTCTGGGTTGTACTTCAGCAGTGCTGCTTGCACAAATTTTGTTTGCATTGCTGCCCTGAGCTTGGGGCTTACACACATGCTGCTCTCACACTGCTGGCTGTGATGCTTCCGAGGTCACAGAGCAGAGCTGCTGAGTGAGATGTGGATAGCACTGGGGATTGAATTCATAGACTCTCAAGGCAGCTGCTTTTGCCACCACACCAAGACATCCCCAATTCTCAATTGTCTTCTCTGTCAGTGAGGTGATTCAGTCACAGTGAGAATATGGAATGGCTTCACAGCTGGAGAAACTTGTATGGAGCACAATTGGAGCATGGTAGAATGAGGCCTCCCAGACTTCAAAGGATCATATTTAACACTGGGCTGAAACCCAACCTAAGCATTGTGAGATGTGTCCTTTTGCATTCTCCAGTAGCATAACGTAGCCCAAGAAGGAGGAAAATGAGATCTCCAGGTGGAGGATCATGGGTTCTTACATGTTCCATCAATTCATTTGCTTTTATTAGGCCCCCCCTCAGACTCACAAGGCTAATATTGTATAGAGGTATCATTGATTCTATTTAATCCATGACTTTGAGATTTCATCAAGATTTTCTCTCAGGCTTAAGGGTACATGGAAAACTGGTATATTACAATAAGCTCATAATAAAGAACCCCTCCCCCCAAGCAAAGGAATCAGAGACACTAGTTTCTTCCATAAAATTGACTATATAGCTTTCAGAATTCAGTGGGGAGTAGAGGGGATAAAGCAGAACATCTTAAAAAGCTCTGGAGGATTTAAAGATGAAGATAGTAAAGAATTGCCTTAAGTTACCTCCAGATGTGAGGATGAAAGTGATGTGGAAAAGAAATTTTTTCCTCTAAGTTGATTGAGGAAGAACTTAGACATTTAATGTATACTTCTACTGTATGTAGTTGGGATACTATTCTTACTCCCTAGCAGAAGTTTGAAAAGGAGATTCAGGATTATGTCCTATAATATCCAACCAACTCACTGCATGTAAGAGAATCAGAAAATGTATTTTTCTATGTCTCAGAGTTCTCAACTCCCAGATATTGAAAAATTAAATGAAATGTTTGTAAGACTAGGCTAGAATTTATCTCTGAGCAGAGAGACAGGAATATTCGTGAGTACTGCTAAGCTGGGTGTGTCCCACTCTTCAAAAAGATGAAGGGTTTAGGGGCCAGGTCTATACAGTATAGTGAGTAAGTGTTTGCATGCTGCCAACCTAAGTTCAATTGGTACCATAATGGTTTCCCAAGCCCCACCACGAGTGATCCCTGTGTGCAGAGCCAGTAGTAAGTCCTGAGCACACCTAGATGTGACCACTGCACCTGCTAAAAAAGAAAAGATAAAGGAATGTTTTCTTCCTGGAAAATATTTGTGCCTGCTCAGGACCTTCTGAAGAATAATTATTAAAAATTCTAGATGCGTGGCTTCAAAATCTCTCTTCAGGTAACTAAATTACATTTCTTAACAGCTTTGTCCATTAATTCAGTAAAGTATTAACAATATTAGAAACAATAATATACAAAAAAGGAATTCACAAATACACTTAAATATATTGAAATATTTACCCACCCCACTCCCCCCAAAACAACAACAACAACAATAACAACAACAACAACAATAACAATAATAACAACATTATCTTCAATGGCCTTTAGGCTTTTAACCCTCGCTATGAACCCAAGTATTTTTTTTTAAATTGGTTTGTTGACTTTACCTGTCAGTGCTCAGGACTTAATCCTGGCTCTGCATTCATAGACTATTTTGGGCAGATTTGGGGACCATGTGGGATTCCAGGTCTTGAACACAGGTTGGCTGCATGTGCAAATGTCCTACCCGTTGTACTATGATTTCGGCCTACAAACCAATTTTGAAAAGTGATGATAGCAAATAAATAAATAAATAAAGTAAAAGGAGAACAGTTTTAACCAGTGGTCCTGTTTGACACAGATGCTCAAAGCCTTAAGGAATACAAGTACAACTTAGAAAAGATGAAGTCATGGAATTTGCATATAAGTGGATCAACATGGAGAGTATCATGCTAAGTGATATGAGTCAGAAAGAGAGGGGCAGCTATAGAAGTACTGCACTCATTTCTGGAATATAAAGTAACAGAATGGGAGACTAACACCCAAAGGTAGTAGAGATAAGGATGAAGAGTATTGCTCCAGGGCTTGGAAGGTGGCCTCACATGCTGGAGGAAAACGCAGCTGAGATAGAGAAGGGACCACCAACTAAAGGATACTTGGAGAGCCTGCTCAAGATGGGAGATGTGTGCTGAAAGTAGACTATAGACCAAACAAACACGATGGCCACTTAATAGCTGTATTGCAAACCACAACACCCAAAAGGTGAGAGAGAGTAAAAGGAAATGCGCCTGCGACAGAGGCCAGGGTGAGTGGTTGTGGGGGTTGGGGGGTGGATGGGGGGGTGGGTGAAGGGGGGTGGTGGGAGGAATATTGGGAACATTGGTGGTGGAGAATTGGTACTGGTGGAGGGATGGGTACTCGATCTTTGTATGACTGAAACATAAGCACGAAAGTTTGTAAGTCTGTAAGTCTGTAACTGTACCTCATGGCGATTCATTAAAGAAAGAAAAGAAAAGAAAGAAAGAAAGAAAGAAAGAAAGAAAGAAAGAAAGAAAGAAAGAAAGGAAGAAATAGAAGGAAGGAAAGAAAGAAAGAAAGAAAGAAAGAAAGAAAGAAAGAAAGAAAGAAAGAAAGAAAGAAATGCAGGTAAGTATAATAATGCTGGTAGTCCTCAGCAATCACGAATGAATGTCTCGTAAATGGATAGCAGAGTGTCCTATGTAACTTCACCTACAAAACTGAACTACTTATCCCCTTCTTGCTAACACTTTGGCAGCTAACATCCCTCAGCTGTTTACCTTCCTGATTTTTGCCTTCAGCTAGGATGAGGTCTCACACACAGAGTTCTTTCCCCATCCATGAAAAGCCCCTGGAATTGGTGGATTATAATGTAATGGATTGAAGCTAGCCCCCTCTTGAAACAATTCAGAGAGTTCTCTCATTTTTAGATCTCCTCCTGAGTTTTACTGAGGATTTTGTGTCAATTATCTCTCAGACTTATGTCGTTCACTCCCCTACCTGTGTGAATCCTGAGAACACTGCAATAACTCTTAAAGATTTCCTTAAATTTCTCACCTAATTATTTGCTATATGTCAGCCTTGCTCTTGAAGTTTCTCACAAATTCGATCACTACATTTTTACAACTACCAACCTTATCAGTTGAAGATATTTGGATTTTACAATAATTTTCCCAATAGACCTCCCCTGATGAGTAACAAAGCAACCAAAAAGTTCCTGTTTTTCCAAATTCCAAGATCTAGGTGGCACTCCTTCTTCAAAAAGCACATTCAATTCAAGTATGCAACTATGTAGACCATAAACTGAATGAATGAATGAATGAATGGCTGCAGGTGTGATGTCAAAAGAAACAAAAAGGGATTGATCAAAAATACCCATGAACTCTCTGTAGGAGTATCTGTAGCACTTGGACTCAGGTGTTCTGAGGAGGTGTCTGCTGTGCTGATCTACCTGCAACCCTGGGTAAATGAGAACCCTATGGGGAAATGAATCCTTGAATCTCTCAGGTAAAGGTCAAAGAGAAAGAGATGAAACACTCCCACATGGGAGGGGCAGGCAGTAGAGGAAAGGTTCAGAAAGGGACAGTTTACAAAAAACATGGGCAGACTGATAATGGATCTTTGAAGCTCCTTAGAGCCAACCACTGCCTGGAGGCACTGCCACCTGTAAGAATGAAGAGGCAAGGGAGAAAAACAGCTGCGTAAAGAGTAACTGGATTGGTAGTAGGGGAAATGCCTGACATAACCCTGTAGTGGAGGACTGTGTTCCAGCCATAGACTGACAGAAAGACAGGCGAGGGAAGAAATACCCTAGCTGGCTTTCCTGCTCTCCTCTGGCCCATCCGCCCCTGGGCATAGAGTTATTGTATGCAGCTTCTATATAACTAGGCTCTTGGTACACAAATTCTTTATGAAACTCCTCTCTTGGAGGGAGACCTGAGGCTAGTGAATCACGTGGAGGATTCAGGAAAGCATAGGAACGAGGGAGCTTGTTTTCCAGAGACTTTGTCACCAAGTCCAGCCCTGCTATTGTTCCAGCGTGGAGCCATAACACAACCGATATGACGTTTGACTTACACGCTGCCAACTGGGCCGACCCAGGTTCGATTCCTCTGCCCCTCTCAGAGATCCCGGAAAGCTACTTAGAGTATCTCGCCTGCAAGGCAAAGCCTGGCAAACTACCCGTGATGTATTCAATATGCCAAACACAGTAACAACAAGTCTCACAATGGAGATGTTACTGGGCCCGCTCAAGCAAATCAATGAACAACAGGAGGACAGTGCTACAGTGCTTGTCACCAAGTAACATATTTTGTGGTCAGGTGTCAAAACCTGACCCAGAGTTGGGGAGATTACCCAGAGTTGGGGAGGGTTCTATTTCTAAAAATAGAAATAGAACTCTTCTTTGGTCACCCACTGAAAATTAGAATGTAGCTTAGGAGAGATGTCCATATTGCCTTTCATAGATATAAAAGACATAGAAGACATTCCAACCAATAGTGGATGAGAGTTCCTTTCTCATACAACCTCACCTTCACTGGCTTTTTTCTTTTTTTTTTTCAGAATTTTTGATATGTACCTTCTCATTCTTATACCTTTTCATACTAGACCTCTTATAGTCTATTTCTCCCTCTTGGAGAACCTGGAAAGCTACCTGCCTGAACAACAGACACTGGCAAGTTCCCTATGGCATATTTGATATACCAAAAACAGCAACAGTAATGGGTCTCATCTCCTTAACCCTGAAAGAGCCTCCAATGCGGAACCATTGTGAAGGATGAGTAAAGAGAGGCAGCTAAAATCTCAGGACTAGGATGAATGGAGACGTTACTGGCCCCTGCTGGAGCAAATTGTTGAACAACAGGATGACAGTGACAGTGACCTTCTCATTAGTATGAGATGATACCTCAGTGTTGTTTTAATTTGCATTTCTCCAATCATGAGTGATGATAAGAACATGTTCATACGCCTATTGGTCATCCCTGTCTTCTTTGGGAATGTGTCTATCCTCTGGGCCTTCTTTTTAGATGAGGTCATTGAATTGTTTTCTATTATTGAGTTTTGTGTTTTACAGAAAAAAAGAAATAGAACCCTTCTTTGACCCAGTCATATCATTTCTTCACATTTATCCCACTAATACAAAAACATTAAATAGAAAGAAAACATGCACACCTATATTTATTGAAGTGTGTAGTACAATTGCCAAGATATGGAAACATATCTTGTATATATATATATATATATATATACACATATATACTAAAGCTTCTTTATGGATGAATCAATCAAGAATTTTTGATATACGTTCCATGGAATATATATGTATATATATATCATAGAATACTACATAGCTTTAAGAAAGAATAAAATCATGCAATTTACGGTGACATGAACAGAAGGAGAGAATGTTATGCTGAATGGAGTTAGTCAGAAAGAATATATACAGAATGACCTATCTCATATGTGGGGCTTAAAAGATACACAGCAAGGTAGCAAAAAAGGGCCAAAGGGAAATCCATGGGAGAACTGATTCATTAAGATCCGTGAGATTTTGGGATTGAAAACTAGGTTCTTTCTGGGGGGATGGAGCTGGCTATACTGATGATTGGTGTGGTCTTGGAATTAAGTGTATGAAAAACCATCATTGTAAATCACAGAGGCTCAAACAAAAAGTTAAATATTAAAAAATAATCTATCTTAGGGTGTGGGGGAGAGTTCAGAGATGGAATGCATTTCTGAAGCCTTCAGTTCAGTCTCCAATACCAAACATCTTTTTCCTCTCTCCCTGTCATTTCTGGTTAAAACTGGACTGCATTACCCAGTCAGAGCATCAAACATAGATTTATGCCACCAGTCTGATTATTGCTGGGATTGATCCCTGAACATCTCACTTCAATTCTATGATGTTTGACATGTTCAAGAGCATGGAAAACAGTGTGCTTATCCTGAATAGCAATATTACATGGGTGGGTGCTGCAAGCCAAGCTTCTCAGGTGATTGAAGTTATGGTTATCAACAAGATCGGGTCAGCAGGGAAGAAGTAAGGGCCATGTCCAAGTTCACATAAAGCAGAATTTAGGAATCGCAGGAAGGACAGAGAAGTACTTGATATGGAATGTACATTGGAATGGGTATTTCTGAGGCACAGGAATAAGTATAATGAGATATTATGATTCATGCCATGCCTTTGTAACCACAAGTTGGTTAAATCTGGCTAATACTTTAAACATAAATAAATAAAGCGATAGCACAGCAGGTAGGGCGTTCGCCTTACAAGCGGCCAACATGGCCGACACGAGTTCGATTCCTCCGCCCCTCTCGGAGAGCCCAGCAAGCTACCGAGAGTATTCGATATGCCAGACACAGTAACAACAAAGTCTCCAATGGAGACGTTACTGGGCCCGCTCGAGCAAATCGATGATCAACGGGAGGGCCTACTTTAAACATAAAATTATAAAAATTCAGAGAAAGAGGAATCTAAAGTCCAGACCAAGAGTACATTCTTTCTCCACACAAAATAAGAAGTAACCCATTTATCAAGTGTATTTGAAGATCTTCTATGTACTGCACACATGTGACTAGTGCTTCTTAATCTGGTATCTTAACCAAATGTCAAGGGGGTGTCTGTGGGCAGCATTCATGGTGCAGAGGCAGAAAGCTGAAATCTTATTTTTATTGAGCCATTCTGAAAATTAGTATTTGGTTATAAATATAACAAAATGCAGTCGAAGTAATCTTAGGAGCACTCTTCTTACATCACACCATAATTATTAATAATATTTAGATCCATCAATACTTAAAAATAGTAAATGAATTAATATTGTAGCACATCTATTTCTCTAACATACTTAAGGTAAATACTTTGTTATATTATATTTCAATATAATTTCTTTCCTTTTCCCCCATATACTTTAATTATACATTAAAATTTTTTAGAGAAGGGGTATGAGGCTTTACCAGACGTCAAAGGTACAATGGCAAAAATACTTAGAAAACCAAATTATACTAGGTATTGGAAACCCTAACTTGATATTTAAGAGTCTGTATTCAATATGGGAAAATATTGTTATATACATAGCATCTTGGAGGCATCAGGTATGCAGGATTAACCTACTGTAAGATGTTGAGCAATAATGGAGAATCTTGTGGCATAACAATGTTGTAGGGGTTTAATGGAAACTGGAGAGTTGGGAGAAAGAACGTTCGAGTATTTTCCTGAGCACATGGAGTCCCTATCATCTTCAGAATGTTACTTGTCATATGTGAAATCATCTCCTGGGTTGCTGTATGCAAGGACGTATCAGGTGATGCATTAAGATTCTCTTGGCAGGATTGAGGCTGCATTCTAATAAGAACCTGAAGAAAGGGTGCAGTGTGCCAACATGCTTGACTCACTTGAAGTCACTGAATAAAGTTTTAAAACATACATGTATTAGCACTGTAGCACTGTCCTGCCATTGGTCATTGATTTGCTCAAGTGGACACCAGTAATGTCTCCATTGTGAGACTTGTTGTTACTGTTTTTGGCATATTGAATACATCAGGGGAGCTTGCCAGGCTTTGCCCTGCGAGAGGAATACTATTGGTAGCTTGCCGGGCTCTCTGAGAGGGATGGAGAAATTGAACCACAGTCCACCACGTGCAAGGCAAATGCCCTGCCTGCTGTGCTATTGCTCCAGCCCATACATATGGTATCCTGGCATTTATTTCAAAGTCTTTCTCTGTCATAGAGTTGGCCAGTGTTCTGAATCCAAAGGAACTAAGAGAGGTATTGCACCAATTGCAACCCTCGACAGTGAGGGGTGAGAGCTAGTGGATAAATATTCCAGCTTCTCTCTCCCCAGTTTGAATGTTCTAAGGTGTTTTTAGTGAAGTGTTCAGAGGACATCAATATGTGAGCTTAGCCTCTCCATGGAAACAACTTACTCTCTTCCTTCCATGGGTTTCTCAGTTACTTGGGATTCTCTAGTACTACTAATACTGTTCAGTAGAAATATTTTCCAGGGATAGTCATTCAAGGAGCAAAGTGTTCAGAATGGCAGTATATGTACTATGAAGCATGTGAAATGCAATTAGTGTTCCTGAAAAGTTGAATTTTTTTTAAAAAATCTAATTTCCTTTCAATGTGATAGATTTAAATAGTCATAAGTGGCTAGCAACTACTATATTGAACAATAAACTTAGGGTATCTTTTTCTTCAAACATTTCATTCAAATTGTTGTTCCCTGGGGAAAACAAAAGCAAAGGAAAATGCTAGTTACTTGTAGTCACAGTTATCGTTTAAATCATGTGTCTAGAGAACCACAAAGACAAAGTTGATGAAATGATGATGTACCCTAGACTTTTGATGGAAATCAAAATTTCCTTTGACTTCCATGATTATGATAACCTCTTGCTTTTCCTGACAGTTCTGTCATCTCTCTTTAGGTAACATTTCTCAGTCCTTTACTGTTGGAAGTTCTCAGAAATGAGTCAAAGAACTCCTCCTGTTTTCCCCTTCCATATTCTGCATGTTCTGCTTCAAGGTTCTTTTTGATGACTATAACTAAAGTAATAGCAACACCAATGACTCCAGAATTTATATTGCCAATTCTCGTCTTATTTGGTATTTCTCAGATACAGAATATTCAAAATATAGCTCATGACTATATCACAGATCAGACAATCTTTTTTTAAAATTTTATTTTATTTATTTTTTATTAGTGCATTACAGTGAGGTACAGTTACAAACTTATGAACTTTTGTGTTTGAATTTCAGTCATACAATGATCGAGTACCCATCCTTCCACCAGTGCCTATTCTCCTCCACAATGTTCCCAGTATCTCTCCCACCACCCTCACCTCATCCCCTCAACCCCATCCTACCTCTGTGGCAGAGCATTCCCTTTTGTTCTCTCTCCTTTTAGGTGTTATTGGCTGCAATAGAGGTATTGAGTGGCCTCATGTTCAGTCTATAATCTACTTTAGGCATGCATCTTTCAACCTGAGTGGGTCCTCCCAACATCCTTTACTTGGTGTTCCCTTCTTTATCTGAGCCAGGCATTCTTTTTATATGATTGAATGACCCCAATTTAACTGAGCAAGCGAGAAACCCAAACATCATTCCTGACACCTTCATTTTATTCCTTTTAATTTCCACATCAAAACCAACTCCAAGTCTAATTGACTTAATTTGGAAAGTAACTTTCAGATTCCTTCATCTCATTATATTTGCTCTGTTGCCACCATGATCCATCACAAATCACAAATCACAAATCATCCTGTTATTCGTCGATTGCCTCGAGCAGGCCCCAGTAACGTCTCCTTCATCCTAGCCCTGAGATTATATTCAAGGCTCTTTAGGAGAATGAGACCCATCATTGTTACTGGTGTTTGGCATATTGGGTACACCACGGGGAGTTTGCCAGACTCTGCCGTGTGGGCAGGTTACATTCGGTAGCCTACCAGTTTGTCCAGAGTAGGAATGAGATAATAAGATGTCATAATAAGATGTCGTGCAGCCGCAAATGCGGCCGCGTGTTTCCGGGAGCTGGTTTTTTATAGTCACTGATCCATGATCCATATTACCAACAAATTTTATCTCTTGCTTCTGCTAGAAACAATGGACACACAGACATTCTTTTGAGTTTTACAAATGTTTCATGTTTCCTTTGGTCATGCATTCTAGTATTTGGATTTAATGCAACTTGGAATCTTCCCCAATTTTACCTTCTTGTCACTATGTCCTGCTTCATCCCTAGTTCACCTCCTTGAGGTTTAATTAAGATCCTGACTTCAAACATCATTTTTTTAAGGAGGTAATTTTTCTAATACCCTAGACCATGACTGGGACCCATTATAAACTCTTATATTACCCTCAACGTCCCATTATTAGTTTTTAATTTCAATTTTAATTGTATTTAAATTGACTCTAGAGCTAAAAATGCAACCTGCATGAGAGTATGAACCTGTTTTTTTCTTATTCATCACTCCGTTCTTGAGTCAGCGTATGTGTAGGTAGTTGCTTAGTCTAGGTTGATTCATAATTTCTTAAGGAGAAGTTAAGTGTACACACTCTAATTTTGTGAGTTAAAACTCATTCAATATCAGGATCAGGAAATTGGGGGTGGGGTGGGGAAATGAGTTTGATTACTTGTCATTCTACATGTGATTCAGTTCTCACAACAGTGAGTTTCTCTGTGAATAAAACAACAAGTTACTGGAATCTTGGAGTTTTCAAAACAAACTAGACGTAAACCTTTATACTTTTTGTTATTGCAGCTGCAAAATTTCCAGCTGTAATATTTTAAATGTGTTTTGAATTATTCGTTATGTACTCAAGAGTATTTCTTCCCAATTTTATTTTTATTTTTAAAATTTTTCATTTAATGTGTTAATTGCTGGAATTATTATTTTTTTTAAGAACAATGCACTTTGAACAATTCTTGTGAGAGATTCTAATACCTTTAACTGACCATGATATTTTATTTCCAGAGCCATCTATTCTTCAGAAGTAAATTTTGGAATTGGTTGTCTGTATTTATCTGCATGACACCAAACACTAAAAGTACTAGTTGAAAGGGACACCTTTTAAAATTTCCTTTGTTATTGTTCCCAAACTTGGATTTGACCATTTCCATGCAGGAAGAGAAAATTTACTTACTGGACTAGTATGAACCTTTTTGTCTTTGCCTATTAATTGCTCAACTGACCTTGTAACTAGCTTCCTCTCTTTGATCTGATACTTTCTTATTTTGCACTTGCAGATGTTTTAAAATGTTCTTCTATTTCCCCCTCTGGATTAATTAGATGCTTTATGGTAGCTGCTGACATAGTTTCCTTGGCTAGCGTAGCTATAAGTTGATAAATTTTCCTAGAATATAGGACATTAAGTATGAGAATGAGAAAAATTACCAGGCTATTTGAGGTAATTCTGAGGTATTCGGGTCGGCCATGTTGGCTGTGTGCAAGGCAAACGCCCTACCGCTGTGCTATCGCTCCAGCGGTATGACCCAAAAAGCAAGATAAATAAATAAATAAAAAGAATTTAAAGAAATCTAAATGTCTGCTTTTTTCAGAATACTTGGGATCAGTTACATCAATGTTTGAAACTTTAATTGAATAGTGGACATCAAAGAAATTATGGAAATACATTTTATTTATTGAGTCTAATAATTACAGAAAAGTCATCAAACATTTATAATCCTGTACCAATAACTATCTTAAATATTTATTTCCCCAGGCCCTAGAAAGTTGTAATTTTCTTTAAGTAAGCAATTTAAATAATGTTCACATTTTCACATTGTTTTTCCATTACTTAAAAAAAGCACAATTCTATCAAGACTCAGACTTTAACTTTCACTGCTAATCACTTGAGAAATTAAATAACATGCTTTTTAAAATTTGAGGAACAGAGACTGGTACATAACAATTAACCATATCCTGGTAATAACAGTCATAACAATTAAGCTTTCTGTTAGCAGACCAAAAGATGTGAAAATAAGACTTAATCATAAAACTAACAGTATATATTTTACATGGGGTCACAAAACTAAAATCATCCCAGATGCTAATCCAAAGGCAGACTAAAATTATAATCAAACTAACTGGACTATCCTAGCATAAAAGTCATAGTAGGGAGTCCACTATTTGATACAAATATTCTAGAAGACCCCCCAAAAGAATAATCACTAAATTCTGGAAATTGTTGGAAAAAAGTTTTCAAGTTCTATGTTTTTAATTTTTGGTTGTAAATGATTGGATTATTGCCATCGTTTTATTTTTTCCCTCTCTACCTGTTCAGTGTCTCTTTATACATGTCTTATCTGGCAATCCCAGCTGGATTCTCCTGCATAGCTTCTGCAAGGGGATAGAGAACTCAGCTCTGTTGTTTGTGAAATCCTGGCCTTGCCCCTGATTACTTTGATCAGGTCACTTAATCTCTGTGACCCATAAACACAATTGCACCTAATTTGTCAGATCCCTGTGTGGAGTAAATGAGGTAACACAAAGGTATTCAATACATGAGAATTTTTCTTAATCCCATTATTTTTCCCATGGACTTTTGAGCTTTCTTGGTCAGACCTTGAAGTCTTTACATTGCTTCTTGCCATGTTATCATCAGAAACGGTTGTAAGGTTAGCTTCAGTAAGTTTGCTTTTGCTTGTGTTGGAAAACAGGGAGCACCTGGTTTTTTCAGAAGAAAATCCATTAAGGACCAGATAGAATTGTTGCTTCTGCCAACAGAAGCAAACCACTTTAACTTCATTAGCACAGCCTCGAAAATAGCTTTTCAAGTGTTCAGGACCTTGAAAGTTCTATTCAGCTTGGGGCTATTTTGCATTGTCTCCATGGGACACTTTCTCCCTGGAGAGGCCACCTGCATCTTAAAACTTGAGAGGGTCTCTGCTGAGAGTTGGAGCTTCCACACAGCTGCTGAAGGCAGACACATTCCTAGCATTTGGGATCACAAAGGGAGCTCAGAGGCTGGACAAAAGCCTTTTCGTAGTAGTAGTTTTGCCAACTCCTTGTGTGTTTTTCCCTAGGTTTCTCAAAAATTTCCACTAGGTTTTGAGCTAATACTAATAGGCACAACACAATAAATAATTCAACTTTTTATTTTAGGTGATATAGATTCACATACAGCCACCAGAAGTAATAGAGACATCCTATATACTATATAATCTACAAATTCTAGCCATCTTCCCCAATCATAATATCCTGAAATAATACAGTTTCCTGGATATTGATATTGACAAAAGAGAAAAATTCCATCACCTTACAGATTCTTCTTGATGATCTTTTATGTTGTATTATCCTCCTTATTTCATCCCCTTATTTCTTTCAACACTCCCTATCCCCAGCCTAGGGTACAACTAGTATGTTTTTCAACATTATATTTTTGTAGTTTCAGCAATGCTAGGTTAATAGAATTATACACTGCCTAATCTTTTAACTTCAAAGTAATCCCCTGGAGATTCTAGCCAAGATGTTGTGTCTATCAGTTATTTATTCCCTTTTATTGCTCACTGGTATTCTATGAAATGACCATACAGTAACTTAATCATTGAAAGACATTCGAGTCATTTACAATTGCAAGCTAACAGGAAGATGTTAAATAGGTTTTTGAGCTGGTCAAAAAGTCTATGGAAAAGCTTATATAAATTAATAGTTGGAAAGAATTGAGGGAATCAATTTCAGTGATTGCATTTCAGATAAATATTTTTTAGAGTGAGAACTAGGTTCTAGTTAGAGAGAATAAGATCCCTTTACTCTGACATAACATCTAGATTTTAGCCTAGCAATGTGTCTGGCACAGAATTATTTGCTTAGTAAATTTCAGAGATTATTTGCTTGCTCTCAACCGTGTGTTAGGCAGAACAGAATTGACTGTTGCTCATTTGTTGAACATAAATTACTAAAACAAAATGAACTGGCAAACAAATAAAACAAACAACAATCTTAACTTTACTTTCAGTGAAAACTATTGATTACTGGAGAGAAATTGGGGTTATCTGAAAAAATGTCCTTTTTATAGTCAGATGGTACTGGACCTTGGTGGTAATTGCAGTGAACCATATATACATATAGAAGTTTGGAAGTCTATAATATTGGGCACTAAAGATAAGCTTATAAAATTGGGTGTTAAGAGTAGGTAAAAAACTGGATTCTCCATAGCATGGGCAATTCTCAAAAACTTAGAAATTGAGCTCCCATTTGACCCAGCAATACCACTCCTGGGAATATATCCTGGAGAGGCAAAAAAGTATAGTCAAAATGACATTTGCACTTCTATGTTCATTGCTGCACAGTTTACAGTAGCCAAAATCTGGAAAAAGCCCGAGTGCCCAAGAACAGATGAGTAGTTAAAGAAACTGGTACATCTACACAATGGAATACTATGCAGCTGTTAGAAAAGATGAAGCCACGAAATTTACATACAAGTGATACTACATGGACAGTATCATGCTAAAGTGAAATGAGTCAGAAATAGAGGGAAAGTCATAGAAAAAATTACATTCATCTAGGGAATATAAAGTAACAAAATAGAAGACTAACACCCAAGAATAGCTGAGATAAGTACCAGAAGTTTCACTTCATGGCTTGTAGGCCAGCCGCACATGCTAGGAGAAAAGGCAGCTCAGATAGAGAAGGGAACACAAAATAAAGCGTGTTGGAAGGATCTTCCCAGGAAGGGAGATGCATGCTGAAAGTAGACTATAGACCGAACATGATTTCCACTCAATGCCTCTTTTGCAAACCTCAGCAACCAAAAGAAGAGAGAGAACAAAAGGGAATGCACTGCCACAGAGGCGGGATGGTATTGGGGGGATAGGTGGGTGGGAAGGATACTGGGATCATTGGTGTTGGAGAATGGGCACTGGTGGAGGGATGGGTACGCCATCATTGTATAACTGAAACCCAAGCACAAAAACTTGTAAGTCTACAACTATACTCCATAGTGTTTCACTAATAAAAAAAATTTTTATGGTGAAGCAAGAAAGTATTTATTTATTTATTTATTTATTATCATTTTTTTTATTAGTGAAACACCATGAAGTACACTTATAGACTTATAAATTTTTGTGCTTGGGTTTCAGTTATACAATGATCAAGTACCCATCCTTCCACCAGTGCCCATCCTCCCCCACCACGGGTCCTAGCATCCCTCCCACCCGCCATCCCCTCCCCCCATCTCACCCTGCCACTGTGGCAGGGCATTCCCCCCTGTTCTCTCTCTCTTCTTTTGGGTACTGTGTTTTGCCAGAGAGGCATTAAGTGGCAGTCATGTTTGGTCTATAGACCACTTTTAGCATGTCTCTCCCACCCTGGGAGGGTCTTCACAACACCCTTTATTTGGTGCTCTCTTCTCTATCTGAGCTTCCTTCTCACCTAGCACATGTGGCTGGCCTTCAAGTCATGGAGCAAAATTCCTGGTACTAACCTGAGCCCTTCCTGGGTGTTAGTCTCCCGTTTTGTTGCTTTATGTTCCCCAGATGAATACAGTCTTTCTGTGTCTATCCCGCTCTTTCTGACTCATTTCGCTTAACATGATACTTTTCATGTAGTACCACTTTTATGTAAATTTCACAACTTCATCTTTTCTAACAGCTACATAGTACTCCATTGTGTAAATGTACCAAAGTTTCTTTAACCAGTCATCTGTTCTCGGGCACTCAGGTTTTTTCCAGATTCTGGCTATTGTAAAGAGTGCTGCAATGAACAAACAATTGCAGATGTCACTTCGACTATACCTTTTTGCCTCTCTGGGATATATTCCCGGGAGTGCTATAGCTGGGTCAAATGGGAGATAGAATTCTAATTTTTTGAGAATCGTCCATACTGTTTTCCAAAAGGGTTGGACCAGCCTGCATTCCCACCAGCAGTGAAGGAGGGCCCCTTTCTCGCCACATCCGCGCCAGCACCTGTTGCTTTTGTTCTTGTGGATGTGGGCCAGTCTCTGTGGTGTGAAATGATATCTCATTGTTGGTTTGATCTGCATCTCTCTGATGATTAGTGATGTAGAGCATTTTCTCATGTGCCTTTTTGCCATTCGGATTTCTTCTTTGAGAAAGTTTCTGTTCATTTCCTCGCCCCATTTTTGGATGGGGTTGGGTGATTTCTTCTTGTGTGGTTTAACCAATACCTTGTATATCCTTGATATCAACCCCTTGTCGGATGTGTATTTGGTGAATATTCTTTCCCATTCTGTAGGCTGTCTTTGTATTTTGGTCACTGTTTCTTTTGAGGTGCAGAAGCTTCTTAGTTTAAGATAGTCCCATTTGTCTATCTCTGTTTTCACTTGCTCGGCCAGTGGCGTGACATCTTTGAAGATACCACTAACTTCAATATCGTGGAGAGTTTTGCCAACTTTGTCTTCAATAAACATTATGGATTCCGGTCTGATGTTGAGGTCATAAATCCATTTCGATCTTACTTTTGTGCATGGCGTTAGGCAGAGATCTGAGCCCACTTTTTTGCATGTAGCCGTCCAGTTTTGCCAGCACAATTTATTAAAGAGGCTTTCCCTGCTCCATTTCACTTTTCTTGCCCCCTTATCGAAGATTAGATTATTATATGTTTGGGAGGAGATGTCAGTATATTCAACACTATTCCATTGGTCTGCAACTCTGCCTTTGTTCCAGTACCATGCTGTTTTGATTATTACTGCTTTGTAGTAGAGCTTGAAGTTAGGTAGGTTGATTCCTCCCATTTTCTTTTTCCCAAGAATTGCTTTAGCTATTCGTGGGGGCTTATTGTTCCATATAAATTTCAGGAGTGTTTGCTCCATTTCTTTGAAGAATGTCGTGGGTATCCTTATAGGGATTGCATTGAATTTGTACAGTGCCTTGGGAAGTATTGCCATTTTGACAATGTTGATTCTCCCCATCCATGAACAGGGGATATTTTTCCATTTCCTCGTGTCCTCTTTTATTTCCTGAAGTAGCGTTTTGTAGTTTTCTTTGTACAGATCCTTCACTTCCTTAGTTAAGGTGATTCCTAGGTACTTGATTGTCTGGGGCACAATTGTGAATGGGATTGTTTTCTTCATGTCACTTTCTTCTCTTTCATTATTTGCATATAGGAAAGCCATGGATTTTTGGGTATTGATTTTATAGCCTGCCACTTTACTATACAAGTCTATTGTTTCTAGGAGTTTCTTGGTAGAGGTTTTAGGGTTCTCTAAGTATAGTATCATGTCATCTGCGAATAGTGAGAGCTTAATTTCTTCTTTCCCTATCTGGATGCCCTTAATATCTTTTTCTTGCCTAATCGCTATTGCAAGTACTTCCAGTACTATATTGAACAGCAGTGGAGAGAGTGGGCATTCTTGTCTCATCCCTGACCTTAGGGGGAAGGCTCTCAGTTTTTCCCCATTGAGGATGATGTTTGCTGTAGGTTTGTGGTAGATGGCTTTAACTATATTGAGGAAAGTCCCCTCTATCCCCATTTTGGCAAGGGTTTTCATCATGAATGGGTGCTGGATCTTGTCAAATGCTTTCTCTGCATCTATTGATATGATCATATGCTTTTTATCTTTTCTTTTGTTGATATGATGGATTATGTTGATTGATTTCCGAATGTTGAACCATCCTTGCATCCCTGGGATGAATCCTACTTGGTCATGACGTATGATCTTTTTGATGAGTTGTTGAATTCTATTGGCTAGTATTTTGTTGAGAATCTTCGCATCCATGTTCATCAGGGATATCGGCCTGTAGTTTTCTTTTCTTGTGGTGTCTTTGTTTCCTTTTGGTATTAGAGAGATATGGGCTTCATAGAAACTGTTTGGGAGAGTTTCCGTTTTTTCAATTTCCTGGAAAAGCTTGAGAAGAACTTGCAATAGGTCCTCTTTAAATGTTTGGAAAAATTCGCTAGTAAATCCATCTGGACCTGGGCTTTTGTTTTTGGGAAGACTTTTGATTACAGTTTCAATTTCCTTGATGTGAATAGGTCTATTCAGGTACTCTATATCTTCTTGCTTCAGCTTTGGGAGATGATAGGAATCCAGGAATTTATCCATTTCTTCTAGGTTCTTTTGTATCGTGGCATACAGACTTTCAAAGTAGTCTCTGATGATCTCTTGAATTTCTTTAGTTTCTGTTGTGATATCCCCATTCTTATTTCTGATTCGAATTATTAAGGCTCTCTCTCTCTGTTTCTTTGTGAGTGTTGCTAGTGGTTTATCTATCTTATTTATTTTCTCGAAGAACCAGCTCTTGGTTTTATTGATCTTTTGGATTGTTTCTTTGTTTTCCATGTCGTTGATTTCTGCTCTAAGTTTTATGATCTCTTTCCTTCTGCCTGATTTAAGCTCTTTCTGTTGATCCTTTTCTAAGGTCTTGAGCTGTGAGGTCAAGTTGTTTATGTGCATCATTTCTACGGTCCTAAGATATGCTTGAAGAGCTATAAATTTTCCCCTTAATACAGCTTTCGCTGCATCCCATAAGTTCTGGTAGTTTGTGTCTTCATTCTCATTTGTTTCCAGGTATCTTTTGATTTTGTCCTTGACTTCGTTCTTGACCCACTCATTGTTCAGCATCGAGTTGTTTAATTTCCAGGTGTTTGATTTTGTTCTCCATGTCAGTGTGTGATTCACTTCTATCCTCAGTGCGTCATGGTCTGAAAAGATGGCTGATACTATTTCTATCTTCCTGATTCTGTTGAGGTATGTTTTGTGTCCTAGGACATGGTCTATTTTGGAAAATGTTCCGTGCGCACTGGAGAAGAACAGAGACAGAACCCAACATTCTGCTGCCTACAAGAAACTCATCTCAACAGCCAGAACAAACACAGACTCAAAGTCAAAGGATGGAAAACAATCCTGCAAGCAAACAGCCCCTTCAAAAAAGCTGGGGTGGCCATACTACTATCCGACAACATTAATTTCACGTTGAAAAAGATTAGAAGGGACAGTGAAGGGTATTTTCTCTTCATCAAGGGATACATACAGCAGGAAGAAATCACACTCTTAAATGTATACGCACCTAATGAGGGAACAGCTAAATATCTAAAACAACTGCTAACAGATTTTAAGGAGGACATCGCCACCAACACAATAGTACTTGGAGACTTCAACATCGCCTTATCAACTCTGGATAGATCAACAAGAACAAAACCCAGCAAGGAATTATTGGCTTTGAAAGAAGAAATAGAAGAGAAAGGGCTAATAGACCTATACAGAGCTTTACACCCCCACTAATAAAAATTTTTAAAAAATGGGTTCTCCAACCATTTACAATCTAGAAATTTATATTTACCATCGTGGCTGTGCAAGCTCTCATGATATTCAAAACGGGCAATGGAAAATAAATTATCTAGTGTCTGCCCCTGGCAGGTATGCTTGAATGGTGGTGGGAAAATTCAAGCAAAACATAATGTCCAAAATTAGAGACAGAGTATTTTGGAAATTGTCTGCCATAGAGGCATAGTGAGGTCTGGGATGTGTTGGGGGTGGGGGCAGGGAGGATACTGGGGACATTGGTAGTGAAAAATGTACACTGGTTCCATCATTGTATGGCTGAATCTCAAACATGAAAGCTGTGTAACTCTATCTCACTGTGCTACAATATTTATTAAATAATTATTATTTAATAATTAAAAAAAAAGGAATGTGGAGTTCATGCCCAATTCAGTCAGCTTAATTAATGGCTGAACAAATAGCAGTGCTCCTACATTATTTTTAAAAAATGGGTTCTGTGGTGAGGTAGATTAATAATATGTGTAAGTCATAAATTACATTGATGAACATTTTGTCATTTAACTGCCACCAATGTAATTATAGAATGAATCCTCTAATGATATAAATTTATTTAAACACTTATTCTGAAAAGTTGCCTTGGATTTGAAATCTGTTTTTACTTTCAGTAAAAAAGTCCAATATTGTATTTGTTGATGGAAAAATAGTAAAGTAAAGTAAAGTAAAGGCCCTCCCGTTGATCATCGATTTGCTCGAGCGGGCCCAGTAACGTCTCCATTGGAGACTTTGTTGTTACTGTGTCTGGCATATCGAATACTCTCGGTAGCTTGCCGGGCTCTCCGAGAGGGGCAGAGGAATCGAACTCGGGTCGGCCATGTTGGCCGCGTGTAAGGCGAACGCCCTACCCGCTGTGCTATCGCTCCAGCCCAAATAGTTTTCATTTATTTTTCATAGATTTGTTGAACTTTGATTATTTTGTAACTCTTTACTCCGTATGCCCTACAACTGAATGAAATTTAGGAAAGTTAGTTGATTTTTATTACAGTGGAAATTAAGCAAAAAAAAATTTATTTTTCTAAGACACAGCATTTTTTTTCTTTCTTTTGAATACAGCACTAGAAATGTTTATGGAAAGGGATGAGATAAAGAAAATAGTCTTTAAAAATATTCTCCAAAAGAAAAACAAGTGGAAATCTGTCTTTTTAATTCCTGTCAGAGGTTTTGAGAGGTAAAGAGAGCGCAAATAATGGAAGAGGCCATTGCAGACAGGGCATCACCTTTCTGGTTTGCAGATGAGGAAGCAGAGGTTCACAGTCATGAAGCACCCAGGCACTCACTGCATAGGACAGTGTGGGAGGATTTGGCACTGACCACTGAACAGGCTTTCAGGAGAGTCCAGTGCTCCTTACTCAGCTCCTGCTAGGTTCACATTCATGCTGGACTTGTATTTTTTCCAGGCCTTTGTGAAGGCCAGGTGGAAGATGCAGGGAGAGAATAGGGGAGTTGGGAAATATACTCATTACTAAGGGGGTCAAAATTTGTATGTATTGCTTGAACCTTTAATTCTAGACACAGAGAAATCAATATTTCTTTGATTTTGCTCAAGGGTGACTTTTCTTTCCATTGGAGCAAAACAATAGACAGCAGTCTGATGGCTACCTCCAAAGTCAAGCTGGGCATGCCAGAGGATAGATGGAGAGAACAAAATTTTTCAAAAGTGCTTAAGGGCTTGGGGATATAAATCAGCACTTGCTTCGCATCTGTGAGGCCTTGGGTGTAATCCCTGACATCAGAAAAATACTCTGTCCAAAACAATAAATGGGGTAAAAAGTTCATGTAATTAACTCAGAAATAAGTATTTTAGTGTTAGGATAGGAACTGGCAATAAAGCACACAGTACAAAAAGAAAGATGTAGAATGTATCATATAAAAGGATATATAGGACATGTCATCTCAAGGAAGACAGAATGCGTATAGCTTCAAAAACTCTTGGGTCGGCTAATATGTATAAGCATTATACATAATGAGACTTCCTGCAAAAATGGCTGGTTCTAAAATTCAGGCAAGTCTCAAGGAAAGCTGGACTTCACTTAGAAACTAGGATCATTTTGTGTTCTTCAGAGCAGGACTGGCAGATGATCTTATTGCTGCCACCACCTCAAGATCACGAAGACCCCCGAAATGGAGAGAATGTCATGTTGCAATTAATTGATTATGCTGGCTCTGTATCCATACTGTGTAATTGTTTTCTGTGGGATAGTTTCAAAAATTTATAACTTATTTTATTCTATCTAGCCCACCAGCATTGCTTAATTTATTCAAATGTCTATTAATCCAATGTACTTAAAAAACAGAAAATAATTTTTTCTTTGTGGGTTGGGGCTGGTGGTGGGAATAGATTAGTAAATAAGCATAGAGATGGTAAAAAATAAATGGCTGGTTCTTGGGTAAGCCCTTGCATTCTGTATGTAAAATTAGCAGAAAAAATTTGCCATGTTGAAGGGGGGCGTTCCTGGCTCGTCCTTCACGCCCTACTGAGGTCACAAATTGCCCCCCAGGAGTGACTCTCTGGCACGGCCATGGATCCAGAAGCACAAGGACTTAATGCAGAGCCCAGCAGCTTGCAGCAGAAAAGTGAATGGACTATGCCTTAATCCACGCAATCATGCCTGCCTGGAGGGGAAAGGGTGTTGGTCCCTTCTGCCTTTTTCCCTCTGGATAGAAAGATGGCAGCCACTTGGGAACTTTGTGGAAAGCCAGGTATGAGCGGGTCGTGATGGGGCAACTGAAATCTCATGGGAAGGGAGGTGTTCCCAGCTCGTCCTTCATGCCCTACGGAGGTCACGAATGGCCCCCCACAAGCGGCTCTCCGGCATGCCCATGGCTCCAGAGCACAGAAACCAATCTTATAACTATCTGACTCTCAGCAGAAATACTTCCAGGGTTAATAAGTAAAATACCAGAAATCGAAAATTGTTTGATTCTTGTGTCCAGTTGTAGAAAACAAATTATTTCATAATGCCTTTTCAGCATGTCTGATTTGGGGGTGTAAACTGTAAATAATAATGGTGCATCTTTTGTCGAAACAATGAATCTAGTCAAAAGTAGATGGAGTGTTAACTAGAATTCATCTGCCTCACATGCATTGGGAGGGTTGGGGGGGTTTATTGGGGTTCTTCGTGGTGAAAAATAAGTATTGGTAAAGGGAAATGTGTTTGATATTTGCATGACTGAGACTTAAAACTGAAAGCTTTGTAACTTTTCCCACAGGCTAGAGCGATAGCACAGCGGTAGGGCGTTCGCCTTACAAGCGGCCGACATGGCCAACCCGAGTTCGATTCCTCCACCCCTCTCGGAGAGCCCGGCAAGCTACCGAGAGTATTTGATATGCCAAACACAGTAACAACAAAGTCTCCAATGGAGACGTTACTGGGCCCGCTCGAGCAAATCGACGATCAACGGGAGGGCCAATAAATAAATAAATTTAAAAAATTTCCCATGTTTAGGAGGATATGATTATTTATTTTATTGCTTTAAGAAGGTGATTTTGGATCTCTTAATGTTCTATATCAAAATCTCATGCTGATTTGTTGCTGGTTTATGTCTCTCTCGACCTGGTCCATGCTGGCCTCTCACTGGTTCTGTTCATTGAAGATGGTACAGTTGTATATTTACAAATTTTTGTGCTTGGGTTTCAGTTATACAATGATCAAATACCCACCCTTCCACCAGTGCCCATTCTCCACCACCCCCCAATCCCAGTATCCCTCCCACCCCCCATCTCCCCCATCCCACCCTACCTCTATGGTAGGGCATTCCCTTTTGTTATCTCTGTCCTTTTGAGTGCTGTGGTTTGCAAAAGAGGCATTGAGTACTCCCACCCTTTAGCCATCTCTTCACTAACTAATCTCATGTTGGCAATATTTAAAATGATCAGTGGCCTTTACTAGATTGCAGGTACCTCTTCCTACACTCCTCTCCCTCCACAGTCATAAGACTGTACTGCAATTTTTCCTGGGTGCAGACAACCTTTTGTCAACACGTGCATACTAAAGGTTGGGAGCTACTCAATAAATAGGTCTGAGAGTAATACTTCCTAAAATGCTAGTCTAAGAATTAGACCCTATACTGAGCATGATAGCTATGTTAAATTAGTCAGCATTTTTTTTGTTTAAATAGAACATTATAGGCTTTGCCATTTCCTTTTCCCCCTAACTCCCTTTCCCCTCCCTAGATAGAGTATATGGGAAGAGGTAAGGCTTGAACTTGTTTAGATTTGTCATTTTTGCAGACCAAGATAAGGTCAGAATCCCAGATATGATCACTATATTCAGTAACTGCTTTAAATAGAGAGGGTGAAGGCCAACAAGTGAAGCCTTTGCAAAGCAAAGATAAAATGTGTTGTTGCCACATGGATGCAGTTTTGTATAGAACAGCTATGTTAAGGGGGAGGTGGCAACAGAGATATTTAAAATCTAAATATTAGTGATATTATCCTAGTTTGTCTTTCTTCTTCTGGATTCACATAGCACAGAAATTGTGAGACTCAAATTTTAGTAACCAGATACAAAAGGTGTCAAGATAGCAAACTGGGAACACTGATGGAGGGAAATTGACACTGCTGGTGGTGTTGGTGATGAAACAATATATGTAAAAAACCTGATTATAAATAACTTTGTAATTCGTGGTGATTTATCAAAATAAAGTTTTGGAAAGAAAAAATCTAAATATTTGATGGAGCAAATAATTATGCATATTCTGTCAAGAAATCATTATTACACATTTATTATCTGCCCAGCATAATGGTAGGCAATGGTGATTCAACCTTGTCTAATACAGTGATGGATTTTGTACTTCTCATGTTTCCAGTTTGGCAGGTTTTTACACTGAATGTAAATATTAAGCAAGTATGTAGCATGTAGTATAGACAACTTCACAGTATAAAGAAGTAGAATAACTAAAGAATCTAGATAAGTTTTATGGAAGAAGTGAAAAAGAAGGCTCCCAAAGAGGTGTAGACGGAGATTTAAAATTTTTTTTCACTCACAAAGAACAGTACAAGAAAATATACATTGCCTTTAATGTTACATACAAGACTAAATGGCATGTGTCTGAAATTAGAGTAAAAGCAGGTATTAAGGACATGGAAAACACCTTTTTCCCTCTAACCATACACACATCAAAGACATACACACAGGTATGCACACATATGCACACATATGCACACATACATGAATTCACATACAAATGCACACACATGCATTCATTCATACATGCATACTCCTTCCACACCTCTTTCTCTGTTTCATACACACATAGGTACACTTATGTGTGTCCATTCAACTTTCACAGACATTCCATTAATAGGAATCTTGTCCAATTATTCTCCAAATAAGTCTTGAAGTTATTGATTTTGTTGTTTTTATTTATTTATTTATTTATTTATTGCTTTTTGGGTCACACCCAGTAATGCACAGGGTTACTCCTGGCTCTGTACTCAGGAATTACTCCTGGCGGTGCTTGGTGGACCATATGGGATGCTGGGAATAGAACCCGGGTCAGCCGTGTGTAAGGCAAATGCCCTACCCGTTGTGCTATCGCTCCAGCCCCTGATTCTATTATTTTTAGCATAGAGAACTGCTCAATTTAATTCCTTCAGAATCTTAGGCCCTGACTCTAGGTATCAGCATTATCTAAAGTTTCTCAGGTGATTCTAACATCTAGTCAAGTTGAAGTTCCCTTATTCAGAAGCACTTTAAATGTTGGTGTTGGTTATGATAATGGCACTGGGGAAAAGGTAGAGAAACTTTAAGGAGTTAACATACCACTCCACTGAAATTTTTGTGACATGTGTTACAAAAGCAATACAATACACATGCATACATGTCTATGTGAATTCCCAGAGGGTTGAGCAAGTATCCTTACTGGGGATCTTTCGTAGATTTCATTTTGAAAATGTCCCGGATGATGAAGAGTCAAGAACTCAGTTTTCATGAGTCCCATGTTTACTTCCTTAGTATTGATGCAGGAGAGGAAAAAGGGGAGCCAATGTTGGTGCCCCAAGCCCCAAGCATCACCAACTGCATTACCAGGTATCTCTGTGACTCTGCAGAAATAGTGTGGTAAAGCTATTACTCTGCACAATTCTTTCCTTGATAACAATTGTGTTTGTTACTTCATGGCCTGAAGCAAAACTAGCAGATTTAATAGCTGTTGAGAAAAAAAATGTACTGGTATGATGACTGATTTATAGCTCCGTCATAACACAAATTATAACAGGAGATGGAGGGAACAACGTTTGAAAACATGTTTTTTTCTGCAGAAGGGCAAAACTCTTCCTTCTCTTCCAGCTATTGTTAACTTGGCTAAACGTAAAGTCTGTGAAATATGTAAACATCAACTTTCACCCTCATCCCACTCCCATCCCCCATGAAAACAGAATTATTCAGAATCTAGGGGCAGGAAAGAGTCAGATGTTGGCCTGAGACTTTAAGTTCACGTCCCCGACAGGCTCTGAGCTTGTCAAAACTGCACTTCAATCACCTTGCTAATAGTATGGTGTGTTGCAGTTACTGAACAGGTCACATAATTAGAAGCATACTCCCCTGACTGGGAAGAAATCTGCTGCTGTGTTCTAAATGAAAGAAATGAACTTGTTATGCCAGGTTATATAGTTTAATGAAGACACTATAAAAGGGGTCCTTTAAATAGAGTGGCGGCATGTTCATTTCGAGTCTAATATGGACCACTCACAAACATGTTTCTCAAAACTCACAGTCAAGGATCATCACTTATGTCAGTGAATTAAATGCAACCCCAAGGACCTGTGGGCAAAGGGTCTGCACTTACCCCGTCACATTTTAGGCAAACCAACACTGACATCCAATGTAAGGAATGAACATTTCAGCTTTCAGTCTTCTAAGAAGTCCATTTCTTCTTCTTTCTTTGTTTTTGTTTGTTTGTTTTTGCTTTTTGAGTCACACCTGGTGTTGCTCAGGGGTTACTCCTGGTTTTGCACTTAGGAATTACCCCTGGTGGGCTCAGGGTACCATATGGGATACTGGGAATCAGACCCAGGTCAGCCGTGTGCAAGGCAAATGCCCTACTAGCTGTGCTATTGCTCCAGCCTCCCAGCCTCTTCTTTCTTAATAACCCTTTGTCTATGTGTTCTTTAAACAACAACCAATCTGGTGTTTGATCTGTCTGACCTCATGCAGTCCAAAAAGGCATGTCTCTTCCCTGGCTCTTTCTTTCTGGTTGTTCATTTATTTTTCTCCTTCATTTCTTATTCCTCTGCTTCTCCACCCAAAAAGCCAAGGGAAGTGAGGTAACAATAACCTTGTTGCATTTCACCTGGCCCACCCAGAGAAAAGCTATTTCTAGGCAAATGCGGAAAACCCAAACCTTGTGGAAGGCACTGGGCCCTTTAATCTAACATCCTCTGTGTGCTGCAGAGCCTAATGTTTAATTTGAAAAACAATCTGAAAATAGCATGAAAGGAAGCGTGGAATTTGCATCGCTATATATATGTGTGTATGTTTAAGATAGTCATAGTCGTTTTCAAAAACACTGTGTTTGAGAGCTGACCCTTGAAGTTGTCCAAATTTCATGGACTCTTCTGAGATAAGCTGTGTAATTTTCACTTGAGTGGTGGTTACTTTTCTATGCAATCCTCTTGGTGCAAAGGAGACAGATGTCAAACCCGTCACTCTGAAAAACTGAATGCTGATATTCAGAGCCATTTGACAGACTGCAGCGGAAGCAACAGTAATGTGAAAGCTATATGGTCATTTCATAGAGCTGTTGGATTGTCACAACTAGGAGAATTGCTTGTTTCTCTTTGCTTTTATGGCTATTTTTTCGTTCTTTCTTTCTTTCTTTCTTTCTTTCTTTCTTTCTTTCTTTCTCTCTTTCTTTCGCCATTTTGTTATATCTTGTCTCACTTTCATTCAGACCAAATTTTTAGTTGAATTTTGACAATCACTGCCAGACATTTCAAAATATTTTAATCCTATTTTTAAGTAACATTGCATGATAATATGTTTCAGGCATGCATCATTAAAAATTAACATGTGCATTGACTACCTTAAGTTCACTGCTAACAGTCCAATACATGAGACATTTGTTTAAATTCTGCCAAGATCTGACTTTTGTAGGAAAAACCTTCGTTTGGTTTATTCAGGTTGTCTATAAAGAGACATTTACCACCAGAAAGTCATTTGGATGTGATGTGGACTTCAAATTTAAGATTTTTAATTGTGTTGTCTGTCTGGGGGTGTGGGGTCCCTGAAAGGTTTTGGGGAGCCCAATGAGACATTCTTGGCCTAATGGTGCAGTCATATTTCAGTCCTTGCCTGGGTGATACGGTGCTGTTCAGGCTATGCAGTGCTGGAAGTTTGGGCACATACAATTGCATCATATAATAACACACATATGATAACTCTCACTACGTCCAGTGGTGCTTAGGAGTCATGCCCTACCAGTATTGAACCTGGGCTCTAATGCATGCCAGGCAGGCTCTTCAACCCTTTGAGCTATCTCCGTACCTCCAAAAGTTCAAATTGAATGGTTGAAGAAGAGAAGCAAAAATTACTATCATGTCAAATTTCCTAGCATTTCACAATTAAACTGTCTTCAAAGCAATCTTACCGACAGATGTATTTAAAAACCTATGCATAGAGTCTGTGCTTCAGTTGAAGATAGTTGCTTTATTAGTCAAGGATCCAGAGAGGGTGTAGAGCTTAAGGGGTGAAAATGTTTAGGAAATATACTTTAGCAAGTATGCAGATACTCATAGAAATAATTTTTATCTTGGTATCCAGCATAGGATTTATGAACAGAAACCAATGGCATGAACTTAGAAGGGAAAAATTAATTCTTTATAATTGATTCATGCAATTTGTAATGTAGCTTTTTTCATAAATTGTAAATATTTGATAATAGCCTATGGTAATATCAGCACTCTCACAAATTACACTACAAATATAGATGGCCCAAATATCCTTTATGCTCATCATGTCTTTGAAATTATGCTTAATATTAACTACTCCAAGTTCTTTCCATTTAAAGTGCTAATTAATAAAAGAGCGATATATTGATATAACACAAAATATTTAACTATTCCAATAATATTTTCCTTAATAATTTTGCACTTCTTGTACAATATCTTTGAGATCATTAATTCTAAAAAGCAATGAATTGTTTTTACCAAATTGTCAAATGAGTCTGTGCCATGATCAAATTAAAAAAATACTCGTTTGAGGAGTTAATTACAGAATATGAGGGATATGAAGACATAGTGTAGAGGGTAAAGTGTTTACTTTGCATGCTGTCAACCCAGATTTCATGCTTGGTTGATTTCTGTCACTGTGTTTGATTCCTTGGGTATCTCCAGGAGTTATTCAGAACACAGAATCATCTGTAAGCCCTGAGCTCTGCTGGGTGTAGCCCCCAAACAAAACAAAACAAAACCTCCGAAAATCTTGGATTTGAAGTTAAGTGATCTAAATGATCTTCCACTAGATATTGTATGGTTCTTTATTCTGAGTAAAGGAAAGGGTGTGGAAGAAAAGGAGATAGGGGTCTCTAGATTTTGTCTTAGGTTTGACACCACTTCTGCTGGTTCTATGTCTAAAGTTAACAGTTGAATAGCCCTCACAACTACAAAGAAAGTAAAGAGTTTTTTTTAAAAAGCCCATGAGAGTAGGGCTGGAGCGGTAGTACAGTGGATAGGGCATTTGCCTTGCACACGGCCAGCCTTGTTTCAATCTCTGGCATCCCATATGGTCTACTAGGAACTGCCAAGAGTAATTCCTGAGTGCAGAGCCAGGAATAACACCTGAGCAACACCAGGTGTGACCCCAAAAAGGAAAAAAATATCATGAGAAATATTGACATCTAGAAAAGTAACTAATTAAAGCAAAAAATAAATTTTGAAACTGCTAATAATTTCATAGCACAACGTATTTATTACCATTCTTTCTTTTTGTACATATTTTATTGGTACTAAGCCCCAAAATTATTCTTAGAAACTATATTATATACATTCCTCATCTCCTTTGTCCTTACTTTACATAAAAATTTAAGATAAAACACAATACCATTAAGACTTTTTTTGAATTCCCACATTTTGCAAAGTTGTCTTGCTGGAACATTGTGTAGCAGTAACAATACAATAGTAGCTTGCTATAAGAATCAGTGCTGTCCTCCAAAGAAACAGTAACCAAAATACAAAGACAGTCTACAGAATGGGAAAGGATATTCGTTGAATACACATCTGACAAGGGGTTAATATCAAGGATATACAAAGTACTGGTTGAAATCCACAAGAAGAAAACATCCAACCCCATCAAAAAATGGGGCGATGAAATGAATAGAAATTTTCTCAAAGAAGAAATGCGAATGGCTAAAAGGCACATGAGAAAATGCTCCACATCATTAATCATTAGGGAGATGTAGATCAAAACCACAATGAGATATCATTTTACACCACAAAGACTGGCCCACATCCACAAGAACAAAAGCAACCAGTGCTGGCGCAGATGTGGCAAGAAAGGGACCCTCCTTCACTGCTGGTGGGAATTCTGACTGGTTCAGCACTTTTGGAAAACAGTATGGACGATTCTCCAAAAATTAGAAATTGAGTTCCCATTTGACCCAGCAATACCACTCCTGGGTATATATCCCAGAGAGGCAAAAAAATATAGTCAAAGTGACATCTGCACTTGTTTGTTCATTGCAGAACTCTTTACAATAGCCAGAATCTGGAAAAAAACTGAGTGCCCGAGAACAGATGACTGGTTAAGAAACTTTGGTATATTTACACAATGGAGTACTATGCAGCTGTTAGAAAAGAAGAAGTCATGCAATTTACATATAAGTGGCACTATATGGAAAGTATCATGTTAAGCGAAATGACTAGGAAAGAAAGGGATAGACATAGAAAGATTGCATTCATCTGGAGAACATAAAGTAACAAAATAGGAGACTAACACCCAAGAATGGCTGAGATTAGTACCAGGAATTTTACTCGATGGCTTGGAGGCCAGCCACACATGCCATGGGAAAAGGCAGCTCAGATAGAGAAGGGAGCACCAAATAAAGGGTGTTGGGAGGATCCTTCCAGGATGAGAGAAGCATGCTGAAAGTAGACTATAGACCAAACATGATTGCCACCCATTGCCTCTTTTGCAAACCACAACACCCAATAGGAGAGAGAACAAAAGCAAATGCCCTACCACAGAGGCAGGGTGGGATGGGGGAGATGAGGGGTGGGAGGGATACTAGAATCCGTGATGGTGGGAAGTGGGCACTGGTGGAGGGATAGGTATTTGATCATTGTATAACTGAAACCCAAGCACAAACATTTGTAAGTCTAAACCTCATGGTGTCTCACTAATAAAAATTATAAAAGGGAAGAATCAGTGCTGTCTGTGTAGAAAAATGGTTTATTTGCAAGAGTTATGTCATCAAGTCAGGGGATTTAAATTTGTAGTTATTATACATACCAAATTAACTTGTAGTTCATAATTAACATTTAATAAGTCCAATGAGTTGTTGTGTTCCCCTAGGTTTCATTCAAATATCCTTATCATGGAATGATACTACAGCATGTCGGACACTTGTGTTGCAAGTGGTTGACCTGGGTTAGAATCCCAGCACCCCGTAGATCCTCTGAGCCTTGCCAGGAGTGATCCGAGTGTAGAGCCAGGAGTATCCTGAGTGCCACTGGGTTTGCCTGTCCCCAAAGCCCCCCCCCCATCTCATCAGAATTATATTGAAAAGCAGAGACCTTGTTAGAAAAGCTATTGCAAAATAGTATATTGGGACTGGGAACATTTGTTGGGAACAAACTTTGCAGTCAAACAACCAGGTTTGAATTTCAGTTCTTTTTTTTTAATTAGTGAAACACCATGAGGTACAGTTGTAGACTTACAAACTTTTGTGCTTGGGATTCAGTTATACAATGATCGAGTACCCATCCCTCCACCAGTACCCACTCTCCATCACCAATGATCCCAGAATCCCTCCCACCCCTCACCCACCATCCCCCCCCCCCCCCCCCCCCGTCTCTGTTGCAGGACATTCCCTTTTGCTCACACTTTCCTTTAGGGGCTTATAGTTTCCAACAGAGATATTGAGTGGCCATCGTGTTTAGTCTATAGTCTACTTTCAGCATGCATCTCGCATCCCAAGTGAGTCCTCCAAACATCCTTTTCTTGGTGTTCCCTTCTCTGTCTGAGCTGCCTTTTCCCCCAGCACATGCTGATGGCTTCCAAGACCTGGAGTAGACCTCGTGGAACTTATCTCAACTATTCTTGGGTGTTTGACTCCCATTCTGTTACTTTATATTCCCCAGATGAGTGCAGTCTTTCTATATCTGTCCCTCTCTTTCTGGCTCATTTTATTTAGCATGATACTTTCCATGTAGTATCACTTGTATGTAAATTTCATGACTTCATCTTTTCTAACAGCTGCATAGTGTAGATGTACCAAAGTTTATTTAACCAGTCATCTGGTTTTGGGCACTCATTTCCCCCCCCCAAATTTTGGCTATTGTGAACAGTGCAGCAATGAACATAGAAGTGCAGATGTCATTTTGATTGTACTTTTTTGCCTCTCCGGGATATATTCCCAGGAGTGGTATTGCTGGGTCAAATGGAAACTCAATTTCTAATTTTTGGAGAATCGTCCATACTGTTTTCCAGAAGGGCTGAGCCAGTTGGCATTCCCAGCAGCCATGAAGGAAGGTCCGTTTCTCACCACATCCGTGCCAACACTGGTTGCTTTTGTTCTTTTGGATATGGGTCAGTCTCTGTGGTGTGAGATGATATCTAATTGTTGTTTTGATCTGCATCTCCCTGATGGTTAGTGATGTAGAGCATTTCCTTTCAGTTCTACTACATGTGACTGAATGATCTCGGGTGGATCAATTAAATTATTTAATATTCCAGTTCAAAGAGGAATTGAAAGAGCTATGCTTGGAGTATCACGTTTCACTCAAATGAGAGAAAGAATCCGGAGTTCCAACCTCCATCAATGATCAAGAATCAGGGATGCTGTCTTGTTTGCCAAGGCATCAAAAAATCAGATGGGCTGGTCACGTAATGAGATTTAGAGACAATTACTGGACTAGAGCTGTTACCAACTGGATTCCACAGGATGTCAAAAGACCGTGTGGCCGCCCACCTATCAGATGGTCAGACTTCTTCATCAAGATCATGAACGATCGATTTGAGGCTCTTCATGTTCCTAGAGTGAACAGATGCCATTGGGCTACACTAGCACGTGACAGGAACAAATGGAGACGTTACTGGTGCCCGCAAATTGACAATTAACGGGAAGTCAAGTGATCAATATTCTAGTTCTCCAACTCTAAAATGGGCATAATTGTAGTTCCAACATATAGACTTTTGTAAGAATTTGATGGCATATTATTTACAAGATGTCTGTATATTTTTTGGCATCATATAATAAGAACTTTCAATAGAAGGTAATTCCTGTATATGATGTTGAGACTAGGTAAGAGATATAAGTATACTGCAACTTATAAAAGAGACAGGCTTATGAGCAACAGAATTGACCCATCCTCTGGACATCTGCTGAGTTTGTCTTTGAAAATTCACTTCTTGGAAAAGGTGTCCTCTCCAGTACAGAAGTATAGCAGTTAGATTTCCTTCCTCTATTCTGTACTATCTTAGTTGTTTTCTTAAGTAAAATATTAAGGTCTTAGTAATAGTAAATATCTACCTATCTCACAACTCGAATGAGTTCGTATGCATGTGAAGTCATGGTATTTCTCAAAGTCAAGATACTCCCTAACTCCCACAATGAGGGTGTGAGCACTGAGGTAACTGCATCTGCAGATGACTATCAGTACCTGTTTTGTCTATATTATTCTGTGTTTAATGTTTTAAATAGGATAATCATTCAACTGATAACTAAGATAATTTATGTGAAAGTGTTTGTAAACAGCAGAGCATTATTAAAAGCCAAAGATTTACTGTTATTATTATTTTAAATAATTTAGTCCCTGAGAAATTGTATTCTGGAATCCTTTAGCATACTATGAAGATGAAGCTTAGTTTCCATGTGTGTACATTAAACTTTAGTTTGATTCATTAAGGAGCCAGGAAAGTTCATAAATGTTTTGGAATTCTTGCTCTTCTCAGCAATGATAGTATCCTACACTTGATTTAGGAAAGTCTTCATAATGATTATTTATGGAGAATGATATGCAAAGTGGTTAATGAAGAACATCACAGATGATGGCACTTTGGGTGATCCTGTAAATACGCATTATTTTTAATTAGTTGCATAATTTTCATTTATTAAAAATCCTCTCATAAATCTTCCAATATCAATACATTTCTTTCTAGTTTAGAGGATGGCTAGAAATTTCAATTATTTTGAACTTCTACAATTATATCATATATGCCTGAACTAAGTTAGAAATAAAGTTTTCTCATTTATAACTACCTATATTTCAGTTTAAAATAATAAACATATTTTACATATGACTGTTTTGCTTCTTACATTAAGATGTTAATTATTTTAAAAGAGTCAAACAACAAAAAGTACAACCTATTTACTTTACAACAAAGAAATTTATTTGGTTTGCTTGTGGGCATATTATAAAGAGATTTTATTTTCCATATTATTTTGTATAAAATTGAATTAGATATCTGAAAATTAAACAAAAAATTATGGATAACTTTACCTTTAGGAATAAAGTAATCAGATATTGTATAATAAAAGACTATATATGCTTAATCAAACCAATGGAATCAACTAATTGTTTTTACTTGTTAATATGTGTACTCACATCCAAAGTGACAACAAAATATATATGTCCATGTCCTCAAGGTAATTTGTAGTTTCATGATCATTATTATTAACTGTGCTAATCTAGTATGCCTAAACAATTCATGATTCAAAATGATATTGTGCTTATTTTTAAAAAAGCTCAGGATGATGACTTATTGGTTTGGTAATCTTAAGAAGTCACTAAGACAGAGTTCTTTACCAAACTGATGGCCAATACCCAGACTTCATTTAAAAACTGCGTGGAAAGGGTCTTGATTTCTGTGCTTGGCCAGGACACTTTAGAAACATTGAGTTATAATTTGCTGTTTCAAAATCCCAGATTTGGCTATACATTTAAGTTAGCTTATGCAAAATTGGCAGAAGTTAACTTCTCACTTTTTAAAATGTCTGTGTTTGATCATTTCCTTTTGGTTAGTGTGGAGAGAACTAAAGTCTTCTGTTCTGACCAAACAACCACAACCCAAATAGGCCAAGGCTCTAGGAAAATATCAGGGCAAGTGAAGTGAAGAGCGCCATTTATAGCAGCCAAGTCGAACTTAAAGCCAAAGCTGGGGCATGCCTGAGAGACTTCTTAAGAGGCCCGATGGCACTTCTTTTTATGAAACTCTAAAAACAGGGGTTGGATTTAAGTACTATCTAGCTCTTTCTGTAACATGTTCTGTTATTTTTTCCTCTGTTATCATTTTGGTAAGTGGCTTAACTTTTCCCTGGATGCCCAATCTCTCTTCACTGCTAATCCCTAAGATTTAGAAGGGAATGATTCACTCTTCTAACCCTTCCCAGCTCCAGTAATAGTTGCATAGTCTACACCTGACCAGTTAAGGCCACTGAGCAGATTATTTATCCAATCAGAGTGTTAGACCCAGATTTAATAGAGAATTATGAGAACATTTGTGGTACTTTCTTCTAGATAGACTGGTAGATTATATACCTAGTACTCCTGGGAAGTATTTTTCACCATACAGAGGCAGTTTGTCTGTAAGTGAGTAAATCCAGAGGTTAGCAGAGTTCAGAGATAGTGACGGGAATACTCCTGATGCAAAAAAAAAAATTAATAATATTAAATGAATCTAGCTTTGCCTAAATATACAGGTGCTATTGCTTTGTTTTACCTTAGTCCTATTTGCATTGCATTTCTGTTACTTGCAATGGAAAGTACTTTGAATAATATTCTATCTTTTACAGAGCTGTGTACCCGTCAGCTTTTGCCATAGTAATGCTGCGTAAGAAAATCTTAAAAAATTCAGAGGCATCTAATAACAGTAATTTATTTTCCTTTCTTATATATTTATATGTGGCCTGGGGAAAGATTAGCCTATCAGTTAAAGTTGGTTTCAGGTTTCAGGTTTGTTCAAATCTATTCCATATATCTCTTTTAGTCTTTGGACCAGTGGTTATCTGGGCATATTTTTCTTTTCATGGTGACTAGCAGGAATTGTACTTCAAATCCCTTCTCAGTTCAAACCCTTTATTCTATAAAGTTCACTAATTTCACATTGGCAGAAACAAGTAAATTTGTAAAGTAACAACATCAAAGGGATGAGGAAAGTGAACGCCCATTAAGGTGAGAAGGAAGGAGTGAATGTTGGATGAAAAATAATTGAATATCCCAAAGTTCAAACTTAAACCAAAACAAATAAGGACTATTTCTATAAAATTACATAATTATATATCTACAGGGATATAAAAACAATGATAAATAATGCATTTTAACCAAGTTACTATTAATGAATAGCTATATTTTTAATCACTGAGAGTTATGTGTTCCTGAATGATTTGTTACTAATATGAATAAAAATGAGTTTTGAATTAAGTAGAACTTCCAGAGATGTGTTTTTCTAACTTATTTCAATTATATGGTACATGTTGCTACTATATTTAAATGCAATTTAAATATACATATATTTAAAATATATAAAATAAATAAGTTAGTTGATTTTATTTTGAAATTATTATATCACAGCGCACAAGTGCTGTGAAAACCACACACTATCAAAATAAAGGATATATTGAATGTATAATAATAATAATTGCAATATTTGGGGGGTTTGCTATTATTATTTCCTTTGGGGCCACACCCAGCAGTACTCAGGGCTTACTCCTGGCTCTTAGCTCAGGGATCACTTCTGGCAGTTCTTGGAGGTCCACATGTGGTGCTGAGGATAAAATTTATGTAAGCCATATGTAAGGCAAGCATCTTACAAGCTGTGCTATTGCTCTGGCACCATTTTTTTAACTGTCTCTTAGGTTTCAGGTTTTGGACTAAATGAGGCTAGATGATATCAGTAATGTCATATTCTCACATTTTGATAATGGGCAGAGAGAGTACATCAACTGGATTCTGTCTTGTAAAACTTATGCTCAGATTTCATGATACATAGGAAGTTTAGGTGAGACATTGACAATGGCTAATGATTTTTCATCTTCAATCCAAGAAAATGCTACTGCATTGGTATTAAAATCATTGCTCCAGGCCTCAAAGCATGAAGTTCATTATATTTGTCATGCAAAGACAAGTGAGTGAATTAACTTGGTCCACCCTGTGAGACCTTATGAGACTTGCAGAAAACAATTGTCTTGCCCTAGAGATGCTTCAGGAGGAGTTCACACCAAAATAGATTTAAAGACTTATCTGTAATGTGTCTGAGGAAGCATGCTTGTAAATTTCAATTAAAAACTAAAACAGACTGACTCTCTACCTTGGTGACCCTAAAACTGACCTATCTGAAGCAGGGCTACCTGTAAAATCATTACAATTCATAACTTTTGGGGTTCTTTGTATTGAGGAATATTTCTAATGATATGAAAATATATATATTTTAAAGGATGGAACTGTCCTTATTTTTGTGCAATTTCCAACAATTAATATTCAGGCTGTCTCCATGATCACAGGTTCAAAGAAAGCAGAAACCTTTAAGGTTTAAAGTTCCATTTGAGGGGCTGGAGTGATAGCACAGCAGGTAGGGTGTTTGCCTTGTTTGTGACTGACCCGAGTTTGATTCCCAGCATCCCATATGGTCCCCTGAGCACTGCCCGAGTACCCTGAGCACTGAGTAATTCCTGGGTGCAGAGCCAGGAGTAGCCCCTGTGCCTTGCCAGGTGTGATCCAAAAAGAAAAAAAAAACAAAAAAAAAACAAAGTTCCACTTGACTTTACATTTTTGATTTTTTTTTAGTATTTGGACCACATCCAGAAGTACTCAAGGATTACTCCTGGCTCTGCAATTAGGTTTTATTCCTGACTCTTTAGGGGACCATCTAGGGTGCTAGGAATCAAACCCAAGTTGGCCACATGTAAGACAAGGGCTCTGCCTTTAATACTATCTTTTCAGAACTGGCTACACCTCTGTACAACATAACAGTTTATGAATGGTAATGTGGATGATGGCTATGATAGCATCTATAATAAAGTTAATACATGAATATGATTCTGTTTATAAGGTACTTTTCTAACCAGTGAAGCACAACTTGAAATAATTGCATGGGAGTGATGATTTCAGACACGTGGAGGCAGGATTTTCAATTCTACTTTGAGCGTGGAAACAATTACATTTAAAGCATGTGTCTACATTTCCTGGGCCACAAAGAGGTGGAGAAATCTTTATATCTCTATATAAATCTCTTTCTCTCTTCTATTTTTTGAGAGGGATGCTAAACCAATGGGTGACTACACTGAAAAAACATAGAATGGTAAACAGCAGAAAGTTCAGGAAACCAACTCAGACATTTCCTTATAACAGAATGCCCAGTAAGCCTCAGAGTTCCCTGAGTGGCAGAAAGCCAGTGACCTGTCAGAACACGAAATAAGATAAATTCCAAAGTTAGGGTCTTGCTCAAATACATCCTGCCTTTCACTTCTGCTGATTTAGTAGCAGGGGTCCTAGAGGGAAGCACTGCATTACTCCCAAGAGATTTTCTCAAACACAGAGAAAGGTGATTCTGAATCACAACTGTTTTGAGTTTCATTGACGGAATAATGTGACCTTCACATGTTATTATTGTAACTTGAGCAAACCACTGAACCCTTTTCCTTCTTTTAGATTTTTTTCTTGTGTAGTAGAGGTGATGGTTAAATCAGTAGTTTAAAATGAAGCCCTTAGACATCTCTGAAGAGTTCAATGCTCCCCACCTTCCTCCCCATCGTAGGACTAGTGGACAAGTAAGTTAATCATAATCTGCTCCCTGTATTCTCCCTCAGTTGGAATTCTTTCCCAGTACGGGTTACAATATATTGCTAAGTAACAATCCCATGACCTTGTTTCTCTCCCAGAGCTCCACGATCTTAGGAGATCCTTTGACTCCAAACCAGAACAATTTATTCATTCTCAGAAAAACTTCAGTTCAGTGTTAATGAGTATCACAACTGGGCATTATCAGGACTAAAGGAACAAAAATATAGACTCCCACCCCTTACAGATTTTATAGTCAAATAAAAAGATTGGCATGCCCATCATCTTGCTATGACAGGGCCGTGATGAAATAGAGATCTGTGCCAAGAGGAGAGAGAATCAGAAGTGTAGGTTTCTTAGTTGAGAGACAGAGAGGGACTAAGAAACCCATACCCTTTCCCCCTGAAACTTCAGTAATTAGTGCATCACTCTGGAGTCAGAATAAATGCAACATCGACTTATTAAGAGCCCTAGTTTTCTACTCTCTGATTATAAATTTCAGTGTGCTAGGCCCTTGAGGTTAGAAATATGATGACTTGCTTTGGTGAATGAAATGTAAGTGGAAGTGGTCCTTGTGATCTCCAGGCAGATGCAGATGTCATTTCATTTTTGCAGAATGAAATGACAATGCTTCCTTCGTCTGCCACCTGGGATGCTATTGGTCTGTGCAGATATTGAGGGGCAATTCTGAGTCACCACATAACAGTCACCTCAGAGTCTCCCAAACCCAAAAGACCCAATGCTTTCAACCATTTCTTGATTTCAGCCATTCACATTTGTTGTCACTGAATAAACTCGACAGTGATAACTGATATAGAAGCTCTTTACTCCTGGTCCCAAAGTTGCTACTTGCTCTTCTCAAGTCCCAAATAACTTTCTGTCTTTGTTTGCTTTTTTTTCAATTGCACTTATCTGAAATTATGGTGCTCGTCAGATATTTACAGTAAATCCCATTTACTTGTCCTCTCTCTCTGCATTTAAGTATATCCTTCGGAGAACAAGTATCTTACCAACCTTGTTCACTATTCCTTCGTCATTTGAATAGTCCCTGGCACAAAGTTGGCACTCAGGAAGTGTTGGGCAGATGGAGAGCACAAAGTGTATCTCTGCCACATGGGACAGTGTGGCTAGTCTCCAGAGAGAGGAAGCATATTTAGAATGGCATGCATGAGAAAGCTGGAATCATTGGGCCCCTCCCAAATTAGGAAAAACAAGTATAAGGAACATAAGTTATTTATATAATCTTTCTCAATCTCAGTTTTCTAAGTATTAAATCCCAAAGGTAACAATTATAAAAGAATATACAATTACCCAAAAATATTATTCTCAAAATATTTTGATTTTTTTATCAATGGTCATTGTACATTTTCTACCCAATTTACAGTTAGATTTCTAAAGTTATAGTATCTGTGCTTTATATTCTTTGCCTTGAAAATAAAATTTATTAAACTTCATAAATGTAAGTATACGGCAGAAAACCTATAATGGTCCTGGGGTCTTCTTTGACTTTTATGAAAGACCTGAGAACTAAAAACCAAATATGTTCATTTAACTGGTTTTGATACTGTTTGTCTTCAATATGTTTCTTGAACAATGAATTGCCTATAAGAACATATAAACAGAAAAGCTGAGGAATTCAGTTGGGTAATATTGATTCTATTTTGTGAATGCAAGGTAAGTGGAAGTGCTACATATGACTTCTGTACAGAAGAATTTACTTTCCAGTGTGAAACTTTACAGTATTTTCTACTGCCAAGGGGAACACTGAAATTTTGTGTGAAGATGGACGAACAGAGCTGAGTCATGGAAACTAATTGAGTAACTCATGGGCAAAATTTTATTTTAGAAAGTGTCCAATTGTCTACCTGACATGGAACTAAAGCATTCTGAACCAATGAAGTATTTTGTTTCAATAGTATTGGATAGCTAACTATTCTGGAACTAAATGTCACTTTATATCTATGAGGTCTGTTAAGATCATTAGTATTTTAAATGCAGCACTACAATGGTTACCAAAATAAAACTTAAGCTTATTTATCAGCGTTAAATTTTGAATGAAGATAGCCACAATGACTTTTAATTCCGAGAAAAGTGCATTGAAGTTATTAGCTTTGGACTTAATAAGCTTTGCAAACTTAGCTTCTCTTTGAGTTAAACCATTGTCCTCCATTTGGAGATTTACAACATAAGGTACTACCTGTCTCCACCTGTCTTAAGAAATCTGGAGATAATTAAAACCCTATGGAACCAGTGAAATGAAATCTCTTGCATCATTGCCCAGGGAAAACTCAATATTAAACAAGATAATTCTCCTAACAGGAAGTCTTATCATGAAAACTCAGGGTCAAGAAAGATGTTATTATACTTTTCATAATGGCAAGCACTCCCAAGTGAGTTCCTTTGTTACAATAAAAACTTAGGGCACCTTAGGCATGTCTCCCTCATATTATCATTCTCGTTTGTCAGTACAAAGCTGTACAACATGGCACTCTTGTTAGTCTCTGTTGAGAACCAAACTGGCTTATGTTTGTACCCTGTACGACAGAGAGAAACTGTGGAAACCATCTCCACTTTGCTCACCCACCTAATTTTATACACTAGTGAGGATTCAAATCTGCTTTTTTTCATCAGATATGTAAATCTTTGCTGAAAGAGTGAAATTACACTAAGGTACTCTGCAGTATCCAAGGGAATGGGGAAAAATCCATATACATACTGGATAGAAATGGATTCAGTGTTTGGCTTGAAGCTAGAACATCACACTGCTATTATTTTTTTCTTTTATAGAATCCTTTATGCAAAGGTAGTTTTCCTTTAAGGTGGTCTTTGCAGTGAGAAGTAGAGGAGAGAAATACTGCCCAGAAGAACTTTGCTGTGAGAGCAGAGAGAGTACAGAGCCATAGAGAAGCACAATTACACAGGTCTACAGAGTACAGGAAATTCATTTGATGAGAATATTGCTTTGTTTGTGAAGGTAGAAATAATTATAGAAAACTTACAATCATAGAGATAAAATGAGGATGATATATGGACAACCTATGGCGGTAGAGGCTATTCTTCTACACATTTGATATTTTCCTAGACTGCCACTTTCTTTAGAGGTGACCCAAAACTAATGATGAAGGGGATGCATCTGTATCATTATGTCACATCAGATGATTTTGATCCAATGATCTTATTAATAGAACCTCAAAGATCTACAATCCATTTGAAAAACATGTTTCCAAGAAGAGAGGTCAGGAGTTGGGGGAGGAAGTGTTCTAGAAGTGACATAGAGGAAGTGGTAGAGGGTCTTAGACACTTTTGCACTGGTCACGTGTAGTGATGATGTATATGAAAACCATGAGTATTGATGCTATTGTAAATATATTACCTAATTTATAGTAATAATAATAATGATTATGATAATAATTATAGAATCCATGATCCAGGCTGAGCAGATCATATTCTTACTCAAATTTGAATAATGATACATAGAAACTAAATGCTGGGTGTATTATTAGATGCTGTTACAAATAACTTCAAATCAAGCATTTTTGCTATTGTAAAACACTATGACTGACTTTCTGAAATCTTTAGTGTTTTTACTAGTAGCCAAAGCAGCTTCTTATGATTATAGAGTCTAGAAGCTCCAGAAAATTGATGTTCATAAGTGATCATGATGAATAACTTCCAGAAATTAATGTATAAGTATGCCAATATTTGTTCCTTACCTGGAACAATTGTGAGGTATGAGTTTTATGCTGATTTTAAGTTTTACAGTAAGACTTAAGTTGTAGTTGTCCATGGTGAGGATGATTTTAATAGAACACATTCTTCTGACTGGCTAGACCCTTCCTTGCTTCCTTCTATCCTTATCAATTCACCTCTCAAAATACTAGCTCTTAAATATCTGTCTTAGAGTCAATTTCCTGAGGAAAACTTCATTTATAAGAATAATAAGATGGTAGATGTAAGGTCAATGGTACATAGTATAGCAATTCAAGTCACAAAGTTATAGCAATTCAAGTCACAAAGTTCAAGTAAATTATTGGGGGGAATAGCATCTGGAGCGATAGCACAGCGGTAGGGCGTTTGCCTTGCACGCAGCCAGCATGGCCGAGCTGGGTTCGATTCCTCCGCCCCTCTCGGAGAGCCCGGCCAGCTACCGAGAGTATCTCGCCCGCACGGTAGAGCCTGGCAAGCTCCCCGCGACGTATTCGATATGCCAAACACAGTAACAACAAAGTCTCCAATGGAGACGTTACTGGGCCCGCTCGAGCAAATCTATGATCAACAGGAGGGCCTTTACTTTACTTTACTTTACTTTACTTTACTTTACTTTACTTTACTTTACTTTACTTTACCTTTCCAACTAGTTTACTTAACAGAAAATAGAAAGAGATGATTGGTAGGGATAATAAGGATGAAAAGTCAATCTGACAGTTTAATTGACAAACTTCTATCAATTAAGTTCTATGAGATTCTCAGCATCTCATTTTCCTGAGGTAACATGAGATTTATTTCTTGCAATCTAAATATCTATTTCAGAAACAAAGGCAACTTGGAGAAGATCCAGTGAAAAGGAAAGAAGTTTGTAAGGAAATGTTCACTGACTTTTCTTGTGGTGAATGTGTGCAGAACATAAAGGCCACAAATTTGTTAGGGAAGCTCCAATGATATAAAGGAATTAATGTAGAAGGTGAGAAGACATGACATCAAAGAGGATGATTTGTTTATAAATGTGGTCTATAATCTTAGATTAATAGCTCAAAGTACTTGGAAAAAGACACTGAATCAATATCCTCAAAGCCTTCTTGGAAAGTGAATTAAATGCAAATGAAAATCCTCATATTGCAAGAAATATTATTTTGAACAATATTTTTGTATGGGGATTCAAATGTGCTTTTTCAGGGACGAGTAGTTTGGGTCACATCTGGCCATACTTTGCTGTGCTCAAGGATTACTCCTGGATCTGTGTTCAGCAATCACCCTCGGCAGTGCTTGGGATACCATATTTTGTGTCAGGGAACAAACTGAGATCAGCTTTATGCAACGTAACAGCCTTATCTACTGTAATATCTCTCCAGACAAGTTTTTAAATTTTTAAAAACTGATGCTTGCACTCTTTTTTTTTTTTTTTTTGGTTTTTGGGTCACACCCGGCAATGCACAGGGGTTACTCCTGGCTCTGCGCTCAGGAATTACCCCTGGCAGTGCTCAGGGGACCATATGGGATGCTGGGAATCGAACCCGGGTCAGCCGCATGCAAGGCAAACGCCCTACCCGCTGTGCTATCGCTCCAGCCCCAGGTGCTTGCACTCTTAACCTAATGACAGGAGTTGGAAAAAACATTGTACAATAGAGCTGGAACTTTACTCAGTTGCTAAAAAGAAGTCATTGATTCAATGAGTTTTAAGAATGAGTGTGAAGGAAAATATTGGAATTTCTAGACTTTCACTTTTTCACAGTTCACTATAGGAAAAGAACTAGGTAGGTGAAAACTTGTCACTTCAAGAGAATTTCTTGAAACTAACAAGACTTTTATTAAAGAAATAATGGAAAGGGACAACTGGAGGAAAAAATGGAAAACGACATAGATCTGAGAAGAGTAGGGAAAAATCAAAGATGGAAACCTTCTTAGTAAACTCTGAAAATATTTCTTTTAAAAAATGCTTTATCATGGTAAATTTTCCTCCTGGTCCATTCCTTTGTCTGAATTTTTGCCTATCCCATGCTCTCTCCCCTATAACTCCATCACATTGGACTTCCTTTTTGTACTTGCCAGGAATCAAACCCTGTGCTTCACCATGCAAGGCAGTTAGTTGTACTACCTCTGAGCTAGTATATTATTATTATTATTATTATTATTATTATATGTGTTATGTTTTATCTTCACTATTCTAATAGTTGTTCTCCAGCTCTTAAGAATCACAATGGAATTTAAAAGTTACAAAACTTTCAAATGACAATATTTTATAAAATTTTGCCTGGCATGCTCAAATGGATTAAATGACCACTTAAAAGAACTAAATAGACTCCTGATAACTAATATTGTGGATATTAACAGAGGAAGGTACAATAAATAAAAGAGAATATAACAAAAATGATTTGGTATCTGATTTCAGTCAGCCCACTGCCACAGTCTACCTTATGAGGAAAAAAAAGTAGAAGAAAATAATATTTTCTATATTCTTTGTTTTTATTTTGAAATATGAATATGATGTTTAAAGGAAATGCATAGGAGTGGTTCTGGGAAACTATTCCTCAATTTTTCAGTGTATCATCTTCCATAACTAAGGTATCAAACCTGGTATGCTAACATTTTCATAAATGTTATACATGTATTCATTGGTGAGTGATTGCACATACCCATGTGTTTGCTTACAATTTTAGCATATTGTAACTAGCACCACAACCCAGATGCACAAACTTCCTTGTTTATATATCTGTAACCATCTATATCACCTTAATTTCAAGACTCTCAAACCATTAGTATGTTTTTTATTTCTATAATTTAGTTAACTTAAAACTTTTAAAATAGAATTGTATAGCTTTTATTTTTGGATGCTTTTTCACTAAATATAATTTTCTGAGTTTCATTCTAGCTGTTAATGTGGTAGTATGGATATTTATATTTTTTAATTGCTAAGTTACATTCCATTGTATGGATTGCCACAATTTGTTTAGCTATTCACCCACTGGAAGATCTTTAGGTTGTGTTTAGTTTTAGCTTTTATGACAAAGTTGCTATGAACTTCCACGTACAACTTTCTATATGAACATGATTTTTTATTTCTTTGGGCTAAATACTAAAGACTGCAAATGCTTGAGTATATGGTAAGAACATTTTTAGCTTTATATGAAACTTCCAAACTATTTTCCAGAGTAGTCACACCTCTTTATATTTCCACTAGAATATGGTCCTGGCATTTGCTGGTGCTGTGTTTTATCTTCACTATTCTAATAGGTATATCGTAATATCTCACTGTGGTTTTATTATTTTAATTTATCTAAGTTCAACCACCTTGTAAACTGAGAAAGCAGTTGTGTCCTTAAACAACTTGATATATTTAACTCCAGTAAATCTTTGTATTTCTAAGAATTGAATTCTAATTAAGAACTTAAAAGATACCTGAGAGATGCCTTTTTCAATATTGAATTCATTCAAATTCCGGTTTTCCAACAAGTAGGTATATCTTGAATTAAATCCATGTGCCGGATTGAAAAGCAAACAACTATGAATCATTGTAAATTTATCTATAATGAAAACAAACTATACTTTTAAGAAGTATACTTCAATGCTTTTTAAGTTTTCTCTTGTGTACATATACATATACTTGTGTGTATACATATATACATGTATATGTGTGTGCACTTATGAAAAGATCTATTCTGAAATATGTGCCATTTGTCAGTGATTTCTATCTAGTTTTATTTTCAATGGTACTATGATATCTATACTATGCAATGTTAAAATTCCTTCTTATCCTGGTTATTGTTCAATTTTTTTTCAGGGAGACATCAAGGCTTTGGTTCATTTGTTTGCTTGGGTTAATTTATTTTTTTCTGTCTTTGTTTTATTGTGTGTTTTGATGCTACTGTAATTATAAGTCCAAGGTCTCATACATGAAAGGCAGGCTCGCTACCACTGAGTTATGTCCTGAGATAATAACCCAGATGTTGTCATTTACTTTGACTTATTTTTCAAATTTCAGTTTTTTTCTTTAGCTTTGATACATTTGCTTTTTCTCTCTTTCTTAGTTTACTTTCATATTGTATTTTATTTGTTTGTGTTTGGGTTTACATTCAGCGGTCATCTGTGCTTACTCATGGCTCTGTGCTCATGGATCATTCCTGGAGGTGCTCCAAGGACCACATGTGGTGACAGGGCTGGGAAAACACCTTATTCTCCTGTATATCTCTCTGACCTACTTTTATGTTTTAAACATGTAACAAAACCTAAGTGATTCATTATCTCAATCACCCTCCAAAATAACACAAAGAACTAACTATAATATTGATCAGTTTTATAATCCCTGATTTTATTGTTTAGTTTCTTTTGATTTCAATTGTACTGAAGTTAGTAAAAGTACTATTATTGTTGCTTATATTGTTGCTAATCTACCATTTTTATTTTGAATTCCACTTTTTACTTGAGTTTATTTTCCTTTTTTACTTTCTACAGTTTCCATTGAATGCTTCTTCAAATACATATATTCTTTATTCATAAAAATCTCATTCTGAAAAATGTATTTTCAATGTCTAGTTTTAGTTTTTTGAATTGTAAAATTACTTATTTTGTAGACTTTTATAATTTATCATAATTTATACATTTTTAGATCCAAATTGCCTTGCCTGCTACTTTCAGTGACATCTTAGTTCAGGTGAATTTTCTCCTATGATATGTAACATTTTTTCAGAGCATGGGGGTGGGAATGTTCCATTTAGTGCTCAGGAGTCCAGGCTTCTTCCTGTTATTTTCAGCCAATCAGGTCCAAGAATGCTGTGTGCTTGAGTGTTTGGACCCTGCAGTGCTGGTGATTACCCGGGCCACCCCAGCCCCACTTTGTTTAAGGCCTCCAGGTCATTTGCATTGATGTTCCAAGCATGGATGCTGCTAGGGGTAGAATTGGATCAGCAACATGCAGTACTTGCATTTTAACATCTCTCTCTCTCTCTCTCTCTCTCTCTCTCTCTCTCTCTCTCTCTCTCTCCCTTCTCTTGCCCTCTCTCTTCTCTCCTCTCCCCTTTTTTCTCCTTTCTGCTCTCTATCTCACTCTTCTCTCTCTCTCTCTACCCTCTTTCTCTCACTCTGATATGCAACTTTTAATGGTGAGTTCATTTTTTTGTGTGCATCTTTTTTATAAATTAAATCACTGGTAGATACAGTTACAAAACTGTTCATGATTGGGTTTCAGTCATACAATGTTCCAACACTCACCTCTCCACCAGTTTACATTTCTGACCACACATCTCCCCACTTTCTCTCCCACCACCCTCTACCTCCCACAGAGGCAGGCACTTTTCTTTTTTTCTCTTCCTCTGTCTGTCTGTCTGTCTGTCTCTCCTTTTGGGGCATTATGATTTACAATGCAGATACTGAGAGATTATCATGTTTGTTTCTTTACCTACTTTCAGCACCCAGTTCATATTAGAGTGATTATTTCCAACTGTCATTGCCATAGTGGTTCCTTCTATATCCCAACTGCCCTCTCCCCCAGCACCTGAGGGAGGCTTCCAATTGTGAACCAATCCTCCTGGACCATGTTTCTATTGTCCGTGGGTATTAGTCTCAAATTATGTTATGTCCATGGGTATTAGTCTCAAATTATGTGATTTTTTGTACCACAAATGAATGCAATCATTCTATGTTTGTTTTTGTCATCTGTCTTGTTTCATTTAGCATAGTAATCTCCATGTTCATCCACTTATAAGTGAATTTCCTGATTTCATTTTTCCTAACAGCTGTGTAATATTCCATTGTGTAGATGTACCATAGTTTCTTTACCCAGTTGTTTGTTCTGTGGCACATGGGTTGTTTCCAGATTCTGGCTATTGTGAATATTGCTGCTATGAAAATAGAAGTATATTGAACAATAAATACCTATGAATAGCTAAAGCAATTCTTGGGAAAAAGAAGATAGAAGGCATCATCTTCCCCAACTTCAAACTGCAAAGTGGTAATAATTAAAACACCCTTCTATTGGAATAAAGACAGATCAGCAAACCTGTGGAACAGAGTTGAATATCTTGACACAGACCGTCAAACATTTGACCACTTAATTTTGATAAGGAACAAGAAGTGTGAAGTATAACAAGGATAGCCTCTTCAACAAGTAGTTCTGGGAAAACTGAACAGCTGTGTCAAAGAAATGCCAGACACAAAAGTCATATCAAGATGGATTAAAGATCTTATTATCAGATCTGAATCCATAAATTACAAAAAGGAAATAGTAGGCAAAATCCTCCATGACATTGAAGCTAAAGGCATCTTTAAAGATGAAACACCAATGACCAAGCAAGTGAAAGCAAAGATAAACAAATGGTCATACATTAAACTAAAAAGCTTCTGCACCTTTGAAAAAACAGTGATCAAGATACAGAGACAGCCCACAGACTGGGAAAAATTATTTACCCAATGCCCATCAGATAATGGGTTAAAATCCAAGATTTATAAGTCACTTGTATGACTTTACAAGAAAAAAAAATCCAACCTATCAAGAAATGAGGAGAAATCAACAAAACTTCCTCAAAGAAAGAAGTATAAATGGCTAAAAGGCACATAAAAAATGCTCCACATCACTAATCATCAAAGAGATACAAATCAAAACAACAATGATATATCATCTCACACCAGAGTCTGGTATTCATCAAAAAGAACAACCAGTTTTGGCACAGATGCAGGGAGAAAGGGACTCTTACTTACTGTTGGTGGAAATGCCAACTGGTCCAGCTTTTTTGGAAAACAATATGACCATTCCTCAAAAAACTAGAAGTTGTGCATCCATATGTCCCAACAATACCACTTCTGGGATCAGTGAGTCCATATTTGAGAAAGATCATGAATTGGGGTTTTGTTCTTATGTCAGAAATATAGACAACGTTGGAGATTCTGATATACATTGTGATTCCTTTATTTCTTATGGGGCCAGTCTGCAATAATCTACAATATTTTATTTATTGGCTCTTTCTATCTGTGTAGATCCTATAATGGTATTATCATGTTTGATACTCACTTTATAGAACTATTATCTCCAGAGAGCTTGTTTGGAGGTTCTAGCAGGGGAGCGCAGCTACTCATACCCTCGACCGAAGACTGGTCTGTCTCTATTCTGGAAAGGCCGTCCTCTTCAATAGAGCACGCAGCTTCTGGAGGGACACACATGGAGCAGTGAGGGAGGAAGGGGACACCCGCCTAGCCAGCCAGATCAGCCAAATCAACCCTGGCGATCAAATGGGGTGACAGAAGTCACAGCCAGATCACCCTCACGCGATAGCACAGCGATAGGGAGTTTGCTTTGCATGTGGCCAACTTGGTCAACCTGAGTTCAATTCCTTCACCCCTCTTGGAGAGCCCAGCAAGCTACCGAGAGTATCTCGCCTGCATGGCAAAGCCTGGGAAGCTACCTGTGACTTATTCTTGTGAGACGTTACTGGGCCTGCTCGAGTAAATTGATGAACAACGGGAGGACAGTGCTACAATGCTACAATTCTCTCAAAAACATTTTCCGAGCTCATTTTATAGTGGCATCACTGAAACACCAGCTACTGGGAACAATTGGATAACACTCAAACTCCAAATATGCAATGACTTCCTTGTCTTTGTCTCTTTTAGTCTTTATTAGAAGACTTTAACAATTAAAGTGCTGGAGCGATAGCACAGTGGGTAGGGCGTTAGCCTTACAAGCGGCTAACATGGCCGACCCAAGTTCGATTCCTCCGCCCCTCTCGGAGAGCCTGGCAAGCTACCGAGAGTATTCGATATGCCAAAAACAGTAACAACAAAAATCTCCAATGGAGACGTTACTGGGCCCGCTCGAGCAAATCGACGATCAACGGGAGGGCCTTTACCTTTACCTTAACAATTAAAGTTAAAAAATAAAGTTAATAACAAATTTAGTAGAAAAAATATGCTTTGAATTCTATAATGCCAATATTCTTAGTTTTTCATTTTGGTGGACTGGAGCGATAGCATAGCAGGTAGGGCGTTTGCTTTGCATGTGGCCAACCCGGGTTTGATTCCTCCGCCCCTCTCAGAGAGCCTGGCAAGCTACTGAGAGTATCTTGCCCACATGGCAAAGTCGGGCAAGCTACCCATGACATATTCGATATACCAAAAACAGTAACAACGAGTCTCACAATGGAGACGTTACTGGTGCCCACTTGAGCAAATTGATGAACAATGGGAGGACAGTGCTACAGTGCAGTGCTTCATTTTGGTATGACACCTGGAGGTGCTCAGAGCTGACTCCTGACTCCTGACCCTGTACTCAAGGATTACGCCTGGAAGGCTCAAAGAACCGTATGGAGTACTTGGGAATGAAACAGAGTTGGATGAATGCAAGCAAGTCAAGCACCTTACCTGATATACTATCTCTAGGACCCCACAACCTAGGTATCTATTTATGTTCCTTTCTTAAAATAATCAGCCTTAGGTTAGGGAGCTAGCTAATGGGACAGAACACATACCTGGTATGTAAGAGGTTTGAGTTTGATCCACTAAACAACCTGGCCTCATGAGTTATTCCAGGTATAGACTTACTGGACCCTGGCATTGTTATGCCTAAGCTATACTACATCACTAGGCTTGATATCTAATTTTCAGACCTGCATTAAAAGATTGAATATTCCTGGGAGTGATCTCTGGGCTCAAGTGTCATTAGAGATTCCCCAAATAAAATACTAGGCTAATATTCAGCATTATGAGCTTTTATCTGATGTTTCTTGCCATTTCTCTTATTTTTGTCATTGGTTCCCCTTTTGTTTCCCTCTGATTTGTTTCCCATTGATAAAGATATGTGAGTTTACTTGAATACAAATATGTTGTGGCCCTTGGCACCTGAAGTTTCTGTAAGTGATCTATAAAGACTTGTGTCCATGAGTCCCAAGTGATTAACAATTTGTAGGTAACAGATATGTTTTTGAAGAAACACAGGAAAAGCTTGCATCTACACAAATATAAAAATGCACGTGTTAGGGTAACGTAAGAATTTCTCCTAAGACCCATAAAGAAACTTTCCAAGGAGATGGAGTGACAGAGAGGAGGTGTTAATCTTCTATCTTCTTTTTAAATCTATTTACGCACATTTATAATATGTATTTTTTACACTGGTAGTGTAGAGGAATAAAACAGCTAATATATCCAAACTATAGAATCAGTAACATGAAAGCGGATGCAAACCACAACAACCAAACTTAAAATTGTGCCTGTCAGGGACTGGAAAAAGAGTACAGAGGGCAGGGGGCTTGCCTTGCACGTGCAGTGACTCAGGCTTAATCCCCTGCAACCCTTCGTTTCTCCCAATACCTGGTAGCCAGGAGTGGAGAGCCAGGAGTGATCCCTGAGCACAGAGCCAGAAGTAAGCCTTATGCATAGTCAGGTGTGGTCCCCAAACAAACAAACAAACAAACAAACAAACAAATGGCTGTTTAAAGAGGCAGGGTGACTGTGGGGGTAGAGCTGGGGTGGGCTTGAGGGAACCTTGGGGTCATTGGTGGAGGGAAATTGACACAGGTAGTAGGACTGGTGTTGCAGCATAATATGCCTAAAACTCAATTGTAAATAACATGATGGTTTGTAAATCATAATGCCTTTATTAAAAGAAAAACAAGAGGGGAGGCGCTTCAGTCACGATCCACCTGTGGGTCAGTTTGCAAGCTGGTCTGCTATCTTAGCTAAGCTTCCTCTCAAACAAACAATTGCTTTCCAGCAAGGAATGGGATAAGCATTTTCACATTGGCAATGTTTGTAGGTGAAACAAACAGCCCTAGGAAAGGAATAGACAAATTTAGGGATTGTTTGCTGAGAAGCATTTGTCATTATATGCAAATCTAATGTCTGACCTCAATTGTTGATTCTTGGGAGGAAATGGGGGGGGGGGGGAACAAGGGATTTTATACTAAATCAAAGAAATAAAATGAGAACCAGTAGCCTGCTGAATGTTGCACCCATTCATGCAATGGACCCCTAAAAAATTAATTGATTCTAAGGTGAGTCACCCACCCCCTCTTCTCTCTTTCTCTCTCTCCCCTTAGAATAAATGCAGGCATTTGTCAGCATAAAAAAATTATCACCTTTCCAATGATTATAGAACAGGATTTATCAAAAAACTGTTTTCATTTGACTCAAAATAGACTTAATTCATAAGATTGGAGTGAAAAGTCTTAGAAAGTCTTAAAGTACATTACAACCTGTCCTTGGCTCAAACTTTAGTCCTTTGAGAATTCTTATGGGTCAGTATTTCCCTAGACAAAACACATGACTTAGAAATTAAGAACCCTTTCTCTAGATACTACACTGTGATCATCCAGAAAATCATCAGAGTTTAAAATGCAAGCCAATAATGACGAGTATGGATGAGAGTGCCCTGCTTGGTTGTGTGAAGTACACTTTGTCACAAGGCAGTCAAACCTATTGACTTTGTAAAGAATAGTACTAGGCTTAATTAAGTCCCTTGTTAGAGTTTGATATTCAAGAAATAGTTGTCTACGGATGTGGATTTTGAAGTGAGAGTGTTGAACTTCCCCATTGATTCAAGCAGAAGGTAACATTATTCCATTTTGTGGATAGTCAACGATTTTAAGATGAGTTACTCATTTTTTTCCATATGCAAATATTGACTTGCATGAAAACTCCTGTGGCAAAGGGGGTTGAGAGGCATTGTCTTTGTCAACATCCTTGCAGAAACATTGAGTTGTTACTAGCCAACATCTGTACTAATAATATATATGCTGCATTATTGGCAGTAGGAGGGGAAGTCTTCGAGAAGACAGCTTCTGCTAACCACATTTTCCTTTTAAACAGGGCTGGGCTGTAGGTAAGTGTGTAGGTCTGGAAATGGAGTCCGGTTTAATTAGGCAGAACTTTCAGGAAGCGAGAAACAAATGACAACTTAATTAAATAGAATTAAAACATTTGAGCTCTTCTTGCGGCCTCTTTCGACTGGGTGATGATTGCAGCAAGGGAGAGAGCTGTAAGGTAAAGGGAGGCAAGGTGCTTTCATTTCTTTTTTCTGACTCTTTTGCTCTCAACTATTTTTTTTCTCCCAGCTATTAGAAAGGCAGCTGGATCCTATTTATAATCCATTTACACGTTTGTTTGAATTAAAATTCCAGATTGTTGTGATTTCAAGGTTGAATGTGCACGCCAGCCAACATTTATCCAGCCATTTCAGGAGTCACTGGGTAGCTGGGCTCCAGGAAGGGAAACTGTACCACACATTTGAGCCATAGGGAGGAGAGAGAGAAAACAGACCCAAACCGAAAGACTCTGACATCACTGTTGTTCTGGAGAGAGATTGTTCTGCTCAGAACATGTGTTGCCTACTTAAGACTCTAATTATTCTAAATTGCTTAAATTGGCTCTAATACCTGTGTTTTATTATTTGGTAGTAAGGAACAAACAATTTTAAAAAAGAAATTCATAACGCAATCAAAATATTGGCAGTCAATTCTCTTGGTAGAAAGTTTGGGCTTGGAAATACCTATGTGCTCTCTTCTACCACCTGAATTCTAATCTGAGCGCTGCTGTGTGTTCTCCCCAAGTCCTTTCCAGTATCCTGTTTATGTCTAAATCCAATAGTGCAGCCATGCCAGCTTGTTACCACATGGAAAACTCCATTGCTCAGAAAGAGTGTTATGAATCCCTATATTCTGTATGCTTTAAGATACAGCATGACATCTCAAAAGTGATTGCCAGGGAAGCCTACCAGATGGTTTTGGGGGGGGGACAAGGGACAGACTAAAAATTTCCATTAGCATAATATTGTTGTTATAAAGATTTAATGGTCTCACCAATGTAGTGTCCTGTCCTGGTGGAAAGTTTGTGAGCCAGAAATGAAATACTTATGGTTACCCATGAGGCCATTTGAGAGAAGTTCTAGAGAAGTTAATGAGATCTCATGCCTCTTCAGCTCCTAACAGAATGGTTCTCATTTGAACTGAGCCAGGTGAGCTGGGATAAGGCACAGTAGATGCAAGGAAGGAGGAAGATTCAGTTTTAGACCCAGTTCTAGGGTTACATTTCACATTACAAATAAGGCTCTGGTCTGGTTTCAGGTGGCCTAAGTTTATCTCTGGCTCCATTGTTCACTAGTTGAAGAACCTTGGGCATGGTACCTAAGCGCTCCATACTCCAGATTTTTTTTTAATCAGTGAATGGTTGTCAAAAAATGTAGGATAACACTGTTTTGTCCTTTCTCAGGTAGCTTACGTTTATTGGGTCACACCTATCCCAGGGCACTGAACTTGTATTATAAGTTAATATTGCCTTTCTCCTTTCCGTATGTCTTTTGAATAGTTTACCTTAAAACAATGTCCTTTCTGTAAGGACAAAGACAGTTAATATTATGCTTTGTAACTTGGGAGTTGATTGACTCCAAATAATATTTACTCCTGGGCATCTGCTTTCTTGACTCATTTGCCCTTATTTCCTAGCACCCCAAGATCAGTGTCCCAATGAGGGACTGAATGGATCCAGGGCAAGCTGTGAGCTACCCTGGCAATGAAATGGGCCAGGCCAAAGTGCCACAATATTCAACTATAAATTGAGGGCATGATCATGGAAAAATGCTGTTATGATCCAAAGTAAGTAATGAAAAGACTAGGACTCTGCTGGGGCAAGGAAGACTAACCTGGCCTGAGGACTGCGGAATGTATAATGAGATGTTTATGTCTCTTACTGTGCTCACACAGAATGAAATTTCTAGAAATATTAGAAGTAGATTTACTACAACTATTTATGTAGATTACTAATTTAGGATTTTATCCTAGGTTGATAAATCAACATGATGAATGACCTGGCACCTGAGTTATGCAGGAGGAAGAGAGCGGCTTGGAAAGCCTTCAAGAGCGTTGAAGAAATAACTAAGAGGACAAAGAACCTCCAGTTATGATCACATCTCTTCAATTCCACTGTTCTTCCTGCATTAACATATGCCTCAGAGACCTGGGCCCTATGAAAACAGGATGAGAACGCTATTCTGGTCTCTCAAAGAGGAATCGAAAGAGCTATACTTGGAGTATCACGCTTCACTCAAATGAGAGATAGAATCCAGAGTTCTGATCTCCGTCAACACTCAAGAATCAGGGATGCTGTCTCATTTGCCAAGGCATCAAAAATCACATGGGCTGGACACTTAATGAGATTTACAGACAACCGCTGGACTAGAGTCATTACTGACTGAATTCCATGGGACGTCAAAAGATCACGTGGACGCCCACCTACAAGATGGTCAGACTTCTTTGTCAAGACCCTGAATGATCGGTTTGAGGCTCTGCATGTTCCTAGAATGAACAGTTGCCATTGGGCTATGCTAGCATGCAACAGGGATGAATGGAGATGTTACTGGCACCCGCCAGAGTAAATAGATGAATAATGGGGGAACAAGTGATCAAGTGACTAGCTGAGGAAAGAACACGCCCTTGTTAGGATCCCACCCTTGAGCGGATCTCCTAGTAATTTGAAGTAATCTCTTTAGATGAGATTTTATCCTTGAGTTAATCTCCTGGAGGAGCGGTCTTACCTCTCTTTGTTGATTTGTTGATGTTCAACCCACCTTTGTGTCACCACCCTACGTGACTGCTTATAAATTAAGAATGTAAGCTTGGAGAGAGCAGAGTTAGAAGTGAGAGGGCTCAGGCTCCAGAGATCCAGAGTCAGAGCCAGAAGGAGAAAAGTTCCAGATTGGGGCCCAGGAGAGAAGGAGGCAGAGGAGAGACAGGAGTGAAGAGGATTGGAATAAACTACAATTGATACCGACCAGCCTGGCCCTCATTTCTTCCTTCGTCTACCCTTGACCGACAGCCGTCCCGATCCAGGCCACACACAGCAGCTCAAGAGCACCAAACGCAGGCGGTGAGAGAGAGCCGTTCAGAGAGCCCGTGAACACACAACCTTCAGCGTGCATAAGACTTTACAAAAAAAGATGCAGCAATCCCCACAGAAGTGCTTAGATCAGTATCTTAGACAAGCAGCAGATATTAACAAGGACAGAGTTTTTCTTATTAGAATGATAGAGGTTTGAACAAGTCATCAAACCAGACCATAGTCTCGTAAAGTCAAGATGTTGGCTTTACTCTGCAATTTTGTGATTCTATGAGGAAATTTTTTTTCTACTGAGGAAAAGAGTACCTTTTTGAGATCCAGGGCAATGAATCAGGTAGCTGTAATTCCCGAGCTGGATAAATCTGTCTTCTTGAGTCCTTCCAGTTGCCGGTATCATGTAGTACAAGTAACATATGCTCCTTGTTTTTACAAGGATTATTTTGGTTTCTAGTCCTTTGACCATAGTCAATCATTTTAGTTGATTATGCTCTGGGGATATAATGAAACAATCCATTAGCCATCCACTCTCTGTTTTCTTGCTCCTCAGTCTTCTATCCACAAAGCAATTGTTCCTTTTCTCCCTTAGGCAAAAGAAAGTGCCTTTCTGCCACCCCAGTGACTTCAGATACAAAAGTTCTCCTTTTTTTAATTATCTGACATTACTCTGGGGAACAAATACTCACAGCATTTTGCGTGAGGCAGCCATCTTGAGGGAAACTTTGTGTTTTGAAAGTTTAACTGTTAGTGTGGATAGAGTCAAAGCTCCATTTGAGGATCAGAATTTTGTTTTAGAGAAAACAATCAATAATTCGCTTTTTTGTTAAAAATGCCCCTTCTTTTCTTTCTCCTTTACCACCCTCTTCAAGGATTTGATATATCCACAGTTGACAGAGAAAGGACTCCTCTCTCAAATCCAGTTTCTATGGAAAACAACACATTAAAAAATGCAGGCAAGGGTCATTAAAGTTTCTTCGACGTGTACTGCTTGATTTCCTTAAGGGGTAATGTTGATTTTTTTTCTCATTTTATTTATAAGGCATGTATAATTCATGTGGATAACTTGCATATCTTCAACCAGCTGACTTGGTATAAATAACATTTCTGTCTTTAGCTACAAGCAGGATTTAAGAACCTCCCATTTCGGATCACCATCAGCATTGCGGTATTTGTAGTTTTTCCATGTGGTTCCATTCAGGTTAAACACTCACCCCCATGAAATTCCAGCAAGTTTATTTCCTATTCAAACAAACTAAATAGAAGAGACAAAATAAAGATAACTTCCTCAATGAACCAAGATAAGCAGGTTGGGTAAGTGGAAAGATAATTAGCTCCTCTTAAGCTCTGATTCTTCCAGGTTTTATCTTTGCAGTGCTTGGTGAGGATGGACCCTCTGTTGCTGAGGCTGGGTGATTTCTATCTTCCCTAGCACCTGGGACATTTCAGCATTAAGGCCAATGGTGGCTGCAAATACCTCCCAAGTAATCTTTTAAGTGTGTGCATACCCCTGGGTATATTAGGAGCCAAGGAAAGAGGAAGAGAAGAGATGTCCTTGAGGGAAACAGGGTGGGATTCTGATTCTCTTTGTGAAAAAACATTGGCTTGAAGGAGTTAGTGTTTTTCACTCAAAGGCTTATTGGCAATCTGATTCAAAGTATGATTCCTCTGAGGAGGCAGGGAGAAAGCTGTTGGAGGAGGGGAATAAATGGGCAAAAGCAGTATTTGATTTCTAGATCCATCTTCCTTCTCCTGAAGTGTGCTCCTTGGTTTATCTCTCAGGAGTTTAAAAAGGTATTATTAATTTTACATCTTCTCCTGAACACTCTTCGCCTCCTGTCAGATAGCGACCAGTAGAATACAATTCTTTGGTCTACATTGGGTTCTGAGAGATCTTCTCTGATTTTCCCCATCAAATGGTGGTTATGGATAGGCAGCATCTGTGTCACTTCTGGGAACTTGTTTGAAATGCAGAATCTCAGGGTCTTGTTCCAGGTCTCAGGAAGCAGGATCTGTATTTTATAAGATCACTACTTGATCTCTTGACACATTGAAATTTCAAACTCCTTCTAGTTACTCACTGACTTAAAGAATTTCTGCATTTGATATTCGCTTGTCCTAAAATTCCTGGAGTCAAATTCTGGCATTTGATAAACACATACGCTAGAAATTACCTAAATAAACATAGCAAAAATATACTGAATAAAGATATGGGGAAGGTGATTTTTATTTCCCTTTCTATCTCCACCTGGCTGGGTGGGCTTGAAGAAGATACTTTATCTAGGCCTGAGGGCTGGCATGGGAGGGGCAGTGACTTGCCTGGTTATTTCTTTTTTTCTTTTTTTTTTAAATTGTTATTAGTGAAACACCATGAGGTACAGTTGTAGACTTACAAATTTTTGTGCTTGGGTTTCAGTTATACAATGATTGAGTACCTATCCCTCTACCAGTGCCCATTCTCCACCACCATGAATCCCAGTATCCCTCCCACACCCCATCCTCCTATCCCACTCTGCTTCTGTGGCAGGACAATCCCTTTTGTTCTCTCTCTTTTGGGGGGTTCTGTGGTTTGAAAAATAGGCATTGAGTGGCAATCATGTTTGGTCTATAGTCTATTTGCAGCATGCATCTCCCATCCTGCGTGGATCTTCCCAACACCCTTTATTTGGTGCTCCCTTCTCTATATGAGCTGCCTTTACCCCTAGAGTGTGTGGCTGGCCTCCAAGCCATGGAGTAAGTCTCCTGGTACTTATCTCTGCTATTCTTGGGTGTTAGTCTCCTATTTTGTTACTTTATATTCCCCAGATGAATGCAGTCTTTCTGTGTCTGTCCCTCTCTTTCTGACTTATTTTACTTAGCATGATACTTTCCATGTAGTACCACTTGTATGTAAATTTCATGACTTCATCTTTTCTAACAGCTGCATAGTACTCCATTGTGTATATGTACCAAAGTTTCTTTAATTGCCTGGTTATTTCTAATGGTTCTGACCATAAGCTCTGATGCTTGGTGGTTGTGTGAGTATATATTTTGGTATTTATAGATGAAACAAAACAAAGCAAAAGGGTTTGTTTAATAATTTGTTGGCGGTTGGGGAGATGAAGGACAGAGACCATGAGTTTGATCTTTGGCACTGTATGGCCCCCTATACCAGAGTATAGCTCTAGTGGCCTCCAGTACTGAATAGTACATCACCAGGAGCAAATATTGAACCATCCTGGCAGAGTTGGCTGGAATATCTCACAGACCTTCTGAGCACTGCTTGAAAGCTCTTTCACCAAAAATAATTTATTGAACATCATGAAGTTATATCAACAATAGACCATGGGGGCGCTTTATCAATGCATTTTAGTTTAATTCTTTCCTGGCCTTTCATGTTGTACAACTGAATCTTCAGGCTGCTTGATTTGCAAGAATTGTTCAAACTATTGCAAAAAAAGAGAAACTTTAATCACTGTATGACTTCAAAGAAGAGATTAGACATGGTTTTGTTTCCAGAAGGAATTTCCAAATGTATAGGTGAACATGATGAAGTAGTGCTAGAAAATAAATGCTTCCTAGGACCTGAGATCTCAGGATTCTAGTTAATTGATTCATATATTCTATATAATGTTCATCATGATAATGATCATCAAACTTAATGAGCTTGTCCTTTGGTGAGTGCTTTAGCTCCTCTAGGTACTGGACATACACTGGGCATATCTGCAGAAACATCTGATAGAGGCCTACTGGTTGTAGTTCAGAGAAACTAATTTTTCCAATAAACTAGAAATAAGAATATTTGAGCACACAAGTTATTATACAAACAGAGCAGAGTTGTTATTATACAAGGAGAGTTACAATGGCCAGCCAAAATCTTAGTGGTCATAATTGCACTTGGCTAACAATAAGGAATCAAATTCTGCTTTCAGATATGGAAATATAAGCCAGAAATTTGATATACATATACATGTATATTATTTTATATACATATAAATATGTAATATTTATATATAATATGTATACTTCTCCGGCTGTCCTCACCAGAGCCCCTTGGAGGGCGGAGGGTTGAGTTTTTCTCCCCCCCTCCTGGCCCCGAGCAGAGCCCCAGCAAGCTGAGGACCTCTGAAGCCAGCCACAGCCATGCTGAGACCACTCTCCACACATTCGACGGGCCTCATGCATGAAAGAACTGGCAGAGGAACCAGCATGTACAAACAATATATATGTTAAAAAATTAAAATATTCTTTTTATTAGAATTATTAGAAGATTCTTCTTTTGCATGTTGATTTCATATTAATTTGCAACCTAACTTAATGATATTTCGTCTTTAAGCATCCTCGAACCTATTCATAAGTGCTCTCTGTTTTTCTTTTAGCAAAGCTTGTGCTCTTACTCTTTGAAGTCTTTCCCTATATATTTTTGTGAAACAATAAAAATTTAAATTAACTTGCATCTTTAACACCAAAAACAAAATTACCCAAGAATAGAAACTATATAATTTTATACAACATATATCAATACATCTAATGCCTAAGTTATAACATAAACAATGGTGAATAGAAGATAATTTGTGCACAAGTCCAAGTGTTACTGTTGAATGAACCCTTACAGATATCACTGCTGAATTGAAGGATGTGTGCAATTCCAATTTTTTACACTTAGTTGCCCGTTATAAAATAAATGCATTAAATATATTATTTTGTGACAAATTTGAAATAGATATTTTCCTGGAAGTTGATTACAAATGTTTGAATGTGAAATTTGATTATTACTTAATGTAATATTTTCCATCCAGAAATAATTGACATAAAATTTTGTGTTGATTTATTATTTATTTACTTTTGTTTTGGGGGGTCAAACCTGGCAGTGCACAGGGCTCTGTACTCAGTGCTCACTTCTGGTGGTGGTACTTGAGGAACCATATGAATAACGAACAGAGATTGGCATTATTTTCCTCATTTATATTCTGTATAATAGCTACTGTGAGATTTTGCTACAATTTGCTAGTTTTTATGCTCTTTGATTATTATAAAATAATGATGGATCTATTTTCTTTAATGAACTTCTTTCTTAAAAACTTATTTCCTATAGTTCTATTCAGCACTCATAGTGACAAGAAAATGTCTAGTACCACTATGATCTATTAGCTTATGTCTTTTTCTTGTCTATATATAGATGAGATTGTTTGGGGTGTTTTTACATTTATCAGGATGTCATAGAGGTAACTAACTTTGTTCATACTTTGACCACAGTATAATAACTGCTCATGAGAAGAAAAGTGATGGTTCCCACAATCTCAATTCTTCAACTCAGTTCCTTCTTATTGTTTCTTCTCATCTATTTCTCTCTGAGGCTGTTCAGGAACTCCTACTGTACAGAAGTCAATACTTTTTTTTATTCTATTCACTGTTTTCCTTATTGATCACTTGTTTTCTCATCATATTCACTTTGAGATTTTTACTTCTCATTTCAGAGGTTCTAAAATTTATTTGTTAGTTAAAAACTACTTATCAGCAATTGCATTACACATGTAGAACTTGTTTCTGATGATGATTTTTTTTGTCTAAACATGTAACCCTGCCTTATCATATTCCCTTTTTACAAGAGTTAACTTTTTGTTATCAGATTCTATCCAGTTTCATAAATATCATGCCCTCTTAGATTCTAAGGAGAGTGCAATTTTTTAAAAATTGTTCACATGCATAAGTTCATTTTCAGCGGTTTGTTCTACTTTTGAGTATGTTAAGCCTATTCTATTTCTATTATTTCAAAACAAAACTTTGTCTTACCTTCAGTAGTGAAGTAGGAACATTCAGATGTTAATTAAAATAAATTAGATGTAATATATTACTAGATCCACTTAATTTAATAAATGTCATTTACTCCAAAACTTCCAGGAGCTATACCTGATATTAGTAACACAAAGATTAAAAGAGAAATTTTCATGTACTTGAACAATGTGCAGCCAAGTCAATTAGAATTGACCCATCAAAATACTAGTCAAACTGAAATGAATGTAATTACTAAAACTTTAGAGAATTGTAACTATAATTTTTGTCTTTTGATCAATATGTCCTAATGTCCACTCTTAGACACCGCTCTTCAATATGCTTTAGTATATAACTATATATGTGTATATATATAAAACTTTATATACACATATACACATAATTGTAGCATTGTGTAGCTTATAAAGTTGTTAATGGAAGGGATTCATGCATAAAATATCTAAGCAGCAAACACTCCATTAGAGTATCTGCTCCATGTCCCCCTTACCCCATTCCCTATAGCAATCTTTCTACTGAAGATCAGCTCTCAGTTTCTGTTATCTTTGGTCATTTGTTGTTTTCCTAGTATGTTTCCTCATATACTGCATATGAGAGAGATCAATCTGTATTACTCTGCTTCTAATTTCACTAAAATTATACTTTCCACATCTATATATCAAATTGTGTGATTTTCTCTTATCTTACTTCAGTGTAGTATTCCACTATGTATATATACTGTAATTTTTTTTATCTAGTTATCTGTTCTTGGACACGTGAGTTATTTCCAGATTTTGCATATGGCAAATAGTGCCACAAGGAACATAGGGGTTCTAATGTATTTTCTAAATAGAATTTTGGCCCTTTAGAGAAATGCCAAGAATTTGTTGGGTTAATGCAGAAGCTCAATTCCTATCAATTCCTAGTTTTTTGAGAAGTGTCCATATTGCTTTCTAAAAAAGGTTGGACAAGTCAACATTATCACCAGTAGTGAATGAACAACTCTTTTTCACCACATGTATCAATACTGTTTTTTTTCTTGTTCTTTGTTATTTGTCCAGTCTCAGTGTATGAGTGATATCTCTTTGTTGTTTTGATTTGCATTTCCCTGATGGTAACTGATATACAGCATTTTTTCCATGTACTATTGGGTTATCTTTGAGGAAGATGTCTTCTTTGAAGAAGTTTCTGTTTATCCCTTACATCTATTTATTTTTCTTGTAAAGTTCTACCAGTCTTTTATACATGTTTTATATCAACTGTTTATCAGATGAGTGGTGGGCAAATATTTCCTTCTGGTCTGTGGGGTGTTTATTTTTTTATTTTTTAAATAGAAATTTTTTTTAATTGAATCATCATGAAAAACAGTTCAACAGTTGTTCACATTGGATTTCAGTCATACAATGTTCCAACACCTGTCTCTTCACCAGTATTGTGGGGTGATTTTTATTCTGGTCAACATTTCCTTTATGGTACAGAAACTCCTTATTTTGATGTAGTCCCATTTGTTTATCTTTGCTTCTGTTTACTTGGCCAATGGCACTGAATAATTTATCTCTAGATTAAAATGGGAATGAAGAAATGGAAACACATCCCTGTTAGTTAACCTAGTATGTAAATCCTTAAAAAATGGAGTGAAGGGAGTAGATGAATAGCACGCAGTTGAAGGTGTTATCCTTTATATGAAGCTGATCCTAGCTTTATGTCCAGCACTGTATGATTCCCCATACACCACTAGGTGTAGGCTTGGAATCCCTCAAGCACCACTAGTGTGGCCTGGATCATTGCTGGCACCACAGGACTCAACAGCACTGCATTCTCTGGCCTCAGCATTGAACTACCTGCCTGATTGTTCAAGAATTGTCAAGATGACTAAAAACCACTTAGGAGTTTCTCCCAACCCCCACCACCAATATTTTAAAGAAGAGTAATGACAGAGAGCTAGTGCATTTTAAATATATGTTGTAAAAATGTAGAAATGTTCAATTCAAAGTTCAAAAGGTGAAAATTAAAGCAATTCCATTTCTTACCTGTTTTTCTGATAAAAAAATTTTAAAAGGCAAGTGAGGGGGAAAATTGGCATTCCTTAATATTGCACAAATTATTAGAACATTCCAGAAAGAGTTTTGACTATATCTGATAAAAATTCTTGTGTTCCCTTTTCTAAAGCCAGCAACTCAACCATAAGAAATCATCCCTGAAGGATCATTTTCAACAGTACAAAAATAATTGAAGACAAGACTATGTATTATTACATTAGCTTTATGCCTAAATACTTCTCTTTAATGTAGCACTGTAGCACTGTCCTCCCATTGTTCATCGATTTGCTCGAGTGGGCCCAGTAACGTCTCCATTGTGAGACTTGTTACTGTGTTTGGCATATTGAATACATCATGGGTAGCTTGCCAGGCTTTGCTGTGAGGGCAAGATACTCTCAGTAGTTTGCCGGGCTCTCTGAGAGGTTAATAATTAAATAAAATATAGTTAGTCATACAGTGGAATGCTGTATAACTGTAAGCAAAGGATGAAAAAGATACTTTTAAACATACATAAGGTTAGTTCCATAATATTTTGTTAAGTGTAAAAGGACTGTACAAGCAGTCCTATAATATGTTAACTTCCATGTAATAGAGACTAGTAAATATTAGGTAATATGCATTTGTACCTGTGACCAGATCCAGGAATTCTACTGCAAGGGCCCTAAAACATTATATTGAAAAGTTGTCTTCAATCCTATGTTCATTGCAGCATTAGTCACAATCGCCAAAACTTGGAAGCAATTCAACAGACCCAAACAAATGACTGATAAAGAAACTATAGTACATATACACAATGGAATACCTCAAATCAGTAAGAAAAGATGAATTCACATAATTTGCCTCAGTGTGGATGAAGCTGAGAGTATCATGCTGAGGGAAATCTATTAGAAAGAGAGAGACAGATACAAAATCAACTCCCTAATGTGTGGGATATAAAAATACATAGTAAGTGAACTAAGGAATGGCCAAAGGCAACAGTACCTGAGAATTGGTCTACAGGCTTGGGTTTTCCAGGTAGGGTGGGACAGGAGGGACACTGAGAAAATAGTGGAGGAAAACAGACACTTTTGTGGAAAGTATGGGGTTGGAATGCTGCCTGCATGAAACCCTACCATGAAGAGAGTCATAAATCACAGTGCCTCAGCAACAGCAAAAGAAAAGGCGATTGTTTTTTATTGGTATAGTTAGGATAAAAGACAGAGTTACACACAAATATTATAATCTTGGGAATTTGCTTCATTTATTTCCTACATTTTTAAGGTTAACAGCCATGGAACTGCATTATATATACTATACAAATTTATATATACTATACAAATAAGTAAACATATTGTGAACATGAAGAGTCATATTTCTTGTCACTAAAAAGAAATTATATAAAAGGGAGAATATACATCTAGGATAAGAACTATAATGATGGACTGAATTCAGCATGTCTCTTAATATGAATTTATCTGAATTTCTGTAGAAATTCATAGAAAAATATACATGTTTGTGCATGTAAATAAAGATATTTTGCAATTAGCAATTAGAATATATTCAATGGAAAAATTAGTTTTTAAATATTCTCTAATTAAAAAAGAGGGTTCCTAGGTTGAGTCCATGACTGAGGGGAAAAATGCAAGATGAACAAGAATGTCTTCTTATGCTAAATGAAAATGAGCAATAGAATTATGTCAGACAGCCATAAGGTCTCTTTCCATGTGGAAGACTTTACCTGCTGTACTGTCCCTCTAGCAACAGACAACTGTTTCTTACAGCAGGAATCCAAACAACAACTACATAAGGAATAAAAAAATAGAAAATAGTCATTATGCAACCACAATTTAAGAACCTTTGATGCATATTAAAATTACGGGGCTCAAATATGATGGGAATGGAACCAACTGTAGAGTAGAAGAATTAAGGTGCTTGCTTTGGCATGAAGTCAACCCTTGTTCAATCCTTGTGCTGCATAGTATCTCCTGATCATCACCAGGAGTGATTCATGAGCACAGAGTCAGGAATAAGGCTTGAGCACAGGGAGGCATGGCCCTCGGAAAATTACAATAAAATGCATAATTTAAAAGATATTTTAAATATATTACAGGATATATGTTAATTTTGTTGTAGTGATTTTACCATGGAAAAATCAGTGAGACACCATGATAACCAACAATCAAGGCTTGTATAGGCCATTGTGAAATATGTAATTGTGAAGCTCCGAGATGCTGTTCTTCTCTGCTAATTTTTCTTAAGATGCATAACATTATCCTAACCATGAGAATACATCTGATAAGATCACATTAAGAGACATGTCACATAGCAACTGACTTGAAAAGGTCAAAGTCACACACACACACACACACACACACACACACACACACACGGAAATTTGGATGAACAGTCAGACCTGCAATGAGCAAGGCTGCATAACAAAGTGCAATGTGGGGACCAGCACTTGCCTTGCACATAGCAGTCATGGGTTCTATTCTGACACCCATATGGCTCTCGAATCCTCAACAGGAGTAATCCCTAAGCACAGAAACAAGAGTAAATCCTGAGAATTGCCTAGAATGCAAGTTTCCCATTCCCCAATACAATGTGGACTCATATCCTGAACAGAAAAAGAGTACTAGTGAAAAAATTAGCAAAATTTCAATCATCTCCTCCTCTAAAATATATATGATAATGAACTGTTATGCCAACAGAAAATATTTTATTAAGAAAAAAAAGAAAAAACAATTCTGTAGATCAGTTAATAGCAATTAAAATATTAATTTTGTTCATTTTGCTCGTTACTATTATGGTTGTTATAAAAATGTGGGAGAGTTGTGTCAAGGCATGTGAGAACTGCCTGTACTTTTTCACTTTAAAAATAAAACCTAAAATTATTTCAAGTGTGACCATCCCCCAAAATTATATATTTCAAAAGTTAAAAAAGAAATCAGGGAGTTGGTACAAGGATTAAGACTCTTCATATCTTGCATGCAGTTAAACTCAGCTCAACCCCCAGCACTATATAATCTCTCAAGCATTGAGGAAATTATCTCCAATCACAGAGCAGGGAGTAGCCCCCAGCTCTGCTAGGTGATGCACAACCACTACCACCCCCAATAATAAATAAATAAAAAGTCAAAAGCTTGTCTTAAATTAGTCAGACTCAAGGGACATAGTTTCTTAGAAAAGAGTTTAAAAAATTCAAAAACTGAATTTTAAAAGGAAAATGACAATATAAATTCAGAAAAAAAGCATAGTTGATATTTTAAAAGATGAGTAAATTGAAACTTTCAAGTCATGGGAAGATCACTGATAAATGTAGATGAAAACAGGAGAAAAAACGAAGAACAGTAGACAATAACGGAATACTAAGGTCTCAAGTTGAAAATGATTAAAAATAGGATAAAACAGAATTAAATCTTTGAAGTCTTTTATTTTAAAATATAAACTTCAGTCAGGTCAAAGAAATTGGTTTCTATAGTTTTTAAAATGTTGTTATTTCATCGCTCTTACTGAAATACGCATACAATTCAATAAAAATAAATCCGTGTTGTTTGTGTGATAAAATTCCTTAATGGCTAATGGATCCAGAAAACACATATTTTAAAGATGTTAGAGTTTGTCTTTCATGCATGGCAGTCAACTGTGAATGTTCACCTTTAACTCCCAGAACGTAATTAGATCACAAAGTTCATTTTTATTGTATAAATTTCCTTCACTCCATCGTTGCTGCCCGATTGTGTGGATAAAGCTGGTTTATCACACTTTGCAAGTTCATCACTTTTAATTCTATTCCTACCATGGTAGATTAAATTTAAGGGTCACTGAAGTCAGAAGCCACTGACCTTTGACCTCTTAATGGTTCTCACCATTAATACTTGACCTTAAAAGCTATGTACACAATAAACCATATTTATGGGTGCGGAGGAAAGGAAAAAGCAGAAACAAAGTGGGGAGAGTGATTATTTATTTTGTCATGCTCTTCAGAGATTAGGAATGTTCACACAGTCTGCACTTCAGCTGATGAACTTGGACTGGGTGCCTTTTAGGGTGTATGAACAGAACAAAACAGAACATTAAGGATAAAATTACATTTGAGGGAGGTATTCAAAATGATACCCAGCATATTTAAATCATTCAGGGATGGCTGGTACTTCATCTTTATTAAACTTCACTAATTTGAAATCTCTAGCGTTCTTTGCATATGAAAGGAGGAAAACAAAGGATTTATTACATTTAAGATAATCCTGCAATTGCAAATCTCAGCAAACCATTTAGAAATTTTGCTGTATGTCTTTCATTTATTTTATCTTATGAAACTGAATAGAAAATGTGGAAATCTCCAGTGTTCTGTTCCTTTTAATTCTGGCTATTTTTCTCTCCTCATTAGTTTCAGGAGTTAGTTTTTCCTTCCTTAAAATTTGAACAAGTTGAATGATTTTACTTGTTTTTGCTTTCTCTCCTTTGCTGCTTAATGTACCTAATTTTCAGAAGATTTTATTTGTATAACTAATTGAGTGTCCTTCTATTTTTTTTTACTGTTGTGTATAACATTAGGTCTGGTAAAAGGGGGTTATTTTCTGGAATAGAATTTTCAGGGCAACCTGACGCTTGCCATAGCCACCCCACTGGACCCCAAGCCAGGCTGTCTCACTCAGAGTGCTCCATTTGGGGGTGGGTGAGAGCTCTCTACTCCCCCAAGGGACCTGGCCCCAGCAGCTGAAAACTTCCAGAACCCAACCACTGCCATGCTCAAGGCTGCTCCCCACGCCCTACCCCTATTCTCCAATAGTACCACACTACATTTGATGAGGTTCAAATAGCAGGCAACCAATCATAGAGGGACATATGTATATGTATGTACATATGTGTGTATGTGTGTATATATATGTGTGTGTAAATATATATATATATATATATATATAATAGCACAGCGGTAGGGCATTTGCCTTGCACGCGGCTGGCCAGCCCGTACTGGGTTCGATTCCTCCGCCCCTCTTGGAGAGTCTGGCAAGTTACCGAAAGTATTTTGCTTGCATGGCAAAGCCTGGCAAGCTACCGGTGACGTATTCAATATGCCAAACACAGTAACAACAAGTCTCACAATGGAGACATTACTGGGCCCACTCGAGCAAATTGATGAACAACGGGAGGACAGTGCTACAGTGCAGTGTTACATATAGATATAGATATAGATATAGATATAGATATAGATATAGATATATAGATAGATATAGATATATACAAAAAGTTCACAAGGCTCAATCTTTAACAGCATGCTAGTGATATCTTATAGAATGTCTTAATGGCCCCTGCCAAAATAGAGCAGTCTTCACACTCTTTCCTCTATGAATACTTTTTTGTAACAATTCAGTGGCTTTTCATAACAAACAATACAAAATATACAATTTTGGTTCTGCTTTGGTACAGGGATTGTTGTTTAGGATGAAAACATCCCAAATATGGTGATGGGAAAGTGTAGTAGTGGTGGGATTGGTGTTAGAATATTAAATGTAATCAAATATTGTGAACAATCTCATAAAATAAAAAAATTTAAAAAATTAAAAAAAAGAATTTTCAAGACATCCATTTGCCTATCAATTCTTATATTTATAGAAAGCAATTTTACTGGTTCATGTGTATGCTCACACATATGCATGCATATGTACAAATGTACAGATGAAACAGTACATCAGTAAGAGTTTCTTTAAAGGACAAATGCAATTATTGTGAGTTTTAAAACGTTTGCCTAGGTGTATTCTACTTCCCAACATTTATAACTTTTTTAGCAAGTGACTAGACAGCATCTTTTCTTAAGGCTGGAATAATTATTCTGGCAATATACAAGTTATCCAAAAGGAATGCACAGTGATTAAGGTAAAGAATTTCTCTTGGTCACAGATTGACAGAGAGTTCTGGGCTTATAAAAAGCTCTATTTCCTCCATTAATTGTGTCCGTGTGGAGTTGTAACCAAGTAGCTGAAACAAATAAAACTTAAGTAATATTGTTTCCTTTAAAAATATTTCACTTAATTTGTGGAAGAGGTTTGAACTCATTAAAAATGTAGAACCCCCCCATCCCCGCACGCCCCCCCCCCGACTCCCTTTCAGAGTTCCTTGGCCCCTTTTCCAGCTTTGTTCTTCTTTTGCTTTATTTTGATTTTTTGTTTTGCTTTCTGAACCACACTCTGCCATACTTGGGGATTACTCATGACTCTGTGCTCTGGGACTTCTCCTGGTGGGGTTCAGGAAACCAAATGAGGTGCCAGGGATCAAATCTGGGTTGTCTGCATGCAGGGTATGCACCCTGTCCACTGTACTATGTCTCCAGCATCCTGCCCCATTCTTCTGAAACATGCAGGGTGGCACCATCCTCTTGTCCCAGTGAGAAGCATTCCAAAGCACCTTCTAATTTGAATGGTTGGTGGAAAGGAAGGCAGAGAACAGTTAGCCTGGAGCCCTGCACACTTCTCTCCTTTGTTCTTTCTTATCATCTTTGCTCATGACAACTGTCATATTTGTACTCCTCTATTTCAGTGAAAATTCCTAAAAATGCCTAGGGTAAGACTTGTAAGAATAGACGTGGTGATTTGAGGAGAGGGTAATATTTCCCTACATCAATAAATTAATGCAGAAAAAGTTATATAGTCAACACAACAAGAAAAAGTGTGAAAGAAAGAGGGAGGTAACTTAAATGTGTGACAAGTGAGTGGAGGGTTTGCACATTATTTGTGCTAGTCAGTTGTCTCTGTCTATTTGCTAGGGTGAAAGCTAGCCAGAGTTAACCTGAAGAACTATTCTCTGCAACAAATCTTTTCAAATTCGGAATGCATGCATCAAACTATTCTGTGTCCCTTTTCTTTGTTATAATTCTTGAAAAAATCTCAAAATTGGATAATGACTGTTTCTCTTATTGTGGATACAAAGCTATACCAGCAAGAAAAAAAAAAGTAGAGCATCTTTAATAAATTATTTTTTGCCTGTAGTTTTCTCTCATTATTATACAACTAAATAAGGTCAAGAGACATATAATTATTGATGGTCTTAAGTATTATTAAGAAGCAGTGAGCTGAGATGCCTTTACCATTGCCTTTGAGTCTTATAAACTATACTTGGAGATCATTTGATATTTCTTGGGCCGGAGAGATAGTCCAATGGTAAAGGCACATGTCTTAGAGGCAGAAAATTTTGGTTGATCCTCAGCACCACATGGCTCTCCAAGCACTGCCAGATGTGATCCTGGAATTGCCCCCAGAACTGCCAGAGTGACGTGGGTAAACCCTGGCACTGTAGAGCCTGTGCAGCACCACATTCAAGGACTCTTGCATTGAATTGCTACCCTCTTGGCTGAGAATTGCAGGAAGGGGCCCACCGTACTCCTGAGCACCTCTCAGAAGGTTTCCCAAAATGTTTCTAAAGAGCCAGTGTGCCTATCTTACTTCTCAGAATGATAGATTCATTTTTTAATTGAATGATAGGTATATGAATTTAATGTCTATCTATTTTTATCTTTTAAATATCTAAATATCAATTAATTTTCCCCAAACACCTGCAAGGTGTTTCCCCCAAACACCTGCAAGGTGTTTCCCCCAAACACCTGCAAGGATCAGAGCTTTGAGTTTCATTATGCAGACTTTTTCTGCTAGTCTGGGTGAAACTTGATTTTAATATTGTATAGAGCTACGATGCTGTGCCAGAGGCTTTACCCTTATTAAAGCACTGTAGCACTGTCCTCCCATTGTTCATCAATTTGCTCAAGTGGGCACCAGTAACGTCTCTATTATGAGGCTTCTTGTTACTGTTTTTGGTATATCGAATACAACATGGTACGGCCAGCTTGCGAGGCTCTGCAGGGCGGTCGGGATACTCTTGGTAGTTTGCCTGACTCTCTGATAGGGGCGGAGGAATCAAACCGGGGCCAACCGGGTTGGCCACATGCAAGGCAAATGACCTAGTCGCTGTGCTATCTCTCCCATTAAAAACCCTTATTAAAATCAATGAAAAATAAGAAAGGGCATTTACTTGAGATTGGATTAATTTCTAATTTTCTCACTTTCTTTTCTTTCCCCAATTCCTAAGAAGGAAGAACACGGATATAAATTTTTGTAGACATTACATACTGAATGAATCTATTTCTAGGGTATAATTTTCTCTCCATGAAAACATTATAATTTAATTTTACAGAAACCAAGGAAGGAGACTTGTATAGTGAGGTAGATGGAAACTTCCTTATTCAGTGACAAACTGAGCTTCTCAGTTGTACGTCTCCTGGAGAACTATAAGAATAGAGTTTAAAAAAATAATAGAATTATGAATTATAGGATGCTATCTTGGTTTATTCAAAATTTATATTAACATTTACAATGGAGTCTTTTAAAAATTTATTGTGGTAAAACACAAAACACTTATCATTTTAACTATGTTTAAGTGTGTACTTAACTACTATTAAGTGTACAATGCAATCATATTAAACTACCTTCATGATTTTGAACATTCATCACTTCATTTTCATAAAAATGTTGTCATTTCCAAAGGTTATCTCTGTATTCATTGCACAATAACTTCTATATCACTCTGCCTATAGCCTCTGGCAACTTCCATTCTGCTTTTTATAAATTTTTTCATTCTAGGTTTCTTATCTAAGAGGAATCATATTATTTGTGACTGGGTTACTTAAACGCCACAGTAATTTCTAGGTTTATTTATGTTGTACCAGGAACTTCATTCCTATTCTGTGTCTAAAAGGATATTCCATTGTATGTATATGTATATACTACATTTTAATTTAGTCATAGGTTCCTAAAAATTTGTAGTTTTCATGTTTTAGCTTTTGGATAATATTCTTATTTATTCACAAGGAAAATATAAATATGAATATTGATGTGTATCTATCTGAATCTCAGATTTAAAATTCTTGAATATATGTCCAAATGTAAAATTGACAAATCAGAGATATAATGTGTTTAATTTTTTGTCTATTTTATTTTTGTTATTTTGGCCCATACCTGATGATGCTTGGGGTTGATGCAGGGGTGGGGGTGAGGGGACTCAATAGTGTACAGAGGACCATGTGGTACAAACCTGGGCTCGTGCTTGCAAATCATGTGTTTCAGCCCTTTGAGCCACCTCCCCAATCCTTTGTTTAATTTTTATAGGACCCATCAAACATTCACAGATACAGAAGATACAGCATTATTTGTCATTCTCACCAATGATGCACAAAGGTTGCAATTTTATCATGCTTTTTCCAACATCTAATTTATGTTTCTGGTTTTACAATGAAAATTCTCATGGTTGTGAAATGATAACTTGATGCCATCTTCATTTGTGTTTTCTGAGTGATTTGAGGTGGTAAGCATCCTTTTATGGTCTATTGACCTTTTGTATATAATCTCTGGAGAAATGTCTGTTTAGATCATTTGCCTATTTTTAAAGTTATTTGTTCTTTTTTATTTTTAATGAAGTTTTAGAAGTCCTGAATATATTATAATTGTTTATCCTTTTCAGTCAAATGACTTTAAATTTACACAAATTATTCTTCTATATTATTTGGTTATTTTACGTACATAAGAATGCAAAATTCGCTTTATACCTGTTTATATATATAAATAAGTATATTTTTATAAAAGTTGCAAAAGAATCAGTACACTTTATGCTTGAAAACAGTATAAACTCAGCCAAAGTCATCATGTGGACATATAATTATTTAAATGATTTTAGTTATTTTCATGAAGATTAGTACTTAATATAAAATTTTTGATTGGATTATTTGATCTTTGATCACTCTCAGTATATTCCCAAGTGAAAAGAGAAGCGATTTGTATTAACATTAATGCAAATGGAACTTGGTAATTAATCTTTCGGTCCCTGAAAACAGTTTGCTTGGGTTGAAATAACTGCCAGTTACAATGTGTGGTTTTGGCTTGTTTAACCTCTTGAAACCTCACAATCCTCAACTGAAAATTAGGATAATAATAGATAATAATAGACTACTGTGAAGATTAAGTGAATAAATCTAATGAAGTATCTGACAGTTCTTAGCTTCTAAGAAGAACCCAGTTGATGTTGGAGAATTGTTCAGCTCAGCAAAGGAACCCCCAGAGATAATTACTTTAACTTAAAGATGGAAGGTTTAACTTTCTTTTACCAGAACATTGAGTACATTGCTAGGAGATTATTTGAACATCTCAGAGATCAAGAAATGATGAAGCAATTTCCCTGGTTTAAGGCCCATGACATATTTATAAACAGGGTAATGCCAATATGAATCATAGAAATTATTGACTATTTAGGTAGTTGTTTTTAGCAATTTCATACTTAGCCTTTTATACCTCAGCACACATTAATACAAAAGCTATATGTGCCTTTACTTGGTAATAATAGTTAAACTCTAAGCATAGCAATGTTTATGATGTCTCAGAAGCTAAGGTCCAGAATTTCCTCACAAGCATCATCCCATGTAAGTTGCCAGTAAATATATAATATGTTCAAAAATTATATTTTTTAGTATTGAAGATATGCCAGACACAGTAACAACAAAGTCTCCAATGGAGATGTTACTGGGCCCGCTCGAGCAAATCGACGATCAACGGGAGGGCCTTTACCTTACCTTTACCTTAGTATTGAAGAAGCATAGGTATTATTTAAGAGGATTTTACTTAATAATATCTGTGTCAAGAACAGCTACCGGGAGTTCGGGAGATGGTAGAGGAGTTTTCAATCAGCTGACTCCTGTTTGATCCCTGGAGCTACAAATGGTCCCCTGACCAGTGCCAGGAATTATCCATGAGCACTGCTGGGTTTCCCCCCCAAAACAGTAACAACAACCACGGGTAAAAGTGTAATTTCCATCTTCGAGATAGCACTCAGAAGTTGAAACTCTAGCTCTCCAATCTCATCTCTTGGAGGCTTTGAGAGTCCAAGAATAATGCTTGACTTCCTGAAATGGTTTTGGAATCCATTGCAATAGTTGATAACATAGATATCCTCCATGCCATACTTTAAGAAATTGGTACTTGGAAAGAGTTGTGCAAAAGAGTAGAGATTATTAATGAAGGCCAATATGTAATAAGTGGCCCTAAAGAATACATTGAAAACAACTTTAATGCCCTAATCACAGAGAATGACTAATGCTATTGTCTTAAATAGATTAAAGTATGCCTTATATCAAGCATGTCTGAATCAACACATACATACACAACAGAAATAGGTATCTATTACCCAATAATTTTAATGATTTTGTTTTTTTCTTGTTTGTTTGTTTTTCGGCTACACTTGGTGATACTCAGGGGTTTCTCCTGGCTCTGCATTCAGAAATTACTCCTGGTGGTGCTCAGAGGACCATTTGTGTTGCCAGAGATTGAATCTGGGTAAGCTAAATACAAGGCAAGTGTTACCCGCTGTACTATCTCATAAGCACACTGTTTTCAAATTTTAAATCAATCATTTTTTAATTCCTTCTCCTTCCATTCCTCTTCCCCTTAACCTCTTTCTTTTTTATTTTTCTTATTCCTTGTTTTTTAAAGTATTTCTTTACAAAATATGCAGATCAGTTCATTTTTTATTGAATTTAGCTAAAAGCAATTATAAGAATAAGAGCAAAGAGCGAATACCCCTATCTTTGTGCCTTTTTAACAGCATATGTAGGTATACAGGGTACCGTAACAAGTTCTGCAGATGGAGTTATCACTGCAGTGAAAAAACAGCACAGATTATGCTCTCCCTTTGGCCTTTGCTCATTTTTGTATGATGAATGGACGTGAGAAGTCATTATTAGAGAACATAATGGTCTCTGATGATGTATTTATGACATGGAAAGATGTCATGTGATGAAGTGTTTACAACATGTAATGAGGTTGTGTAACAATCTCTTTACAGCCCACAATTACATTGACTAATTTCTTATAAAAATACTCAGCAACATGCTCTCCCTGCACACGTGCTTGATAGCCTAGCAGTTTAGTAACTGACACCTTTACACTGCAAAATCAAGCAGCTTGAATGACTCAATGCATTCTGTTTCTTATCCAAGGCATATAAAGAATCTGGTGTTTGATTAGTACATTCCAACATGAAAATTGAGGCAAAGCAAGGAGATGGGATGATAAATATAGAAAGAAAAATATGATGTAGAAACATCATCTACCATTTTCATCTACTGAATATGAATGAACTGTTGAAAAGGGTCACATTTGAGGAAAATAAAAGGGTTTTTTTGACTAATAAAAATATTATTCTTATTGAACTCAAAGAAAGATTTCAAGACTCAAAGAAATACTCTAAGAAAGGATTGCAAATCTTTTTCAAAGTGTGTTGTAGTGTATTTTTTGAGTCAGTAAAATACCCAAATTAGTTCAATTTCATAATGTTGCAAAAGGCTTACTTTTTTACAACATAGAATTCAACAGTAACTTACCACCATATAACATTGCTAGGAAATAATTATGGCTAGATCCCATCATCATTTTATGCATTCACATAAGAATTTCGGTTTCTAAAACATTTTATATAGAAAATAACTAAAACTTCAGAACTATTAAGCATATAATCTGGAGAATACATGTTTGCTTTTTCTTTTTATTCTAGAAATCAAAGTCCTGAGAAGTTAAATGATCACCTCAAAAATAGAATAAATTAAAAGAGAGATAAAGGCTTCTCTTTCCTGATCTGAAGCTATTGCTGAGAAACATTCCCATTCCCTAAGGTGTGATGGAGGTACCAAGTAGACAAATGCTAACCTAAACACTGCAGGCAGATAACTCTGTGCAGACCCAGAAGACATTACATGAGATGGACTGGATTTTATTTTGCTCATCATGTTTTACAACTAAAATTGTCAATGTGTGTGAAAAAAAAAACAGCAGAAATAGATCTGTCACAAAATAAAGCATTGAAGTTGAGTGCCAGGTCTCTTGAGAGACTGCTACCTATGGCTTTCTACTAACATGGTTTTATGACACAGAAACGTCATACTAGCATATCACTTGACCTAATTTTCTTTTCTTTTTCTTTTTGGGTCACACCCGGCAATGCACAGGGGTAACTCCTGGTTCTGTACAGGAATTACTCCTGGAGGTGCTGAGGGTATCATATGGGATGCTGGGAATTAAACCCTGGTCGGCCACATGCAAGGCAAACGCCCTACCTGTTGTGCTGTCACTCCAGCCCCCGGACCTAATTTTTTTGAGTTTTCTTTCAGAAAGAATTTATTTCAACAATGCCAGAGATGCAATTGATTATTTAGAGACTAGTTCTCCTACTCCTCTATATTCTTTTGTTTTCCTCTTATTCTCAGACCTCCAATTCAAAAGGAATGCAGCATGAAGAGGAAGAACTGAATTTGAACAGCTAAATTAGATGTGAAGATGAACAAGTTTCTGTCATTGGGGTACATTGGGGTAATTTAGTCAGAATGATCTGACAACAAATAATGAACAGTAAAATTTGTTACAGTAATCTATTTTTCAAGTAGTAGGATAAATATGGGGGTAGAGAATATATTGGAACAAAAAATGAATATAAAATTCAAATTTTGTTAGAGTATCTGTGATTAGCAGCACATTAAGGGAAGCAATTTACTATGCATGGATAAAGCCATATTCTAGAATGTAATATTTTCAACAAAAACTAAGGAAATGTCTTTCTGGTTTTAAATGTAACTTGAAATTTTTGTTTCACTTTCCCTTGGAACTCCAAAGGAAATTTTGGAATGTTTATATACTCCTTCTTTAAAAAAGTCTAAGAAATTTGTAAAAATACATTAGACATGAAATTTAACTATTACCCTTCCATAAACTTCAAGAGTACGTGCTATTTCTTCTTCAAAGTCGATATTTGACAACCACAGATTGCTTTGTAAGTGCTGAACTATATTCACAAGTGTTATGGAATTCTTAGTTATGTAGATAGCAGGATTTTCATTTTCATTTTTCTTCCAGTGCCCTTAAGAGTGGAGTAAAAGTGGAAACCTTTTTAACCTTTGAGAATTATGAATCTCTCATTATTTTCTTTACTTTCATTATTGTCTTTACTCTGGGAAGTGAAGTGTCTTTAAGGCCTCAGTTGCTGTGATGCCTTTCAAATTTTAATCCCATAGCCTGGACATTAGGACTGACAATGCTATAACAAATGTAAGTTACTTTACTCATTTTGCAATTGTACATTCAGGTGTTTTATGATCTCCTTATGGATGAGTCAACTAAGACTCAAAAATGATGAGCTTTCTCTGAGATTGACAATAAGTGATAGAACTTGAAAGAAAATCTCTTGATGTTTTTTAAACTTTCAGTCATTTATCTTTGCATATATATCATACAAATATACTGTTTTATTATATGTGTTGCATACCCTCTTTTAAAAATATTTGATTTTATTTTTATAAAGTTTTTCACAATAATTCATTATATTTAATATTCAAACATCAATCCCACCACTGCACACTTTCCTACCACCATAAGAGGAAAGAAACACCCTCTTTTTTGATCAATTTCTCTTGTATTTTATTATTCACCTTAAGGAAAATATAAATGGGAAACAGTAAAGAGTAATATTTTCATGATTGAATTTGAGGTATTGAAGAAATAATATGTGTCATCTTTTTGTTTTGTTCTGTTTTGGAATCACAGCTGGAGATGGTAAGGGCTTTTTCTGGGCTCTGCACTAAGTAATTACTCCTGGTGGTGCTCAGGGGATCAAATGGGATGCCAGAGATCAAATCCAGGTTGGCTGTGTGCAAGGCAAGTGCCGTATCTGCTGTACTATCACTCTGGCCTCAATAGCAGTGTCAACTTAAGTGAATCTGAAACCAAGAACTTCACTATGTAGATTATTTGTTTTGAAAGAGCTTTCAGAGTTTGAAACATTTTTCTTAAACTTTTTACATCTAGATATCTAGAGGAGTGATAGCACAGTGGGTAGGGAGTTTGCCTTGCATGCGGCTGATTCCTCCGTTCCTCTCAGAGAACCTGGCAAGCTACAGAGACTATCCTGTCCACATGGCAGATCCTGGCAAGCATCCCGTGGCATATTTGATATGCCAAAAACAATAGCAATAACAATAACAACAGGTCTCACAATGGAGACGTTACTGGTGCCCGCTGGAGCAAATCGATGAACAACAGAAGGACAGTGCTACAGTGCAGAGAGCTAGAATGTTTTGAAGTGTTTTCTCACTTTGATTTGTCAGAGTCAAGAAAATCAGCATTCATTTTCATATTTTTGTTTTATTTCAACAGATAAATCAGAGGAAGAAAAGGAAATGGTTTGCATTTCAAAGGTGAATAAGATTGTGAACCTTAAAGAGAATTAAAACTGAAAGCATTGGTGAAAAGAAAAGGATCTCCTACCTCTGATGGACCTTTCTTGTTTGCCAACCTCTGGGTGTGGCCTTTTGAGGTGACTTATTTTAGTGGGAGCAGGGCAAGAGTGACAGGCCAGCAGGCTGAGAAATCACACACAAGTCAGTTCCAGGACTTAAAATTAAATAAAACCTTTTGCATCAAGGATCTGACTTTTCATAGGTCACTGAGTCCAGGGAAATTGACACAAAGGAAAATAAGATTTGCATCAAGAATGTTAAGTTTTTAAAATTTAAGAACCAAACAATGATGGAGGGGGTCGAGAGAAGAGATCCGAGTCCTAAGATGCAGCAAGTATATACCTTGACTTCTTTTTAAATATAAAATGTTATTTTATGTTATTGTGTTTAATGTTTGAGTACTTAAAGGTATCTGGATCATATTTAGTGTCATTCGTGCACAAAAATTGTTGAGTTATTAAGAGTTTTGCTAGACAGTTGAGCAAAACTTACCTTGAAATGGCTCCCTGAATTATTTATTACTTTTGAGAAAATATATTCCAATTATACAGGTATTACTTTGATATAAAAAAAATCTACCACTGCAGCATGAAAAGGATAATACTTTCTAGTTCTCCCATGCTTTATTGCAATAATTATATTTACTATAATCAATAAAATGTACCAGCCAAGTTTATTGAAGTGTCAATTTCCTATTGCATAATTTCCCATGGGAAACTTAATTTTTAATTCAAAAAGAAAAGTACAAGATTTGCCTACAGATGCCAATGAATGTGTGAGGTTAAGAAAAGAACAAGAATTCTTATAGAAATCAAAGTGAGGCTTCAAACAATTCCCTTACCGATTCTTACTATTTCCATGGACTGACTCATTGCTAATTTTCCAAGAGATTGAGATCTTGACATAACCAACATATAGTATTTCTTTTTTGGCCTAGATTGCAGAATGGTGTATTGGACAGTAAGATTTGATAACTTTCATCATATCCAACAGTCAAGAGCACTCAAGGGTGGGGAATGTTATAGTTGGCTTGAAAAAGTTGTACAATAAAAGGAAGTGAGTCCATGAGTTTGTCTATGGGAATAATTTACAACCATTTATACACCAGTATTTGGAATGGAATGTGAGTCCGGATGGACTTAAAAAAATGAGTGTGGGAGCCCCACTAATGAAGATGAAGAAACTTATTGGCAGCATTAGGAATTTGGAGTAGTGGTTATATGATGCATGGCTACATTGATTGCAAACATATCCTTTATTCTTCCCTCCCTGTATTCAAACTCATGGCAGTAAAACTTGTAGCTCTGATCTCAGCTTGCAATTCTCTTCCTCAAATTTGGCTTAGTGGTATCCCTCACTGGAATTCTGCCCTCTCCTCAAATGTCACCTTCTCAGACAGATCTTTCATCTCCATCCTATCGCTTTTTCAATGTTTAGTCTATATTTCACATACACATTCACATATACATACAAATAAAATGTAAGCTTGATAAGCAGGAACATTGTTTTTATTTCCACGACTCTGTGTCTAAGATGTAAAACAATGCCTGGTACTTAGTAAATTCTCAATAAATATTTGTTGAGTAAATAAATGAATGAATTTAAAAAAAACCAATGAGAACCTAACATCTACTTTGCAGTAAATGAACCTCCTCTTTAATAATTATTAAACCAGAACCTTCTCTGGTATGTGTGTGTGTGTGTGTTTGTGTGTGTGTAATAAATCCACATTAGATTTTCACAAGAATCCACATTACCATTATTCTCTTGATAAATGTGATACAATGTGATATTTTCTTTAGGTCTTTCTTGATGTACTTCTGAATTTATTTTTCTACCACATACTGCTTGAGGTAGAGAAAGGCAGTTGACTTTCAGATAGGCTTTAGGAATAGAATTTTTAAAGCATGAGAATACAAAATGAAGTATTGCAATGACATCTCTGTCAGGCTTGAAGTCCAAGGAGACTCTTCTCTATGTAACAGTAGGTCTGTGCTGACAGCCTTTCTTTGAGGCTCAAGGAGAGCCACATGCGCCTTTGTCCACATGCCTTCTTCCTGCTCTGAGGTCATTTCGTTGATATATCATTAGATCCGAAAGAGATCGTAAATGTGATCTAATCTAATCCAACACCCTCATTTTACAGATGGGGAAAGAGATGGAGAACATTAATCAAGTTTTCTTAAGTTCACGTGGAAAGTGTTATTGTTTAATTTTGGTGATGTTGGTGCACGTGCACATTGCATATGTGTCCCTTTGTGTATGATATATGAAGTATGAGATGTTGCTAGATTAAACCACATACAAAGCAAAACCCAAATATTCTTAAAGCTGTTGGTGTACTATATCTGTCCTTGATACTGTTGAACATCACGTAGTATCTTATTGAGAATACCAACCCTGAGATGTGAAATCCTCCTCTTTGAGCGAAAAAATAGAAATGGGGAGATAAATTTCCTAATTGTTATGCCACAGCTCCATCATGCTGTCAAGGAGAGTCCAGCCTAGAGATTTTACACTCACAGACGAGAACAGAATGGAGTGGCTTCAGTGTCAATTCACTTTGTGATACATTATTTTCTGTTTCTAATTCTTCTTCTCATTTTTATTTCCACAGAAAATGGAATCAATTGCTTATTGATCACTGTAAGGAAAATCTTCCAAAAATAAAATCTTTAAAAATTTCCTTTTAGTATTCTTTGAACTAAAAAATGAACAAGTTATTTGAGCTAGTCTTTCTTATTTAATTGTTTATTTTGGTCTGTGAACCACACCTTGTGGTGTTCAGGGACTACGATAGTGCTTAGTAACCCCTGAGGCTGAAAACATCCAAGCGACCATATAGTTCTGAGAATCAGGGTTAGGCCTTTTACATGCAAAACTTCGTTCACCCCACTGAGCTACCTTTCTGGGAACTGTTCTTTCTTCTTTGAAGGTGTATTCTTGGTAGCATCTCTCTAATGTTAAGTTGGATGTGATTCAGCAAGAATTAGATAAGAATCTAGCTTATACAAACTTTGCTCAAAGGACTATTTCATAATTGTCATATGTAAACATTCTAATATGTTATTTTTAAAGAACAGAAACATGACTGACATATATCCTAATTACAAAGCATTTTAATATGTGAAAGAGATTTCCATAAACTTAAGACATCTTGAAATTACTGTCTAGAATTTCTTTCTCTGTTTCTTTTAACTACTCAATTTTCCCACCATATATATGTTTTATTCATTATTAAAAACTAAAGATATGATTTGTTTGCAATCAATTCAGACTAAAATTAAAATTTTAATTTTTTATTTAATTCTTTGCACAAATAATATTGCAATCACAAAGATGATTTAAAGCACTGGATTGCACAAATTGATTTATTTTCTTTCTTTGCCAAAGATATGCATAATTTTTCCTAGTTGTAAATATGCCTTTTATCCCCTAATTTAATATTAAATTTAAGAATTAATATTAAATTAAGTACTTAATTTAATATTTTCAATGTAGCAGAAGGAGCAATGCTTTTCTATTCTGGTGATTAAAAAATGAAATATCAAATTAGTTTAACTGTGAACCCATAAAATGTTTAGCAGGTCTAGGTGAGAAGCATCATCAGAAATTTGTGAAAGCACGAATACAAATCTGGGAACAGAGATACAGCATTCTCCCAGTTTACTGACAAAACTCTTTCAAACATAAGTGAGAGTCGGGTTCGGAATGTCAATTAGAATTAATTAAAGGGAAAAGAAAACAATAATAGAAAATCAATGGTATGTATATAAAGTAAATCCAGGAGTTTAATTTAATGAGATATAGATAATTTCATCCAAATTCAAAACAACTGACCAAGAAAAGTTGTTTTGTTCTCGATTGTGGGTTACACTTATTCGTGCTCAGGGCTTACTACTGGCTCTATGCTCAGGGATTTCTCCTGGCAGGACTCAGGGAACCAATCATCTGTGGTGCCCATAATTGAACCTGGGTCAGTCACATTTAAGGCAAGTACTTTACCTGTTATAACATTGCTCCAGCACCTCCTTAACAAAAGTTCTTACAAATAATTATACTATATTACAGAACTCATAGGCATAAGAACAATCAAAAATGAAAATGAACACTGTGAGGAGCAGCTTCATTTCACATAGACCTTTGCTGCCCAAGTACCATATTCCTTGTACCAACAGCACAGGACCAGAATAGCCCTATATTTGATATACTTCCTAAGGCTTGTTCTTGTCAACATCTCTTTTAGGGATATGCTAGTGATTCTTGTCAAAATCCACTTTATAAGTATTAGTGTGGTTTAATAGAGAGTTGTTAAGAAAGAACCCATTCACATGAAAGGTCTACCCATTCAATGAAAATCTCCAGAAATGCAGCTTTTCACATGCAATATTTTATACATGTTGAACAAGGATCTGGACTAGATCTAATTTTTGGTATCCTGTACCACAGTAATTTCAGCATGGAAAAGTAAAATAGAAGAGCTAAAAATGGAACTAGGGTAGAATAGAAAATTAAGAGGCTCATTTATAGTAAGGAATTTTCTTTTTATTAAATCTATGTTCCAATTATATATACTCCCTTGTATGCCAAGTCTCAAATTAAAATAGAGGTATTGTTGGGAAACAGCCCAAATATAGAGTAAATTTGAATAAATATCAACAGATGACTAGATAAGGAAGCAGTGGCATATATGCGTAACTGAATAATACTCTGGTAGTGAAATCCAGATGATTACTAGATTTTTTTCACTCTTATTGGAATATGAATAAATAAAGCAAATGAATTAACCAAAAATAAAAATGTCTCTGTGAAAACTATGAGAATTGCCAGAGAGAAAGCATTTTGGGATTGGGTTGGGGGAAGTGTGGGAAGAAAAATGGAGGCCCTGTTGGAGGTTAGATAACACTGAATTTTTTTGTGACTGCATTAGTGAGTACTAAACATGCACACATGTATGAAATGAAACACTTGAAATTCCATAATGTTGTAAGGAAATTAGAATCCAATAAAATTATAAAAAATAAAAAAATACAATTAAAATATAGGCAATGTTTTAAATGGGGATGCCTCGGTAGCTCATGGTCTCAGAGTATAGGGAGGAGAAAGGATGGAGAAGAAAAATCAATTGAGGGGGGTAATAAGATATAAATAGTAAGTAACAGAAAGCAGAGGTCAAGAGGATTTGAGTTCAGTGGTGGTGTAAAGGAGTAAATATTTCTAAATATTCAAACCACAGAGTCAACTACACCTAAAACATGAGATGCAAATTTCAACAACCAAACTTAAAAATGAGCCCGTCAAGGTGGCAGATGGAGGAGTGGGATGGGAGGTGCGAGGGAACCTGGACAAGGGTCACACTGGTGGTGGCATTCATGCTGGAACAAACTGTCTAAAACTCAAATATATATAACTTTAAATCATGGTGCTTTTACAAAAAAGAATTTTTTAAAAGAGAAACTTTAATGAAAGGCTGTATTAGGTAGATTCACTTCTTGTCAAATGTGATTAGGTAAAATGTTTTAGTTTCCATAACCATAGACTATATCTAATATTAAAATTGGGAAAACCCTATAATAATATGCCATGCTTTCTCCACAAAAGCCTTTATACACAAATTATACAGGGAACTATAACACTGTAGCACTGTCCTCCCGTTGTTCATCGATTTGCTCGAGCGGGCCCCAGTAATGTCTCCATTGTGGGACTTGTTGTTACTGTGTTTGGCAAATTGAATAAGTCATAGGTAGCTTGCCAGGCTTTGCTGTGCAGGCAAGATACTCTCCGTAGCTTGCTGGGCTCTCTGAGAGGGGCGGAGGAATCTAACTCAAGTCGGCCAAGTCGGCAGCATGCAAGGCAAACGCCCTACCCACTGTACTATCGCTCCAGCATAAAAATTAATTCACCATATCACAGTATTTCCTTAGGCACATTGATGCTTGGTTTGGTGTTAGGAAATGTGGGATTTTTGATTATGAAATAGGATTTTGGAATTGTTAAACTCATGATCCCTAGATTGCAACAACCATTAATAACTGGAATATTCTACTGACAAAAGTCTTGTGTCCATTTTATAAAAAGAGACTCAAATTTAAGATTTTTCCACATGAAATTTCTTGGGCATGAGATCTCCACTACAAATCTGTTTTATTAATTGAATATAAAAACATTGTGAAGTATACTTGTTTGATTTATCATCAAAACCATATGGCTTTTCCATGTTTAACAGCCAGAATAATTTTACCTTTTTTCTAACCTAAACTTATAGACAGCAGTATTGAAATTCCCTTTATCACAAATTAGAGGAAATTAGAGGACAAGGAAGAAATATAGAATGATCTTGCTCAAATGTGGAATATTAATAAATATAGTAATATTTATTATAATAAATAATAAATATAATAAATATAGTAAGAGTATATATAGTAAATATAGTATATATAGTATATTATATATACTGTATATATATACTAGGAACACATATATATATATCACTTAATCACTTAATCCCCGTTATTCATCGATTTATTCGAGCAGGTGCCAGTAACGTCTACATTCATCCCAGTTGCGTGCTAGCGTAGCCTAATGGTATCTGTTCGTTCTAGGAACATGCAGAGCCTCAAACCGATCATTTAGGGTCTTGACGAAGAAGTCTGACCATCTTATAGGTGGGCGTCCACATGATCTTTTGATGTCCCGTGGAATCCAATCAGTAATGGCTCTAGTCCAGCGGTTGTCTGTAAACCTCATTACGTGTCCAGCCCATCTGATTTTTGATGTCTTGGCAAATGAGACAGCGTCCCTGATTCTTGAGCGTTGACGAAGATCAGAACTCCGGATTCTATCTCTCATTTGAGTGAATCGTGATATTCCAAGCATAGTTCTTTCGATTCCTCTTTGAGAGACCCGAATAGCGTTCTCATCTTGTTTTCGTAGGGTCCAGGTCTCTGAGGCATATGTTAATGCAGGAGGAACAGTGGAATCGAAGAGATGTGCTCCTAGCTGGAGGTTCTTTGTCCTTTTAGTTATTTCTTCAATGCTCTTGAAGGCATTCCAAGCCGCTCTCTTCCTCCTGTGCAACTCAGGTGCCAGGTCATTCATCATGTTGATTTCTCGACCTAGGTATATATAACTTTTGCATTCGGAGATGGTGGTTCCATTGAGAGCGAATGGAGCGTCAGGAACAAGGCTGTTTCTCATAAACATTGTCTTCGTAAGATTCAGCTGTAGTCCGACCTTTCCACATTCACGGTCAAAGTCGTTCAGCATTTGTGCCGCTTGGCTGATGTATATATATATATAAAGTATACAGCAGGTTGGTCAATTGTCTTGCACGTGGCCAACCCCGTCAACCCAAGTTTGATTCCTCTGCCCCTCTCAGAGAGCCCAGTAAACTACCTACCTCCCACACAGCAAAGCCTGGCAAGCTACCCATGACATATTCGATATGCCAAACACAATAACAAGTCTCACAATGGAGACATTACTGGGACCGCTCGAGCAAATCAATGAACAACAGGAGGATAGTGACAGTGACAATGATAGTAAAAATACAGTATATATTACGATATATAAGTATAGTAAATAAAATAAATGTAATAACATGTGATCAAGGCACCAAAACTAGATAATTGGTCTATATAACTTTGTATTGGGGGGTTGAATGGAAGGGTTCTTGAAATATTAGTAGAAGGAACTGGGCACTCTTGTGGCTGGTATGTATGCATAAAGCTCTTAATCATAACAGTATTCTAAGTCATGATACCTCAATAAAAATGGGGAAAATAAGGAGAATCATTTATGTCTCACTTTGCATTATATGCCAAAATGTTCTATCAGGTGAAGGTTTTGAATTTTGCTGATATTCGAAGAGCTATAACAAAAAAAATTCAAAGATTAAGAGCTGATATGTTTAAACTAGGAACACATTCATTAAAAAGTTTAAAGGGTGCTGGAGAGGTTAAAAATGTTGCCTGGCATGTGACTCACACAGGCTTGATCCTGGCACTGCATGTGTTGCCCTTAGCTCGTTAGGAGTGATTACTGAGCACAGAGTCAGCAGTAAACTCTGAGAACTACTATGTATGGACCCCCAAATAAAGGTTTTTTTCTAAAAGTAAAGTAAAGGACCAAAGATAGTAGTAGGTAAGGCACTTGTCTAGCACATCGTTTATTTGGATTCCATCTTTGACACTTTTTAAAAATATTTATTTATTTATTTATTTATTGAATCACCTGGAGGTCTTTGGCTGCCGGAGCCCTGGTCGGGGCAGGTAGGAAAGCTCAACCTGCTCCCCTCCAAGGGGTCCCTGCGAGCGAATTACAGTCAGGCGCGGAGGCAGGAGACTGCACTGTTCTCTTCCGGGGGCTGGTTTTTATAGTCTGAATCTTGGCCGTTGATGGGATTACACGGCTCCAGGGGGCCAGTTGGTGGGTGTGACCCCCGCCTACTGGAATTTGGAGGATCTGGGTGGAGGATGCTCAGCCCAAATCCGAGTAGGCTTGGAGATCTCAGCCCTGGAACCCGCATGACTTTGTCCCTCTGTCAGTACCTTCATGTGTGCGGAGAGTGGTCTCAGCATGGTGGTGGCTGGTCCTGGAGGTCTTTGGCTGCTGGAACCCTGGTCGGGGCGGGGAGGAAAGCTGAGATCTCCAACCAGTAACATATTTCCCTTCACCAGTACCCACCTTTCACCACCAAGAACCCCAATATACCCCCCACCTACCCCCAATGCCTGTGAGGCAGATGAATTCTAGTTAACACTCTATCTACTTTGATTAGATTCATTGTTTCGACAAAAGATGAACCACTATTATTTAGAGTTTACACACCAAAATCAGATCAGGTGAAAAGGCATTGTGAAATAATTTGTTTTCTACAGCGGGTTACAAGAAGTAAATGATGTCTCGCGGCCGCTATTGTGGCCGCGTGATTTTGGACTTCTGATATTTTACTTATTAAGCCTGGAAGTATTTCTGCTGAGAGTCAGATAAATTATAAGATTAGTCTCTGTGGCTCTAGAGCCATGGCTGTGCCGGAGAGCCGCTCGTGGGGGGCGACTCGTGACCTTGGTAGGGCGTGAAGGACGAGCCGGGAACACCCTCCTTCCCATGAGGTTTCAGTCGCCCCATCACAACCGGCTCATACCCGGCTTTCCAAAAAGCTCCAAGGTGGCCACCACCTTGCTGTCCAGGAGGAAAAAGGCGGAAGGAAGCAACACTCCTTCCCTTCTGGGCAGGCATGGTGGCGTGGATTAACGCATAGTCCATTCACTTTTCTGCCGCAAGCTGCCGGGGCTCAGCATTAAGTGCTTGTGCTTCTGGAGCCATGGCCGTGCTGGAGAGCCGCTCGTGGGGGGCAACTCATGACCTCAGTAGGGCGTGAAGGACGAGCCGGGCATCTTTGACACTTTATATGATCCCAAGAGCACTGTCAAGAGTGATCCCTGAGCAAAGATTCTGAGTAAGCCCTGAAGTACTGCCAGGTATGGTCCCCAAACAGAAAAACAATAAAGTAATAATTTATTATTAGGATGAGTTATTTTCTAAAAATCTGTACTTTCTTTATGAAGAACATTTGATTTGTTTTTGGTGGAATTCTGTATTAACATCTATGAACTTCTTTTCTATGTCCTTGCATATTTCTAAAATATTCCTAATATAATACATAAGTAATTTTGATTGCTCAAAATCTGTAAACATGTTTATATAGTCATGTCTTTTTAAAAATCTTAATGCCAGAATTGAACCCGGGTATATTTGAGTTTTTTTTTTCAATTTCCTATTGTTCTTTGAACCACATCCAACAGTGCTCAGGATTTACTCCTGGCTGCATAATTAGGGATCACTCCTGGTGGGACTTGGGGACCATATGGGGGATTGAATATAATAGAGAAATTTACTCATACTTATCTGGGTTAGGATGTGGAGGTGGGGGCACACCTGGCTCTGCTCAGGGCTACTCTTGACTTTGTGCTCAGGGATCACTCCCGGTGGGGCTCCAGGGCTATGCTCAAGTTTAAACCCTGCTTTTACTACATGCAACATACCCACTGTAATATCTCTCTGGTCTGGAGGTTTTGTGTTTTTTAAATAATATTAGAATTGATCTGTTGGATAGGTAATGTAACAGATTTTTTTCACAGTATGTATCAAAATAACATCAGCAACATTTCTGTGATATAAAAAATTATATCAAAATTTGTAATATAATAGATTATGTAATTTACTAATTTATGTTACAGCATTTGCATTATATTAGCCAGTTAACCTAAATGCTATCTGAAGGAATTTTTCTTACGGCATATGGAAGAGAACACATAACTGAACTATTAATAATGCAGAAGCACAACCAATTAAGAAGAGGAATGTTAAAACCCCAAACTGATTTGGGGTTTACATTGATAGGCAAACTGTAAGAGAGAAAAACCATAATTGCATACCCCAAAATAGTGATCATCTGATTATCTGGTCACCATTTAAAATAATTTAAGCTATTTAATGAAACACATAATTGAGAAATGTAGCATGTAGGCAAAGAACATAACAAACATCTCTGTGCCCTTGGCAAGGCAAAACACGTTATGATACAACACAATTCTGTGAAGTGAGAGTCCTGAAATAGCCAGCTGTAATCCTTTTCGACCGATTTGCAAATAAATTGTATTTACCATATTAGAAGAAAGATTGCTTTTCTGATTAGAAGTGAAAGGAGTGTTGTGCAATGAGTATGAAGGGTTGCCTCTCAAAGATAAATGCCAGTTGTTTCAAATTGTAGGGTATGTGAGTGTGTGAGTCTGTGTGTGTGTGTGCGTGCACGCAGCATGCATACATGCATGTGCATGTGTGTTTAAAGGATCACATTGTTTTCTGTGTTTCTTCTAAAGAGAAGTTTACTTTTTAAAAATGTGTCTGTGTTAAATTGGGATGCCTGTGTTTCATGAAACTTTGGAGACCTAATTGTGCCTGGGCCACGATGGGTAATTTTCAGGTTTAAATCTCCTTTGAGTGTTTGGATGCATTGGTGATTATAATTGCCACTCACAGCTGAAAGTTTGAAGAATTCTGATGAACAATTCATTCATTGTCTTGTTCACATCTGGGTTAATGTTTCCTACTTAGAGAACTCTGTACCACTCTGTTCTTTGCCTTTTGCCACAAGATAGCAATGCCAATTTCTCTCTGTTTACTTGGAAGCTTCTGAGGCTGATGTATCGGTGCTAGCCACAAATTAATGGAATTCTTTCCAGTTGCAATACTTTTAGTTTGTCAAACAATAAGCCAAAAACACTGAACTGCTTTAGCTGTTTCTTTTTCTTTTTTATATATATATATAAAGATATATATATCTCAAATGAAAAACAAACAAACAAGCAAATATCTCCATTCTCAGAGATGATATAAACACAATTATTAGTTGGAATGGCCATTGCACATGAAGTATTTCAGAGATGGGCTGAATAGATATTACAAGGGCTAAGGTGCATGCCTTGCAAACGACTGACCTGTGTTTGATCCCTAGCATGACTCTGTTTCCTGGGTATCACTGGATAGAACCCTGGAGACTGCTGAGCATGTCGGAGTGGGTCAGGTGATCTCTTGTGTGGAAAGGTTGAGGGAGCACAGCATCCTTGAGCCCTCACATTCAACTTCTGACTCAGTTGACAGAGAAGTATGGTAAAGGACCCCCAAGTTTCTTGAATGTACTTTAGGAGCCCCATTGAGTTTTCCCAAAGAAATAAATAAAACTTTAATGAAACAAAGGTCAATAAAACATTTTCTTGTTGTTTTGGTAATCAGATTACGATTACATAGGGCATGTGTTCTTAGGAATAGACACATTCAAGAAGGAAAAATACAAACATTTATAATAAACAGAATGACACAGAGGTAAAGATGTCACACTGGGAATACAGTTTTCTTCTTGGATTTATTTTAAGTGAGAATTCTTAGAAAGAGCAACATTATTTTTTTTGCATTGTTCATACCTTTTTTAAAAATTTTTATTAGTGAAACACCATGAGGTACAGTTGTAGACTTACAAATTTTTGTGCTTGGGTTTTAGTTATACAATGATCAAGTACCCATCTCTCCACCAGTGCCCATTCTCCACCACCACTGATCCCAGTATTCAGTATCCCTCCCACCCTCCATCCCCCCAAACCCACCCTGTCTCTGTGGCAGGGAATTTCCTTTTGTTCGCTCTCTCCTTTTGGGTGCTGTGGTTTGCAAAAAAGGCATTGAGTGGCAATCATGTTTGGTCTATAGTCTACTGGCAGCATGCATCTCCCATCCTGGGAGGATCCTCCTAACACTCTTTATTGGTGTTCCCTTCTCTCTCTGAGCTGCCTTTTCCCCTAGCATGTGCGACTGGCCTCCAAGCCATGGAGTAAACCTCCTGGTACTTATCTTGGCTATTCTTATATGTTAGTCTCCTTTTTTGTTACTTTATGTTCCCCAGATGAATGCGATCTTTCTATGTCTGTCCCTCTCTGACTCATTTCACTTAGCATGATACTTTTCATGTAGTACCACTTGTATGTAAATTTCATGACTTCATCTTTTCTAACAGTGACATAGTACTCTATTGTGTAGATGTACCAGTTTCTTTAACCAGTCATCTGTTCTTGGGCACTCGGGTTTTTTCCAGATTCTAGCTATTGTAAAGAGTGCTGCAATGAACAAACAAGTGCAGATGTCACTTCGACTATACTTTTTTGCCTCTCTGGGATATATTCCCAGGAGTGGTATTGCTGGGTCAAATGGGAGCCCAATTTCTAGTTTTTGGAGAATCATCCATACTGTCTTCCAAAAGGGCTAAACCAGTCGGCATTCCCACCAACAATGAAGGAGGGTCCCTTCTCGCCACATCTGCGCCAACACCGGTTGCTTTTGTTCTTTTGAATATGTACCAGTCTCTGTGGTATGAAATGATATGTCATTGTTGATTTGATCTGCATCTCTCTGATGATTCATGATGTAGAGCATTTTCTCGTGTGCATTTTAGACATTCGGATTTCTTCTTTGATAAAGTTTCTGTTCATTTCATCGCCCCATTTTTTGATGGGTTTGGATGTTTTCTTCTTGTGAAGTTCAACCAGTGCTTTGTATATCCTTGATATCAACCCCTTGTCGGATGTGTATTGGGCGAATATCCTTTCCCATTCTGTAGATTGTCTTTGTATTTTGGTCACTATTTCTTTTGAGGTGCAGAAGCTTCTTAGTTTAAGATAATCCCATTTGTCAATCTCTGTTTTCACTTCCTTGGTCAGTGGCATGGCATCTCAGAGCAGCATTATTTTTACTATGCTGTGAGGTTACCCTTTGGAAGAGAAACTGATCTGAGGATAGACTTTGGCAGACCAGTGGCGATCATTTTGAAATGGATCTGTGTCTGATACCTGGCTATTTTGAGAATAGAAACTAGTGAATTCAGCTATTTCTTTCAAATGTAAAGAAGTCAGAAGTTATGTAGACAAACAAGGATGATTAGATACTATGGTCATATCTTGAAAGAAAAAAATTGGCAGGTGTGGCTGAACTTACAGACCCTGGGATGATAATTTTCTGACTTTTGTGTCTAAATATTTCTGTTGACTCATTCTGTACCATGTTCCTAGTTGTCGATCACAGCATAACTTGTTGAGTGAAGTTGATTCTAAAATTAACTTTACTATAAGTTTAGTTTCTTTAAGGTAAAGGTAAAGGTAAAGGCCCTCCCGTTGATCGTCGATTTGCTCGAGCGGGCCCAGTAACGTCTCCATTGGAGACTTTGTTGTTACTGTGTCTGGCATATTGAATACTCTCGGTAGCTTGCCGGGCTCTCCGAGAGGGGCGGAGGAATCGAACTTGGGTCGGCCATGTTGGCCGCTTGTAAGGCGAACGCCCTACCCGCTGTGCTATAAGTTTAGTTTCTTTAAATATATAAAAATCTTTTTTATTTTTTAGATGATATATTCAGGGACTTTGACTCTGAAATTATCCTTTAAAATTTTCTTGGGAGCTATGAGAAGTTTTATATATGTAGACAAAGACATTGTGGTATATATTCAGCTATGCCACTCATCTCTAAGAAAAGACAAGATCAGGGCCTGAGTGATGGTACTGTAGGTAGGGAACCAGCCTTTTATGCTGTTGCCTCTGTTTTGAACTCTGGTATTCTATCACTCCAGGAGTGATGCCTCAGTGAGCCAAGGAGTAAGCCCTGAGCACAACTGAGTGTGGTCCAAAAAACACAATCATGCAATTGTCTACTATGCGAATAGAACTATAGGGTAACCTGATGATTGAGGTCAGAAGAAAAGGGGTAAATACAGAATTATCTCTCTCAATTAAAGATACACAGCCAGGTTAAGCAATAAAGATCTAAAGACAACATAATGGGAAAGCTGATTCATATAGTGGAGTTAGAGTTCTTGGGGGAGAGAGATAGGTATGCTGGTGATCCCCCAATGTCCCAGCCACTTTTTTTTTTCTCCAAGTAAGGTAAATTTGATGCCTTTGGTCATTTGTTATGCCCTTCCCATGTTTCTTTGTATCCCACATATGAGAGAGATCATCCTCTCCATTTGACTGACTTCACTTAACATAATACCCTCTAGTACTATTCTCATAGTGGATAAATACATGACTCGTCTTTTGGGAACACACTTAGTTGTGCTCAGGGATCACAGAATGTAGGGTGCTAGGGAACAAATCCATGTTGGCAGCATGCAAGGGTTCTACCCACTATTCTACCACTCATTCCCTGCTTTTGTCCTTTCTTATAGCTAATGTAACATAGCTGTATATGTACCACCATGTCTTTATCTAGTTATCTGTTCTTGAGCTCTGGATTGTTTCCAGATCTCAGCTATTGTGAACAGTGCTGGACTGCATATGGAGTGCAAGTATCTTCTCAGAATAGTGCCTTAGGATTCTTGTGGTAGATATCAAGTAAAATTAACAAATCATATGGGAGTTCTGCCTATTGTCTGTCGTCTACAAGCTGTTCACTTGAGTTATCCTGAATAGGATTGGCAGAACACTAGATGAAGGATAACCATGAGAGCAAGCAGGGTTCCGAAAAGGTTTCAGCATGATAGGCCATATCCACATGGTAACCAAGCTAATTGAGGTTTCTCGGGAGTTCAAGATGCCGCTCTGTCTAATGTTTATCAATTTAAAGAAGGCCTTTGATTCTATTCTTTGTTGAGAATCAAAGGCCTTCTTTAAATTGCAGTCATCAAAGCAGTCATCGAAGCCTAAGCGAAATAGGGCATTCAAACTCAGTACATCAGGATCTTCCATGAGGTGTATTACAGATTCACCACCAGGATCTCACCATTCTACAAGGAAGTGATCATCAACGTAAAGAGAGGGGTTCGGCAGGGTGATACCATTTCACCGAAACTCTTCAGTGCCACCCTCGAAAACATCATGTGACACTGGAATGGGAAGGAATGGGAGTGAAGATAGACAGCTGGCAACTACTCCACCTCCGCTTCGCTGATGACATCATTCTAATAACACCAAATATTAGCTAAGCAGCATGAATGCTGACTGACTTCGACCGTGAGTGTGGAAAGGTCGGACTGCAGCTGAAGCAGGCATCGAAGACAATGAAGACCATGTTCATGAGAAATGAACTCATTCTTGCCCTTCCATTCGCTGTCAATGGAACAAATATCTCCCAATGCAGCAGTTATGTGTACCTAGGTTGAGAACTAAACATGACAAACAACCTGGCACCTGAGTTGCGCAGGAGGAAGAGAGCAGCGTGGAATGCCTTCAAGAACATCAAAGAAATAGCTAAGAGGATGAAGAAACTCCAGCTCTGGGCACATCTCTTCAAGTCCACCATTCTTCCTGCATTAACATATCCCTCAGAGATCTGGGCCCTACGAAAACAGGATGAGAATGCTATTCGGGTCTCCCAAAGAGGAATCGAAAGAGCTATGCTTGAAGTATCATGGTTCACTCAAGTGAGAGAAGGAATCTGGAGTTCCGGCCTCCGTTGACAATCAAGGATCAAGGCTGCTGTTTTGTTTGCAAAGGCATCAATACTCAGATAGGCTGGGCAAGTAATGCGATTTGGAGATGACTGCTGGACTACAGGTGTTACCGACTGGATTCCACAGGAAGTCAAAAGATCGCGTGGCCGCCCACCTACGAGATGGTAAGATTTCTTTGACAAGACCCTGAATGAATGGTTTGAGGCTCTTCATGTTCCTGGTTCAAGCAGATGCCATTGGACTACACTATATGCAACAAGGACTAATGGAAATGTTACTGGTGCCCTCTGGAGCAAATTGATAAGTAACACGATGTCAAGTGATCATGTAATGGGAGGTCAATTCTCAAATTTTTGAAAAAGGTCCACACTGTTTTCTAAAGATTTTTTTTATATTTTTGGTGGAATCTCCATGTTTCTTCTTTCTTTCTTTCTTTCTTTCTTTCTTTCTTTCTTTCTTTCTTTCTTTCATCTTACTTTCTTTCTTTCTTTTATTTTTTAATGAATCACTGTGAGGTACAGTTACAGACTTACAAACTTTCATGCTTATGTTTCAGTCATACAATGATCGAGTACCCATCCCTCCACCACTGTCCATTCTCCACCACCAATGTTCCCAGTATCCCCTCCCCCCACCCCCTCCAACTCCCCCACCCCCACCTCTGTGGCAGGCACATTCCCTTTTACTCTCTCTCTCTCCTTTAGGGTGTTACGGTTTGCAATGCAGGTACCATGGTTTGTTATGGTTTGCAATGCAAGTGGCCATCATGTTTGATCTACAGTTTACTTTCAGCACACATCTCCCATCCCAATTGGGCCCTCCATTGTAAAGGTTTTGAACCAATTGATATTCACACCAGAGATGGATAAAGATTTCTTTCCCCCACATTCGTGCTGATACTGATTGTTTTTGTTCTTTCTCATGTACGGAAATCTCACTGCTGTGTTGTGACATCTCATTATTGTTTCGATTTATATTTCCTTGATGATAAGTGATAAAGAGCATTTTGTCATATATTTGTTAACCATATTACTTTAAAGAAATATCATTCAACCTCTTCTTCCATTATTTTTGTTGTTAAGTTTCACATGTGCTTAAAAATCTTAGATATCAACCCTTTATCAGATGAGTGGTGAGCAATTATTTTCTCCCATTCTGTACTATTATTATTATTATTATCATCATCATCATCATCATCATCATTGTTTTTGCAGTATAGAAGCATCTTAATTTGTTTTAAGCACATTTGTTTATATTTCTTTTTTTGTTTGGCAAATGACATTGATATTTTTAAGATCCTCCTAGATTCAGTGTCAAAAAGAGTTTTGCCTATGTTGTTTTTAATATAATTTATGGATTGAAGTCTAAACCCCATTTTGAATTGACCTTTGTGTATGATGTAAAATAGGGATCTAAGTTAGTTTTTTTCAAATGTGCTAATCAGTTTTCACAGCACCATTTGTTGAATAATTTTTAATAGTAGATGTTTTTAATATCAAGCATAGATTAAAATTATTGCTCTAAAAGGCAGTAGAAATAATTGAAATATAGATATAATTAAAATACACTGCACTGCACTGTAGCACTGTCCTTCCACTGTTCATCGATTTGCTTGAGTGGGCACTAGTAATGTCTCACAACAAATTGTGAGACTTGTTACTGTTTTTAGCATATCAAATATGTCATGGGTAGCTTGAGAGGCTTTGCCATGCATGCAAGATATTCTTGGTAGCTTGCTGGAATACCATTTAAAAAATGAATTTATAAAATTTTATTATTACTGGAGTGGTAGCACGGCGGTAGGGCGTTTGCCTTGCACGCAGCCAACATGGCCGACCCGAGTTCGATTCCTCCGCCCCTCTCGGAGAGCCCGGCAAGCTACTGAGAGTATCTCGCCCGCACGGCAGAGCCTGGCAAGCTCCCTGTGACGTATTCGATATGCCAGACACAGTAACAACAAAGTCTCCAATGGAGATGTTACTGGGCCCACTCGAGCAAATCGATGATCAACGGGAGGGCCTTTATTAATTAATTAATTATTATTATTATTAAAAGTTTTGAAGCCATACCTGACTGTGCTAAGGAGTTACTCCTGGCTCAAGGTTAAGGGATCACTCCTGTCAGTGTTTGGGGACATACAAAACACTGATGATCATATTACTTCAAAGAAATATTATTATTATTATTATTATTAATCATCAAACTGGGGTGAGTGTGAAAGGCAAGTCTCTCACCATCCCTTTTATTTTTCTGTGTGTATGCTCATATGTGTGCTTTATTTTATTGTTTTTATTTATAGTCTTTTCCCCAAATTCTCTTCAATTAAAAAAAATCATACTTTTGTAATAATGAACCCTAAAAATAAAATTTTCTCTAGATATTTAAGTTAAAAACTTTAATAGAAATTAACAGTAAAAGTTGACATAAATTTTTAGAAAACAAATTATAGAGTATTTCCCTCAATTAACCAAATTATATTATTTAGTGCTAATTACCTTTATTTGAGATAATAGGGAATGTAATAAATTGTTTTGTGGAAGAAAATTATTTTTATTTTGCAGGAAGAAGGTGAAATATACATAAAATAAATTATAAATAAAGTAAAAGTCTCTTAGAATAGAAACAAAATCGTGTCAAAGTTTACAGTACAATTTTAAGTTTGGCTTGAGCTCATATATTTTCTATTGTTATTGATAGAGAAAAAAGCATACGTGAATATATATTTTTTACATGAATATATTAAAAAACTAAAATTTAGAGACTTCAAGTTTATACATTGACAGAAGAAAACAATTTGCATGAAGCATCAAAAGCACCATAAAAAGGAAAAACGAGTGAGGATATGCAAAGCCTGAATGACAAGTATAGTTTCTAGAAATGTAACAGTCCTGAAATGCAGTGATGTCTGAAATATGAGACTCTCTAGCTATCTCCTAAAATTTCTTCTCTTAAACCTGAATTTTATGAAATCATAAATCAAGTTCAGGAATTGACAACAGAAAATGGATCCCTCCACCAAAACTTTTAAAAAGTTTGAAACACTGTTCTGTTTTATCCAAGAAGAAATACAGTGTAATGAATGATTTATAATTTTCTAACTAAAATATTCTTTCAAATCAATAGATATTTTCAGGGGCTGGAGCGATAGAACAGCAGATAGGGCATTTGCTTTGCATGCGGCCAACCTGGATTCAATTCCCAGCATCCCATATGGTCCCCTGAGCACTGTCAGGACTAATTCCTGAGTGCATCAGCCAGGAGTAACCCCTGTGCATCGCTAGGTATGACCCAAAAAGCAAAAAAAAAAAAAAAATTTTCAAATTTTTTTACTACTAGGTAAAATTTTTATTTAAGGACTCCGAGAAAATGCATACTTGATTTGCAATTGTTTACTCAAAGGTATAAATCTTATTTTTTTTTTAAATTAAGGAGGTATCATTTTCTGCAGTGCTCAAAGCCTCTGTGGTAACTTGTAGGAATCTACCTCTGGCAGTGTGGGCCTGACAATCCCCTGAGACTGTCACAGTGGCACTGTGGTGTGGGCAACATGCAGTGCCAGGGTTTGAATTTAGACCCTAGGTGCATGCCAAAGCTTTTAAGCTTTATCCTTGGTCCTCAGTAGCAAGATCAAGGTCCTTCAAGGCAACTTAATAATATATGCTATTATTTTTATCATTGGTGTCTCAATTGACAAATATTTTACTTCGATAACTTTGTCATGAGAATTTCTAGTCTTTTTTTTTTTCTTTTTAGGTCACACCCAGCGATGCATGCTCAGGAATTACTCCTGGCTCTACACTCAGGAATTACTCCTGGCAGTGCTTCGGGGACTATATGGGATGCCAGATATTGAACCTGGGTCGGCCGCTTGCAAGGCAAATGCCCTACCCACTGTACTATTACTCAGTCCTGTCATGAGAATTTCTTGCACATACTTGAGTCTTCTATAACACCCTTAATCTTACAATCACGACCACGATCACGACCACCCTGTTGTTCGTCGATTGCCTCGAGCAGGTTCCAGTAACGTCTTCTTCGTCCTAGCCCTGAGATTTTTTTTTTAAAAGTGCCATATTCAAGACTTTTTCAGGGTTAGGAGAATGAATAGTTTTTTGAAATGAAGAAAATGCTGGTAGTCCTCTTTCTATGCTCTTAACTATTGATGGTTTCTACAATATATTTTCCTCTACCAGAAACATGTATTCTCACTGATCTTACTACTCCTAGTAAGATCTCACACGTTCTTCAGGACTTAGACCTAACAGAATTTCCCCCATAGAAATTCTATCTCACGTAGGTCTATAGGTCTATGTGAGATCTATCTCAGATAGGTCTATCTTACGTAGCCCCCAAAGGTCTATCTCACAGTGATCCAATTTAAAAAATAAGTACAATTTTATGTTGACAATGAAATTGATTATCAAAAAGCTATTAAATTAATATTTAATGTTTAACATCTATAAAGCACTCATGAGTACTGGTATAAGTGTTATAATGTTGGAAAGATGTGCTATTTTGTAGGTATAATTATTTTGGCTGGGGTAATACATTAATATTATACTTTCTTAAAGTAAGTTAAATACTAATTTATATTATAAGAATTATATATGTATTTTCTTATATATGAAAATAACTTAAAATAAACTTAAAAATGTGCACAAGAAAAAATAGAATTTCACCCATAATGTACCCAGGCACTTGCTTATTTCAGACAGTTCTAAAAATATTTTTTAAATATTTAAAGAGTATAAATAAAACTGTTGTAAATTTTCTTATATTTTGTATAGTGGTGAGATGTTTTACTCTGTCATTTGTGAATGTAACAAGAAACTATTTCTTGGTTCCACATTAAAAAGAAGTTTTTGAAAATTAAATTTTTATTTTGATAGTAAAAATAGTACAGCGGGTAGGTCATTTGCCTTGCACATGGCCAACCCGGGTTTGATTCCCAGCATGCCATATGGTCCCCTGAGCACCACTAGGGGTAATTCCTGAGTGCAGAGCCAAGAGTAACCCCTGTGCATTGCCAGGTGTGACCCAAAGCTCCCCCAAAATAAAAATCTAGCAACATAAAAGATATTCTGAAACATTGATTAATTCATCTATATATTTTTCTATAAATTTGGTATTTTGGCTCATAAGCTGCCCAACTTCATGTGCTACTTGTACCCATGTAACTGAGCACATGTGGTACCCTAGCACATGTGTTACCTGAATCTCCCCTCTTGAGATGTCTGCTTTCATGCTTCCATACCTAATGGAGGAATGTATGTAGGGGCTCTCTCTGCTCCTGGAGAAGCCCACATTCTTTCTTGAGCATGTTACTCTGTCTTAATTTCTCTCCCTCCTTCTCCTTCCTAAAAAACTCCAAATAAAATATGTTTTTACTTCAAAAAATAATAAGTAAATTTGGTATTAATGCTTTTGAATAGTAGGTTAAGTCACTATTATAGGCTTATTTCTTTGCTTTTATTTTAAAGTGTGTTTTCTTGGTATTATCCTAAACTTTCATCAATTTAAAAATCGGTTAAGTGTTTCCTACTTTAGTGACAGAGCCTAAATAATGTAAAAAAATGATATGTTATTGTAATTTTTGGCCTCGTATACTGCTGAGAAATTACATTGTTAGTTTATAAAGCCCTTTAAGTGCTGACTGTTCTAAAAATAATCAGTAAATACAAGACATATATAAAAATATCTTTTGTCATAAAGTTTTTCAATGAAATAAATTATTTGAATTGCAAACGTAATTCAGTTGAGCCCTAGATGAGTTGGATAATTAAAGTATCACAAATATGCCTTTAGAAGAATAGGGTGTATTTAAGAAAGTAAAATATCTCAAAGGTGTTGACATACAGATGAATTAGCATTTGGAAAAGTGGTTTTTAGAAAAACCAACCGAGAATCAGGGAGAAGGGTACTCCAGGCTAAGAATTCCATAGGTCAGAGAGCAGGAGTGACCCGTGTTCAGGGATCTATAAACATCCCAACAAGAGTAGAGCATGGAGTTGGTTGGGGCAAGACAGGAAGTGAAATAAGAGAAGTTAGGAGTTGGAATTTATCCTGAGAGGAATAGGGAAATCCCCGAAGGCAAATCCTTGGCAGAAGAAGTTTCTGGCTGTGGTGTAGAAAGTGGACTAGAGAGGCAAGTCCAGAGGGGAGAGCTGTGAGTAAGCATTTGTAATCTATTAGGTAACACGTTTTGGTACTGGTTTGAATGGAAGGAGGTGACATAGATCAATCCATTCAGACTGAAACGGGAACTCTGCTGACTGAAGGATCCATCACAAAGACTCTACCTGAAAGAAGATTTAGGCTAGTGTAGAGAGCAGGGCTCCACCTCTAAAAACATGTAGCTGAATGGCACATGATAAAGTCATCACTGCCCTTAAATTCAAGAGGGGAAATCTAGAACCAGGGAGAGATTACCACAGAATGTAAATCTAGGAAGAGGCTGCACCATAGACACATTTCTGCTTACATTTACAGTGGGCTCAGAGACTTGGTATGTAATGATGGCTATTGACACTTCTTGACCTGAGACCAGAGAAGGGCTGGGTAAATCATATAGACTCCAGGGAATAGACGAACAGACACAAAAGCAATGTGATTGGTTGATTGGTTCCTCCCTTCTCTGTGTACAAGTCTTTCCACAAGCAGCATGCTTAACGAGGCATTGCTGTGTGGCTGTTAGCTTTGTGGTACAATCAAGAACTATTCATGTATAGTGAATTTCCTTTGTAACACAAGTCCAATAATATTTGGAATATTTTTCCTCTCTTCTTTATGTGAAATTTTAGGTTTTCTATATTTTCTGTACTAAGTTTCAATCACAACTTAAATGGCAAACCACATTTTCCAAAAATCTGATCTAAATTCTGGCTTGTGCAGGCAATTGCATGATTTTGGATCAAGTGATTTTTATTCAACTATGAAGTTTATGATATAGTGTTTCATTTAACAATTTATTCTTTGGATTTGAATCTTGTAGTTGTCTTTAAAAATAAGTAAGCAATTTAAGTAAGTGTTTTAATGTGAAAAGTTTATTTTAACTTTTGCTATAAATGTAAAACTTTTAAAGTGTAAAAAATAGCATTTTAAATGATTAGGTATTTTAATAATTATATTTACTTTAAAATATATTTTATGTCATAGAATAGGAACTATAACTATCAGAAAATAGACAATTTTAGGTATTTGTTTAAATGTGAAAATACTTTGGGGTCTATCTTCAATAATTCCATGAAGAGCATGTTTTTTAAAAGCTTTTGTGGCTGATAAATGCAGTATTAATTAAGTCAAGCCCAAATTAGTCTCTAATTCCCTATTTTTCCTCATACTTAAAAATACTCCACATCGTGCCCTTGTTTAACAATTTACATGATGTATTTATGTGATATTATAATAGTGGGAAATGAAATCTTTAAATAAGTCAGGAGGCTAAGAAAATTGTGGGACCCTAAAAATACAGAACTCTAAAGAAAATAGCAAATGTTTCTATTTAGTAAATAGTAAGGATATGATATAGGTGAGAATGACTACAAAAGAAAAATTAGACAAAAACACTAGAACTAAAAGACAATATAGAAATTGAATCCACCAAATTCAAAAATCATAAATAGCAAGAACAATGAGGATAGTGATAAATTTTGACACTGGAAAGAGATTTGTTTGAAAATACTTTGGAAGAAGAGACAACATTTTGCCCATGATTCACCATAAAGAGAATTCTTTCCAACAACAATGCTGGTAAGAATCTGAAATTTTATTTTTGAGAGAGAAAATTAACTATAAATAACTTTATATTTTATACTCTCAGAGATAAAGTATAAAGGTTCATAGGTAAGATGAGTTTTTGCGTGTTTTATTGGCCATATAGTAGTACTAAGTAAAAGTATATAACCAAAAGATAAGAAATAAATTTCTTATCTCTAGTTTTGACCTTAGTTATCCCCTAGGTGAAACATTGGGGATTTTCATTGTGGAGAGCCAAAATGATGCCCAGAAAATACACATAAATTTTTCAAAAAAGAAATAGAAAAACAGCTAAGAACAACAATGACAAAAGTGATTCCCAGAAAGAAAACCAGTGGATACTTATATTTGGCCTGCCAGATGATCTAGCCTTCTTTTTATTCAACCGCCTCAGAGTCAATCATACCCATGTACAGAACCCTAAAATACACATAAAACCACTATTCTACTATTTAGTTTTTTTTTTGCTAAAATTTAAATAGTAACCAACAACTGTTTTTGGGAAACCTTTTACAGAAAAGATAAATACCAAAACAGAAAAAACACTGGAGGAAGAAGAAACACTACAGATAAAAGAAAAAATTAAATAATTATTCAATGGCTCAAAAATATCTGTATACAAAAATATACATATATACATATAACCGTTGCACCTTAAAATGTTTCTATACATGAAAATAGCAAAGAATAAGGACTCTGAAATTTAAAGAAATCAAGAGATAGTATATAAGACTGAGAAAAATAGCCAGAATATAAAAATAAAAGAAAAAGAGGTGACTAGTAGTTATAGTAAAGGCCCTCCCGTTGATCGTCGATTTGCTCGAGCGGGCCCAGTAATGTCTCCATTGGAGACTTTGTTGTTACTGTGGCTGGAGCGATAGCACAGCGGTAGGGTGTTCGCCTTACAAGCGGCCAACATGGCCGACCCGAGTTCGATTCCTCCGCCCCTCTCGGAGAGCCCGGCAAGCTACTGAGAGTATTTGATATGCCAGTAGTTATAGTACTTTTTATGTTATTTTAAGTGATAACATATCCAAATCATAAAATATTTTAGGGAATACAAACAAAAATATAGAGAATGCAGTGACATTGATGGAGGGAAGTTCCACTGCTGGTGGAATTGGTATTGGAACATTGTATGCCTGAAAAAACTCTATTATGAACAACTATGTAAATCAAGGTGCCTTAGTAAAAATAAATAATTAGTCACAGGAATGGTATCAGACAAAAATAATGAAAATTAGAATGCAATGAAAATTGCCCCTGAAAAATGATTCTCAAACCATATATACTAATATACCTTGCAAATCTATCATGCAAGGGTTAGGGCATAACAAAGTTATTTTTAGATATTAAATAAAGTTATTTTAGACATGCCATATGTAAGAGCAAGACTTACCATGTACCAGAAGCTAAGGAAGACTGGCACCACCAGAAACTGGAAGAATCAAGGAACAAATTTTCCACTATAATCTGTTGTAAGTAGTGGTTTTGCCAGTATCTTGATTTTTTAATTTCTACCCCTCAGAAATGTATGAGAATCATTTCTGTTCTTTGACACAATCAAGTTAGTATCATTTGCATATCAGCCCTAGGAAACTGATACACATTATGCACACAATAATTGATTTTTGGCTTTGAGTTTTGGGTCACATCCAATAGTACTCATGGCTTCCTCCTGGCTCTTTGCTCAAGAATCACTTCTAGTGATTCTTAGAAAACTTCACATGGTGCTGGGGATTGTCAAACCTGAACGTGAATGCAAGTGCCTGAGTGCTGTCCTATTGCTCTAGCCCTGTGCACAATAATTTTAACTGAAAACTGAATAAGAATTTAGCAAAATTTTCCTGGGCCATATATGGAGATTTAAGGAAATATTTCACAAAGCTAATGGTATTATAATTAAATTAGGAAGGATGTAATCAATAATAAAATAAATGGACACTTAAGAAGAGACAATCTAAGTAATAGCAGAGAATGAAATTGTTTCAAGACACAGTAGGTAGTGCGGGGTCCCTATATTGGAATTATAAAAAGGAGTATGGATTGATGGTTCTAGAGAATGGGAAAGTGTGAAGAGATCCAGCATGAAGACTAAACCTTGATTTAGTCTGATAAGGCAGGTATGATAAACCAGTGTGTGCTTTTGGACAAAATATGTTCACAGAAGTCTGTACAGGCAGAGAGATTGGGATTGGGAGGTCATTTAAATAATGGTGCAAATTCTGGTGAAAAAGAAAGGGTATAAGTGGTAGTCACTGAAGTAGAACCAGATGAGACTCTTAGAGATTTGGTTAGAAGTGGTGATGAGAGAAATAACAGTTAAGCATGAATTAGAAACTTCAGTTCCAGGTCTGATATGGAGATAATGACACCACAAAGAGATACCACAGATGTCAGAGGCTAAATCATTTTCAAAGATACAAAGATATCTCTGTCATATAACAGAATTTGGAATGCTGAGCTATAAGCATCATTAGAATTTTGTCACCCTGGTCCCTGAGTTTTCACCACTCTGAATCAACAAAACTGGAGGGGGAAGATACAAGGAAGAAGAAATCTTATTTATTGTAAAAAGGTTAGTTTGGATTTAAAGATACGACTATGCAGGCACTTTTGTAATAATCCTTTTCTTAAGAATAGGGCTAGTGTGAAGTTCAAGGGATACCTGCTCCTTTGGTGCACCCAGAAAATAAAAACGAATGAGGAGAGAGAGCAGAAGGAATGTAGAGAAACAAATAAAGACTAATTGGAAGAAAACATCTAGAAAGGGTAAGGATGGCTATGAGTTTTTATAGAATACTGTTAATAAAGACAGATGCAGGAGATCCAAATAAAGAAGACAATTTTGATTACCTGATAATATGTAAGACATGACAGGAACCCCTGCATTTCTTTTAGAAGATACGATTGCACTGGTTTTTGTTTTTTAGGGCAATTTTGCACCACTTGTAAGCTTACCCTGAGCAGGGCTTGCAGCCATATGTTCAGCAAGCTCCTGCTGAAGGATTTGGTTTTCCCTTTTTTTTAAATAGAGGTGAAATTCACATCCATAAAAATAGCCATTTTAAAACCTGCAATTCTGTGACATGTTGGTACATTCACAACCTTGTACCATCATTACCTCTATATAGTTCCCAAACATTTTTATCACTGCAAAAGAAAGTTCTTTACCCAAGAGTTCCTAAATCTTCCCTGCCCCCTGCCCCAGGCAAGCACTATTTGGCTTTCTGTTTTTCAAGATTCATTTAGAGTCTATATTCCAAGAATACTAGTATCGAAATGAAGAAGCAGTTTTGAGTGCACAACGTCAAATGAGGTCAGGCTCTATCTAGAAATTGACCTTGGAAAGTAAGCTCCATAAAGGTAAGGGCGGAGTGGCTACAGGACCTATTCAATTTATGAAAACTGGTTTTCATTTATACCTTAGTTCAAACAGCTCTCAGTGCCAAAAGTAGAATCCAGGAGGATAGCAATGGTTTCCATAAATGAGCTGATTAACGTGAAAGGTGAGTTCTGGGTTAGCCATATATTAACTTTTCAAGGAGCAACACAGAATCTAAACTTCATTGTTTTGAGGGTTTTTTCCCCTCTGCAAAAGTGTTTTATAATCATGGAAATTTTGCTCCCAAATGAATACTATTTGTAAATAATCCTCTCTAATTGGAAGCTTAAAATGTCTCGGCACAACCAAATATGACTCCCTCCCCAAGATTTAGTAACAGTTAAGGTATTTAAACAGGAGCCGTCTGAAGAATGGTCCTCGGGTTTGATCTTAGTAAACCTGCAATTACTCATCTCCCTAACTAGACTTTCCCTGAGCAAAGCGAAGGGCAACTAAAGTGCATTAATCGCTCACCGATGACTCAAGATAAACAAAAACCTTATAATCTTCATTTCAAATAGTGTGTATGTAGATAGAAAAAAAAAGTCCCTCTTTGGTGGTGATGAACAGTTTGCCCATCATATCCTTGCCAAGGCCAAGTTCCACTGCCTATGTCAAGCTTTTGAAAACTGCGTATAAAACAAATTAAGCTTACAAACTTAGTGGAATATTATGAAATACTAATTTTACAGGTGCATAAGAGCAAACTGCAGTTCCAAATACCAGAATGCCATTAAACATAATGCACTCCGTATGCAGGGGCGGTTAATTTAATATTAAACCAATAAAACATTTACCAGTGCCAGTGAAGGTTTTGGTTGTTGACAGCAGGGTAGGTGTCCCTCAGCCATGCCGTCTTTCTGTTTGCAGGCCAATTTTACACAGCTGCTTTCTTCTGGAAATCATGCCTCATTTGAAGCCTTTGCAAGTATGACAAATAGCCTCTCTAAGCCTTAGCGACGGTGGGGAAGCTTGAAAATATTTAGGAACATTTATTAGCTAGAATATGAAACAAGATTTAGTTCAAGGACAGTCTTTGACTGTGTAGAGACCTCATTATTTTAGGAAATGTTATTTGCTCTGATATGTATATCCTTAGCAAGGGCACTTTGTGAAATTATCGCCCCGAGGGCAATGCTAAATGCAAATTGCTTAGAAGTGCTAATGGTAAAATTAGAATACAATCTGATAAACACAGCTGTTTGGTGACAATGTCAGTCAACTATTGGTTTTCATTCTAGGTATAACAGACATAAGATAGGACATAAGATAGGCAGAGAGCTTTGAAATACAGGTATTCTGAGTTTATTCGGAACGAAAGGTAAATAACTGTAGAGTGAAAGGCAAATGAAGTGTGAACCGTGTCCTTTAATGAAGCCTGAGGTATACAAAATGAAGGGTGGCAGATTAAGTCCCGATGTATACCCAGAAGCTGAATTTTGTAGCAGACACCAAAGGAGGGTTAATGTAGGAAACTGGCAGTGGGCAGGACTAGGTTAGATGGTTCTGTGAACATGATCGGGAGGGCATAATTTGAGAAAAAGTGGACTGACATTGATGAACAAGAAAGTTTATGGAGGTGGTTAAAGAAGGAATGTTTGTATAAAATGAATAGAGAGTCATTCACTTAGAGTCTCTAGAACAATTTATTTTTAACAGAAAACTGCAAAGAGGTGATATGACAGAACTTTGGGGAACTTGAAGGTGACATAAGAAGGAGGGGTGTGGGGAATTTCCATTTTACTGTATCCTTGACCTGGAGGGAATTGAAACAGGTACAAGGTGCTTAGAAGATTAAGTAGACACCTAAACTGGGTTGGAATTGGCAATGATAAAAAGGAATGGAATGTTTAGGGAAACATTTTGAAGGAAGCATTATGGGATCTGAGAAGTTATTGGGTACAGAGAGTGACATATGGACAGGTCCAGGCGGATTCTGGTATATTGAATGTCAGCATCTTGAAAACAAAATTTAAACATTCAAAAAGGAAGCTGATTTAGATGAGGAAAGATGAGATCAATTTTAGACATGTTAAAAAAATCTTTGTGGCAATTTTTACCAGACTTTTTGGAAAGCATGGCTGAAACTTCAAAGAAACATGGATGTAAGTGTTAACATTTAAAGAAGAGGTATTTGCTTCAGCTATAGAAATCAATAAGAGTTTTGAAAAAGCCTGAAAAATGAAAGCTCCAGTGGATTACAGACAGAACTCCATTTCTTGGTGTTTAGTGGAAAAAGGTGAAGTGAAGTCAAGGATAGATATAAACAAGAAGTGGCCCAGGTGCTGGTAGAAAAACCAAACCTTTGAGAACTGAGAAATAGTCATTGAATTTGTGAAAGAAACAACTATGAGACTCCATTGGTAGTGTTGGAGGAAAGAAATCAATTTTTGGAGGTTAAGGAATAAGTGGCTACTTTGATCTTGGAAGACATAAAAAGGAGTCTCCACTTTTGAGTATAAGCTGAGAGAGAAACAAAACAGATGTTTTGATGTAAAAGTAGCAATTAAAGGGACTTATTCTTTAGACTAATGACACGAGCTTTATAAAAGAAATATAGATTAAAAAAGTTAAAGACTAAATAAGTGCTAGAGTACAAGCCTTGCTTATATAAGGTTCTGGTTTAAACCTTGAAATCCGATTCCTCCTTGAGCATCTCCAGGTAAAATCTTGGAGAGCCTTGTTGCTGGAGTGCTCTGTCCATAAAGAAAAAAATATTAACAGAATTCATCAGAGAGGTTATCGTTTGAGAAGGTAAAGAACCAAATCAAAAATACAGAATATGGCTACCAAATCAACAAGGTTATTTGGAAGAAAAACAGAGTAGCCCTGTGAATTAAATATTCTCAGTTATAAACAAAGCTTGGCTTTCTATTGGCAGCAAAACATGGAAAGAACTTAATCTTGACTAAAGTTTAGTGTAATTGTTTTGAGAAGATTATTTGGACCAGAAGAGTTCAGTGATTTCTTCTCACTCTCCTGAGGCTTATTAATGACTGCCTGGAGCAGATTGTTTTGAGAAGGGTTTCAAAGGTACCTTCAGACTCAGCTGTCAGGATCAGCATGATGAGTCAACAAAGTCTGCCATGAACCAGGGATGAAGACTGGCAGCTCTAGAGTTGCTAGCAGGAAGAACTCTTAAGCAATAATGAAGAGCCCAGTTCTTCTATAGCTGGCTTCAGGGAACTTGTTTCTCATAATGACATAGGGATGACAATGAACAAGGGAAGAGTTGAGGTGGGGAAGTTCAGGAAAGTAGACTCAGGGTGTGGAACAACAAAAGGGCTATTGGTTAGAGCTTGCTAGAAAGGCAGGTGCTCAGGTTTCATGTCAGATCCACTGATGTCAATTCTTCATTTGATCAATATTCCAACTAATTCAGTTGCTCATCCATCCTGCATAGCACACTGCAGTTCACAGTAGCCTAACAGTGGCATTCCAATAGTTATCCAACTCCAAAATTTATCCAAGAAATTAAGAATGTTTATAAACTTAGGGGGTTTTAAAATGTGATTCCTCAGGAAAATTGTATCCACCCCCCCCCCTTGCCAATTGTTAGAAATGCAAATTACCTCACTCCAACCTGAATGCTCTCAAATTAGAAACTCAGATTTCAGAAGGCTTTGTTTTAACAAAATCTCCAGGCAATCTTCTAGTGCCCTAGAATTTAAGAATCTTCGTTCTAGGGGCTGAGGCAATAGCACAGCAGCTGGGGCATTTGCCTTGTACATGGCCGAATGGGGTTCGATTTCCAGCATCCCATATAGTCCCCTGAACACCGCCAGGAGTAATTCCTGAGTGCAGAGCCAGGAGTAACCCCTGTGCATTGCCTGGTGTGATCCAAAAACAAAACAAAACAAAAAAAGGAATATTTGTTCTAGGTAAACTCAGTGAAGTTGCAGGTACAGAGGTTAAGAACTGTTGAAGGAGGTAAAGAAAATAAATTAGTTGAAAAGATTAGATTCATAAAAATAGGTTTATAAGGTTGGAATCAAGAAAGATGATAAAAGTCCAGGTAGCAGTAAATTTAAAAAATTAAAAATAAATGTTACTGTGTCTGGCATATCGAATACGTCACAGGGACCTTGCCAGGCTCTGCCGTACGGGCGAGATACTCTCGGTAGCTTGCCGGGCTCTCCGAGAGGGGCGGAGGAATCGAACTAAGAACTTGATCAACCTTAACTTTTTACAATTAGAGGACAGAAACTTCTCTTGAAAAATGCAAACTCTAAGGAAGGGGTTTCTGAGAAGATAAAATCTCCATGACACACCATTTACATACTGCCTAAGAAACTGAAAAAATTAGAGTAGTACAGTCTGAGGTACTTAAGAGCCAGTAACAATGTTCTATTAGCAAAGCAATAATGTATGTTGAGCAGACTGGTTTTGTTTTTTTTTTGTCTATTATCATGTGTGTGAAAGTAACATGATTATTTTGTTTTAGAAAATCAGTTGCAAGGTAAATTCTCTTTTATCTACAGAGAAGATCCTTGGAACACTAATACAAAATTGTTCCATTCTAAGGTTGATTAATATTAGTATCTAGAGTTCCATCTAGCAGGGAAGACTAGCTGCTGTGCCATGCAGATGCCCGGTCAGGTGAAATGGCCTCTTAGCTTGGTGAGGCTATTTAATTACACCAAGAATTGTTCAACAGTTACTAATGTTAGTGGCTCTCAGGCTAAACAGCAAGGTCTTCAGGTCATTATCATCCTATGAGAAGTCTCATAGAGGGGGACCTGCGCTTTTGCTTCAAGAGTCAATTTGTCAAGGAGATGCATTTTTCAATGGGCCTAAAGCAGATCACACCTGTGAAAAGGATGTATTTGAAGATGAACATTCTAACAGTCTCCACCTATTTTTAGCAAATAGCTGTGGAATACAAAGATGACAGTATTTTATTCATTTTCTTCTTTGTTTTAGACATGACATTAAGGGGTGATAGTGGCAAAAAATCAGCAGTGATGAGATCATTTTGGCTAAGACCCCAAAACACTCGTAATTTTTTCATAAATTTTATTTGTATAGTTCTGCTATTTTGTTTTTGTCAAAGCTTGTCATCAAGAATAGGACTATAGTTAGTTTCCTTTCATTTGTTTACTTATTTAATTTTTAGAAATGAACAAGACAAATGAATTGTAAACAGTGATACCCATGAGCTGCCAACAGACCTGGTGCATGGCTGAGGTTGGCTTTTCAGGTTTGGTCTGAAGCCCTTGTAAATTGACATTTATTTTTAACCTGCCTTTTATGAAAGCAGGCTAGAAAGAGAACCGTATTTGTTCAGTCTTGCTACATAAATCTTTGTTGGGGGATTTGTTTGGTATCCTTTTCCTTTGACTGAACCAAACATGCCAGGAAAAAAAAGGTGGCTGAGGGAAATGATAACAAATTATTGATGAAAAATTCAAAACAGTGTCATCACTTTGAGCTGAAGGAATCAGATCTAAGGTAAAGAAAGTTGAAATCAGAAAGGATTCAGAAAACTTCCATGACTCATGATAAGATGGAAATAAAACTTCAGGGCTTGTGTCTGTAAGTCTGATGTTCTGATTTTTTTTTAATAACAAAATGCATCGAATCAATTGAAGTAAATTTTCTTATAATATTTATCTGGACAGAGAGAAATCTGAAAATACTCAGGGTCTTTTTTTTTGCTTTTATTTGGGTCATACCTGGCGATGCCTGGGGGTTACTCCTGATTCTGCACTCAGGAATTACTCCTGGCAGTGCTCAGGGGACCAAATGGGATGCTGGGAATTGAACCTGGGTTGCCTGCGTACAAGGAAAATGCCCTATCCACTGTACTATTGCTTCTGCCTCCAAAATCTGAAGATACTCTGAAGTTAGGTAAATAAATTACTTTTAAGATAAATACACACACACACACACACACGCACACACACACACACACACACATATATATTTATGTATAAAGCTACTGAATGTACCTGCCCACATGACAGAGTCTGGCAAACTCCCCGTGGCATACCCAATATGTCAAATACCAGTAACAATGATGGGTCTCATTCTCCTAGCCCTGAAACAGCCTTGAATATGGCACTTTAAAATCTCAGGGCTAGGACGAAGGAGATGTTACTGGTGCCTGCTCGGGGCAATTGATGAACAACAGGATGATCGTGATCATGATATAAACATATAAACTTATAAATACATATATAAACATGTATATATGTATACATATACATTATATATATGTGTGTATATATATATGTATAGTGAGGTTTTATTTGGGGAGTGGGGGAGGCCACATTACACCATGCTCAGGAATTGCTCCTAGCTCTCTACTCAGTGATCAGAACTCATGCTCATGGGAGAACTTGTAATGCTAGGGATCAAATCCAGGTCAGCTCCTTCATGTGCTTTACCCACTACACTATCATTCTGATTCCTCAAGTGACTCCATTGTTTTGTTGTGGGGCCACGCCCACTGATGCTCAGGGCTTATGTCAGGCTTTGTTCTCATGGGTCACTCCTGATGGTATCCAGAGAACCATATATGGGGCCAGGGATCTACAAATGCATATCAAGGAAGTTGAAGATCAGAAAAAGAAAGTTGCATTGGGAATGGGATGGCTTATTCATGCATCTTAAGTTAGGGGTTTCTGGTAAAATTTCTTTTTTATCCTCTGGTCTTATTCCCCTTGAACAAAAGCATCAATACTGACATGACCTGCTTTTTCCTATGTTCCCCAGGATAATTTTTTTTACTCTTGTTCTGGGAAGATTAATGTTCTGAACCTTTCTTATGAGGCTTCCAACATCTTCCCTATGAATCTTTGTGTGAAACTAAGAGGTCTTTTCCGGGCAATTAGCCACATATAATTTTCCAAATTACATGTTTGGCTCTGACGTGTGTCTCTCCAAAGCTGGTGTGCTATTTGTTTATTTGGTTCTGAACTCAGGGTAGAAAGGAGTCTCCCCTGTGGCAGGTGACCCTTCTGACTCACGTTGTGAGCAAATGTGGCCCAGAAAGTTGCAACTGCATTGGCAGGTCCTGCCAAGGCGCTTCCAAAACTTTATGGAAAGTAGAAAGCTAGCTTTATTCTTTTCATCTACATTCTCATAATTATTCCTTTTCTAAAAAATATAAATATGAAATTCACTCCAAATATTTTTTTTACAGCATCATCTGTAATGTACTATCTTTACTTCTATCCATTGGCTTTAAGTCAAAGCCAATGAATGGCAGTCCTTTTGAAGATCATTTGAAATTAGAATTTTGAGTTTCCATTTGGAGAACATGTGGATGAAACATCTGCCACTGCTCAAAATCTGGAAAGCCTTGCAAGTTTCTTTTCCTCAAATTAAATCTGTACCTAGCTTTTTACTGTCCAATATTCTAATCCATCTGGTGACAATGGATTCACCAAGGGTGAAATCTGGTGAACTTAACCAAGCTTATGTGAATCTAAGCTAAATAATGGTAGCTAGATAATGCATGACTTTATTCCATAAATGTAACTCAGTTCACAAAATCATGTTTCTAAAAACCATTAGTACTATAGGGCAGAGCAAGAATTTCACCTAATAGATCTTGTGAGGATGGAGGAGTGTCTCATAGAGTGATTAAGGCCCTTGCAAGGGGAATTTTACTGGCATTTGTCTTTCTTGCCTCATGATGATTCAGAATAATGAGGATTGTTTGTCTACATAACTAAACAACCTGACTTTAAGCAAATTAAAGGCCATCAGAGTATAAATTTGTGAAAAATTACATTTGCCCCAAACTAGTTCAAATTTACACCAGCAAATGCATCTATCTCATCATTCATATTTAAAACTTCTGTCATTTTTAGTTTTATAACACTGTACAACATAATGATACTAAGTTCTTTAGTCTAAACCATAGAGCTTACATTCCTGCTCATCATTTTGTCTTAAAGTACAAATTCCTTGGCATGAAAAAACCAGGATTAATATCATATCTCAAATATATTTTCAGTCTTTTTTCACTTGTTTGTGTTGTATACAACTCTCTCTGCCTCTGCTTCTATTATACACAGATCTATATATCTGCTTATATGTTTATATATGCATATATCTGTATATATATTTACCTCAAAAGTCATACAAACACACTCACATATTCTTTCCCTATTTCTCTTAATCTCTGTGTCTATTCCTGTCCCTGTCTCTGGCTCTCTTCCAAGATAAGTTTTCTGAACTTGCCTTTTCCAGGGATGGCTCTTTCTATTCACTTTTGCCTCTCTTCTAGAAACTCCTTTATCTCACAGTCTCTTAAATTCCCACGTATTATTTAAGGCTCAATTTGTATTTTACTTCTCTCATGAGCTTTCTGCTAATCCGTTTGACTAGAGATCATGTTATGGGTTCACCTCATATTCTTTAAAAAGCTTTGGCTCACATTGCATTGTTAGTAAACTGACAGCCTAGTCACTGTTCATTAAAAGCAGATTTTGGCATGGTTTCCTTCTAAATGATATATGTAATAAATATTTAATTGCAATTTAAAAATGTCTTGAATTCAAATCATCTAGGTTTTGCTACATGCCTGTAGTACATGAATCTCTATGTGACATATCATGAATCACATATATTGCATAACAAAGAAGAGTAGGGGATAAGAAAAAAGGCGTGGCTTTAGGAATCCACAGTTATAAAGGTACTAAGAGGTTAGATCAGGTTGAGGGTTCATTGAACTGACAAGGATGTGGGTTTTTCATTAGTACTCCTTCGGGAGAGCTAAGACGCTTTAAACATGTCTCTCTTGTACAATTCCAAAATATAGCTCCATCAATTAAGCAGTTTCTCCCCATTGTTCCAGAAAGCTTCTGATAGTAGGTTTATCAGAGATCAGGTAGATAAATGCATTCATGGTTAACAAGATAGGTAACTGATTCATTGCTTTTTCCTCAGAGTTCTTGGCTCACTTTACAAGTGTGTATTTCTAAGGTACCATTAAGGAATAACTGGTGAAAGCAAAAGTTTTAAATCTGGCAGACCAGTTTTCATTGTATTTGTCTCTGTGGGATGATCTATTCTGGATATTTCATATAGTAGTGATCATACTATGTTTGAGCTTTGTGTCAGAATCATTTCCCTGAGCACATGTTTTGAAGGATCATATATGTTGTATCAGGTATCAAGACTTCAATTTTATTTTGTGTCTTAAAATATTCCATTGTGTTTTTGATCAATCTATTAGCAATTTATTATTGCATGGGTTGTTTCTGCCATTCTGTCATTGAATAGTACTGCTATTAGCATGTATGTGCATCTTCAAGTAGTTATTTTCAATTCATTTATTCTTCTTGTTTAGAAGAACTGTGCTTATGAGTCACAGATGCTCCTTGTCCCTATATTACTTCCTTTTCTCCTCTTATTCTCTCCCTCTTTTTTCCTCTTTCTTGGTGTTTTTTTTTGTTTTTTAGTAATCCAGAGTCAGTAGTTTGCACTACTTTGACATGTGCATTCTCTAGATTGTATACCCTATATATCTCTGATTAGTGAAAATATTCTGTATTTATCCTTGTCCTTCCGACATCACTTAACATGAGATAATTGAAGTATCTTCAATTCCATTTAGAAATAAAGGGCAATACACTCCTTATCCCAGTAAGGAAAATTTATCACCTATACCCCCAGGTATTCAAAAATTTTGAAGAAAAAGGCATCCCTCCTAAAGTTTCTATTAATCCAAACTTGATACAATACCCAAGGCAGATATATTATTACAAAATAAAATATTAGACCAATTTCACTGATGAGTTTTTTACAAAAATCCTCAATGAAATCATAATAAACTGAAATCAACAACATATAAAAATGATCATACACAATATTCAATGAAATTCATTCCAGAGACACAAGGGTGGTTCAATATATGCAAATGAATTAGTGTAATACACCACACCTACAAAAGGAGAGATTTTAAAAAATCATATGATCATATTGATTGATGAAGAGAAAGTTTTTGACAAAACTCAACACCCAGTTATGACAAAATAAAGTATCAAAACAAGGAGAGAAGAAAACCAATTCAGTTTATAAAAATTCAACACAATTGTGCTCAATAGTGAAAACCTAAAACTTTTACTTCTGAGATCAGGTAAAAGACGAGGTTGTCTATCTTTCCCACTACTCTTCAGTTTTGTCTAGGATATATGAGTTGTGGCAATTAGGCAAGAAAAAGAAATCAAAGGTACTAAATTTGGGAAGAAAAAAGAAGTCAAATTGACACTATTTGCAAATGGCATGTTATTATACATAGAGGATCCTATGAATTCAATTTATTTAAAATTTATACAAGGATAACATATGGCCTAGAATATACAGTGTCTTAAATAATTATATGTGTTTGAATGTGTGTATATGTGGGTGGGTGGTATACTCTTCCAGAGCAGGTAGATACATGCATGTCAATTAGAAACTGTTGGTAGTGTTTTTCATTTCTTCTATATATTTTCTATTGGTTGTCATAAAGTTATACCTTTTGCTAAATGTGTGATGTTGAGATTTCCAAGCTTACTTGTGAATCTATTTGTTTTTCAGTAATACATATATGTATATGTATGTATATATATATTTTTTCTTCATGTGTTTTTGAGATTTTATGGTTTGGTCCACTGCACTACATTTGAAGTTGTTTTTCCTTCCTGGTGCACTGTCTTTTTTTTTATAAACCACTATGTAATATCTTTTATATTTTATACCAGATGAAGGACAACCATGCGAGCAAGCAGGGTTCCGCAAAGGATTCAGCACCATCAACCATATCCACACGATAACCAAGCTCATTGAGGTTTCTCGGGAGTTCAAGATGCCGCTCTGTTTAACGTTCAATGATTTAAAGAAGGCCTTTGATTCTGTTGAGACGGAAGCGGTCATTGAAGCCCTAGCCAATCAGGGCATTCAAGCCCAATATATCAGAATCCTCCGTGAGCTGTATTGCGGATTCACTACCAGGATCTCACCATTCTACAAAGAAGTGATCGTTGATGTCAAGAGAGGGGTACAGCAGGGTGATACCATTTCACTGAAACTCTTCAGTGCCACCCTCGAGAACATCATGCGATGACTGGAATGGGAAGGAATGGGAGTGAAGATAGATGGTCGGCAACTACACCACCTCTGCTTTGCTGATGACATTGTTTTAGTAACACCAAACATCAGCCAAGCGGCACAAATGCTGGCCGACTTTGACCGTGAGTGTGGGAAGGTAGGACTACAGCTGAATCTTACGAAGACAATGTTTATGAGAAACAGCCTTGTTCCTGACGCCCCATTCGCTCTCAATGGAACGACCATCTCTGAATGCAACAGCTATGTGTACCTAGGTCGAGAGGTCAACATGACAAATGACCTGGCACCCGAGCTGCGAAGGAGGAAGAGAGCGCTTGGAACGCCTTCAAGAACGTCGAAGAAATAGCTAAGAGGACAAAGCACCTCCGGCTCCGGGCACATCTCTTTGATTCCACTGTTCTTCCTGCATTAACATATGCCTCAGAGACCTGAGCCCTACGCAAACAGGATGAGAATGCTATTCAGGTCTCCCAAAGAAGAATAGAAAGAGTTATGCTTGGAATATCACGTTTCACTCAAATGAGAGAACGAATCCGGAGTTCTGACATCCGTCGACGATCAAGGATCAGGGACGCTGTCTCATTTGCCAAGGTGTCGAAAATCAGATGGGCTGGTCACGTAATGAGATTTAAAGACGACCGTTTGGACTAGAGCTGTTACTGATTGGATTCCACGGGATGTCAAAAGACTGCGTGGCCGCCCACCTACCAGATGGTCAGACTTCTTCGTCAAGATCATGAATGATCGGTTTGAGGCCCTTCATGTTCCCGGAGCGAACAGATGCCATTGGGCTACACTAGCACGTGACAGGGACAAATGGAGACGTTACTTGCGCCCGCTCGAGCAAATCGACGACTAACGGAAAGTTAAGTGATTAAGTGATTAAGTGAGTAATTTCATTTTCTTTAAATGGAATTTATCTAATATTAATATAGTCACTCCTATTTTTAAATTATTTGTATTTCCATAATACACTTTTTTACTTTAAACTTTGTCACCTTTTTTAAATTCAGTTTCTTATAGATAGTTATAATTGGTCCAGGAATCTTTGCCAAACTCTGCCTTTTAACTATTTATAGACTTTCATGTTAACCTGCCATTTTGTTATTTGTATCACGTTTCTTTCTCATGTTTCTTATTTTTTGCCTCTCAATTGTTAACTCTTCCAATAGGTTATTTTTAAATAAACGTATTATTATTATTTTTTAAATTTAAATCACAAGGAACTAGAGCATTACAAAGTTTTGATGATTGGGTTTTAGTCATAGAATGTTCCAATACCCATCCCTCCAGCAGTGTACATTTCCCAGCACCAATGACCCCAGTTTTCTTCAGATTCCCCAAACTACCCCTCATTCCTGCCTGCCTCTATAGCAGGCACCTCTCTTCTCTCTCTCTCCTTCTCTTTTCTCTCTCTCTCATTTTAGGCATTATGCTTTGCAATACAGATGCTGAAAGGTTGTCATGTATATCACTTTACCTACTTTCAACACTCAGTTCTTATACAGAGTGATCATTTCTAACCAATGTTGTCATAATGGACCCTCCTCTATCTTAATTATTCACCCCCCCCACACACCTTTGTGGAAATTTCCAACCATTGACCAGTCCTCCTGACCCATTTTTCCTGCCCTTAGATATTAGTTTCATACTTTTTTTATCGAGTACGTCACGGGTAGCTTCCCAGACTCTGCCATGTGGGCAAGATACTCTCAGTAGCTTGCTGGGTTCTCCGAGAGGGGCGGAGGAATCAAACTCGATATGCCAAACACAGTAACAACAAGTCTCATGATGGAGACGTTACTGGGCCCGCTCGAGCAAATCCATGAACAACGGGAGGACCGTGACCGTGACCGTGACTTTTTTTATATCACACAAATGAATACGGTCATTGTATATATTTTCGTCTCCTTCTGACTCATTTCACTCAGCATGACACTCTCCAAATCCATCTATTTATAGGCAAATTTCATGACCTTATTTTTCCTAACAGTTTTGTAGTATTCCATAGTGTAGATGTACTGTAGTTTCTTTATCCAGTCATCTGTTCTCGGGCATTCTGGTCATTTCCAGATTCTGGATATTGTGAATAATAGTGCTACAATAGGCATAGAAGTGCAGAAGGTGTTTATGCTGTGTGGTTTGGAACCCCAGAGTATATTCTCAGAAGTGGTATTGTGGGTCAAATGGAAGTTCAATTTCCAGTTTTTTTGAGGAGTCCATTATACTATTTTTACTTGGTTGTGCTAAGAATTTACTCTTGTCTCTGTGAACAGGATTACTCTTGGCGAGGCTCATGCTACCATATACTGTGCCAGGTATTGAACCTGGTTAGTTACATCCAGTGCAACGCCTTAACTGTTGAACTCTACAGCTCTGTTTAGATTTCTCTTTAGTTTCCTCTTGCGTTACTTTGAGGGTTCATATCTGCACTTAGCACTGAGAAGCAAGTAGAGACAAGTCTATGTGATCTTGTCCAGACCAGAATAGTTTCAGCAATTTCCATAATATTTTAAGGGAAATAAAATGTACATCCCTTCCCAAATTATCTTTGTGGTTTCTTGCTGTCTTATATTACAAGTTCCTTTCTAAATGAAATCACTAAATTTTCCTTAAGTAGAATCCTTTCAAAATTAAAAAAAGGTATGTGGTAGGCAATATTAAGATTTTTTTCTTTTGGGGTCACACCTGGCGATGCACAGGGGTTACTCCTGGCTTATGCACTCAGAAATTACTCCTGGTGGTGCTCAAGGGGAGTCGCTGGGAATCAAACCCAGGTTAGCTGCATGCAAGGGAAACGCTCTACCAGCTGTGCTATTGCTCCAGCCCCTATTAAGATCTTTTGACTATTCATTGAATCACAAATCTAATGCTTTTGTACAGTATAAAACTTCTCTCCCAATTTACACATCAGTTACTGTGTCACTTTTGAAAAGAGGCAACTGGGAGAGAAGTGAAGACTAGAAATTTTCTCCTTCCTTTTTCTGTTTCAAGTTGCAAATGTGGAGATGATGTTCCTTACAGGTTACAAGACTGATAAGCAAGATTTCAACACTCCCTGACAAAACACACAACCAGCAACAAATAGTGGTTCCATTTTAAGTTCTTTTTGCTCTGGTCTCTCTCAGCTCCATTTGCGGATTCTTCTAATCTCAGTATATCAGTGTCTTATCAGAAAGATCCCTGGGAGTCAGAATGCTTTTTAGAGAAGATATTGACATAACTTCAAAAGGTAGGTGAGCACTGGCTCTAGTAGACTGAGTAGGTATCTCTAGTCTTCTACAAGGCAAAAACTACTTGTTTTTACACTCATTACATAGCTGAGGCTATGTGATCGTCTGAGCAAACTTTTCTAGAGCGAAGTTGAAATATTCATTCTTTATAGAGTACTTGGTAAATGACCTGATTTTAAAAAAATGCAACTTAGCATTCTAACCACTGCAAGGATATATATAGTAAAAATCTGTTAATGATAATGCTGGTGGCAGTGATAATAACAATATCGTACAATTGCCAGTAATACCACCAACAATACTCAGTGTTTCTTTAGCATTTATACCATTTTAATTGATTTTTAATGATAAATTTCTTTAATCTACCCAAATTGAGGTGATAATTACTATTGTGCCTATTCAGCTACATCACTAGAGGATGGAAAAATTAGGATTCAAACTTAGGCATTGTGGCACCAGAATATTCTTATTCATAAAATTAGAGTTCCTTGCTAGTTCTAGGACATAATCATCTGTAAGATAATGTAGTTTGACTATATATCAGCAATAACCATTATGATACAATAATGATAACACAACAATACATATAAAAGAATAGCCAACTAAAATTGACCTTAGGCTGATTATGATTCAAAATTTATACTATAGACTTCACTTGTGGGTTTTTTTCCCCTATATTAACTTTCTCAGTGACAGTTCTCACGTGGTAGGAACTGAATTTATTCTTTATTCATTGTTTAGTGTTTAAATCTGTAGTGATATTTGGTGACTTGCTGAATATCACGGAATATCAAATGGTGGAACCAACAATAAAATTTAGGCATTTTTTATGTGTTTGAAGAAAAAAAATTTTCTAAGACCAGGACTTTGGCTCAGACTTGTAGTTCATGCTTCACATCTGTAAGGTTTTAGAGTAAATCCTTGGTACCACAAAAATATGTGAAAAGGTAATTTTAATCATTTACTTTGTGGAATACTGGTCACAACTTATATATGTATAATATGTGTATATTTAAACCTCCAGCTAAGAATATATATATATATGTGTATATATATATATATATATATATATATATATATATATAAGATTGAGGATTGAGGCATGATTACCTCCTGAACCATTTATCCAAAATTAGGAACATGAAAGCAGAGGCAGTAACCATGTAAGATACAGTGATAGAAGTCAGTTAGCTGCCCTAAAATTGTTTTCCCCACATGCAAGATGAAATTCTTAGGCTGACAACTTAACGGAAGTCTGACATTAAGTTTACTTGTCCTTGAATCTTCATTAAATCTGGAGAAAGTGATTTTTAGATAATGATTTAATTCTTAGGGCAAAATTTTCTTTATAAGTGGTTCAAACTATAATTCTCCTTCACTGAGGGGTTGAAGATAAAAAAAGAAAACATACAAATTACAGTACTCTATAGACCAATATATACTTCTAGATATTTTCTAACTTTCAGAAAAAAACAAATTTCAAAATTAGTAAATGTAAACACGGTTTCCTCTTTCCAAAAGCAGAACTGTTAATTATCTGAACTCCAAAGAGAATATTTCCCAAAATAACTTTTTATAAGTTATTAAAACCCATGTTTAAGTTTATATTTTATAAAAATATGTAGCACTCTAGCACTGTTCCCCTGTTGTTCATCAATGTGTATAAAAATGAAATTTAAATGAAATTAACTCAGTTTTTATTATATACAAAGCATTTAACACACAATGTTAGAGAGTCAAATTTAATTATAGCACCAATCCAAATAGGAAAATTTTTCTTCCCTTTGGCTATCAGTTTAAAGTTGTGAGAAAATGGTCTAATTTCTTGAAATAGTGAATAATAGAATTGAGACTTAAATGATGGCCTGGTTTTCAAAAAGCAGAGACAAAGATATATTTTATTGCAGAAGTAGTTGAAACCAGGACAACTGAGTTTAGGATGGTAAGTGTCGGCAAATCTAGACCCGAGTTTCTCAACCTTTTTTTGTAATTTCTGTTTAATTGGTTATTTTATTTGTTTGTTTGTTTGTTTTCTCATTTTCCTCTGTGAACTCCTGTGCACCTCTCCAATTACATTTACTTTTGCCTATTGGACTATTGGAATATCCCGGGAAACATACAGGATATACGTGACCCCCAATCAAGAAATGCAGATCTAGATAAAAGATGAGAGAAATTTGGGACAGACCAGAGGGTGTCGTGTGAGAGCCCTCCCCAGCCCAAGGAACCCAGTTCCAGCAGCCAAAAACCTCCAGAACCCAACCAGATAATGCGGAACTTTGTGACCTTGGACTCTGAGCTCAACAGAACAGGGAGTGGAGATCCTCTGTCCATTTCCTGACTTCCCGCCCAGCCCCCACCATCCAGCAACCCAGGGGGTCACACCCATAAGCCATCTCATGCTGATGATGCCAGATAATGTCCTCATCAGTCACCATCCAAATTATACATTTTTTTTTCTCCTGGAAGGGAGCAACATGATGCCTGCCAAAGCTATGCCACTGGACTTCACACCAGGCTGTTTTACTTAGGCCACCCCAGAGGGGGCTTGGTGAGAGCCCTCTTCACTCCAAGGGACTCAGCCCTGACAGCCAAAAACCTCCAGAACCCAACCGCTGCCACGCTCAAGGTGGTTCCCCTCATGCTAGGGCTGAGCCTCGTGTACCAGTGAACGTAATTCTGGACCATGTGACCGTGACATATCATAAGACACTCCCTACCCATTCTCCATAAGTAACACACATTTGATGGGGTTCAGATAGTACGCAACGGATCATAGAGGGAAATATATATATATATACATATATATATACATATATACATATTTTCAGATATTGTACCAAAGCTCACATCACCCAAACTTTAACAACATGTTAGTTGTATTCTAAAGAATGTCTTAATGGCCCCTGCCAAAATAGAACAATCTTCACACTGTCTCCTCTAATGATACTTTTTTGTAGCATTTTCAGCAGTTTTTCATAACAGACAATACAAAATATATCATTTTGGTTGTGCTTTGGGACAGGGCTTGGGGCTTGGGATGGAAACATCCCAAATTTGGTGGTGGGAAGGTGTAATGGTGGTGGGATTTGTGTTTGAATATAATTGTAATCAAATATTGTGAACTACCTTATAAAATTTTAAAAAAATTTAAAAATGAAAGAAATTAAAGGAAACTGGGTGAAAATGACTAGTCTTGAGGTTTTGTCTGTAGGTCATGGAGAACGAACCACTTAAATCATACAATAAGACCAGTATATTTCATCAATGGTTTAGGAAAAATGACTTGCATAGAGAATGTCAGAGAAAAGGGGATTGGAAAGATTAGAGACAAAGACTATGTTGTTATTAGCATAGAATAATCAGGAAAAGGCTATAAAGAGCAAATTAAGGATGCATAACAAAAGGAAATGTAAGTACAATTTGGCAGAATATCTGTCAGTGTATATGTTCACATGTGTGTATGTTGGTTTTAGTTATCAGAGGAAGACAGTGAGAATGATACAATTCTTTACAGGAATGAGTTTTTGAGGAAGAAATGGTTATTAGGAAAGAAGATGGTGATTTGGTTATAGTGGTGTTTGAATTGTTCAGAAATAGGGATGCTGAGGAACTCAAAGAGTAGAAAGAAGCCAACTGAAGAGACCAACTCTCACTGGAGAGCAAACAATTACAGTTTTCTTAACTCTCGGACATTAAATTAAAAAGAATAAATTAGGGCCAAAGGAACATTTCAAGGAAAGAACATTTAGCTCTTCAATTAGAGGGCAACAGACACAGTCTACACTCTGTAACTTTATCATTGGAAAGAATAAAGCCCTCCAGTTAGATCATTGATTAAATAAACAAAAAATAAAAATAAAATCCTCAGTCCTTTATTTCTAGTATGATTCAATGGGTGCATTTTTTAAAACTGGAACTACAGTCAGTGTTTTTGAATAATAATTGTTGAATTTTGAATAATAATTGTTGCAGTAATGCTTTACCTGGTGGTGTGAGAACAATGCTTTGGTAACCGAATCTGCACTGCTTAACAGGGTCTGTACCAGGGTCACATCATGTTGTGCTGGGGGTACATGTGGCATCCAAAGTAGACCTCACAGTGGCTTACATTCACATGCTAAGATATATATTCTATCATATCCTTATCTGTTGAATAAATGCTTTTTGGGGATTTTTGTTCTCTCTCTCTTTCTCTCTCTCTCTCTCTCTCTCTCTCTCTCTCTTTGTCTCTCTCTGTCACACCCTGCTGTGCTCAGGGCTTACTCCTGGCTCTGCTCGGGAGACCATATAGGTTACTGGTGATGGAACCTGGGTCGGGCACACGCATCTATTATATTATCATTCCTGCCCCTGAATGAATGTTTTTTGTTTTTGTGGTTTTGGTTGAGGGGCTATGTCTAGCAGCATGTGGTTCCCCAAGTACCACCAGAGGCAATCCACCAGTACATGACAGAGAGTAACCTCTGAGCATCACCTGGTTGAGACCAAAAACCAACCAAACAAAAAGGAATACACTTTTCTTCCTGTCAGAGCCATAGTACCACATGGCTGACCCAGGACAGATCCCTGGCATCCCATATGCACCGACCACCCCTCCCCCACCCCTCTGTACCACCGTAGATGATTGCTGAGTGCAGAATCAGGAGTGTTCCCCGAGAATTGCAGAGTTTAGTCCAAGCATGCCTCCACCTCAAAAAAGGGGAATTTATCTTTTGAAATATGGCTTATATGTGTTTAGAGATTTGTCTGTTTTTATTTTGCTTTCTTTTTGGTGTTCTCAGCAGTGTGCCATCTAAGCACCTTGGCCCCTGTACTATATTGTCACGGTCACGGTCCTCCCGTTGTTCATCGATTTGCTCGAGCAGGCCCAGTAACGTCTCCATCGTGAGACTTGTTACTGTGTTTGGTATATCAAATACATCACGGGTAGCTTGCCAGGCTCAGCCATGCGGGCGAGATACTTTCAGTAGCTTTCCGGGCTCTCCAAGAGGGGCGGAGGAATCGAACTCTGGTCGGCCATGTTGGCTGTGTGCAAGGCAAACGCCCTCCCGCTGTGCTACAGGTACCAAATTAGAAAATATGGGTAGGAATCATTATAACAAATTTATCATTATATCTCAAGAGTGTTTCCATTTCCCAAAAATTGTTGGTGCCCTGTCCATTCTATTTTCCTTACCCAACTCCAGGTAACCACTAATGCTTTTACCCTCCCAATAGTTTTGCCATTTCCAGAATGTCATAGAAATTATATAGAATGTAACTTTTACATATGGACTTCTGTCTTTTTGTAATATGTATTTTTATTTCAGTAAGTTTTCGTTTAGGAGACGCCATGTTTGGATTATAGTCTAGGTCACTCTTATCAAATGATGTCTACACACTCCTAAATTCTGAATTTTTTAATATTATATTTAGTTAAATGCAAACATGCATAATACTTTTATTGTTTAAAATTGAAGTTGTTTTAAACCTTGGTATTTTAGGAAAATTCTAACATTTTTCTATTAATACACTAATAAATAAAAATTGACTTTAAAATTTATGACTTAAGCAGATTTTAGCAACTATAGTAAATAGAGATACATAGAATTTTAAATATAATTGTCAGCTTATTTTTAAATAGATAATGTGTTTTTTCTTTTTTCACTTTCAGAACCAATTTTCAGAAGGTCTAAGTCCTCCCTTCAAGTTTACCTTATGCTATTTCCTCTAGTTTTCTTTCCAATATATTAGGTTTTCATTTTGTTCTCTGTGTACCCATGGTTATTTAAAAAGGAGGCCAGATTTGTAGCCCATAAAGATCACTTCCTCTGTCTCCTGAATTTATTTAAATGGTTGATACTTGAGCCCAGGGGATTGTTTACACTAACACTGTGGAGTCAAGAGTACTCATTACCTTCACCTCCAACTATCCATAGGTCAATAGCAAGAGGCAAGACCTTCATCATATTTTATTATTTTAAGACAAAATTGCCTAGCATACTTCCTCAGTTCTCAAGCGTTAAACATTGAATCCTTAGCCACTTGGTTTTTTGTTGTGTCAATTAAAATGTATGTTTGAATCCCAGTCAAATGTATTTTTCCTTTTGTTTTCATGTGACAGTATTCACTCGCTCATGGTGAAATAACAGCTTGTCATTGATGCATTTATTTTTTCTCAGCTATGAAAGTTTATGTGATTTCTCACTGCAAAGAGAGAAACCCCAATTGTTCATGTCTTTAATAGGTGGGATAATTTATTAAGAACAAGTTGGATGGGACCAGTTTTTAAATTAAGAAGGAAGTAGCATTTATTTGTAGCCCAAGTAGATATTAAGGCCAAGTGAAAATCCTTTATACCACATTACTTCCAGATGATATTTTCCCCATGGAATTTATAAAAATAATATAATAATAATAATAGTAAATAAAAAATAATATAAGCTTAAGAAATAATTTTATGTAATGTATGCATCTGACTACTATTAATAAAGATTCCGCTGATCATGTTTTTTAAAAAATTGAATTACCACGAGATATACAGTTACAAAGTTGTTCATGACTGAATTTCAATCATACAGTGTTCCAATACCCAGCCCTTGACCAGTGCACATTTCCCAACACCAATGTACTCAAGTTTTCCTCCTACCCAAACCCCTGTCCCTGCAGCCTGCTTCCTTCTCTCTCCCTTTCTCTTTCTCTCCCTCTGTCCTTCTCTCTCTCTTCTCTCTCTCTCTCTCTCTCTCTCTCTCTCTCTCTCTCTCTCTCTCTCTCTCTCCCCCTCTGTCTTTTATTTTCTTTTTAGGCACTGTTGTTTGCAATACTGTTACCGAAAGTTTATCACACATATCATTTTATTTCTTTTCAGCCCTCAGTTTTTGTCCAGAGCAATCATTTCTGACTATTACTATCGTCTGGTCTTATCTCTATTCTCATTGCACTCCTGCTCCCCCTTTTTGGAGTGCTTCTAGTTTCCACCTAGGAGTATAATCTAGTGGCCCAATAACACATTGCAGAAAAGCTACCTCTACTTCTATGCTCATTACAGCACTATTCACAATTACCAGAATCTGGAAACAACCCAAATGCACCAGAACAGATGAATGGATAAAGAATCTATGGGACATCTACACAATGGAAAACTCTGCATCCCTTGATCATTTCCCCCCCCACACACATTTTCCTTTTTCTGGTCAACTATTTAGACTTGGCAACATTTCTCTCAAACGTCATTTGATCCAAGTCTAAGGGTTCTTGAATTAAGACACCTTCTGGTAGAAACTAATAATGTTGTTATGAGTAGATGCTGTGATCTAGTTCATCAATGCTCTGCTTCACCCTTGAGGACTAAGAACATGTTTGCTATGTAGATGTTTTTTCCAAAAATTACAAACAATGAAGTTTTTCTAAACATCCATTTTTACCTATGGGCACCTTATCCTTATCCTTACCCTGTCAGTGATTCCTGTCACGTAGGATCTTTCTGTCGCCCTGCTGACATGACCCTGGACTCTTAGGGTTTTTCCTAATTCATGAAACATTGCCAAGGATGTGCTGGTCCTTAATTCTCCAATTCACTGTCTCATGTAGAAACAGGACCGATTGCTTTTCAGAGATTAAGGATGAGGAGAGATCAGACCTCAGAATTCACCCATGAAGAGTTCAGTTAGGGTAGGCCAAGTGGAAAGCCAACTCCCAATATGTAACTTAGAAGGGTTGGGCCCTCCTGGTCTTGCGCTTCTTCTCCTGTGTCATCTATGAGTCAAAATAAATAATAAAGAGTGGTTTCTATTTCACTCATCCCCCTCAACCCTCCCCAGATGAGTGAATGGTAAGTGAAGATGAAGGAATGAGTGGAACTGGGAATATACAGCCTCATATGTGTCATAGGTGGTTTCTGTAGAAACACTTGGCTTGGTTCAGATAATTAGAGCTTGCTTTGTGGAGTTCTGAAGTGTATTCATGTATGTATATGTCACATATTTTTGCAAGGCTTATGCATCTGTATACTCCATTTTCCCTCACACACACATACACATACACCCCACATTTATGGTTGGTTATTTACAAGCATTTATTTAATATATAAATGCATGAATGCATAGCACTATATGGATGTCTCAGTTCCTTCTTAGCTGGCTGATTGATTTTCAAAATGTTATTGATGCTTAAAAGTTGAAGAGATTTAGGGAGCACAGCCAAGGAGCCAAACCCTTGCCATTCGCTCCCTTTGGCTCCATGACTCAGTCTCCACTGCTCTGTTTTGAAGGTGTAACCAGCCTCAGACTTTCAATAGTTCTAATTTTAAATGTGTCACAATTGGACTCTGAAATAATTTAAATTGTCCTGAACTAACTAACAGTCCAGAAGAGGTGAGAGAGCTCTCTTTTAATCTCTCATCTCTAAGAGATAGTATTTCCACAATTTTGTCTTTTTAGTTAAACTATGTTTGATGCATATAAAATTAAAAGTCAATCAAACTAGGGAAAGAGAAGTGTTTTTAGTCACATTCACATAATTTTAAGGTACTACATTATATGTATAAATCATTAGCAACTAATCTTAAATTTAGATAATTACTAGGCAGTTTTATGTCATTCAAATTTGCTTATCACTAGACTTAAAGATAACAAAACCTTATTTATAAAACTTTTTATTATTTAAGCATTCCATTACTCCAGAACTTTTTTCCCCTGTGTCCTATAACAGGGATTAGTGAGTTTCTGACAGATCAGGTACAGAGTACAGTACTTCTATTGATCTTAGACTTATGTAAAACTTACCTTCTAAGGATATGTTTCTGTGTTTTGTTCTTAAGTGTTACAACAACGAAAAATATTTCATTACTTTCGAAAGAGAAGGAGATTTAGGAACCTCACCCTGAGTTTTTTTTTTAAACTTTTATACTCCATTGTAGTGCACATACTTGCTACTTTTCTCTGCCTCCCCTTTTGGATAAACACCTACCCAAAGAATAAGCACCCAACCTTCCAAATCTCTGCTAGGAGAGTAAGCAGTACAAACTTATTTAAGTGAAATGCTTGCTGCTTTCATCTCACCTGGAAACAAAATTTTTCTTAAACTTTTAAATATTATAAAATAACTGCTCTGTTTATATGTACATGTATTGGAAGACTGGTCATATTTAGACAATTTTGTTAGTTTTTTGTATATCAGTGTGAAAAACTAACAAATCTATATAAGTAATTTTAGCATCAAATCAGTCTTCTCTTTTTTAAAAAAAATCTTTTTTATAGTTCAAATTTCTTTTTTTTTTTAAATTTTTATAGTGAGACACCATGAGGTACAGTTGTAGACTTGTGCTTGGGTTTCAATTATACAATGATCAAATACCCATCCCTCCACCAGTGCCCATTTCCCACCACTGCGGATCCCAGTATACCTCCCACCCCCCATCCCCCTGCATCTCACCCTGCCAAACTAAAACAGTTGCCTGTCAAGATGGCATCCTGGGGGTGGGGTAGAGGTGGGTAGCAGAGGGAACCTGGGAACACTGGTGAAGGCAAGTAGACAATGGTGGTGGAATTGGTGCTGAAAATTCTATGTCCAAAACTCACCTATAAATAACTTTGTAAATCACAGTACTTTAATAAAATAAAATTTAAAAAAAATTCTTTTTTGTTTGTTTGTTTTTGGACCACACCCGACAATGCTCAAGGGTTTCTCCTGATTCTGGGCTCAGAAATCACTCCTAGAGATGCTGGGGACACCATATGCAATGCTAGGGATTGAACCCAGATTCAGCCATGTGCAAGGCAGATACCCTATTCATTGTACTATCGCTCTAGCCTCTACATCTATTTGTTTTTAGTTTTGAGGTTACATCTGCTGATACTCAGGGGTTACTCCTGGCTCTGCACTCAGGAATCACTTCTGGCAGTGCTAGAAGGAACCATATATGGTGCTGGGAATCAAACTTGGAAGGGGAGCATACAAAGCAAGCTTCTTACTTGCTGCATTTTCATCTCTGCAGCTCCAAATCACCCTTCTCTTAAGAGAATCCAAGAAGTTTCCAAAACAGAAATGAAAATTAATAGCTCTACTTATTTCAGAGCAAAATAAGTAATAGCCATTGACCTGGTGCTGCCAAGTTCCTAAACTACAATCTGACACAAAATTTTGTTGTTTTTGTGTGAGCAATATTTAATATGTACTAGAAATTAAATTGTCCTGAAAAATGCTACTTTACTGTGAACAAGGCCAGATAATCAAGCAACATCATTAATATTAAATTACTTTTTATTTACTTTTATTTGTTTTTGGTGTTTTGCACCACACTTGATAGCGCCCAGGACTTTTGTCTGGTTCTGCATAGATGGGTCACTTCTGGAAGGGCTTGAGGGATCATATACAGTGGCAAAAACTGAACCTGGGTTGACTGTGCACAGGGCGAGTCCCCTACTCATTGTGTTATTGCTTTCATCCCAATTTTTGCTTTTTAAAATCATTGTTATCTGCCATAAGCATATTAATAACAATTCTAAGGCTATATGCCTTATTACTAAATGCATGATAGTAATTATAGATTATATAGATAGCATAGTAGTGATGAATTATAAAATTTTTAGCATCTTCGCATATCATTTTAGAATCATTCACATTCAAACTTGGGGTTTAAGTCCTTCCTTTTACTTATTATATTTCATGAGGTTATCTTCTTCTGGAAAGGTCTGTGTTCCCTCTTGAATGTTAACATTTCGCTTTCCCCTTTTGATAAAATTTCTTTATTTCAATAAAAATAGTTTAAGCTCCAAAAAACTCTCTCATAAGTATATTTATAATAACATTAATATATGATTTTATGTATATGAATGTTTTTGATATGAATAAATATACACAAATATACGTTGATGAGAGAGAATTTGAAGGACACAAATTATTAGCATAAATTTATAGAAAAAATTTGCCAAGTGTTACTGTGGGTCTATTATCTTGCTTAGACTTTAAATTCAACCTCGGAAAATAGATTTTCTTTCTACTACAGTCTCACTTTCCAGAAAATTTCTTACTGGAGTATAAAAAATATTTTAGTGCAATATTATGCTTTGTTTTCATATCGCTTGTTTATATTGTAATTTAGAATAATGAGAGTGCATTTTAGAAATTAACTAAGATTGAACAGCTTTTATGCTATTGATGTAGCAGCTGAAAACTAAATGTCAACAATAAAGATTGTCCTATCCATGAAAAATTGCCTCTAACGTGCTGCTTGTAACTATGGACAGATTCAGTCATTAGATTTTAGCAATCTTTGGAGGACTGTGACAGAAAGGAAAGGAAGGACAGCAAATGCTGAGAGATTAATACTTTAAAGTTTTACTTGTTAGACTGGCCAGTTTTACTATTCTACAGATAAACATTATGGAACCAGAAGCCCATAGGAAGCACCGGGGATTTATAATAGCAATAATAATTTCTATTACTAATTGCACAAAAATATGCAGTGTGCACTATGTTTAACCTCTACTGGTTCCTATAAGACTACATATATTTTAGAGATAAAGTGTAAAATTCCCTTACCAATTATACCATTTCACATCTGAGTTATCTGAGAGTATTATGTTTTCTTTTTTTTTGTTATGTTTTGTTTTGTTTTGTTGGGTCACACCCAGTGATGCTCAGGGTTTACTCCTTGCGGTACTTGGAGGACCATATGGGATGCAGGGGATTGAATCCAGATCAGTTGCATGCAAGGCAAATGCCCTACCCACTGTTCTATCACTCTGGCCCCCCAAAATGTGTTTTAATTAAACAAATAAATGAGAATTTTTAATATGTAAAGGCCCTCCCGTTGTTCATTGATTTGCTCAAGCGGGCCCAGTAATGTCTCCATTGGAGACTTTGTTGTTACTGTGTTTGGCATATCGAATACGTCACAGGGAGCTTGCCAGGCTCTGCCGCGCGGGCGAGATACTCTCAGTAGCTTGCCGGGCTCTCCGAGAGGGACGGAGGAATCGAACTCGGGTCGGCCATGTTGACTGCGTGCAAGGCAAACACCCTACCGCTGTGCTATCGCTCCATGTATATATATGTACATATATATACACATATATACATACATACATATATATACATATATATGTATATAATTGTTTTAAAAAAACATTTAAAAAGAATATCCTATGGATAGATTTTAAAAATTAGGCATTTGCTATAATCTTAATTATTCCCCCAAATACCAAAAAGGTAAAATTCTCTTAAAATTTTTTTGTTAAGAAGTCATAGAAATAGGAAATTACTTAAGTAGACATCAGAGCCCTGCCTTCCCTCCCTATTTTCAATACACACTTTCATATTCCAAAAATTCTTAATTATTAGATATGCAGTTATATATTATAGTGCTTATAGTAATTTTATATATTTAAGTGAAAATTTTATTTATAATTACATACCTTAATATTTTTAAACAATACAATTGGAAAGTGAAAAAATAGAAAGTTTAATAGAAGATAACAAGGTAAATAATTGACATTACTCTGAAACTTTTATGTAGTAAGAGGAAATTATTCCATAATTCTTTTAGTTTAAAACAGTCTTCTATGTTCATGTTTCTCAGGATGATAAGCTTCTTTGGGAATGGGGAATCGCACATGTCTCATCTGTGTGAGACCATGGTTTCTATCTCTAGAATCCCCCCAAAATATATAGCAAAAAAAGAAAACTGGTGATCTATCTCAAAGGTGATTGAAAATCATTATTTATCAAATGGCACTATAGGACATCACATTAAGTCAGACACACACACACACACACACACATATCTACACACTCATACAGGAACACAGAAACGGGAAAGTTTTGAGCAGTTGGGAAAGTTCCTATGTGATATGTGTCAGTCTTTACCTGTAAAACATCGGGTTGAAATAACATTAATTTTATAAAGAAGTCCAGAGTAGCAAAATTTCTTAAGAATACTGAATACTTGGGGGCTGCAGTGATAATGCATGTAGGTTGCTTGCTCTGCTTGCAACTGATCTGGGTTGTATCTCCAGTATTCCATATGATATTTTGAGTGATCTCTGAGCACAGAGTCAGGAGTAAGTCCTGAGCATCATCTAGTGTGGCCCACAAACAAACAAACAAACAAACAAAAATGCTTAATACTATCAAAAACAGTTGAACTCCCATTAATTTAAATTTTCCCCAGAATTTATTTTCATATTGACCATATTAAAATAAAAATTTATCATAGCTTCAAGAAACACTTTTCAGTAACTTGAAGATTTGGATTCAATTTGATACTTTCTCTGATGAAGAAATTTTCAGTCTTACAGCTTTAAAAACTTATGCTCTTGAACCTTGTGTCTAGGGAGTGCTGAATGTTAAGAATATTCCAAGTGAATATTAAAGAAAGAGAAGTTAACACAGCATAATGGATGTTGACAAAAGAAATGTCCTGTGACAGAGTTTGCATCTTGTACTTAACTTTCCCTTTTAACTTTGTGTGTGGATGGGGATGGAGGGTGTGGATGGGTGGGATGTGTGATCAGCTGTTATCAATCAACTTTTGAAGCTCCTTTGCGGTTTGACATTTTCAACTGTCAAACTGGGCTGGTCTTCCTGTTGGATATCATCCAAACCCCAAGGGATGGCTCTTTGCCCCAATAGAAGATACTAATAAAGCAGAAATTCACATGGTATTTTTGTCATTTTTATTCTTGGATATGGGTAATTGGTTGGATATAAATTTATAACTGTCCTCTCCTTAAAAAAGTAGAATATACAGCGCACACTACTGGGGTGCAGTGGGGGTGGCAGGAGGGATACTGGGGACACCGGTACTGAAAAATGTATACTGTTAGAGGGATGGGTGTTGTAACACTGTATGACTGAAACCTTATCATGAACAACTTTGTAAAGGTCTATCTCACAGTGATTCAATAAAAATATTTAAAAAGAAAGTGAAATAAAATAGTAGAACATAAAGATTTTTTTAAGAGCAACTGTTTAGGATTTATTTATTTTTTAATTGAATCACTGTGAGATACAGCTACAAGGTTTCATGATTGAGTTTCAATCATGCAATGATTAAACATCTGTCCCTCCACCAGTGTAACTTTCCCACTACCAATGTCCCCAATACCCCTCCTGCCACCACCACTCCACCCCAACCCCTGCCTCTATGGCAGACAGTTTGCTTCTTACTTTGTGGCATTATGGTTTACAGTACTGATACTGAGAGGCCATCATGTTTGGACCTTTATCTACTCCCAGCATATATCTCCCATCCTGAGCGATCCCTCCAAATGTCTTTGACTTAGTGGTCCCTTTCCTATTCCAACTGCCTTCTCCCTCAGCACTTGAGGTAGGCTTCCAATCATTGACCAATCTTTCTGGCTCTTGTCTCTACTGTCCTAGGGTGTTAGTCTCATATTACGTTATTTTATATTCCATAGATTTGTGCAGTCATCCTTTGTCTATCCCTCTTTTCTGACTAATCTTACTTAGTTTAATAATTTCCATGTCCATCCACTTATAAGCAAACTTTCTGACTTAATCTTTTCTAACAGCTGCATAGTATTCCATTGGGTAGATGTACCAAAGTTTATTTAAGAGTCGTTGATTCTTAGGCACTTGGATTGTTTCCAGATTCTGGCTGTTGTGAACAGTGCTGCAATGCATATACAGGTGCAGATATCATTTCCACTGTGCTTTTTTGCACACTTGGAATATATTCCCAGAAGTGGTATTGCTGTGTCATATGGAAGGTCAATTTCTATTTGTTTAAGGAATGCCTGTATTGTTTTCCAAAAAGCTGAACCAATTGTCATTCCCACCAACAATGAAGGAGAGTGCCTTTCTCCTCGCATTACTGCCAGCACTGGTTGTTCTTGTTCTTTTTGATGTGTGCAAGCCTCTGTGGTATAAGATGATATCTTATAGTTGTTTTGGTTTGCATCTCCCTGATGGTTAGTTATGTGAGTACTTTTTCATGTGCATTTTGACCATTTGTATTTCTTTTTTTGTGGAAGTTTCTGTTCATTTCTTCTCCCCATTTTTTGTTGAGAGTTTTTTTTTTTATCGTGAATGGGTGCTGAATCTTGTCAAATGCTTTCTCTGCATCTAATGATATGATCAGTTTTTATAAGGCATGTATTATGCTGATACCAAAAGCAGATAAGAAACCAGAAAGAAAGAAAATTACAGACCGATATCCCTGATAAACAAAAATGCAAAGAATCTTAACAAAAAATTATCAAAAAGAATCCAGGACTCATCAAAATAAAATCATACACCATGACCAAGCAAGATTCATCCTGGGGATGCAAGAATGGTTTAACATTTGCAAGTCAATGAACATAATTTATCATATCAAAAAAATTAAAAAACATTACATAATATCAGTAGATGCAGAGACAGCATTTGACAAGATCCAGCATCTATTCATAATAAAAACATAATGAAAGAGGAAATGAAGGAGCTTTCCTCAGTATAGTCAACACCATCTACCACAAGCTTGGAACTAGCATTATTCTCAATGGGGAAAAACTAAAGATTTGCCTCTAAAATTAGGGACAAGACGAGGTTTCCCACTCTTGCCACTTCAATTCAACATAGTACTGGAAGTACCTGCCACAGAAAATTGTACAGACTCTACAGAAAATCTCCAAAAAACAATAGGTTTGTATAGTAAATGGAAGATTAAAAATTCAATACTCTAAATTCATGGCTTTCTATTTACAAATAATAAAAGATAAGAAAGAGACATTAAAAAAATCCCGTTCACTTTTAATGTGTGTCTCTTTTTTGTTTCTTAAGTCAAATTAGCACAATCAAAATATTACCTTTGCATTGAGCTTATAGTATGAAAATTTTGCTAAAATAACATTACCAACTTGCCCTTTGCATTGAGCTTATAATGCAAAGACTTTGCCAAAATAACATTACCAACTTGTTTTCCTCTTGGATATTTTTTAAATTTTTTATTATTGAATGACCGTGAGGTACAGTTGCAGACTTACTAACTTTTGTGCTTGTGTTTCAGTCATACAATGATCGAGTACCCATCCCTCCACCAGTGCCCATTTTCTACCACCAATGGTTCCCGCATCCCTCCCACCACCCTCACCCTGTCCCCTCCACCCCACCCCGCCTCTATGGCAGGGCATTCCCTTTTGCTTTCTCTCTCCTTTCGGTGTTGTTGTTTGCAATAGAGGTATTAAGTGGCCATTATGTTTGATCTATAGTTTACTTTGAGCACGCATCTCCCATCCCTAGTGGGTCCTCCTAGCACTCTTTAGTTGGTGGTCCCTTCTCTATCTGAGCTGCCTTTTCCCCCAGAATGTGAGGCCGGCTTCTAAGCTGTGGAGTAATATTCCTGTTACTTATCTCTACTTTCTTGGGTGTTAGTCTCCCATTCTGTTACTTTATATTACACAAATGAGTGCAATCATGCGATGTCTGTCCCTTTCTTTCTGACTTTTTTTTTACCTCCTCACCTTCTAGAAGAAAGTTGAAGTAGTATTAAAGCACAAGCCTTGATCTTTCCTTGTCTGTTGTGTGATTAACGTGTATGTGCATAGATATGTGCATGTGTGTTTATGGTGTTTTATTATGAGCTACCATTTTAGGAATTGGGTTTTCATAGGGTCAAGTCGAGGACTTCCCAAATATGATAGCTCCTGAAAAAATAGTGTAAAGGAAGTTTTATTCTTTGCCTCTCTATTTTGAAACATTGGTGGTTATTACTACAGGCATTTCCCTGTATTGTTTTCCCCCCATCCTTATCAAGAAACTTATTTATGTCAAAGTTAGAATGAGTAAGATAATAAGATGCCAAAGTGTGTTTAACAGTGAGCATGGATATACTGAAATGAGCCCAGCAAACTCTGTCTCTTTCTGGGTGTTTAACCACATGCAAACAGGATGGGACAGTGGCTTTACAATGGGTGTGGTTCTTCCACCTCTCCTCCCACAAGCTCCCCTTCCTCTCTTTGCCTGCATGTGTTTCAAATTGGAGCTATAGTGGGTGGGAGAAGCAAGGGCTGCTCTATGATTATAAATAGTAAAGCCAAGAATTTGAGTGTTTGGGATGGGAGGTAGTGGGAGATAGAGAGGGAGAGGTGGGAAATTACCCAAATTTAATCACTTGCATTCCTTCAAACCAAACCAACTTCTGTAGCATTTAAGTAAATATGGGGCCAGCTTTAGCAAAGCAAAATATTCCCCTCCCCAACAGCAGAAAACAATACATAACAAAACAACAACTAGAACAAAAGAGTTCATAATAAAGATGGTCCCTGATAGATAGTAACCACCTTTAGTTTTTTGTAAAAATGAAATTTTTGTCAGGATTAATGTCGACTAAGGCCCATGGAAAGATTGAAGGAAATTCATTTTCAAAAGCCACACATATGAAAATAATTTACACAAGAGGTTTTTCTGTACCACAGCTGTGCTGCTTATTTATTTTGGATCAGCTTGTAGAAAAAGTGGTACTAAAAATGGCCTCAATTCTTGGTTGATAAACTTACAGATGTCATAGTGGTCCCCTAAACTCACAAGCCCCTTTAAGAATAGAGTGCTGTTAGAGGATAGATGGTCTCAGTGTCTTCAAGTATTTCGCATTTACTCATTGTAAAACAGTACTCCGGTATCTAAACATTTCCGATTTCTGTAACTCTTGACCTTAATTCTCCTACATTTTAAATATTCTCATATCTACAGTGGAAGTAGAACACTCTAAGGATCACTGCCTAGTCTGTGAACTTGCATCTGCCTTGGGGTGGGAAAGATGCTTGTAAAGAATACTCCCAGACTCATAAAAGTTATACAAAAGAATTCTCCAGAGTGCTGTTACCACACCCCAGACCATAGGCATCAGAGGATAGAGTTGCACCTGCTTTGATGATTGCTGATTTTCCTCTAAGCCCCTGAGCCAGATGAGGCAAGTGGTTTATGGGAGTTCCAATGCACCTTGCAGGGCGGGATCTCCACTGCACTTTGGCAATTAGAAGAGCTTGATGCCTTGAAGCCAGTCAACACTTGTGCAAGGGTGTAACATTTATTTAAGGGATTTGCAAACCAAGGCCTCATGCACATGCAATCAGAGGTTCTGGTATCCTTATTCATTGAATTATCCTCTAGCATAGAAGGATCTGGGGACTGATAGATCAAAACTTTCCCTTTGTGAAAGGGCATGTTTATGTAGTTCTGATCTAGTTCATAATCATATTCATTATTTCTATTTATGTGATGTCTTTCTTCCATGCTGCCAAAGTACTTCTTGTTCAATCTAGAATTACACTGAATTAACTCTCCTAGGTCAATGCAAAGTTCACCTTTTGGGTCACCTCCCAATGGGATGGATTTGTTTTGAAGAAACTTATTCCCCGAAAAGCAGTGCTCATCAGTATTGCAAGGGCCTTTGTTAGGTTTCTGAAGCGAGATGCCGTTGAGATTATTTCTCAGTGTCTAACATGTTCCCTTGGACAAAATAGATAATTTAGAGGCTAATATTTTTTTCTCCACATCAATATTTAAAGTTCAAGGAATCAAAGTTGTGCTCATAGTATAATTTTCTGTCTAGAATCAACCTTAAAAATAATAATAAGTTGATTCATAAATACTCTACTAAATATGACACATATTGTTGAAAATCAGTTCTGGTAGTCAATGAAACTCTCACTCACCCAGACAAATATATTTAATTCAGCCAGTCTGTTTTTTATGAATTTTTGTTTGCTTTCTTTTGCCAAGCTTATAGTAACATGACTAGAAGCTATAAAAATTAAAATTTTATTGAACCAAGGTCATGTTTCTCCTTTTAACCTGTCAGTATACAGATATCAAGTTCCACTTCAAGAGCTGTATCCATGATATCACAATAGCAGGAGAGTAAAGTTTTATTCAATTGAAAGCATTTCATTGAATATAGAATTTTTAAACTTTCTCTTGTATATTCATTTTAGTTTTTATTTGAAGTATTTTTGTTCACAATAATAAAAGGTTATTGCTTTATAGTCACATGTACTCTAAATACCAGTAAACACCAGTATTTCAAGAACTTTCTGGGGCTGGAGAGGTAGTACAAAGCATTACATATGGCTGACTCTGGATCGATCCCTAGTACCACATATGGTCCCCTAAACCCTGCTAGGAGTGAATTCTGACCAGAGAGCCAGAAGTAAGCATTGGAAACTGCCCAATTTGGCTCAAAAACTAACAAAAGAAATAATACAACAGCCTTGAAAATAAATCTCAGTCCTTTTACTATAATGTCTAAATAAAAGCAAAGGGAAATAGGTTATCTTGCCACCAGGGGGAGATACATACTTTAAAGGCAATATTGGGAAGAAAGGGATTGCTTTGCTACAATTCTTGCATTTATTTTTCTTGTTGGTGTCCTTGGGACATTTTGTATCCATGAAATAATTCTTCTCACTATATTGAAGAGTAGTGGAAAGAAACATAAACAAAGACCCAAAAAAGACTACAGAGTGAAAGAGAGGTAAAAGACTATTGATATAAGTGAGCGGTGTAGGAAGCTACCCAGTCATTTTACAGATTATGTGCTGTTTGAATGTCATATGTGAGGCTTAAATGTGTATCAAGAAAAATTTAGTCATACATAAAAGACTATATGTTATAGGATAAATTGCTTGTGTTTTTTCTCAAAATCTGTATGTTGATGCCCTAACCCCCAAATACAAAAGTGATGGCATTAAGAAATGGAAGCTTTGGAAAGCGATTAAGTCATGAAGGTGTGGTTTTAGGAATGAATTGGATCTGTGCTCTTATAAGAGGAAACTAGAGATAGAGAATTTTTCTTTTCTTTTCTTTTTTGAGATAGAGAATTTTTCTATCTGAAGATATAAGGGATAAAAGGAGGTGCCCATCTGTAAAACAGGACGAAGAACTTTTTCCATAATCCCCATCAATGGGCATCTTAATTTGGAATTCACAGCTTCCAAAACTGTGAGAAATGAGTCACATTGTCTATGGCATTTGTTATAGCAGTATAACAGTCATGACTGATACTTCTTGACTTTTGGTTTCAGTATCTATAATTTGAATGCATAACATTTGTTTTCTAATTTTTGGCTGTAAGGTAATAGGCAGCATTTTAAAATCAATTTTTATTAAAAATACATTGATTGCAAAGTTGTTCCTTATACAGTTGTTTCAATCATCTAGTGTTCCAACACCACCAGTGCGACCTTCCCTCCACCAGTATTCCCAGTATCCTCCTAATTCCAACCTGCCCCCTTTGACACATAATAAATGTACTATATATTGCTTATTCCAACAAAACTTTTCAAACTGGCAAATAAATTGATCAGAAAATCAGTAAGGGAAAATTAGTGATTACTATATGATTTTGACTGATATAAATAAGAATATTAAAACAATTTAATGCTAAATGTATAAATGCCTATTTTTGTGTACATATATACATTTCGACTCTGATATCTAAAGTGTATCACATTCAATTTTATTTTATACTCGAATCTATGCTAATAATCGTGTCTCACATCATTAATAACACTTTTAAAGCAATTCTGTGTTAATATATTTTGAAGTTCACATGAAATAAGTAAGGCTACATATGTAAAATTTCCCTTTACATTTTATATAAGCACTGCAGTTTACAAAGTTGTTATGATAATTTGTTATAAGTATTCAATATTCCAACATCTATCCCACCACTATCAAATCTTAAATAAGGCAGCTTTAAAAAAGTGAATTTCTCACATCATTCATCATTTCTCTAGTTTAATTAAATATGTCCATTGACTGAATTATCATGAATAAAATTAAATAGCATGAGGAAGAAAAAATATAGATGAGATGGTCACGATTTTAAATATATTTCTGTTCTGATCAGTAGATTATTATTGCTACAGTTTAATAAGGTTATAACTATTAGAGACCATAAATATTGTCTAGTAGATAGAGACCAGGAATATTGATAAATAAATTTTATAGCACAGAATCATTTCCCACCAATAAAGAATTAACTGATTCAAAATGTGTATGGTCTTGAAGTTGATAAACTGGTTTAGGGTAAAACATATAAGTGAATGCATCATTCTCTTCTGTTGGAGTGAGTAATCCTAGTCTAAATTATTTTTTATTAAAGAGTTGGGTTTCCAAGCAAGTGCGATGGAACAGAGATTAACGTACATAATTTGGACGTTCCCAACCCTTGCTTGATATCTGTCACCACATGGTCCCTGGAACACCACGGGGTGGAGTCCTTTAGGCCTCAGCACACATGTGGTAGGATGAATAATTCCTGGCACTTCAGGCCATGAGCAGAATCAGCCTTGGGTCCTTGCATTATGTATAGAGTTGGCCAAGATTTGCTGGTAGGGGTACCCAGATCTCTTGAGCAACACTTGGATAGCCCCCTGCCCTAACCTAAAAATGTGAATCAAGTTCTCAGACACGAGAGACTAAAGAAATACTATTTTCAAAGAATTGTTTTCAGACATCAGGTAATACTAGGATTCAAACTTATTTTTCAGCTTAGAATTTGGTAAATTTAAGATCATCTATTATAGTTATAAAGCATTTTTAAGATAATATGATTCAGCTAATTTTTTTTTGGGTTCTTGTTGTTGTTGTTTGCTTTTTTGAGTCACATCTGGCGATGTACAGGGGTTATTCATGGCTCTGCTCTCAGAAATTAATCCTGGCAGTGTTCAGGAGACCATATGGGATGATACTGGGAATTGAACCTGGGTCGGCTGCATGCAAGGCAAATGCCCTACATGCTGTGCTATTGCTCCAGCCCCTCAGTTAATAAATTTTAATGATATACTCTGTGGCTATTTCAGTTTTCCGAAAACTGAGTTTAAACCAAGTTTATGTCACATATAGGCAGGGGGCCTTTTTATATCTCCTTTTTATGCTTTTGTGCAAAAAATGAATCAAGATAATGACATTATACATCTTTTGGAGGAGAGTAACAATGCATGTTACTGTTTTAGACACTCTGGAAAGTACTGGGTTTAAAAATATAAACTAATCATATTGCTCACGGGATAATTCAAACCTCTTCTCTGTCTTCCTGACTTTTCAGGCTCAATATCCATAATCTTTTTTATGAGCCCTTCACTCTGACAACCCAGTAAATATTCCTCTATCTTTCTTATTCCTTTATCTTTCATGTCATTTTCATTCTCTGGAAGATTTGAGTTTCTGTGAATTTCCCAGGAGTTCTTCTAGAAAGGAAAGCCTGTAGAAATCCCTCTCCCTTTTACATTCATATTACAGTCTAGATGTGGTTGCATGTCATACAGTTTACTTGTAAGTTTATCAATAAGCAGATACTCAATGACACCTTTTCTGGAACTGTTGGATGACCAATAAAGGCAGATAAAGCTCAAATGATCCATGCTTTAGTCAATGTAAATATTATTAAGAACATTGTTTTTCATCACCCTAAAGAATAGAAAAGATCTCTGTCAGACACTGCAGCCCCTGCATATTTTAATGACTTATGAAATCCATATTGATATTTTTAGAAAAAAAGTGACTCTCACAGACTAACACCCAGGAATGGCTGAGATTAGTACCTGGAATTTTGCTCCATGACTTGAAGGCCATTGAAGGCCTTGAAGGCATTCAAGCCCAATACATCAGGATTCTCTGTGAGCTGTATTGCGGATTCACTACCAGGATCTCACCATTCTACAAAGAAGTGATCGTTGATGTCAAGAGAGGGGTGCGGCAGGGTGATACCATTTCACCAAAACTCTTCAGTGCCACCCTCGAGAACATCATGCGACGACTGGAATGGGAAGGAATGGGAGTGAAGATAGATGGTCGGCAACTACACCACCTCCGCTTTGTTGATGACATTGTTCTAATAACACCAAACATCAGCCAAGCGGCACAAATGCTGGCCGACTTTGACCGTGAGTGTGGAAAGGTAGGACTACAGCTGAATCTTACGAAGACATGTTTATGAGAAACAGCCTTGTTCCTGACGCCCCATTCGCTCTCAATGGAACGACCATCTCTGAATGCAACAGCTATGTGTACCTAGGTCGAGAGGTCAACATGACAAATGACCTGGCACCCGAGCTGTGCAGGAGGAAGAGAGCGGCTTGGAACACCTTCAAGAACGTCGAAGAAATAGCTAAGAGGACGGGGCACATCTCTTTGATTCCACTCTTCTTCCTGCATTAACATATGCCTCAGAGACCTGGGCCCTACGCAAACAAGATGAGAACGCTATTCAGGTCTCCCAAGGAAGAATAGAAAGAGCTATGCTTGGAATATCACGTTTCACTCAAATGAGAGAAAGAATCCAGAGTTCTGAAATCCATCGACGATCAAGAATCAGGGACGCTGTCTCATTTGCCAAGGTGTTGAAAATCAGATGGGCTGGTCACGTAATGAGATTTAAAGACGACTGCTGGACTAGAGCTGTTACTGACTGGATTCCACGGGATGTCAAAAGACCGCGTGGCCGCCCACCTACCAGATGGTCAGACTTCTTCGTCAAGATCATGAATGATCGGTTTGAGGCCCTTCATGTTCCTGGAGCGAACAGATGCCATTGGGCTACACTAGCACGCGACAGGGACAAATGGAGACGTTACTGGCGCCCACTCGAGCAAATCGATGACTAATGGGAAGTTAAGTAATTAAGTGAAGTGACTTGAAGGCCAGCCACATGTGCTAGGTGAAAAGGAAGCTCAGATAGAGAAGAAAGCACCAAATAAAGGATGTTGTGAGACCCTCCCAGGGTGGGAGAAGCATGCGGAAAGTAGATTATAGACCAACCATGATTGCCACTCAATGCCTCTCTTGCAAACCACAGGACCCAAAAGGAGAGAGAGAGAACAAGGGGGAATGCCCTGCCACAGAGGCAGGGTGGGATGGGGGCAATGTGGGGTAGGAGGGATGCTGGGACCCGTGGTGGTGGAGGATGGGCACTGGTGGAGGGATGGGTACTTGATCATTGTATAACTGAAACCCAAGCACAAAAATTTATAAAACTATAACTGTACCTCATGGTGTTTTTTCACTAATAAAAAAAATTTTAAAAAACACCTTAGGTGATTTGTTTAATGAGTGTATAATATCTAATTATTGTGAATGTATTATTGGTTTATATTTTGTTTCCCACCACTATTTTAGTTTTGCAAATAATGTTGTAAACGAACCTTTATAAAAGCATATTTTTAAAACAAAACAAAAAAAAGTTACTCTCACATAGTTACTCTTGGAACAAACTAGGTAATTGCTTTTCAGATGGAAGAGTGAGGTATATAGAGATCACTGCATTTTAATGAATGAGTTATGCCTTATGTTTTTTCTATTCTATTTTCAATATCCTATTTTCATTAGAGGTATCTTGATTTATTTAAATATATGTCAATATCTATAGGTATTGTCTATCTATCCATCTGTCTCTTTAATCCTGTAGCTGGAAATCTGATTTCTTATCACAAACTGGACTAATAGTGACTCTTGGTCTCTAAAAAACAAGGAGTGTATTCCAAGTTTTCCTGCCAACTTTATTTAGAAAGAGAATGGTTTTTGACTCAGCTTGTTGGAGATCTTTCCCCGTGAACTTTCATAAGATTGTCTAAACACCGTAAGTGGTAGACCCACAGGTTAAAGTGACTGTCCTCTTATGAGTCAGCAGGCAGTGGGTTGTGTTATAGGGCAAGCAGTGTTTCAATCTGTACCATTCTAGTTTTTCTCAAAGCAAATATAATGAAAACTAATATAGATAACTTTAACACCTAGTCTAACATCCTTAGACAATTTTAATAGTAAATTCACCAAATCAAAAGGCAGAAGATATTTTGGAAACAAATGAATCTTTAAATATGAGAAGTTAACATGATTTGCCAAATTTTATTTGTTCACATTAATTTTCTTTCTCCTCTCTGTTTTAGTACTCTCTTCCTCTTCAGTTTTGTCTGTGACTGCTTTCAAAATTTTATCAACCATATTTTATAACTACCTCTCAACTTCGATTCCTCCGCCCCTCTGGGAGAGCCCAGCAAGCTACCGAGAGTATATTCAATATGCCAAACACAGTAACAACAAGTCTCAAAATGGAGATGTTACTGGACCTGCTGAAGCAAATCGATGAACAATGGGAGGACAGTGACAGTGACAGTGACCTCTCAACTTTGATTAAACAAGGAGATCACATTCTAAAGAAGAGTGAATTTTTCTTAAATTTTTCTGATGTTTAAAATTGTGAGAGTTGGAAGTTCTCCTAAACACTGCTCAGGAGGCTCTTTGGGGATTCTCCTAGTGCCTCTTAGCCATTGGGGTCAATTGTATAATGCAAAGGCTAAGGATTCAGTGCTACTTGGGTGAACTCTGCATTTCAGGGGATTTCTTGGCTGCTCTGGCAATGCTCAGGGCCATCCAAGACCACACATGGAGATGCTTTTAAGATCCAGGGCCAGATCTGGTGATGACTTAGGGACCATTTTGGTCAAAGAAACAAACCAGAGAGGACTGCAACAGGGCAAGCAGGACCTTATTTCCATATGAAATAAATTATAAGGATGTGCAAATGAGGGGACTCCTTCTGAGCAAATGTCCTTCCATTCACATATAGTGTTATTTAAATATGAATATCAAATAACTGATTTATGGCATCATCTGATAAATAATTACATTATTAACTTTTTACAAACCTTTTATATGTGATTTGTTTTGTCGACAAAATATTTTCTCAGGGTTTTTTGGTATATTTCAGCATGTAATTAATGACGGCTTGTGGTTAGCTAATATTAGACCAGGGAGCTAAGAATACTCAATAAGGAAAGGATAGTCTTGCTAATAAATAATGCTTGGAATAAATGATATCCACATGTGAAAACGGAAACCAGACCCTTATCTTATACCAACCCCCAAAATTAACTCAAAATAGATTAAACACTTAGACATAAGATCTAGAGTCATAAAATGCCAACAAGAAAGCATAGGGTAAAAGCCTTGACATTATTCTTGGCAAGATATTTTGGATATGACACCAAAAGTACAAACAACAAGAGTAAAATTAAACAAGTAGGACTATAACAAACTGAAAAAACTTCTTTCCTTGGGGCTGAGGGTGCGTTTATTTCCATCACACCCAGTGGCACTCAGGGCTTACTCCTGCCTCTGTAGTCTGGGCTAGCATGGGGACCATATAGGATGCCAGGGGTCAAACCAGAGTTGGCTGAGAGCAAGGCACATGCAAGACCCTCTGACCCTTTAAAAAGTTTCTGTAACAACAAAACAACAAAAACAGTCTATAGAATAGGGGATATTATTTGTAAACCATGTATCTGGTTAAAGGATGTATATCCAAGGTATGTAAGAAACTTACAGTTTGATAGCAAGAGACCTCAAATAATCCAAATAAAAATGAACAAAGACTTGAATAGATATTTTTCTTCAAAATTCTATAAATGGTCAATAGGTAATATGATCAGCATCTTTAAATATTAGGGATATTCAGGAGCAGTAATTGTAGAGCGAGTAGGACAGGTGCTTCCCTTGCACACTGCCAGCCTGGATTTGATCACCAGTGTCCATATGGTCCCCCGAACCTGCCAGAAGTGACCCCTGAGCACAGAGCCTGGAGTAAGCCCTGACCACTGGCAGGTAGAGCTCCAAAATGAACAAATAAAAAAATCCACATATATATTAAGGATGTTCAAGTCAAAACCACAATAATATGTCACACATATTTATTATAAAATTATTAGAAATAAAAGATCAGACCTTCTGATGTCACCAAAAGCAATACTAAAGCATGTAGGATGCTTGCATGTGACCAACTCAGCTCCATTCTCAGCGTCCCACATGGTTCTCCTGAGCACCATAGGAGTAATACTTGACTGTAAAGGCAGGAATAATCCCTGAACATCGACCTGAAAGCTTCCCATCCCTTCAAAAAAAGAAAAGAAAAGAAAGGAAATATAGTAAGGGGATAAGAATGACCAAAAGCACCAGAACCTGAAAAATGGTTTATAGAACTGAGTTTACCAGGCCTGAAGGGAGGTCTAATCAAGAGGTAGAGGGAAGTAGAAGTAGATGGAGAGTATGGTGTTGAAATGTATGCATGAAACCCTGTCATTATCACTGTTGTACATCATGCTTCCTAAAACTAAACAGCAACAACAATCTCCAATGGTAGAGATGGGAGAAAGAGTGAAGATGGTCATAGTTATAGGACAAATGAGTTCTATAGATTTAATATATAACATGGCTATTGTGGTTAATATACCCTACTATATCTTAAAAGTGCTAAGAGAATAGCTCTTGCAAATTTTTAACTTACATAGAAGAGAACATTGTATGATGGATGTGTGAACTAACTTTACTGTGCTAGTCGCTTAACAATACATAAACATGCCCTATTATGCTATATACTTTAAACTTACAACGTATTATCAAACATTATATACACATAATGGTGGAGAAAAAAATGAGCTATTTTGATAAATTTTGGTATTTCTTCTCTTTATAAAATTTAAGTGTGCCCTTGGAAGACTTTATTACTGTGTCTCATCTTCCTTGGCACTTTACATATATGCATATATGGATAATTTACCTACAAAGTCAATAGGTTATGTACTTTAATGTTTTGAACAATTATACATAGCTTTTGTACTATTACTAGTCTTCTGATAGTTCTTCGTTAGTGAGTCAGTGATCATGGTGCTGAAGTGACTTGGCATATTTATCACCATCCCAGACCTCTACCATTTAATGCTAGTAGCATATCTTTAGTTTTGACAACATGTATCAGTATATTTTCAAGTTCCATATGTGATGATAGTGGTGGCAAATTTCCCTTACTTGGGAACTGTGCTCCTAAAATATTTTCTTCTTAAAAACTGACCTGAGAATCATGAGTAAATTTTCATTTTCTCGTCAAAGTCTAGCTCAAAACTTGACCTTTCCCCACATCTTTCAGTAAATCCAATATTTCTTCATCTTCTACTTGACATTTAAAAACCTTTGTTTATTATACAAACATGTCCCAGATTTTTGTTGTAATTGTTTATTTTTAATATTCTCATGCCCTACTTTCTTTTTCTAATGCCAGCTTGAACCCAGGGTCTCAATCATGAAAGGCATGTATGGTACCACTGAACTCCATTCCTCTCCCCCATGTGAAAAGATGGAATTAATAAACGTTCATTTTATTACCCTTCTTCTAGGTATTTATTTTATGCACATATGAACACTAATTTGAAAAAGTATATGCATCTCCATGTTTATCTTAACATTATTTACAATGGGCAAGATTTAGCAACAACTTACGTGCCATTGAGTGCAGAGTGAACAAAGAAGCTATGGCATATACACACATTTGGATAGTACTCAGCTATGAAAAAAAGAGATGAAATACTGCATTTGTACCAAAGGAAATAAGTCAGATGGAGAAAGACAAATATTGCATCATTTCACTTGTCTTGTCTGCAGTAAAGAAACACAACAAATTAATGAACAAAATAAAGACAAACTCAGGTTAGAAGACCAAATAGCGGTTACCAGAATGAAAAGGCAAAGAGGTGTGTAAAAAAATGGATAAAGAGAGACAGCCATATGATGAGGAATAGAAACTAGACTTTATGCAAAATAAAGAAACTGAATCAAACCTCTAACTGGTAGGAACCCAATATAAAAATATCCACAAAATACCTTTGCCCACTTTACAGAGTATATGATTATAAATGAACGTTCCTCCTGCTATAACCCCTTTCATTGCGGGAGCTGTTTAATTTTATTAGACCGGTGTGATTACCTTTTTCTCCAACAAGTGTGCTTTGGAAAAGTTTCATATTAGTAATCCAACCAATGACATTTCAGTAGAGAAAAATAGACAGGCTGGGGTTGTTTTTAATTCAGGCACAATAGATTGTGTCTGAGAGTGAACAGAGGTTACCGGGTTTTTAATCTTGTCTTAATTTGGGAAGTGAAATTATACAGCTCTGAAAATAGGAGTAGGTAATGGAAAGACAAGCATACTGCAAATATGAAAGACTTGGATATGATTCTTCCCTGTTCTGCCCTGGGAAGTCCCTCTGAAGTCACGGGGAGGTCCCGGACCCAGCTGGGACAGGAGCAGCCTGGAGACTTCCATGAAGACATCCACTTGGATGACTTTAATGTAGGGCTAATGAACTCATTCCTAATAACCAGTCAACTCCTTTTAGTTCATTTTCCAGGGCAAGATTAGATCATGCTGGAAACCTCACCAAATAGCCTTATAAAAAGAGATGAACTCACTCCCAATTTTCATCAGGTTTTGAAGCAAAAACCATAAAAACCACTATCCTACCTCAGGCTACTGGAAACATATTTGCATTTCATTCTCAGAAACAGAAATATCTTTAGGCGGGTATTTTAGTGAGAGGAGTGCCTGTGTTTCTGACCTTCCCAAGAAAATCATAGTGTTGGGTGCTTGTTCTACAGACCCCTATGGCTCCTCGGCCTGAGGCTCAGATGAATTGAACAGCAACCTAGAGAATTTATGAGCCCAGTTTTGAGAAGACGCACAGCTCTTCAATCTCTTCCTATAAGAAAATTTACTTGCTTACAATATAACCAATTGCTCCGTGAGCTAAAATGCCAAAGCTTCTTCTTTAAGAAATCATAATCCTTTTCCAATGGAAACTTCTTTGTAAATGTAGTCTTTTTTTAAGTCACTGGTCAAGTGTGTAAAGTGATCATTCTGGACTCTCATTTGCCAAGTATCAAGAAAACCAGTGAGTCACCAAAAATAATTAATATGACTTGTCCTCAGTGACTTGTCATACATATATGTATGTATGACATACGTACATATATATATATACATTCTTTTATTGAAGCTATAACACCTTACTGAAATTTGATTTGCTGTCTTTTAAAAATGTATATTTCTGAAGCATAAAGATTCAGGAATTCTGACATATGGAAATTTCTATCACACAAATCACCAAATGGAATATTTCTAGCATCTTAAAAATTTTTAAATTTATTTTTATTGAGGTACACAATATTGATGTATGCAATAGTATTGCAATCATTGTATTATACAAGCATAACTGCTACTCTGATCAACATCTTTCCACCTCTCTCCCATAGCTCCGACTCTACCACCCCCATAGCCTTCTCAGTTTGTATTCTCTCTGATCAATGGGCTGCCTTCTTTATAAACAGTACAATGAATATTTTTCATAGTAAATTGGTGATACTTTTCGACCTCACACAAGTGGAATGCATGAGACACTTTACATATTCTGTCTGATTGCTAGGGCCCAGCATTTTTGGGAGATTTTATGTGTGTATTCATTACCCTTGAATAGTTGCTGAGCTGTCTTTTATTCTATGTATACACCAAAACTAACTGATCAGTTCTCCTGTTAGACATTCTTCCACTCTAGGACTCTGGTAAATGGTGCAGCTATGGACATTCAGATATGTAGTAATCAGTTTGTGGAATATAAACAGTAGTTTCTTAATGCCAGGGAGTGCAGTAATGAGGTTGAGGTACATGCTTATTGTTTGACTTTATTAGAAACTACTAAAACATTTCCAATAGTATATTTATTATTTTACATTCTAGGACCAGCAATACCTTATCAACATCTGGTAGTCTCAATTTCCTTCCTTCCTTCCTTCCTTCCTTCCTTCCTTCCTTCCTTCCTTCCTTCCTTCCTTCCTTCCTTCCTCCCTCCCTCCCTCTCGTCCTCCCTCCCTCCCTCCTTTCTTCCCTTCTTTCCTTCCTTCCTTCCTTCCTTCCTTCCTTCCTTCCTTCCTTCCTTCCTTCCTTCCTTCCTTCCTTCCTTCCTTCCTTGCTCCTATCTTTCATAGATACACAGAGTAATTTAACAAATCTCCGGTGCCCATTCTATTATTTTAGGGGTCTTCTTCAATGGTGGGTGCTCAGAGGCTAGAGGGTCATCCCACCTAAGAGCCTCTGTACTTGGATCTGGCAAGGTAGAAGTGATGGGGGAGGGAGACAGCAGGTATTTGGAGCATTCATGTTGTGTTGGGAATTGAATGTCTGGTCTTTTGCACGCTAGGAATGTGCTGCAGCTCTTTGAGCTCTATCCTCCCCCTCCTCTCTTCTTTTATTTTAGACAGAATCTGTGGACAGAATAGAGAATAGAAAAGGAAAATTTTAAGTGTGATGATGTGAGAGGGCCGGAGCAATATCATTGTGGGTAGGGCACTTGCATTGCACTCAGCTGACCCGGGTTTGATTTCTCCACTCGTCTCGGAGAGCCCGGCAAGCTATGGAGAGTATTCTGCCCACACAGCAGAGCCTGGCAAGCTACCTGTGGCATACTCGATATGCCAAAAACAGTAACAACATATCTCACAATAGAGATGTTACTGGAGCCCGCTTGAGCAAATCAATGAACAACGGGAGGACAGTGCTACAGTGATGGTGTGAGTAGATATTCTCCGTTGAGTGAGACATCCCCTACACTTTAATAGGAATCTCTGACTTTGTAAACTTGAAAGTGGTTGTTGGTTAATAAATATTGCTTTCTGCTTCAGCTCCACAGTTTAGTTCTAATTCAAACCCTAATCTTTCTGCTCAGAGCTGGTTAGCTAGTTTTATTCCCAAATGGCAATGCATTTGTTGACTTTCCTTAAAAGCATGAATTATCACCTGCCATTAAATTTATGTGTTATTAGTGGTGAAACTAGCTGTTAGGTTAACAAATTTTCTTTTTAATAAATTCCCACTGATTAAATTCTGGTTGTTAAAAAAGGTGTAAAGGTAAAGGTAAAGGCCCTCCCGTTGATCGTCGATTTGCTCCAGCGGGCCCAGTAACGTCTCCATTGGAGACTTTGTTGTTACTGTGTCTGACATATCGAATACTCTCGGTAGCTTGCCAGGCTCTCCGAGAGGGGCGGAGGAATCGAACTCGGGTCGGCCATGTTGGCCGCTTGTAAGGCGAACGCCCTACCGCTGTGCTATCGCTCCATCCCTTAAAAAAGGTGATATATCTTTAATATAGTTTATACCACCATAGGTACTAACTTCAAAATGTGATTCTGTGGAGATATTAAATGAAAAGAATTTTGAAGAATTGTCTATAATTGAAAGAATATTTTATAGAAATCTATGAGAATAAAAGTCACATTCAATAAATTTTTCTTAATTTTTATTTTGGAATTTTTTTTGGGTCACACCCAGCAATGCTCAGGGGTTACTCCTGGCTTTGCACTCAGGAATTACTCCTGGCTGTGCTTGGGGGACCTTATGGGATGCCGGGGATTGAACCCGGGTCAGCCGCATGCAAGGCAAACGCCCTACCCGCTGTGCTATCGCTCCAGCCCCTATTTTGGAATAATTTAATATTAAAAATAGTTGAAAAGTTAACAGAATTTCCTGTACACCTTCTTTTTGGTTTCCAAATTTCAATATTTTATAACAATTGCCTTATAATTTTATAGAACAAAATGCATATTAATTTTTCTGAATAACTTGAGAAAAATAGAAATTTTTATTTACAAATAATTGTATTCATTTTGTTACACTAGGATTTTACACTACAAAACTTTTTTGCAATTATCAAATTAAATTATATTTTCAATATTTAAGTCCTCTTGGAACCAGAGAGCTAGTACACAGATAAGGCATTTGTCTTGCACTGGCATACCTGGATCTGATCCTCGGCATCTTATATGGTCCCCTGAGCACCAGCAGGAGTAATTCCTGAGTGAAGAGCCAGGAGGAACTTCTGAACATAACCAGGTGATGCTAAAAAATATTAAAGTAATTCCTAATACATATTATACAAGTTTTTGACAATTATTTTAATAACATTGAAAAAAATTAATTTTCTTTATGCTGGTCACAGCTGGGGATAACTTGTTGCAATTATTGGTTTTAGCTCTTTCTTTTCTTTCATTATAGAACATTTCTATATTTTTTAGACATTCTTAAGAAATGGGGACCATTGATTTTATTTATTAAATTAGATTGTCTAATGCTTCTACATAATTAATCTCTAATACTTCTTCCTAGTTAAATTTCTTCATAGTGATGATTTGTGAGTAAAGTGTCATAGGTAGAAAACTGTATCCTTCTCAGTGCATGATTACTAAGCCCACATGATGCGTCTTTTTTCCAACTATTGGTGAAGGTCATTGACCATGTTATAAAGCTGGTTATTGCAAGGTTCCTCTATGCTGAAGTTAGTTAATATTCCTTTCTTATAGTTAATGAACATCTCCAGGGTAGATATTTGAGACACTTTAAATACACCACTAAATCTATAAAGATTTAGAACCCATTGGTGATATTCTCCTAAAACTATCATTACTAAATTGATTGAAAAATTTAAATCTCTATATAATTCATGTGTTATGCATTTGTTACTTGACATTCTACTCCAAAGAAAATCTTCCTTCAATATAAAATAACATAATATGAGACTGACACACAAGGACAGTAGGAACAGGGCCAGGAATATTGTTCCATGGTTGATAGCCTTCCTCATGATCTGGGGAGAAGACAGCTGGAATAGAAAAGAGATCACTAAGTCAATGTTGGTTGGAGGGATCGTTCAGGATGGGAGGTGTGTGCTGAAAGTAGGCAAAGGACCAAATGTGATAGCCTCTCACTATCTGTACTGCAAACCATAATGCCTAAAGTAGAGAGTACAGGGGAAATTGCCTGCCATAGAGGCAGGGGGAGGGGTAGGTTGGGGGGAGGTGGGATACTGGGGACATTGGTGGTAAGATACTGGGGACATTGGTGCTTGCTGAAAAATGTGCACTGGTGGAGGGATGGCTGTTTGGTCATTGTACGACTAAAATTCAAACATAAAAGCTTTGTAACTGTATCTCACGGTGATTCAATAAAAAAGAAAGAAAAAAGAAAATCTTCCTTCAATTAATTTACTTATTCATTTCATCTCTTTTGTGGACTCATATATTCTAATTTTATGCTATGGATTATGATTTGTTATTATGTGGGTCACATTTTCTTTAATCATTTGAAGATCTTATTCTTAAAACCATTATGAAGAAGGCATATATGCTCTGGATGAAACTATAATCATTAGGTGCATGGTAGATGGGACAATTTAGGTGAGTGAAATTGTATATGTATGTATATATATTTCTGTATATGCATAATATATCTTACATATATAAATATATTGATTTGCTCAAGCAGGCCCAGTAACGTCTCCATCATGAGACTTGTTGTTACTGTGTTTGGCATTCGAATACATCATGGGTAGCTTGCCAGGCTCTGCCGTGAGGGCGAGATACTCTCAGTAGCTTGCCGGGCTCTCCGAGAGGGGCGGAGGAATCGAACTCGAGTTGGCCATGTTGGCTGCGTGCATGGCAAATGCCCTACCGCTATGCTATCACTCCAGCCCATAGTTTAAAATATTTGATTCTTTTAAATAGTGCATGTTCAGCTATAAGTGGCCCCCATAATGTTCATGCCTTAATACTAATATTAAATTAGCATTTAATATTAGTATTAAATACTTTGCAGATAGAATTCAAGTTTCTAAACACCTGATCTCTAAAAGGGAAAATTATCCTGGATTATTTGGGTGTACAGATTGTATTCTTCTTCTAAACAAAGAGTTACGAAAGAAGGGAGGTCCAAGAGTCATAGAGAGATAAGACAGAATTAATCTTGCAGTTGCTCCCTTTTATGATGAACTAGACTATCAGCCAAAGAATGTGAGTAGGTTCCGATAAGCTTGCTCAAATAATACTCACTTGATAGACAAGATGGAAGTGGGGGACCTTAGTATTACAGTCACAAGAAACAGGTTTCTGCCAACAATCTGTATGAAGGAAGCAGTTTCTCATTTAGAACCTCTAAAATAAGATCTCAACCAAGCCAACATACTGATTTTGCTGAGACAAGATAAGACTTCTAAGCTACAAAAGAATAATTATTTTACAGTCATTTGACACCTTATTACAATAAAAAAGATATAGTTATGTAATATTTTGTTGCAGTAGGAAACCACTTATATATATTTATGCAGCCAGCAGTCTTCACACACAACTATTTTCCATTGTTTTTCACTCTAACTCTATAACACTTTGTCATCTGTTTGTCTTGTGTCTTTCTATTTTACTCTCTCTACCTCTAATACGGGCATGCATATACTTATTTGTTTTCTAACTGAATATTTCACTTTTAAGACATTTTTACTACACTACATATGATAATTTCACATATATTTTACTTGTAACAATTAACAAACAACAAACGCGCATTTATTAATACCAAGAAGATGATAAAATGGCAGCAGAGAGTTGATACCTGTAAATCAACAACAACCAATCTTTGCACATTTGCAAAATGAGCTCTTACCTTTCTGTTTCTGTCTGTAATGTGTTTTTGCTGCTTTTTACAGGGAATCATCTAAAATGAATTTGACTTGAATATTACATAAAATATCTCCAGAGAGTTATTTGCCAAGCCACACATAACATGCTAATATTTTTCTCAAAAGATTTTAATACAGCAATCAGTCTTCTCAAAAACAGCATATTTCCACCCCCACCCCAACACCCCTTTAACTTGGCTTCATCATTGAAGTTAGAGGTAAACACAATTAAATAAGTTGGAACAGGTTTGCATCCTTAATGGCACACTGGATACAAGCCAGTATTTCTGTTTCTAGGTGAGATTGGTTGTTGGGCAGGTATCTCTAACTTTGTGTAATTACCATATCCTGGAGAATTTGTGGTCAAATTCTATTTTCATTAATAAAACCACATTTTAGAGTGATGAGTGTAGCCTGCCGTATGAAGAAATTTGGTGAATTGTTTGCTAACCACCAGTTTATAATCTCTCTCTGTGTTATTTTCTCTGCAGCTAAATCTTGACTTCCATAATTAGGTTTATTTAAATTGGAGTACATTTGTATTTTAGAAATTTTTAAGAATCATTTTCAATGACATACTGAAGTACTAAATGCATATAAAATGGAAAAAGTTTAATGCATCCCTTCTTTTAATTTACCAGAATATAATTTGATTATAATTTTTATTTTATTATTATTTTTTATTTTTTATGTAGGGGTACTACTATCTATTCAGTCATTGATTAAGCTGATTGAATTGGGCATGGACTCCACATTACTTTTTTTTAATTGAATCACTGTAAGATACAGTTACAGAGCTTGCATATTCAATACTCAGCCATATGATCACCAAACATCCATCCCTCCACTAGTGCACTTTCCACCACCAGTGTCCCCAGTATCCCCCCCATTCCAGTCCTCACCCTGCCTCCATGGCAGGCAATTTCCTCAATACCCTCTCTCTACTTTTGGGCATTATGTTTTGCTCAAATTTTCCCACCACGATTCAAGCCTGCTGCCAGCGGCAGATGGTAGATCATTTATTATCCATTGCTCATTTTGAATATCATTGGTGATGTGGCCTCGTGCTTCTGGAATCCTAGGTTGTAAATGGTTGTGTTCCAGAAACATTTCTGTAGGGCACTAATCCATTTTGAAAATCAGCTCGGCATCATCTCTGGACCAGGGCTATTGGTGAGCTAAGATGGCACCCAGGGGCACATGTGGGCGTGTACCCACTTACAAGTGGGTAGGTAGCTGGGAAGGGATGGCCCAGCATCTCTGCCACCAGGTAGTATGAATATTTAGTTCTGGAACCCGAATACCTTGTTTGTGGAAGCACTTGGTCACTGAGATTCCACCTGGAGCAGGCGGAGAGACTGCACCTGCTCCATCTGGGGTGCCCAGGTAAAATTGGCTCAGTATGGGTCTCAGCGAGATCTCTGGCTCTGTGGTGTCTTCCAGGACTCACTGCTGTGTCTCTGGCTTTTATCTCTTTCAAGATTTATTTATGGGTTTCTGAGGAAGGCTAGTAATAAAGTTTACAGGGTGGTGCTGGAGTTTGTTTGTGGGGGTGACTGCCAGTGCTTCCACGTGTACTGGGAAGTGAGAGGAGGTAGCCCACCCCAACTCTGTGAATGCCTAGATATTTCAGTCACAAAACCTGTATGCCCGATTTTTCAGTAGATTTTATCTTGGTGAGGTCCATCCTGAGATGGTGGAGTCAGGCCGGGGGTAGGGTGGTGATTTTAAATTGTGGAAGCAAGTGGCTGCTGGGGGTTCTGCCTGGACTAGCACAGGCAACCTGTCCCTCTCCGATTTACCCCTGTCTTTTCAGCCATGCACAGGTCTGAGATTAAGTGTGACTTTTGATCTCTTTTGAGATTTATTTATGGGTCTCTGAAATAAGGCGAGCACATGAGCTTGTAGAGCTGAGTTGGAGGTGGTTTGTGGGCATGGATTCCACATACCTAACTTTTGGCCTTTTTATTTCTTGGTAAAGTTGGCCCCAAGTTGTTTGAGTTCGGCCAAGGGCACAGCACAGTAGCAATTTTGGGGTACCAGGAAGTCTAAAGGCACCATCAGGATGCTGATGCACTCGCCCTGCAGATACATGTTGACCTGTTGGCGACACCATACCCCCTTGATTATCAATTTTAACTAGAAAAAGAGTCAAAGATTTTCACAAATATTTATTAAAGTGAAAATTAAAAATAAAGAGTATGTATTAGACTTCATTTGAGTTAGGTAACAGTTCTTTGTAAATTAAAGTAATACTTATTTGTCTTGCCATTCTTTGTATTTTAATATTATTATATCAGCTTCATATACACAAAGTAACTTTGTGTTAATAAAATGTTTGATAAACTTTAAGTAGAGTGGAAAAGCTTTTACATTTTTTTTTTTATTTTTCTGTGACTGACATCACATTTACTTTGTAAAAAATAAAAATATTCTGGATTTTGGACTTCAAGAAGATAAAAATTTGTCTTTCTGGGATAAGGAGATAAACTGAGAAGCAGAAATTTACAAGTTACAATTCTACAATAGAAGCATTAAAACACATGAGAACAGCTTGTGTTAAAAAATTATGAGATTTTCTCCATTTTTTTCATTTCTACCAGCAATATAGCAATATCTCATTGCTCCAATTGAATTGTTTTCATTCATAATAGCATTTAGTATTGCACTTTTTGCCATCTGGTAGATTTTATTTACTTTCCATTTTGGTTTTGATTTTTGTTTAATGATTTTTACTATAGTTGCACCTCTTGGAATGGGGGATAGTACAGCAGTTAGGTCACAGGTCTAGCATGCATCCCACCTGGTTTCCTGAGCATAGCAGGGTATAACTTTGGAGGACCCTGAAACACTCCGGTGTGACCCTGGACACTCCAGGACCTCTAGAGTAGTCTGAATAATCCCTGGCACCAAAGGGCACAAGAAGCATCGTATCCTCCAACCTTTGCATTGAATCACCTTCCACTTGGTTAAGATTCACGTTATTTCTCCACCTCCTGAACACTACTTATAAGTCACTTCACATATATGCACTTTTAAATTTATTTCCTGTTCATATAGCTTACTTTGAAAAGCCCATCCTGATATCTTTTTCTAATCTTTTTGTTTGTGTAAGCAAGGTAGTTTTTGTGGAATGTTATTTAGCAAGATGTAATGGAAGAAAAAGAGAAATACATGTTCCAGAGAGAATATAGCCTTCTTCTGAGTGGAAATACACAATTAAAGAAAAGATGAGCAAGTAAGTTACCTGTACTTAATCACTTAATCACTTAACTTCCCGTTAGTCGTCGATTTGCTCGAGTGGACGCCAGTAAGGTCTCCATTTGTCCCTGTCGCGTGCTAGTGTAGCCCAATGGCATCTGTTCGCTCCGGGAACATGAAGAGCCTCAAACCAATCATTCATGATCTTGACGAAGAAATCTGACCATCTGGAAGGTGGGCAGCCACGCGGTCTTTTGACATCCCTTGGAATCCAGTCAGTAACAGCTCTAGTCCAGCGGTCGTCTTTAAATTTCATTACGTGACCAGCCCCTCTGATTTTCGACACCTTGGCAAATGAGACAGCGTCCCTGATACTTGATCATCGACGGATGTCAGAACTCTAGATTCTTTCTCTCATTTGAGTGAAACGTGATATTCCAAGCATAGCTCTTTCTATTCTTCTTTGGGAGACCTGAATGGCTTTCTCATCTTGTTTGCACAGGGCCCAGGTCTCTGAGGCATATGTTAATGCAGGAAGAACAGTGGAATCAAAGAGATGTGCCTGGAGCCGGAGTTTCTTCGTCCTCTTAGCTATTTCTTCGACGTTCTTGAAGGCGTTCCAAGCCGCTCTCTTCCTCCTGCACAGCTCGGGTGCCAGGTCATTTGTCATGTTGACCTCTCGACTTAGGTACACATAGCTGTTGCATTCAGAGATGGTCGTTCCATTGAGAGCGAATGGGGCGTCAGGAACAAGGCTGTTTCTCATAAACATTGTCTTCGTAAGATTCAGCTGTAGTCCTACCTTTCCACACTCACGGTCAAAGTCGGCCAGCATTTGTGCCGCTTGGCTGATGTTTGGTGTTATTAAAACAATGTCATCAGCAAAGCGGAGGTGGTGTAGTTGCCGACCATCTATCTTCACTCCCATTCCTTCCCATTCCAGTTGTCGCATGATGTTCTCGAGGGTGGCACTGAAGAGTTTCGGTGAAATGGTATCACCCTGCCGCACCCCTCTCTTGACATCAACGATCACTTCTTTGTAGAATGGTGAGATCCTGGTAGTGAATCCGCAATACAGCTCACAGAGGATCCTGATGTATTGGGCTTGAATGCCCTGATTGGCTAGGGCTTCAATGACCGCTTCCGTTTCAACAGAATCAAAGGCCTTCTTTAAATCATTGAACGTTAAACAGAGCGGCATCTTGAACTCCCGAGAAACCTCAATGAGCTTGGTTATCGTGTGGATATGGTCGATGGTGCTGAATCCTTTGCGGAACCCGGCTTGCTCACATGGTTGTCCTTCATCTAGTGTTCTGCAAATCCTATTTAGGATAACTCGAGTGAACAACTTGTAGATGACAGACAATAGGCAGATCGGGCGATAGTTGCCAATGTCATGGATGTCTCCCTTCTTGAACAGTAGTATGGTCCTGCTGGTTTTCCACTGGGACGTAATCTTGCATTCAGACAGGTAGCGAGTGAAGAGCCGAGCCAGTGTATTGATGAGTACTGATGGCAGGTTCTTCAGGTGTTCGGGTCTGACCTTGTCTGGGCCGGGTGCTGTTTGTTTCTTTACCGATGAAATGGCGTGTCGGATTTCGGAAGGGAGAACGTTGGACATATCCATCCTGTGGAATTTGGTACGTCGGCAAGTGGACATGGCTATCGAAGAGATTTGAGTAGAAGTCATGGATAATCTTCTCCATTGCTGTTCTGGAGGATGTGATGGATCCATCAGGATGTCGGAGGGCAGTCATCTTGGTCATGTAGTTGGCGAAGGACAGGCGGGCGTTACGAATACTTTTCCCGGCTTCTGCCGCATCTACCAGTACTTCTGCTCTTCTCTCTTTGAGGTCTTCCTTGATCGCATCTCTGCACTGCTTTGCGAGCTCGGACATTAGCTTGCAGTTGCCTTAGGCATGCGCCAAACCACGCTGGCGAATTAGCTCAAGAGTTTTCGAAGATAGGCGATTTTTTGTGGCTATCTCTCTCTTGGCATTCCTCGCACATTCATGGAGGTGCTGAACCAGTCGATCGTATTCCTCGTCAATGTTGTCAACAATGGCATCTTCCCATGTTGCCGCAATAGTACCAAAGAGTTCCCAGTTGGTGGTCATTCTGGGAGTTCTCTTTTTGAACTTTGCAGCCCTTTCTCCCCGCTCTGTGAAGTAGAATTTTGCATGAAGGAGACGGTGGTCCGATCCCGTTCGAAATTTTGGGACAACAGCGACATCAGTCAGGCAAAACCGTCGATTGAATATGATGTGGTCTATTTCGTTGTGGAATCGTTCACCGGGAGACTCCCATGTCCATCGTTTAGATTCTGCCTTCTGGAACTGAGTTACCATGAATAGTCTTGGTCGACATGATGAACTCAGACAGTCTCACACCCTGTTCATTCCATTCTAGGCCATGAGTCCCGATGTGAATTTCTTCAGCTGATCTTCTCGGTCCTATCTTGGCATTAAAATCACCTACAATGATCTTGTAGAAAGTGTGGTCTTCTTTATAGAACTTCTCTAGCTCCATGTAGAACTTCTCGATTTCTCTTTCATTATAATGAGATGTTGGTGCGTAGACAACGAAGATAGAAACTGCAGGCAGTGAGCCACATCTATTCAAATGTAAACGTCTGATTCGGGTTGTTAGGCATTCGAATGAATCAATGCTCTTGGCCAAGTTTGTGTTGACAAGGACACTGAGGCCTCCGACACCTCTTTTAGGTACCTGTACAAGAGAGAACTTAGATTTGTAGAACAAATGATATCTTTTCCTTTTGCTCATTTTTAGGAAGGAATTTTAGTTTCAATACGTTTGAAGAATGCGTTTCATATTCTGGTAACAAGGCCTTTTTTTAATCAATTACATTATTACCGGGCTGGAGCAATAGCACAGCGGGTAGGGCGTCTGCATTGCACGCAGCCAACATGGCCGACCCGAGTTCGATTCCTCTACCCCTCTCAGAGAGCCCGGCAAGCTACCGAGAGTATTCGATATGCCAGACACAGTAACAACAAAGTCTCCTTTGGAGACGTTACTGGGCCTGCTCGAGCACATCGACAATCAACGGGAGGGCCTTTACATTATTAGCAAACAATTTGAGTCATTTTCCTCAGTTTTCTTTAGCTTTCTAGTCAATCCAAGGATTTTTAAAAATGATGTTATTCTTAAGTAAATTTTTCTTATTTATTTTATTTGTTTATTCATTTATTTTTTTGTTATTTGGGCAGTGCGCAGGGCTTACTCCTGGCTCTTTGCTCATAGAGCATTCTTGGAAGGGGTCAATGAACTCAGGGTGCCAGGGATTGAATGTGGTTTAGTAACAGGTAAGGCAAATGCCCTGTCCAGAGTACTATTTTTCCAACCCCTACTTGCTTATTTATTTTTGCCAAATTTATTTAAAACCTAAAATTGTAGTAACACACGTCAATGTGCATATGCTTAGGATTTAAAACATCCATTTTATGCCCAGCATGTGACTGACTAGCAATCCCTTCAGAAAGCAAAGCTTTATTCCCCGTCCTTTGAGCGTAGGCTGCTCTCATTCTCTAAAAATAAGTAAGTACAGTGGACAGTGTATGGATTCAATGCTTGACATGAAAGTGTTCCTCTTTGTTCACCAACCCTCACTTTTTTTCAGGAGGTGCACTATCAATTATGGGTAATAACAGCCATAAAAAGGGACTCATGTAACAAATGGAGTCCTCCTTCCAATATACAGAGAATTGGCTCTCTGGGGAATTTCCATGTAAGGAAGCCATCTAAGAAACATATTTCCTTGTTCTAGTAAATTTTTTAATGACTGCTGTGCTGGCTGCCATCTTGGCTGTACCTTTTTGAGAGTCACTGAGATATCAGAGTATTTGCAACTCAACTCTCGCCAGACTCTGGACCTCAGGAACTATCTACGATAGTAAATATTAGTGTTTAAGCTACTAAATTTGGTGGTGATGTACAGATAATAATGGCTTCAAACTTAATAGGAGACATATGTGTATAAATATATTTCTTTATATGCAATTAAGTCTACATATTATGTGTATATGTTTATATTTCTACACTTAAATATATCTATATATGCATTAATACATATTCACAGAAATATAAGTGAGTGCATTTTATTTATCTCAAGGTATAAATTTATTACTCCAGAAAGATCCATATTGAGCACATCCTTGTTAAATAATCAGATGACAAGTAGCACAATACTGGCACTTCAGGTCAAACTCATTAAGCTCTGCCAGCAATTATTCCCTCTACAACTCATGGAAAACTGCCATCTTGATAATTTAATTAATTTTTACCTGTTTCCTATGCTTCCCATGAATTAAATTATATGGTATAGACCCTTTTGAATTTGGTAACCTTCACACAGTATTATGTTTCTCAAGTTTTTTCAAGATTCTTTTAAATAACAATTACATGATGTCCCTTTGACATCTGGAATTTAGTTATATTAAGTACATTGTAATTTGTGTAGATGTACCAAAGTTTCATTAACCAGTCATCTGTTCTAGGGCATTTGGGTTGTTTCCAGATTTTAACTATTGTGAACAGTGCTGCAACGAACATATAGGTACAGATGTCATTTCTATTGTGCTTTTTTGCATCATCAGGATATATTCCCAGAAGTGGTATTGCGGGGTCAGATGGAAGCTCAATTTCTAGTTTTTGAAGGACTATCCATATTGTTTTCCAGAAAAACTGGACTAGTGGGCATTCCCACCAACAGTGAAAGAATGTCCCTTTTTCCCCACATCCACACCAGCACTGGTTGCTTTTGTTCTTTTGAATGTGTGCCAGTATCTGTGGTGTGAGATGATATCTCATTGTTGTTTTGATTTGCATCTCCCTGATGGCTAGTGATGTGGAGCATTTTTTCATGTGCCTTTTGGCCATTTGTATTTCTTTTTTGAGGAAACTTCTGTTCATTTTTTCTCCCAATTTTTTGATGGGGTTGGAGGTTATTTTCTTGTACAATTCTACTAGTGTCTTGTATATCCTGGATATTAATCCCTTATCAGATGGGTATTGGGTAAATATTCTTTCCCATTCAGTGGAATACTATGCAGCTGTCAGGAGAGATGAAGTCATGAACTTTGCTTATAAATGGAAAGACATGGAGAGTATCATGTTAAGTGAAATGAGTCAGAAAGAGAGGGACAGACAAAGAAGGACTGCACTCACTTGTGGAGTATAAAACAACAAAACATGAGGCTGACACCTAAGGATAGTAGATACACAAGACAGATAGATTGCTCCATAGCTGGAAGTCTGCCTCATGAGCGTAAGGGAGAAGGCAGCTGGAATAGAGAAGGGATTATTAAGAAAAAGGTGGCTGGAGGAATCGGTCGGGATGGGGGATGTGTGCAGAAAGTAGATAAAGGCCCAAACATGATAACCTTTCAGTGTCTGTATTGCAAACCATAATGCCCAAAAGTTGAGAGAGATTATGGGGAATCATGTCTGCCATGGAGGCAGGGGGAGGGTGGGAAAGGGGGCGGTTATACCGGGGTTATTAGTGGTGGGGAATGTGCACTGGTGGAGAGATGGGTGTTTGATCATTGTGTGATTGTAACACAAACATGAAAGCTTGTAACCATCTCATGGTGATTCAACAAAATTTTAAAAAATGCATTGCAATTTGGTGATATTTTGCAATTTATAAGCATTTGCATTCTTTTCAGTACATTTCTTATGAATATATTTCTTTGCACTTTTCTCTAAGAGTATTTTGTGAGAAGTCTTATTTTGTTTTATTCGTACAAGTAAACGAAGTTATGTATACAGTCAGTTTTCTGAAGCAGTTGTAGACTTCCACAACAGATGATTGCATGCTCTATTTGTTACTAATTTTTACAAACCATAAATTGAGCTATTGGCATGGATATATGATGTTCTTGCATTGTAGATTTAATTTTAGCTTGCATTTCCCTGATAACTAATGAGATTGATTATATTATATATTTGCTAGCCATTTTATATACTCTTTTTTGTTTTGTGCTACACTCAGAAATGTGAAGGGGTTACCTCTGGCTCTGCACTCAGGAATTATTACCAGTGGTATGCAAGGGATCATATGGGATGCTGGATATTGAACCTGGGTCAACTTCCTTCAAGGCCTTCCCTCTGTATTATCTGTTCAGCCCTGGATAAACTCTTGTGTGAAGTGACTGTTGACCTTAGAAGAATACTTTTAGTGCTTTTTTTCTTATGTTGGTAATTTATGCATTTTCTCATCTTTCTTCTCATGCCTTTTCAAATAAATAAATTTTTTTCCTATGATACATTATTTTGTATTTATTTACATCAACAATTGTATTTTTATTTCTTTTTATTTAATTTGCTATTATTCGATGCATTTTTGATCTTGGGATGTAAATGGTGATAGTTCTTTGTTGTTTGGCTTTGGGGCCATATGTGGCAGTGCTTAGGGATTTCTTCTGGCTTTGAGCTCAGGGTTCACTCCCAGTGGTGGTCAGAGCTCACTGTACTGTTTCTTTGGTTCCCATTCTTACATCTTAAAGTGTACTTCTTGAGCTGAATAAATAGTTCAAAGGCTGGAGCATGTGCTCTGCATGCCAGAGACCTCGCTATGTTATATATGACCCCAAACTTAGTAATAAAAAATGATAATAATAATGTGAACTCTTAAGGATAACATATGGAATCATTTTCATTGCTGCTACTTTAATAACATTCACTCTGATCATTTTAAGTATTATGTAATAAAATTTGCTTGATTTAATCATTATGCATTTGGTTGATGTCTATTATCTTATTTTTAAAGTATCAGTATCTAATATTCTATATAGCTTAACTCATTATTTTTTCACATTTGTGTGAGTTTTTTTTTTTTTTAGTTTTTCCTTTTGTTTCGGGAGGCACACCTGGTGTTGATGGGGAATGCTTTGGCTCTGTTCTAGGGTCATTTATGCAGTATTCAGAGAATGATGTGTTGTGAATTGAACCCAGGGCCATATGCATGAAAAGCTTGCAGTGAGTTAGACATTTAATCTCTTTCTCTGGTCCTGGAAACAAGCTATTATTATTATTTTATTTTCACATTTTTCACGCTATATTTATATTGATGAGACATCAGTAGACTTTTTAAATTATTAGTTCACGATCACGATCACGACCACCCTGTTGTTTGTCGATTGCCTCGAGCAGGTGCCAGTAACGTCTTCTTTGTCCTAGCCCTGAGATTTTTTTTTTAAAGTGCCATATTCAAGGCTTTTTTTTAGGGTTAGGAGAATGAGACCCATCATTGTTACTGGTATTTGGCATATTGGGTATACCACGGGGAGTTTGCCAGACTCTGCCGTGTGGGCATGTTACATTTGGTAGCCTGCCAGTTTGACCAAATTAGGAATGAGATGATAAGAGGTCATATAAGATGATAAGAGCTTCCGGGAGCTGAGTGTGATAATTTCTGGATCCTGGCCATTGTTGGAGTTACACGGCAGTTGGTGGGTGTAACTGTCTAGTTACTGGCAGGTCCAGTCCCAAACTGTGCAGGCTTGGAGATCTCAGCCCCGGGTCCCACACACCTGGGTTCCTCTGTCAGTTCTTTTATGCGTGAGGCTCATCCAAGTGTGTGGAGAGTGGTCCCAGCATGGCCTTGGCTGGGCCTCGGTGGTCTTCAGCTGTTGGGCCCTGGTGGAGACAGTCAGGCATAGGGTAGGAGACTCTGCCTTGTTCTCTCCCAGGAGCTGAGTGTGATGATTATTAGTTATTAGAATTTATTCCTCTGCTACTTATTAGAGTTTCAAGAACTACCAAGCACTTTGTACTCTTTTTTATTATTTTTAATTTTTTAATGGATGGAGCAATAGCACAGCAGTAGGGTGTTTGCCTTGTGTGCAGCCAGCCCGGCCGAGCCAGGTTCAATTGTTCCGCCCCTCTCGGAGAGGCCAACAAGCTACCGAGAGTATCTCACCTGCACGGCAGAGCCTGACAAGCTACCCATGATGTATTCGATATGCCAAACATACTAACAAGTGTCACAATGGAGATGTTACTGGGCCCGCTTGAGCAAATTAGATATTTAAATTCTCAAACTATATCGTTATTTTCTGTTCTCAAACAATCAACACTCATTTATACTGGCCCATGTATTCTACACGTGGAGTATTCACTTTCATGTATCAAGATAAAATATTTAGATTTGTTTTCTGTTGTGGTTGTAATGACCCAGAGGTCACAAACACACATGGTTGTCATTCTCTCATGCTTAGAGGTTATGTTTTCTCACTATTCTTCACACTTCAGTATTCTTAACTATTGTGTACACTTCAGTTGCAGTATTCAGACTTACGTGATAGCAATGGACTGAATGGGTTCTGAGCTGGAATTCTTTCCAGTGCATGTGGGACAAGTCATGGGACCAAACTTGTAGCCAATACTATCAAGGTAGATACTCTGCCATTGAGCTATCTCTATGTACCTCTTTTATGTATTTTATCTTCTTTTCCTCATGACTCAGTTTCAGTAGTTTTTAAATGTTCTATATTTACTTTACTCATTATCTATGAACATCTTTTCTATATTTCTATACTGATTGCATCTATTGATTTATTTACTTAAGTAGTATGGACCTCGGACTCCAGGCTCAATGGACCCAGGAACAGAGATCCTCTGACTGCTCCCAGCAACCTGGCAGACCTCCATTTCCTCTACTACCTCCACTACCCAGCCGCAGACAAGCTCCAGGACAATTTCTGGATGCAATGCTGCTGCACGACACATCATGAAACACTTAATACAAGATTACCGCGACATATTGATTGTGTTGAAATTTGGTTTGAACCATGGGAACACCTGCAAGGACTATTAGAGACTGCCCTAAAAGCCTCTATCCCTCTCGGAGATCCTGGCATGCTACCAAGAATGTTCCCTCCACACAGCAGAGCCTGCAAGCTGTCCGTGGTGTATTCGATATGCCAAAACTAGTAAATACAATGGGTCTCATTCCCCTGACCCTGAAAGAGCCACTGACATGGCAGAATTAAGAAGGATGAGGAAGGAGAGGCTGATAAAATCTCAGGGCCAACCTAGACAGCCAAAACAAAGTAGGACAAAAATGACTGTACTTTCAATGCACATATGCTGGCATTGGATGCATCCATATAGGACCTGATGGTGCAAGCCTGAAAGATCAAGTAAGACATCATTGGTCTGACCAAGACAAGAAGGCATCAATCACATCATGCCATTTTGACACTGGGGAAGAACTGTTCCTCGGAACACGCAACAAAAGAGGCATTGGTGGTGTCAGTGTCCTTGTCAACATGAACATGGCCATAAACATCAATTCATTCGAATGCCTAAAAGCCCAAATAAAATGATTACACTTGAATAGATGTGGCTCACTGTCAGCAGTTTCTATCTTTGTAGTCTAAGATAGAAACTTCCAACATCCAATTATGATGAAGAAGAATTTGAGAAATTCTACGTAGAGCTGGAGAAGTTCTATAAAGAAGACCATACTTTCTACAAGATCATTGTTGTTGATTTTAATGCTAAGATAGGATCAAAAAGATCAGCTGAAGAACTCCACATAGGGACCCATGGCCTAGAATGGAATGAACAGAATGAGAGACTCTCCGAGTTTATCATGTCAACCAAGACCATCCATGGTAACTCACAATTCCAGAAGGCCGAATTTAAACGTTGGACATGGGAGTCTCCTGGTGGACAGTTCCACAACAAAATTGACCACATCATATTTAATTGACCGTCTTGCCTGACCAATGTCACTCTTGTCCCAAAATTTCAAATGGGATCGGACCATTGTCTCTTTTATGCAAAATCCTACTACACAGAGCGGGGAGAAAGGGCTGCAAAGTTTTAGAAGAAAACTCCCAGAACGACCACCAACTGGGAGCTCTTTGGCACTATTGCTGCAACATGGGAAGATGCCATTGATAACATTGACGAGGAATATGATCGACTGGTTCAGCACCTCCATGATTGTGCAAGGAACAGAAAGAGAGAGATAGCCCAAACTCTCAAGCTCATTTGCCAACATGGCTTAGCGCAAGCGTGAGGCAACCACAAGCGAATGTCTGAGCTCTCAAAGCAGTGCAGAGAAGCAATAAAGAAAGACCTCAAAGAGAGAATACCAGCAGTGCTGACAGATGCGGCAGAAGCTGGGAAAAGCATTCGCAATTCCCGCCTGTCCTTCGCCAACTACAAGACCAAAATGACTGCCCTCCGACATCCTGATGGATCTATCACATCTTCCAGAAGGGCAATGGATAAGATTATCTATGACTTCTACTTGGATCTCTTCAATAGCCACGCCCACCTGCCCACATATCAAATTCCGCAGGATGGGTAGGTCATTCCCAGCATTCTCCCTTCTGAAATCTGACACACCATTTCATCAGTAAAGAAGCAAACAGCACCCAGCCCAGACAAGGTCAGATCTGAACACCTGAAGAACCCACCATCAGTATTCATCAATATACTGGCTCAGCTCTTTACATGCTACCTGTCTGAATGCAAGGTTCCATCACAATGGAAAACCAGCAGGACTGTACTACTGTACAAGAAGGGAGACATCCACGACATTGGCAACTATCACCCGATCTGCCTGTTGTCAGTTGTCTACAAGCTGTTCACTCCAGTCATCCTGAATAGGATTGGCAGAACACTAGATGAAGCACAACCATGCTAGCAAGCCGGTTTTCGAAAAGGATTTAGCACAATCAACCATATCCACACAATAATCAAGTTCTTTGAGGATTCACGGCAGTCCAAAATGCTGCTCTGTCTAATGTTCATTCATTTAAAGAAGGCCTTTGATTCTGTTGAGACAGTAGCGGTAATCGAGGCCCTGGCCAAACAAAGTGTTCAAAGTCAATACATCAGGATTCTCTGTGAGCTGTATTGCGGATGTACTACCAGGATTTCACCATTCTACAGGGAGGTTATCATTGATGTCAAGAGAGGGGTTTGTAGCGTGATACCATCTCACCGAAACTCTTCAGTGCTACTCTTGAGAACCTCATGCAACAACTGGAATGGGAAGGAATGGGAGTGAAGATAGACGGTTGGTAACTACACCACCTCTGCTTCACTGATGACATCATACTTATAATACCAAACATCAGACAAGCAGCACAAATGCTGTCCAACTTTGACCGTGAGTGTGGAAAGGTCGGACCGCAGCTGAATATCACAAAGACAATGTTAATGAGAAACAGTCTTGTTCCTGATGTTCCATTCACTCTCAATGGGACGAACATCTCCCAATGTGGAGAAGTCAACATGACGAATGACCTGGCACCTGAGTTGCGCAGGAGGAAGAGAGTGGCTTGGAACACCTTCAAGAACGTCGAAGAAATAGCTAAGAGGATGAAGAACCTCCAGTTCCGTGCACATCTCTTCGACTCCGCTGTTCTTCCTGCATTAACATATGCCTCAGAGACCTGGGCCCTATGAAAACAGGATGAGAACACAATTCGGGTCTCCCAAAGAGGAATCGAAAGAGCTATGCTTTGAGTATCACGCTTCACTCAAATGAGAGAAGGAATCCAGAATTCTAACCTCCGTTGATGGTCAAGAATCAGGGACGCTGTCTCATTTGCCAATGTGTCAAAAATCAGATGGGCTGAACATGTAATGAGATTTGCAGATGACCGCTGGACTAGAGCCATTACTGACTGGATTTCATGGGACATCAAAATATCCCATTGCCGCCCACCTATGAGATGGTCAGATTTCTTCATCAAGACCCTGAACGATCAGTTTGAGGCTGTTCGTGTTACTAGAATGAGCAAACGCCATTGGGCTACATTAGCACACGACAGGGAAGAATGGAGACATTACTAGTGCCCGCTCGAGCAAATCAATGAGTAACGAGATGTCAAGTGATCAAGTATGTTTTAGAAATTCAGAATTTTGGTTCTAGATTTTCCATTTCTTTTAATAACAGATCCTAAATGTGTGCAAATTTTCAATTCATATTCAATTTTCATTAAAATATTAACCAAAGATCTTGAACTCTTGTGGATTATGTTTTAATAACTATGATTTTCCTTAGGTGTTTTATGACTTAGTCTTGACTCATAATGTGAAAAATTATTGTCTTATCCTATGCAGAATAATTTGGTAATATACATATGAAATATAGAGTTGTATGGAGATAATGTTAATTTCCTGTATACAGGCCTGCATTTGCCTCTGGCAATCGAATTTGATAGATATGGTTAAATTAATCCAGGCTGCTATCGGGTGCGGTTGTCCAGACTTCATCTATGAAATAGATTATTTATAACCAGGACTGCCTTCTATATTTCTGAGCCTTAACTAATGTAGATGGTTGATAGTAGATCTTTTCCTCTTTGGTATGACCTAAATTTTAAAATCATTCACCCATTTTTACTAGACTAATTCCTCTCTCAAATCCTTTGTCACCATTCCCTCTTGGTATCTCTGAACACTGACTCTCTGCTTGGATTTAGTTCCAACACTACATTCTAGATAACAATTCAATCATAAGTTCTGTCTAGATGACATGTTTATTTTATCAATCTCCCCAAACTTTTATTTTTTGCACTTACCAGTTATGGATTTCAAAGTTATTCCTCTATTCATTTATTGAACCATTTTCATTATCAACCATGGGATCTAATCAATATTTATTGTTAATTTTATTAGTATTTTCAGATAAATTAATTTTGTTTCACTGAGCTTTTTCTACCATCCATGTTTTATTTATTTCATTAACCTCTGATTTTGTCTTGATTTCCTGATTTATTCTTTCTTTGGATTTACATTGGTTTGTTTTTTCTAGTTTTGATTAATGAAACTTCTCCAATAACAACAGACTATATATTATTTTCAATCATCTGTGGAATTTATATCAAAATGTACCATATATTAATCCATAAAACAACTCTTAACAAATTTAAAATAATTGAAATCATATCAACTATGTTCCCAGACCCCAGTGTAATCAAAAGAGAACTCAATAGCATGACACTAATATTCTCAAACACTTGGAAGTGAAACAACACACTTCTAAGTAATCTAGAGTTAAAGAGGAAGTTTCAATTAATATAAACTAGAAAAAAAAACAGATAAACATAAACCCAAAGAAAGAATCAGTCAGGAAATCAAGACAAAATCAGATGTTAATGAAATTTTTTTTTAAAAAGGGAGAAAAAACGTAGTGAAACAAAACTAATTTATCTGAAAGTAATGATATAGTTTTTTTAATAAAAAGGGAGAAAAAATTTAGTGAAACAAAACTAATTTATCTGAAAGAACTAATAAAATTAGCAGGTGCAAACAACAATAAGATAGCAAAACAAAAGACAAAACACAAATCACTAATATCAAGAAAATAGCAGACGGTATTACTATAGATTTTTCAGGTATTAAAATGTGATACAAGAAAAAGATCTCTTTAATATGTCAATTTGACAATTTAAATAAAATAGATTAAAATTATGAGCTATCACAGTTCACCTAATAAATCTATATATAATTATATATGTACTTCAATATACAGAAGTTTATTACAGTACCCGTAAGATATAATTTAGCATAGGATCAGTATAATACATAATATAATAGAGAATCAGGAAGATAGCTTGAGGAGATGACGCAGTGCTTTGCATGTTCAATCTCTGGCAGAACGTGATTTCACACACCCCTGCCTGTGGAAAAAAGGAAAATAAATCATGTTACGTAAAGGAAGTGAGAATATTTTTAACTGAGATTATTGCCACCCCAAGTAAATTAAGAGAGAGAAGAATGTGATAGTGGGCACTAATTAGCAGTTATTGACACATCTTTAAACATAGTGGTGACTTACTGAAGAGACCCTTCATCCTCTTTGCTTTGAAATCTAAGAAATTGTGTTAATTTGGGGTTTCTCTTGTTTATCTCTGAGAGAGGGGATATATTAACTGAAATAACACATATTTCTCTGTTTTGTAAGAATGAGCCTTGGGAGCAGTCTTTGTACTCTGCTGTAGCACTGTAGTACTGTTCTCCCATTGTTCATCGATTTGCTCGAGCAGGCCCAGTAACGTCTCCATTGTGAGACTGGTTGTTACTGTGTTTGGTATATCAAATACGTCATGGGGAGCTTGTCAGGCTTTGCAGTGCAGGCTAGATATTCTCAGTAGCTTGCCGGGCTCTCCAAAAAGGGTGGAGGAATTGAACTCGGGTTGGCCGTGTTGGCTGCATGCAAGGCAAACACCCTACTGCTGTGCTATTGCTCCAGCCCCCTCCAGCTATCGCTTCAGTTCTCTGCTGAAGATGATAAAATTATAATTTGACATATTCTTTTTCTGGGTCCTCACAATAAAGTTACTGGAATAGTATGTGGAAATTATAAGCATCTTGGAAGTTCAAAATGTGGTGTTACTTAATTATATTTTATTAAAATCCTAATATTTATTTTTTCTTTCCCCCCAAATTTTATTTTATTAAAGCACTGAATTACAAAGTTATTCATATGGAGTTTGGGTTAGGGAGAGAGCATGGAAACCCTGGTGGAGGGAAGTGATACTAGTGGTGTGGTTGGTATTGAAATATTATATGCCTAAAACTCAACGATTGATAACTTTGTAAATCATGGTTCTTTAATAATGAATGAATGAATGAATGAGTAAATAAATAAATAAATAAATAAATATCCCTAAGGGAGGGGGAATACAAAATTATTTGTAGTTGGATTTTTGACATACAGTGGTTCATCACCAATCTCTCACCAGCATCAACTTTCCTTGGCCAGTGTTCTGGAGTTTCCTCTCCTACCTGCCTGACCCAGTCCCAGCCTGCCATCTTGACAGGCATCTTTTAAATGTGATTATTAAAGTTTGAGTTTCATGATTTCAGTGCTTTTAATTATGAGTCTTGAATATTTATTGCTTTAATTTAATTTAATTCTTTAATACTACTGATGTACCTGAATCTTCTTGACCCTGCCACAGTTGTTTCTCATTCTTCTTCCCGTCTTTCTCTTCACTCTATTACTTTCCTTATGTCCTCTATACCCTGAGCCTAAGAGTGAACTAGGAATCCTCCATTTAAACCATTGCATTTCTTCATACAGTTACTCTAATACACATGTAAGTGATGCAATCTTGAGTTTGTTCTTCTGTCTTACTTTACCTAAATGAGAACTTCCAGTTCCATTCATGTCGCAGCAAATTGCATGATTTTATCATTCCTTATGACTGTGAATTCCATTGAGTATATGTACCACATATTCATGATCCATTGGTTGGTTGTTGGATATCTAGGTTGACTCCAAATCTTAACTATTGTATTGAGCACTATGATAAAAAAAATGGTATGTGTATGTCATTCTGAATAAATGTCTTTCTGTCCTGGGGAATGATAACCAAACGTGGAATTTCTGGGTCATATGGTAGCTCAATTTTAAATTTATTGAGAACCTTCCATATTGTTTTACATAGGGCTTGAACTAGACAACATTCCCCTCCAGAAGTAAATGAGAGCTCCTTTTTCACCACAACCCCACAAACAGATTGTTCCTTGTCTTTTTGATATGTGCCATTCTCACTTGTAGGAGATAATATCTCATTGTTGTATTAATTTGGATTTCTTTAATAGTGAATAATGCTGAATTTTTTTCACGTGTCTCTTTGCCATCCATTGGTCTTTCTCAGAGAAGTTCCTATTCATTTTCTCTCCCCATCTTTTTTTTTGGTGGGTAGGGGGTTTGGGCTTTCCTGTTGCTAATCTTTGTAAGTACTTTTTATATCCTGGATATCAACTCTTTATCTTATGTCTGGAATGCAAATAATTTCTCCTACTCAGTTAACTATCTTTTACTTTTAGAGTTTCTTTTTCTTTTTCCATGAAGAAACATATTAATTTGATGTGTTACATTTGTTTATTTTTCATTCTGTTGCCTTTGTCAATGGCATTGTATCATTGAAGACATTCTTCAGGTCCAGATCTTGGAGCATTCTGACTGTATTTTCCTCAATGTATTTTATAGATTCTGGTCGGGTCTCAAGGTCTTTGATACACTTTGAATGAACTTTTGTGTAAGGTGTGAGCTATGGATCCAGTTGTTTTTATACATGGTTATCTAGCTTTGCCAGCACTGTTGAAGAGGATATATTTACTCCATTTCATGCTCTCAGAAACTGTCAAGCATTAACTGACCATGTATGTGAGGATTTGTCCTTGGATATTAAATTGTGACCCATTGATCAAAGTTTATTTCAATATCATACTGTTTTAATCTCTATGGTTTTATAGTACAGTTTGTTAGGTAGTGAGATACCCCACCAGTTTTTTATTTTTCATGATGGTTTTGGCTATCTGAGGTCTTTTTGAGTCAATGAAACTTTTTAATAGACTGTTCTTAGTTCTTGAAGAATACTTTCTGAATTTGGATAGGGATTGCATTGAACCTATATAGTAATTAGGTAAGATGGTCACGATCACGATCATCCTGTTGTTTGTCAATAGCCTCAAGCAGGCCCCAGTAACGTCTTCTTTGTCCTAGCCCTGAGATTTTAAAAAGTGCCATATTCAAGGCTCTTTCAGGGTTAGGAAACATCATTGTTACTGGTATTTGGCATATTGTATATGCCACGTGGAGTTTGCCAGACTCTGCCATGTGAGCAGGTTACATTCGGTAGCCTGCCAGGTTGTCCAAAGTAAGAATAGGATAATAAGATGTCATGCGGCCGCAAATGCACTTCCAGAAGCTGGGTTTTATAGTCTCTGGGTCTTGGCCGTTGATGGGATTACACGGCGCCAGTGGGTCAGTTGGTGGGTGTGACCCCTGCCTACTGGAAGATGGAGGATCTGGGTGGAGGATTCTCAGTCCCGATCCGAGCAGGTTTGGAGATCTCAGCCCCGGGATCTGCATGCCTTTGTTCCTCTGACAGTACTTTCATGCCTGTGGAGAGTGGTCTCAGAATGGTTGTGGCTGGTTCTGGAGGTCTTCGGCTGCCAGAGCTCTGCTCAGGGCGGGGAGGGAAACTCAACTTACTCCCCTACAAAGGGCCCCGGTGAGGACAGCCAGGCACGGGGGCAGGAGAAGGTCATTTTCACAATATTGATTCTTTCAATTCAAGAGCATTGTTAGGACAGGGCAGCCTCAGACTGGGCCAAGGACAATGAAGATAGTAAAATTTCTACTCAGGCCTCCACTATCTACTTGTTCCAGGAAGAATGTACAGTCCCCTGAGCTATGACCATATAAGGATATAATCTAACTTCACAAAAGACCTTGTGGTTGACTAATGAAAGAGCTGCCATAGGTCCGGGCTTAGCCCTTGGACCCCGATATCGCGTGAAGCCCAGAGCGGGCACTTACGTAAATTGAGACCTTCAAATCTGCTGTAAGGGCCAGTATAGGCATATAAATGTTCCCTTCTGAAGAAGCTCAGGATTTTGCCTAGCCTACTGGACCTGTGTGTCAGTGGGAGGGCTTGACCCTGGCTAGCCAGCTCAATAAACTGCCTGCTTGCTGATTGCAGTGCTGACTCATCCTTGTCCGCATCGAAGATCCCAAGCCGTGCCCTAACAAGCATGGACTATATTTCCATTTTCTAACATCTTATATTGCTTTGTCTTGAAGTTTTCCAGGTGTAGATCTCCCACCTCTTTTGTTAAGTTGATTCCTAAGTACTTATTTTCTTGAACACTATTTTGAATGAGATAAATTCTTCGATCTCTTAGTCCTCTGATTTTTTCTTTCTGTATAAGAATGTGAGATAGTACAGTGGGTAGGTTCTTGCCTTGCATGTGTCTTACCTGGGTTTAATTTCCAGCATCCCATATGATATCTCAAGCAACACCAGGAGTAATTCTTAAATGCAGAGCCAGGAGTAACCCCTGAGCACTAGGTGTGGCTTAAGAACCAAAACAAACAAGCAAACAATAACAATAACAACAACAACAAAAATCAAATTCTGCCCCCTCTCTGTTAGACTGGCAGTCAGAGGAAGCCACATCCTGTGGCACCAGATAATCTTCTCATCAGTCACCCTCCAGAAATCAGGATGCTCCTCCCAGACGGGAGTATTAAATGAAGCTTCCAGAACCATACCACTGGACTCCGCGCCAGGATGTGGGGCAGGTGAGAGGCCTCCACACCCCAAGGAACCCAGTCTCAGCAGTCGACCTCTACTACCCAACCACCGCCTGCTCCAGGCTGTTTTCCGGACACATTATAAGACACTTTCTACCCATTTTCCACAATTACTACACCATATCTAATGAGGTTCAGACAATAGGCAACAAAAACAAATCATATTTTATTGCCTGTCTGCTGTTGCTGGAACTTCTAAATACAAAGTTAAAAAGTGAGGAGAGAGTGGATATCTTTTCTTTGTATCTGATTTCAGTGGAAATGCTTTCAGTTTTTCACCAGGAAGAATAATTTGTGCTGTGGACTTGTAATAGATAGCTTTTACTATCTTGAGGAAAGTTCCTTTCACACCTATTTTGTTGAGAGATTTTTACCATAAATAGAAGTCGGAGTTTTCAAAATCTTTCTCTGCATTGATTGATAGGATCCTATTAATCTGTGCTTTTACTAATGTGGTGTATTATGTGAATTAATTTCCATATACTGAACTATCCTTACCTCTTTTAGATAAATCCCACTTGATCATGTTTTGCGATTTTTTAAAAAATTCTGTTACATTCACTTTATTAAGGTTTTGTTGAGAATTTTTACATAGATGTCCATTGAGGAAGTTAGTCTAATTTTTTTTTTTTTTAGAAATGTCTCTGCTTTGGGCAAAAGTGTAATGTAGCTTCATAGAAAAAGGTAAAAAGGTAAAGGCCCTCCCGTTGATCGTCGATTTGCTCAAGCAGGCCCAGTAATGTCTCCATTGGAGACTTTGTTGTTACTGTGTCTGGCATATCGAATACTCTCGGTAGCTTGCCGGGCTCTCCGAGAGGGGCGGAGGAATCGAACTCGGGTCGGCCATGTTGGCCACTTGTAAGGCGAATGCCCTACCGCTGTGCTATCGCTCTAGCCCAATGTTAGCTTCATAGAAGGTGTTAGGAAATATGCCTGTTTCTATGATATTTTGGAAAACCTTAAGGATCAATGGGAGGAAGTTTTCTCTGAAGGTTCAATAGAACTCATTAGTAAACATCTGGATCAGGACTTTGTTTTAGGGGAGATTCTTGTTTACTGTTTCAGTTTATTATTTTTTTCTTTTGCTTGTGATTGTCCTTTTCAAGCTTTCTATTTCTTCTTTGTTCAGTTTACATATTTCTAAGACTCTGATTACATGTTTCTAAGACTTCGTCCATTTCTTTAAGGTTCTCCAATTTAAATGAGTAGATATTTTCATAGTGATCTTTCATGAAGTCTTGTATTTCTGTAGGTTCTTGATGTAATTTCTCTCCTTTTGTTTCTGATCCTATTGAGTACTTTCTTCTTTTTTTTTCTCGTTAGTCTAGTCAAAGTGTTTTCTATCTTATTTATTTTTTTAAAAAAAAACTTCTGGTTTCGTTGATTTTTCTTGTATTGATTTCTTGATTTCCATATTGTTGGTTTCTGCTCTGTTACTATTTCCTTTTTTCTTCTGGTCTTTGGATTCATTTTTGTTGGTTCTCCGGATGTTTGAGATGTGTATTTGTGTATTTAGGTTATTGATTTTTTTCTTTTTGTGTCACATGTGGTGATGCACAGGTATTACTCCTGGCTCTGCACTCAGGAATCACCCCTGGCGATACTCAGGGGACCATATGGGATGCTGGGAATTGAACCCGGGTCAGCTGCATGCAAGGCAATGCCCTACCCACTGTGCTATTACTCCAGCCCAAGTTATTGATTTTTATCGTTTTTTTCTTTCCTACTGTAGCCCTGAACTGCTATGAGTTTTCAACTAACTACTGCTTTTTCTGTGTCCTATTGATGACTTGTTTCTTCATTGTTATTAGGCTTAAGAATTTTTTAAAAAATTTCTTCAATCCAGCTATTATTTAGGGGTGTGTTGTTTAATCTCTAGATGTTATATTTATACACAGCTTCATTTTATGATTAATTTTTATCTCTGATGTATTGTTGTCTGATAGAATAATGGTATTATTTTTATGCCTGCGACTTTATGTACGTTAGTCTTGTGTCCTAATGAGTGATTTATTCTGTTTTATTTTCACTAGAAAAGAATGCATATTCAGCTTTTTGAGGACATAAGACCCTCTATATACCCACCAGTTTTAGCTCTTCTAGTTCTTCGTTTAGTGCTCTTCTAGTTCTTCATTTAGTGCTCTTATGTTCTGTTTAGTTGATCTGTCCAGTAGTGATAGGGGAGTGCTGAAGTTCCCCCACTATCACATTGTTTCCATCCATACGTTTTTTAGGTTTGTGAGAAAAAGTCTTATAAACTTTGGTGATCCTATATTTAACGAGTATATGTTAATTAAAGTTAGTGGAGCACCAGCAAGCTATGGAGGGTATCCCACCCACATGGCAGAGCCTGGCAAGCTACCCATGATGTACCAAATGTGTCAACAACAGTAGCTACAATGGATCTTATTTTCCTAACCCTGAAGGAGTCTCCAGCTGAGTTGGGAAGAACGAGAGGGTTCATACTAAGCAGACGGTGCACAAGTCAATGGGTAGGAAGGTGTCCTGCAAGCAGCTGGCAACCGAAGCAGCCCCCAAGAACATACCAGCCATGCGCAGCATGAAGTCACACCGCTACCAACCTGACACTGTGACTCTGCACGGGATTCGCCCTACCAGAAGTTCACTGTGCTGCCTATCCAGAAGCTGCCATTCCAGTTGCTGGTGCATGCAATCGCGCAGGACATCAAGACCAACCTGCTCTCCCAGAGCTCAGCCATCATGGTGCTGCAGAGGCAAGTGAGGCCTACCTGGTGGGGCACTTCAAGGACACCAACTTTTACAGCAACCACACCAAATGCATCACCATTATGTCCAAGAACATCCAGTTGGCATGCCGCATCCGCAGAGAGAGCATAAAGTTTACAATGCTAAAATCTCAGGGCTGGGACAAATGGAGACACTACTGTGTGTGCTTGAGCAAATAAATGATTAACAGGATGACAGTGACAGTGACAATGACAGCTTCTGGATTTACTGTTCCTTTAACCAATAAATAGTGTCCATCCCTATTTCTACTTTGTTTAGATTAAATGCTATTTGATCTGATATAAGTATTGTTGTCCAAGCCTTTTTCTGTTTACTGTTGGCTTTGTGATTTTTTTCCTGTGCTTTCATTCGAAGTTTGTGTCTTGCCTACGATATTTTGATGTGTTTCCTGTAAACAGCAAATAGATGAATTTTGTTCCATAATCATTTCACCAAGGTGTGTCTTCTGATGGGAAAATTCAGTCAATTGACATTTGGAGAAATTATTGCTGTAAATGGCTGTGTTGCCATGTTACTTGGTAGGGTTGTTGCTTCTACAATTGGTTGCTTGGTTTATAAAAATGGTCTCTCAGTGTTTCATCCAAGGCGGTTTAGTTATATCAAATGATGTCAGCTCTTGTTTGTCTGAGAATGTTGTTATCTTTCCTTCCCATCTAAATGAGAGCTTTGTGAGGTAGTGGACTCTAGGTTGAAAGTATGTTTCAGTGAGTAATTTAAATATGTCATTTCACTCTTTTTCTCCTGTCATTTTATTAGAGAGATGTTGTAATTCTTATTTTGTTTCCCTTATATTTAAGGTTTCTCTTTTCTCTAGAATTCTTTAAGAAGTATGTTTCTCCTTTGGATTTTTGCCATTTTTATATATAAACATATATATGTATGTTTGGGTTAATTTTCCTTGTGGCTCCTTGGAACTCTTGAATCTGTATATTAGCTTCCTTCCAGAGGGAAGTTCAGCTATAATCTCCCACCACTTTTTCTTTTTCTTGTTTTCCTCTCCTTATGGTATTCCTATAATTCAGAGATGGTCCCTCTTGCTGTTAAATACTAAGTACCTTAAGTTATCTTCCAGTCTATGCTTCTCTTTTCTTTTTCGAGTTCCCTATCAATGTGGGATCGTATTTTGTCTTCAAGTTCACTTGTATAGTTCTCTACCTGTGCAGTTCTGCTACAATGGCTTGCTATTGTGTTCTTTTGTTGCTTAAGGTCATTTTGCATGGAATCTGTTATCCTCTGTATCAGTTCTTCTTTGAGTCAAATTTTTCATCTATGATTGCTGAATTTCATTGGCCAATTCTTGCTTAACTTCAAATGCCAATGTAATGAATGTTGATTTTGGATCCTCATCAAGCAGGCTCTAGAATTCTAATGGACTTGAGAATTTGTCTGGTTTTTTATCTCTATCTGATGAAGTTGTAAGGCTTTTTAGTTTTTCCATCATTCTTTGAGCTTTATGTGGGTTAATGTTGGAGGTTTAGATTCCCAAGAGCTAATATGGTCAGTTTCTTATACCAGAGGGCTCTATTGTTCAAATTATTTCCTTTTCCATGTAGTGCTATTAGACTATGACAAGGGATTTTGAACTACTTACTCCATTTAGTTAACTGAAATATATGATTGCATAACGTCAGAGAAGTTTATTTGCTGCATGCAGTAGTTTCAATTTGAAGTGTGTACAGTAAAATCACAATTTTTATTATGTTAAGAGAATTTGAAATGAGATCAGATGGAGTGACTTCCTAATTTAGGGGCTGGGGCTGGCAATAAGGGAGTCCTCAGGGTTCCACGTATGAGGATTTTTTTATATGAAGGCTGGTCATGTGAGAGGAAGCCTAATATTTAATTTTTTCATCATATAGTTTAAAGTTATTTTATACTCCAGGAAAAAAAATGCTCAGAATTGTATAAAAGGATAGTTGGATTGTGTGATAGTCACTTCAGTCCTTACAAAAAACTTTGATTAATTTTTTCTTTCTTATTAAATTCTCCCACTAGAATCTCTAAAATGATATTTGAAAAACAATTTCCAATCCAGATTTCACAATGTCTCAATAGTTTGTGGAGAAAATTATATAGGTATGAAGCCATAAACAATTTTATAATGCCTTTGACCAGAAATGTTTATGCATCATAGTTGAATACTAAATGAGTTATTATTATAATTTTCTTTGTTGTATAATAATTATTTTGTTTCATTTTAGAATACAATTTTATTATTACAATATAATGGCTGCACTGATGTAAATAAATGACACTTATTTTTTCTTTTAAATCTTTGTATATGGGTAGGTGAGTTTACATGCAATTTGCACATCCTTTTCTTTCTCTGGGTGAGCTATCTTTGACTTAGCAAGCTGAGTAAGTAGTCATTTGAAAGTTTATCCTTGAAAGAGAATGTTTTATCAATTTTGAGTTTCTTTTGCCAATCATTAGACATTGGGGAAAACAATTAATATTATTAAATGAATCAACTCTCAGTATGAAAATCTTCTTAGTATATGGGTAGAAAGACATGCTTATGTTACACAGAAATAATGAAAAATTTTCTCTCAAGCTGACGTTTCCAAAGAAATAAGATTAGAGTGTATCTGAGACTAGTTTGGAGCAGAAAGGTCAAGACAAAGTTATTTTCCTTAGTTTACCTGATAATCCTTAACTTACATTCCAAGCTAACTTCCAGTCACTTTCCTAGTCTAACCAGTGACTTTAATAATGTTCTTCTCCCATACTTCTCTCTCCATTTATGAAATTTATGTGTTGTGAGCCACTAAGATAATGATAGAGAATAAGTCTAATCAGTCTTGTTTAGAGAGCTTAATTTGTGAAATCTTATGAAAAGACATTATCTTGACTATGACTATATACACAAATTCATTCCATTCAAATCACAATTTACGTACTATACTTATAATGATAGGTATTCTCTGTCTAGCCAAAGTTGATTTTCAAGCAGATGAGCTTTAATTTTATGGGATTCTCTTAACTAGCTGTACTCCCTGTTTTCTTGAATCTTTGTATAGTTATAATGAGTAACTTGATATTTGCCTCATATTTTATGGGCACATAATTCATCTCAAATCCAGATGCAGGAGAGCTATTCTTGCTTGACTTCTCAATGTCCTCTCCACAGCCTCAATTAGATGATTATTTAACAGTCAGTTGAATTCCCAGACCAAGCCATCAAGGTCTCGATGGTTAATTGCCTAAACTGTTTGTTCTAACATGTGGCTTTCAAACATCCTGCTAGGTCAAGCATAATTGAAAAAAGATGGACTTCCTCTCCTCAGGATTTAAGAAGATAAAATACAAGTGTGGGTTAAGGTGAAAAGAAAAATTCTAATATATTTAATCTAAGTTATGTTCTTATAAACCTTTTATATATGGTATGTTTATGCATATGTATGAAATCAGATTTTGTCCACTGATAAAATTATTGGGAGATTAGTTTTCCTTGATACCAAAATATACATTTAGTCAGTTTATGTTGATGAAGAAATAAGCTAGTTAAATAACAAATCAAAAGATTAACACTTTCTGCTTAGAATCTGAAATTTCAACTTGATATTTTTGTAGCCACTAATGTTTGTGTGGATTGGGTTCTCCCAAGCAGTACTCAGGAGAGCCTAGCAGTTTAATTTGAGGCAGGAGGATTTGGTGCTGCTTGACCCTGCAAGTTCCTCAGTCAGGTCTTCACTCAGTTATGCTCTGGCTATATGTGGTGACAGGAATTGAATGAGGTTGGTCACATGCAAGGCATTTGGCTTCCCCTCTATACTATGTCTCCAGTCTCTAAATTAACCAATAATTCTAAAACTTGTATTGAGTATCCAATTATCCCAAAGATGAATATTTATATAACAACTACAGTACCTCATGGGAATTATTTTTAAAAGCTTATTTTCAGGGTGGGGGCACTGTGGTTTACAAACTGTATTAGTAGGGTTTACTACAGGAGATATTTCAGCACCAAGCACACTCTTCACCTAGCTGTTTGCTTTCCTCCACCACTGTCTCAGTGTCTCTAAACCAGTCCCATACCCCCTACCCATGGTAAGTTTCCTAACTGAAGACTAGTTTTTATGGGCTGGAGTGACAGCACAGCAGGTAGGGCATTTGCCTTGCACACAGCCAATATGGCTGACCCGAGTTCGATTCCTCTGCCCCTCTTGGAGAGCCCAACAAGCTTCCAAGAGTATCTCGCCCGCAAAGCAAAACCTGGCAAGCTATCCATGATGTATTCGATATGCCAAACACTGTAACAATAAAGTCTCAGTATGGAGACATTACTGGGCTCGCTTGAGCAAATCGTTGAACAATGGGAGGACAGTGACAGTGACAGTTACTGTTACTGTGTTTGGCATATCGAATACGTCACGGGGAGCTTGCCAGGCTCTGCCCCGCGGGCGAGATACTCTCGGTAGCTTGCCGGGCTCTCCGAGAGGGCGGAGGAATCGAACTCGGGTCGGCCATGTTGGCTGCGTGCAGGGCAAACACCCTACCGCTGTGCTATTGCTCAGTAGACATGTTTTATTCCCCTATTCTTTTTCTACACATTCCCCATGTGAGAGAGCTCATTTTTTATCCTTTTCCTGCTGACTAACCACTCATTGAACTAACTCAATGTCAATGGATTAAACATGCCAACCAAGAGAAAGAGTGGCAGGAAGAATAAGAAAATTAAACCCAACTTTCTGCTGTTTATAAGAACACTTTTGAGCAGTCAAGACAGACACAGGCATAAAGTCAAAGGCTAGAAAGATTATTTCAAGTAAGCTATCCTCTCAGAAGGCTGGGATGATCATACTTAGATAACATACACTTCAAGGTGAGAAAAAGTAATAAGGAACAGCAATGGTCATTTCTTAGTAATGAAGGGATATATAAGCATGAAGACTTCACACTCTTAAGCATTTATACAACTAATGAGTAACTATCAAAATACTTCAAATAACTGCTAACAGACATCAAGGAAGATATTGACAGTAGCACAATGATAGTGGGAAACTTCAACACTTCCTTATCACCTGTGAATAGATCACATAAACAAACCTTACAAGAAAACACTGGTTTTGAAAAAAAAAGTGGAATATATGGATTTACCAGACAGAAGACAATATATCCCCTAAGAAGCGAATACACATAGTTCTCCAATGCACACATCATGATGAATTTAGAATGGAAGTTAATCACAAACACAAACAGAAAAAACTCAAACACTTGAAAATTAAATAATTCACTGTTGAACACCTGGCTGATGGAGGAAGTCAAAAGATTCTTGGAAACAAATGAGAATGAAGACACAAGCTACCAGAATAAAAGAAATAAAGCAAAAGCAGTCTTAAGAGGAAGGTTATAATAAAACAAAGCAAAAGCAGTCTTAAGAGGAAGGTTATGGCATTGTAGGCACTGACTGGAAAGCAAGAAAAACCCCACATAAAAAGCCTAACTACACAGCTAAAGAAGCTAGAAAAGAAGCTACTAGAAAGAACCCGAATAAAGCAAAAGGAAGAAAATAATAAAGTTTAGAGCAGAAATTAATGAAATAGAAACTGACAAGTAATTACACAAAAGATCAATGAAACCAAGAACTGGTTCTTTGAAGGAATAAACAATATTGACAAAGCAAGACTCAGAAGAAAATGAAGAGAATAACTGTAGCCAACTGAATCAGGAATGAAAGGGGAGATGTTACAAGAGGTACATAGAACTTCAAAAGATCTTCAGAGATTACTTTGAAAATCTCTCATGATATGAAACTGGAGAACCCGGAAAAAATGGATAAATTCCTTAATTTTTATAAAATCCCAGGGTTAAATTAAAAGAAAACAAAGCAACAGAATAGTCCAATAAATATAAATAAAATAGAAATGGTGATTAGAAGTGTCCTCAAAATCAAAAGCCGTGGCTGAAGTAGGTCTACTGGTGAGTTCTTAGAGAGAAAGAGATAGAGAGAGAGTCTTAGAGAGAGAGAGAGACGGAGAGACAGAGAGAGAGATAGAGAGACGCTGCCATAAAGGCAGGCTGGGAGAAGAGAAGCTGAGTGAGGGAGGGAAACTGAGGACGTTTTGTGCTGGGAAATATATACTGGTGGAAGGATGGGTGTTTGAACACTGTATGACTGAAACACAATCATCAACAGCTTTGTAATGGTCTATCTCAGTGATTCAATAAAGATTTCTTTCCAGACTCTTTCAGAAAGTTGAAGCAATAAGAATTCTCCCAGTGTTTATGAAGGAAAAAAATTAAAATCTTTTAATTTTATGATAGAAGGAGTATGTATTTTGTTTTATCTAGTATTCTCAAGAAAGTGCTAGGAAGCTTCCTCTAAAGAATTTGGGGAGCATTAAAAAATTTTAAAAATCCCCTTTCCATTTAATTCTCTCTGTTCAATTCTCTCTCTCTCTCTCTCTCTCTCTCTCCCCCCCTCCCTCCCTCTCTCTCTCTCTCTCTCTCTCTGTTTTGTGTGGGTTTTTTTTTTTTTTTGCTTTTTTGGTCACTTCCGGAGATGCTCAGGGGTTATTTCTGGCTCTGCACTCAGAAATTACTCCTGGTGGTGCTTGGGGAACCATATGGGATGCCAGGGATTGAACTTGGGCCACCCCATGCAAGGCAAACACCTTATTTGCGGTACTATTGCTCTGGCCCAAAATTCTCTTTATTTTAAACTTGCTGATTACTTTTTTTGATACACAACTTACTGAGAACAGACTTTAAAACTGGTGATCAGCACTTTGAGAAAAATTATTTCAGATTTATTTTCTAAAATGTGGCAATGTGTTTTCTCCATTTTTCATTTCTATTTTTCCTTTTTCCCCCTTTCTACCTTTATTTTTTCTTCTTATTCTCTTCCTTAACTTACTTCAAACATAGAGCTAATTATAGAAAGCTTTCAATGCTACAACCATGTTTGAAAAAAAATGATGTTTGATAGACAGAGTGATAGTATAGCAATAGTATTGCCTTGCAACAGCTGACCTGGGAACATCCTGTGCATCACATATGGTTTACCTGGATCTATCTGGAGTAATCCCAGAGCTCAGAGGCAGTAGTTAGTTCTGAGGACTGTCTAATGTGGCCTCAAACAAACAAACAAAAAACCAAAATCAAATATGACATTTGATTGGATTTGGTTCAGATACATATTTAGTAGCACTGTCCTCCCATTGTTCATCAATTTGCTCGAGCGGGCCCAGTAATGTTTCCATCATTGTGAGACTTGTTGTTACTGTGTTTGGCATATCAAATACGTCACGGGTAGCTTGCCAGGCTCTGCCATGTGGGTGAGACATTCTCGGCAGCTTGCCGGGCTCTCTGAGAGGGACGAAGGAATCTAACTGGCCAGTCACGTGCAAGGCAAACACCCTACCACTGTGATATTGCTCCAGCTCACATATTCAGTAGAAAGGAAATATTAATTTGAGTAAACTGCAAATAGGCTTGACCAGTTCCATTTGCTTCTCTCCTATTTTGAGCAAACCACAGTCCTTATTGTATAAATGTAATTCTAATAGATTTTTTGCTCTTTTTTATTTTTTGTTTTAGACATTTTATTTATTTATTTTTATTTTATAAGGTAGTTCACAATTACATTTAATATTCAAACACCAATCCCACCACCATTATACTCAAACCATGATCTCTCCCCCAAAGCACAACTTAAATAAAATATTTAAGCACAACTTAAATAATATATTTTGTACTGTCTGTTATGAAGAACTGCTGAAAATGCTTACAAAAAATCATTCATATAGGAAACAGTGTGAAGTTTGTTCTGTTTTGGCAGGGACCATTAAGACATCTTTTAGGATATCACTAACATGTTGTTAAAGGTTGAGTGATGTGAGCCTTTGCATATATATATATATATGTGAAATATGTATATATGACATATATATGAAAATATGTATATATGCATATATATATTTCTCTCTATAATTTGTTGCCTACTATCTGAACCCCATCAAATGTGGTGTGGTACTTACTTATGGAGAATGGGTAGGGAGTGTCATATGACGTGTCACATGGTCCAGGAATATGTTTACTCCTTTACTCGTATGTGAGGCTCCACCCTACCATGTGGGGAGCAGCCTTGAGTGTGGCGGTGTGTGGGGAGCAGCCTTGAGTGTTGCGGTGGTTGGATTCTGGAGGCTTTTGGCTGTGGCATTCCCTTGGGGAGGGAACAGCTCTCACCTACAACCCTCTGGGGTGCTCCAGCCTGGCATGGAGTCTGGTGTCATGGTTATGGCAGGTTTCATGTTATGTTCCCTTCCCGGAGAAGCAGCTGTATGATCTGAGTGGTGGCTGATGACGAGATTATCTTCTAATAATGTTTTTAATTTCTGTGTGGATCTAGTTGGGATTTAAAATATAAACAAATGGTATGATATAGCACACAATGAAATTCAACTCATTTAAAAAATTCAACATTAATATGTTAAAACTTAGCCAGCTTGGTTCAAGGGGCCTGTTTATGAATTTTGACTTTTGCATACTAGTTCCATTAGGTACACAAGACTTTGTACTTTTTCATATTGAGGTGCATTTATGTTGTTTCAGCATGATTGAAATTATGATGAACACTTGCGTGCTAATTTTATTGTTATCCAGGGATGCTTTTCTAGTATGTATTCTCAGAGGAAAAGCTTTGAATCATAGGTAATAAGATAGTAAACTAACCTCTTTCCAAATAGTTTTCTAGATTAGTTATAATGCAGATTAGAAGATGCATCATGCTCTTTAATTATTTAAATAGTCTAAATAGTTATTCGTCTAGTGAAATTAAATGACATATTTCTTTTTATGGCTATTTTGAGGTATATTTGCACGAAGTAAGATTTGTTCATTTGAGCATACAGTTTTATGAATATTTGACAAAGGCATAGTTACATAATTACCACTACCATTAAGATGTATATTTTAGTGGTACATCATCAACTAAAAGGTTCTCTGGTGCTTTCTTATAAATTAATTCTTTATGAACAACTAGCCCTACCAAATACTGATCAGTTTTGTTATATTTTATTGTACATATTTAGAAGTAATTGATAGGTGTTCATGTGTGTTTTTCTTTCAAGTTGTTAGTTCATAGACAAGCTTAAAATACATTTGGGTATAAATTACTTAAATTTTTATATATTACAGTTTAAATTGGGCTGGAGCGATAGCATAGTGGTAGGGTGTTTGTCTTGAGCGCAGTCAGCCTGGCCAAGCTGGGTTCAATTCCTCTGCCCCTCTCGGAGAGCCCGGGAAGCTACTGAGAGTATCTCGCCCTTACGGCAAAGCCTGGCAAGATACCCGTGACGTATTCAATATGCCAAACACAGTAACAACAAGTCTCATAATGGAGACGTTACTGGGCCCGCTTGAGCAAATCGATGAACAATGGGAGGACAGTGTTTAAATTAGATTTTCTTCAATTTGGGGGGGGGAGGTTTAAGAAGACCAAGTGTTTATTGTTCAAAGATATCATCGACAATCCGCAATCCATGCTGTTCCTCTTTTTCTTTATCATCCTTTTTTTCTGCTTTCTTACAAATACTAGTCTATGGATACAAGGTGACACACATTTAGACAACATGGTTACTAAAAGTGGAGAATGGACATGTATTTGTTATTTCCATTTCTTTCAACAGAAGGGATTTTTTTAGAAGGTACCAGCAGATATCTCATTGAAATATCTTGCTAAAAATTAGCTGTATGTGTTTTAGGGGCAGAGAAAAGGAGAAAACCGAAGAATATTCTAGGAGTTTACTTGGGAATACGTATAACTCATTGGTGTTAAAAAATATGCCATAAAACCATAGGCTTTAAACATTTATAAATTCTAAAAAAATTATGTTTTATTTATTTATTTTATTAGTGAAACACCATGAAGTACAGTTGTAGACTTACAAACTTTCATGCTTGGGTTTCAGTTATACATTGATTGAGTATCCATTCCTCCACCAGTGCCCATTCTCCACCAAAAATTATCCCAGTAGCCCTCCCACCCCTCACCCCACCCCTCTACCCCACGCCACCTCTGTGGCAGGGCATTCCCTTTTGCTCACTCTTTCCTTTAGGGTGTTGTAGTTTGCAATAGAGATATTGAGGGGCTGCCATGTTTGGTCTATAGTCTACTTTCAGCACATCTCGCATCCCGAGACAGTCCTCCAATCATTGCTTACTTGGTGTTCACTTCTCTATCTGAGCTGCCTTTTCCCCCAGCATGTGCTGCTAGCTTATAAGACGTGGAGCAAAAAGCCTGGTACTTATGTCAACTATTCTTGGGTGTTCGACTTCCATTCTGTTATTTTATATTCACCAGATGAGTGCAGTCTTTGTATGGCTGTCACTCTCTTTCTGGCTCATTTCACTTATGATACTTTCTGTGTAGAACCAGTTGTATGTAAATTTCATGACTTTATCTTTTCAAACAGCTGCTTAGTATTCCATTGTGTAGATGTACCAAAGTTTCTTTAACGAGTCTTCTATTCTGGGACACTCGGTTTAATCCAAATTTTGGCTATTGTGAACAGTGCGTACAGTGCAGCAGTGAACATAGAAGTGTAGATGTCATTTAGACTGTGCTATATTTTTGCCTCTCTGAGATATATTCCCAGAAGTGGTATTGCTGGGTCATATGGGAGCTCAATTTCTAATTTTTTGAGAATCGTCCAAACTGTTTTCCAAAACGGCTGAACCAGTCAGCATTCCCACCAGCAGTGAAGGAGGGTCCCTTACTCATCAGATCTGTGCCAACACCAGTTGCTTTTGTTCTTTTGGATGTGGACCAGTCTCTGTGGTGATGATATCTCATTGTTTATTTGATCTGCATCTCCCTGATGATTAGTGATGTGGAGCATTTTCTAATGTGCCTTTTTGCCATTCAGATTTTTTCTTTGAGAAAGTTTCTGTTTATTTCATCGCCCCATTTTTTGATGAGGTTGGATGTTTTCTTCTTGTGGAGTTCAACCAGTGTTTGTATATCCTTGATATCAACCTCTTGTCTGATGGGTATTGGGAGAATATACTTTCCCATTCTGTAGACTGTCTTTGTATTTTGGTCAATGTTTCTTTAGAGGTGCAGATGCTTCTTAGTTTAAGATAGTCCCATTTGTCTATCTCTGTTTTCACTTGCTTGGCCAGTGGCATGTCATCTTTGAAGATACCGTTCACTTCAGTGTCGTGGAGGGATTTGCCAACCTTGTCTTCAATATACCTTATGGATTCCGGTTTGATGTGGAGGTCTTTAATCCATTTTTCTCTTACTTTTGTACATGGTGTTAGGTAGAGATCTGAGCCCATTGTTTTTTGCATGTAGCTGTCCAGTTTTGCCAGCACACTTTGTTTAAGAGGCTTTCTTGCTCCACTTCACATTTCTTGCTCCCTTATCAAAGTTCGATGATCATATATTTGGGGAGAGGTGTCAGTATATTCAACCCTGTTCCATTGGACTGCAGCTCTGCCTTTGTTACAGTACCATGCTGTTTTAAATATTACTGCTTTGTAGTAGAGTTTGAAGTTGGAGTATTTGATTCCTCCAATTTTCTTTTTCCCAAGAATTGCTTTAGGTATTCTTGGGGTCTTATTGTTTTATATGAATTTCAGGAGTGTTTGTTCCATTTCTTTGAAGAATGCCATGAATATCGGTATAGGGATTGTATTGAATTTGTACAGTGCTTTGAGGAATACTGCCATTTTGATCATGTTAATTCTCCTGATCCATGAGCAGGGAATATCTTTCCATTTCCTCGTGTCCCCTTTTATTTCCTAAAGAAGTGTTTTGTGGTTTTCTTTGTACAGGTCCTTTACTTCCTTAGTTAAGCTGATTCTGAGGTACTTGATTTTCTCAGGCACAATTGTGAGCGGGATTGTTTAATTTATGTCACTTTCTTCTCTTTCATTTTTTGCATATAGGAAAGCCATGGATTTTTGGGTATTGTTTTTATAGCCTGCAGCTTTACTATACAAGTCTATTGTTTCTAGAAGTTTCTTGGTATTCTATGTATATCATATAATCTGCAAATGTATGTATAATATCATATCATCTGCAAATAGTGAGAGCTTGATTTCTTCCTTTCCTACTTGAATGCTGTTAATATCTTTTTCTTGCCTAACCACTATTGCAAGTCCTTCCAGTACTATATTAAACAGCAGTGGAGAGAGTGGGCAACCTTGTCTCATCCCTGATCTTAGAGGGAAGGCTCTTAGTTTTTCCCCATTGAGGATGATGCTTGCCGTAGGCCTGTGGTAGATGGCTTTAATTATATTGAGGAAATTCCCTTCTATACCCATTTTGGTGAGGGTTTTATCATAAACAGGTGCTGGATCTTGTCAAATGCTTTCTCTGCATCTATTGATATGATCATTTGGTTTTTATCTTTTCTTTTATTAATATGATGGATTATGTTGATTGATTTCCGAATGTTGAACCATCCTTGCATCCCCGGGATGAATCTCACTTGGTCATGGTATATGATCTTTTGGGTGAGTTGTTGAATTCTATTTGCTAGTATTTTGCTGAGAATCTTCGCATCCATGTCATCAGGGATATTGGCCTATAGTTTTCTTTTCTTATGGTGTCTTCGTTTCCTTTTGGTATTAGAGAGATATGCGCTTCATAAAAACTGGTTGGGAGAGTTTCTGTTTCTTCAATTTCTTGGAAAAGCTTGAGAAGAACTGGCAATATTTTCTTTTTAAGTGTTTGGAAAAATTTGCTAGTGAATCCATCTGGACCTGGGATTTTGTTTTTGAGAAGACTTTTGATTACTATTTGAATTTCCTTGTTATTAATAGGACTATTCAAGTATTCTAGATCTACTTGATTCAGCCTTCGGAGATTATAGGAATCAAGAAATTTATCCATTTCTTCTAAGTTCTCTTGTTTTGTGGCATACAGACTTGCATACAGACTTTCAAAGTAGTCTCTGATGATCTTGTGAATTTCTTTGGTTTCTGTTGTGATATCCCCCTTCTAGTTTCTGATTCAGGTTATTAGGTTTCTTTCTCTGTCACTCTTTCTTTGTGAGTCTTGCTAGTGGTATATCTATCTTATTTATTTTCTCAAAGAACCAGCTCTTGGTTTCCTTGACCTTTCAAATTGTTTTTTTGGTTTCCATATTGTTTATTTCTGCTCTACGTTTTCTGATCTCTTTTCTTCTGCCTGGTTTGGGCTCCTTTTGTTGCTCCTTTTCTAAGATCTTGAGCTGTGAAGTCAAGTTGTTCATGCGGGCCCTTTTTTCCTTCCTGATAAATGCTTGCTGAGCTATAGATTTTCCCCTTTACATGGCTTTAGCTGCATCCTATAGATTCTGGTAGCTCATGACTTCATTTTCATTTGTTTCCAGGTATCTTTTGATTTCTTCCTTGATTTCTTAACTGACACACTCATTGTTAAACATTGAGTTGTTTAATTTCCAGGTGTTTGATTTGGTTTTCTGTGTCTGTACATGATTAACTTCTATCTTCAGTACATCATGGTCTGAGAAGAGCGTTGATACAATGCCTAACTTCCTGATTTTCTTGAGGTTTACTTTGTGGTCCAGAGCATTGTCTATCCTGGAAAATGTTCCGTGTTCACTGGAAAAGAATGTGTATTCTTTTGTGGGGGGTATAAAGTCCTCTATAGATCTATTAGTCCTCTGTCTTCTATTTCTTCCTTCAGAGCCATTATTTCCTTGCTGAGTTTTAATCTTCTTGATCTATCCAGGGGTGATAAGGTGGTGCTGAAGTCTCCAACTACTATTGTGTTGCTTGTAATGTTCTTCTTAAGGGCTGTTAGCAGTTGTTGTTGGTATTTTGCTCGTCCCTCATTCAGTGCATACACGTATAGGAGTATGATATCTTCCTGCTGTACATATCCCTTGATTAATAAAAAATCACCTACACTGTCCCTTATAATCTTTTTCAACCTTAAATCTATGTTGTCTGATACTAGTAAGGCCACTCCAGCTTTTTTGAGGGGGTTGTTTGCTTGCAGGGTTGCTTTCTATCCTTTGACTTTGACTCTGTGTTTGTTGTGATTGTTCGGATGTGTTTCTTGTAGATAGCAGAATGTTGGGTTCTGTCTCTGAATCCATTTTGCCACTCTGTGTCTCTTAATTTGTGAATTTAGACCATTGACACTGAGAGAGATTATTGTTATGAGGTTTTGTGTCATATTTTTGTAAGGGTTTGTTGTGCTTGTAGGGGTTTGTGTAGTCTTACAGTAGCCCCTTTAGCCTTCTTTCAGGTTTGGTTTTCAGTTTATGAAGTTCCTGAGCTGTTGTTTATCCGAAAATAGTGTAGTGTTCCTTCCAGTTTGAGTGAGAGTTTAGCCAGATAAAGAATTCTTGGTAAAGCGTTCATTTCAGTGAGTTTTTTCACTATATCCCATCATTGCCTTTGGACTTGGAAGGTTTCCTCTGATAGGTCTGCTGTGAATCTAAGGGGTGCTCCTTTGTATGTAATTTCTTTGACCTTCCTGCTTAAAGTATTGTGTTTCTATCCATGACATCCATCATTCTAACTATGATATGTCTTGGAGTGTTTTTGTTAGGGTCTCTATTAGCTGGCACCCTTCGGGCTCCTTGAATATGGATGCCTGCATTTCCAGCTCTGGGAACTTTTCAGCAATGATTTGTTTAACTGTGGCTTTTTCATTGGGATTGTTTCCCTGACCTTCTGGTACTCCAATGATTCTAATGTTGTTCCCCTTGGAATCCTCCCCTATGACTCTGATTCACTCTAGAGCTATTTTGAAGTCTCTTACCATTGTTTGTTGTTTCCTGTAGCCTTCATGAAGCTGATCTTCCAGCTCACTGATTCTGTCTTCAGCTGTGGCCATTCTACTTTTGAGGGCATAGACTGATTTTTTTATTTCATCTATCGAATCTTTTATTTGTGACATTTCTGTGCATAGCTTCCCAATTTCTGCTCTCTTTTCTTCCTGTATTTTCTCGATTGTCCAGTCCATTGTTTCTTTCATGTCCTCCTTTAATTTACCAGATATCTTTCTCACTGTTTCATTGAGTTCATTGAACATCTTCATTACTTCATATCTGAATTCTTTATCAGAGAGCTTCCTTAAGTGAGCAACACGTAATGAGGTTCCAGGACTCTTTTCATCGTCCTCTCCTCATGGTGGGGATTTGCGTTGTTTCTTCATGTTGATGTGGTAGAATGGAGACTGAGATGTTACACAAGATTGCTGTGTATGGGTAATATAACTGTGGCCGCATGGGCGTCTGCAGGCCCCAAATTAGGCCATGCCCACTTCTGCAGAGGCCACACCCACCTCTGAAGAGTCCATGCCCCCTATGGGTACCTGGTGTATGTGGGGGGTACAACCTGGGAGGGGAAGAAAACCGGACACAGCACTGGGGACAAAAGGGAAGAGGCTCAGGGATGGTAGGGAGCCCATTGTCCCAGAGGACGCCTGGGGTGCGTGCACGAGGAAAGCAGAATCCCAGTTTTGAATATTGACTGACCTGGGAGGGGAAGAAAACCAAAATTTATGTTTTCTTTATCTAAAAATTAAATAAAATTCTTGCACATTTTATTAAGAGATTCCTACCTACTTTAAATCACATTTTTCTATTGCCTATTTTTAATGTTTCTTTTTACAAACATACATAGTATGCAATTTATACTTATTGCAATTTTATGCTAATTTTCTAAAGAATCCCTTGAGATTTTGATTTAGAAATATTTTAATCAATGAATAATTAAAATCTGTGTTATTTGCTATTATTACAGATATTTTTTCTCCCTAGCTCTCTGCCTCCTTCCTGTTTCCTTCCTACCTTGTGGTCAAAGCCTCCAGTACAATGCTGAGTATAAGTAATTACAGAAATGAGTCATTTTACTTTGTTCTTCAACTTAAAAGAAACCTTTCTAGCATTTCACATTCTGATATTTTCCAAATGTTTTTGATGCATCAAACTTATCTGATTCAAGAGCTTTTATTTCCTAAGAGTTTAGTCATGACTAGGAGTTGAAATTAATCCAATGTTTATACACTGTGGACTTTTACTTAATCAAAATTAAGGATATAAAATTTCATTTTTGATCAAAGGGGAATTAGCTTTTCCTAATGCCTTCTTTAAACTTTATGGTTATTATTTATCTTTTTGTTTGTAATGAACGCACACACAATGATGTTCAGGGTTTACTTGTAGTCTTGTGCTCAGGTATCACTCCTGGAAGTGCTTAGTACCATATGGATTGCCAGGTATCTAATCCTCATTTTCGGTGAGAGGCAAATTCCCTACCTGCTGTATTATCAGTTTGGTCCCTGTTTATTATTTTCTCGATGATAAATTTTCATATATTGCTTTTCTATTAAGAATCTTCCATCTCTATCAATATTTATATGGAGCTTGAATCTATTTAATCAGAGCTTCTCACATTTAGCCTTCAATGCTTTCTGAACTTCATGCTTATTTTCATCATTTTACCTGATAGTGCATTGAGGAACGTTTTATGAGATATTTTCCAGTTAAATATCTGAATAATGAAATAAATAAGTATTTCATTACCAGAATTTTTCCTATTAGTTGATTTTTATTTTATTTTATTGTTTGTCCTCAGCCTTTAAAAGAATAAAGTTTTGACTATGATTTATAAATGACATGCTTTGAAAAGAATTCTCTAAAAACCAACCCTGATTTTCTAGACTGGAGGGCATTCCCTTTAGATATCAGACCCATATTCTCTTAAAGGTATTTTGCAACTAATTGTAGATAACTAGTTACAGTCCAATATCAACTTACCCATAGGCTTATAAATTCTATCCTATCCAGTAGAAATTCACTTTCCTTCTATAGTGGATAATTTGTTTCCTTTCACATTTATTTTAATAGTTCTTATGTGTAAATGTATCTCTTATTAATGTTATTTTTGAAGTGAATTTAGCATATTTCTCTCATGAATTAAATAAACTCCTCAGCATAATGAAAAAAATATTTTTGTTGTTGCTTCTAGGCTTCCAGAAGTGGTGCCCAGGGCTTACTCATGATTCCATTCCCATGGTCACACCTGGTAGAACTTGGGGCATCATATGGGGTGCTGGGGATCAAACTAGTATTGACCACTAAACATCATTTACGTTTCCACTTTTAGCATTTCTACTGGGCTAATTTACAAATCTGATGAATTCACTTTTAAATTGTTTTAAATTTTTTATTTTATTTTAGAATTGGAATTAAAATATAGGTATTGTCATCATTTTTATACTTCTAGCCATCATTTTTCTACTTCTTGATTTTTATCCCTCCTTAAGTATCCCTGCCTTTCTTTCTGATTGGAGATATAATTCCTGAAAATTTTAATGTGCTATTGCTTTTATCACAATTTGCTTTATTGTGGAATTTAGATAGATGGGAGTTATGGCGTGGTTTTGATAGAATAGTTTTGATTTCTATTGGGAATTCATAGTTCTACTGGTTCTAAATTGTAACGTCAAATTGGACATTCTTACATTTGATTTGATGTTGGCCTAGGGTTTCCACTTCTCACAGGACACATTGTGGTCTCAAGTTACACATGATTTCTTATTGTTCCTAGGGTATATCAATCAAAGCTTATTATAAGACACAGGGGAGGTTTTGATAGAGTGAATTAGTTTGGAATAATTAAAGAAGTAGACTCTGGAAATGTTCCTGGACCAACAATTCATTCTAATCTGGAAATCACTGTCAGTGCTATGGCAGAATTGTAAAGTTATTGCTGGCTCCGCTTCTATGACCACCTTTACTTTTCTGTTTTTAAGAATCTAAAGAACAGGCAACTGACTGCTACTTTGAGATATCCCAAAATTCCATGTTTTGATTACAAATGTGGTTGAGAATGACACCAATTATTTTCTACCCTTCAGTTTCATGAAGCCTGATTTTTCAGATTCTTAGCTGCTTTAATGTTTAGAAAACGTAATTGATTACCTTTACCTTACTGTTTTAGTTTGTTTTGCTTTCAACATCTTCCATCTAAATGGGGGCACAACAGAAACAAAGCAATCCATTCAACAGTGTCTATACCTGGACTAACAAGTGATCCTCCTTTCGGGAAGATGGTACTCACTCCTCATTTCTCAAATAGTGTTGTTAAATATGAATTGAGTTCTCCAAGGAGCGTTGCTGAAATGAAATTAAAAGTGCAAATGATTTATTAGGTAAGAAATTCTGTTGAACCTCAAAAGGAGGAAGACAAGTGGTGGAAGGGGTGGGGGTAGGAGCCATATATATTCATGATAACCAGTGGGGACTTCTCCCATTACGGGACTCTTGTGTTGACTAGGAATGTCCTAGAACTTGGACCACAAACTGAATGGGTCATAAAGCTTAGACAATTTGATGAATATAATGTCTAAAAAAATTGGGTCATGAGATTCCTTGTAGCTAAGAAATATATTCTTTCTTGAAGAAAGAGCTGAGTACCTGTTTTGTCCCAGGTGTGCGGGAACTCTTCTATAAAGACCCAACTCTGCTCTGATACTCAAACACATTTCTGCAAATTCAGTTTTTATTTAATTCTCTAGTTCCCCCTTTTTCTGAGCACAGGAAATGCTTTTTCAAGTATGACTCTGTTACAACAGACAACCCCCAAAGTACTTACAAAATGTAGAGTCTTAGGCCACACTCAAACCCACAAAACTATAATCCACAAATCTGGACTTTGATGAAATGATAAGATCCATACTGGTTTTTATACACAATTCAAGGTTGAGAATGTGGTAACACTCATAAATGGCAGACTTGATAGACTTTGGAGAATGATACTAAATAGAGAGGGATGTAGGCCCCTTAGGTGGTTGAATGGGACCTCACATTAAAGAAAGGGCACTAGCTAGAATAACAGGAAGGTCTTCAGTGTTGTGAAATAAATCATGTAAACATGATTTTTAATCAGTCAGTGAACTCTCTGATATTTATCCACACTATTAATTAACATGTCCCTTAGTGAGATTTTATGGACATTTAGTAATAATACATGGCTTGATTTTGACATTCATGTTTTAAGTCTTCTAAGCTGTAAAAGTTGTGTGAAGTAAATGAAGCTTTACTTTTTCCTGATAATTTCCTAACTAGAACTATAAGGGTTTGAGTTTATAATAATTTCACAATACAATGCATTTTAATGTTTCGTGCTTCATAGTAAAAATATGTTGTTATATTTGTAAAATGTTGCTTTAAAAAATTCCATTGCAATCATTTTCCAGGCTGACATTTTTATAAAATGGGTTGTCCCCACAGGATTTTGAAAGTGCCTATCCCCTCTGTTCCTCCCTTTTCTGTGCTGGAAATTGTATGACTTTGCAAAGCACATCCACATGCTTGAAAATGTGGGAGTGAGAGCTTTTGTTTAAGTTAAAATGTTCTCTCTTTTTTTTTAATGTTTAGTCACATTATTAAGACAGGTAAATTACATTTACTAAACTGTTTCCATTTGTAAAAAAACACTCTGCTACTATATAATGTAATTTCAGAAGTTTTCACTGCTACTGCCATCCTTTTATTTTGAATTCCAGATCAGAGGGAGAGGACAAGTCAGCCTTGAACTGACACTACAGATTCAAAACCTTAGTGACTTGCAAAGAAGAAAAACACCTCTGGACAGGAATTTGAGGTAATTTTTTAAATTGTCATTTGGGATACTGATCTTTAGAGGTTGAAGGAGAAGACACAATAGTGTATGTAAGGAACTATGAAAACGGATCACAGTGCTCCAAAAAAAGGGGGAAAAAAGAAAAAAATAGCGTAGCTTAAGTTTACTGTGTTAAGGGCGAAGACACTTGTTCAATTCTACTTTTTTTAAAAATAGTAATCACCACGCCCAGTTATACTCTCAGTTCCTCAATTTATAGACCACTTAGATAATCTGTAACACTGAAAAACAGACATGCACTGGCTTAGGACATATATCACAGACTTAAGTTTGGTAAATTCATTTAGCTATTATTCACTTACTCTGCAATTCATCCACCTAGAACATGCAACATAGTGTTATGTGGTATCTTTACCATATCAGTTAATGTGAAATAATTATAAAAATGGTCCAACACTTTAATAATCTCAAATAATATAGTATTTATTTTTCATTACTATTTATCTGGTATAACAAACATGATCATTTATCATGAGAGAAAAAATAACATATCTTTCTTTATTGAGAAAAAATGATGTATTTCAAGTAGCTTAGATAATTTTAGTGTCTTATTTCAAGATTTTATTTTATATAAGTGAGTTTCTCCTCTGTGTGTGTATATTGGGTGGAGGAATAGATGAATGTGGATATCCAGATATATTTGTATACTATCACTAGGGTTACCATATTTTTTTCTGAGTTTGCTGAGTTTTAATAGACACTAATTATTATGGAGAAATAGGAAACACTCAGGTATTTTCAGGGGTTATTCTGAACTCTGCGCTCTATGCTCATGGATCACTCCTAGTAGTGGTTGGAATGTGTGGTTCCAGAGATCGAACTTGGGTCAGCTGTATGCAAGGTGAGTATCTTAACCCATATACTATTTCTTATTACTTAACCCTGCTCTTGTTCTCAGTATTGGACTAGCCAGTGAAACAGTAGATGCTTTGAAATATTATGTGTGTACTTTAGGACTCAGAGTTGCCTGCTTATGTTCACTTGTTATTTGTTGAGTTGTAGGCAATAGCTAGATTTCTAAAGTAATCTGTACACATCTAGTCATTTACAGAAAGAATGGGTATTTATACAAAAGAATTATATTTTATTGTTCCTTGTCAGTTTTTTTCCATTAGATTTCCTGGAAATTTGTATTTACTTGTCTTAGTTTTCTGTTGATAAATATATAAATAACCGAGACTTACAGGACAACATTTGCAAAAAGGTTTTGTGTAAACTAATGAAAGTCAAGGGAAAAAGTTAAACAAGTTATGACTTGGGGACAGGAATCATCATCTTAAAGGGAGCTATTATATTGACTTTTAAATATTTTTGACTACTTAAATAGTATAGGAAAAGGTGAAAATAATTTTGGAAATCAATGTATTTTAAGGAAGCAGCTGTGTGTATGTCAAGAGAAATTAGCTGCTTCTGTTTAATTATATTTAAACTGAGATTTAACTTTTAACTCTTTAAAGATATTTGGATATAATTAATAGATAAATAATCTAGAACAGCAGAATTATTCATATGTCTTATATAGCTGTGGTGGTTGCTATTTTTTTCTCATTTGTCATTCACTACCCATTCTTGAAAATGCTTTGGACAGACTCTTCTAGTACTGAACTATGCAAAGAATGAGCTATATAAAATATAAGGATGCATAAAAGCCAGAAAGTTTTACCAAAAGATGACGAGTCTAAAGTTATCCTCCTTTCTGTTCTCCTTGACATTGCTTATACTTTCTGCTCCATAAGCCTATTGCAGTTGCACATTTAAAATAAATTAAGCATGTACTTTTTATTCTTATTCATTTTACTGTGATAACTTTTCTATGCAATACTGTGCATGTATGGGTACAATCTCCCATCTTCTAAAATGTGTGTCACTATACCCTTCTACCCAAGTACCAATATGCCTTCCTTAAAGCCCTTTGACTACCACCCCCTTTCTACTTTCTACCCTTGTCCCCTCAAACCATAGAGATTTTAACTTGTTCATTTTATTTGGTCTATCTAAAAGGAATTCTACTTTTAGATACTGAACAAAACCTGCCCACACAGCAGAGTCTGGCAAACTCCCCGGCATACCCAATATGCCAAATACCAGCAACAATGATGGGTCTCATTCTCCTAACCCTGAAAGATCCTTGAATATGGCACTTTTTAAAAAAAAATCTCAAGGCTAGGACAAAGGAGACGTTACTGGGGCCTGCTTGAGGCAATCGATGAACAACAGGATGGTCGTGATCGTCGTGATCGTGATCATTTTATTTGAAAAGATTCCATGTGAATTTTATTGATATTTATCTCACCTCATATTAAGCTGGAGAGTACTTCATGGACTTGATTTTTCCCTTTGGTTGAGTAGAGCCCTACTTTGTTGAATTGCTGAACTGATCTGTATTGTGTGATGGTACTGGTCGGCAGTACATGCAGTATTATACTTATTTTTAACTAGAAAGATAAAATTACAGGTAGTTGTATCTGATATATGGTATCCACCTATCCATCCCATCTCTGCATCTTCCATCTCTGTTGCTCTTAGGTATAGGATGAACATTAGGCAATGGTACACTAAGCAGCTTAATTTTTTGATTTGGGTAGAGATTAGATCCAGAGAATGGATAATCTGGATAGTTTATGCTTTGACTTGTATTTTGCTCTTGGGGATTTTTACCTTTCCTCAGATAAATCCTCATTTATTTGCTTGTTTTCATTTTTCCTAGAATGTCTGGTTAATCAAAGCTAGTGATCCAAAAGGAAAAGTTCCAGCATGAAACATTTCTAGATAAGGTTAGAAATTGACAAAAGGAACAAACAATTGCAGCACTCATTACAATAGCCAGAATCTGGAATAAACCTGAGTGCCCAAGAGCAGATGACTGGTTAAAGAAACTTTGGTACATCTACACAATGGAGTACTATGTAGCTGTTAGAAAAGATGAAGTCATGAAATTTACATACAAGTGGTACTACATGGAAAGTATCATGTTAAGCGAAATGAGTCAGAAAGGGCGGGATAGACACAGAAAGATTGCATTCATCTGGGGAACATAAAGGAACAAAATGGGAGACTAACACCCAGGAGTGGCCGAGATTAGTACCAGGAATTTTGCTCCATGAATGGAAGGCCAGCCACATGTGCTAGGTGAAAAGGAAGCTCAGATAGAGAAGAGAGCACCAAATGAAGGGTGTTGTGAGGACCCTCCCAGGGTGGGAGAAGCATGCTAAAAGTAGTCTATAGACCAAACATGATTGCCACTCAATGCCTCTCTTGCAAAACACAGTACCCAAAAGAAGAGAGAGAGAACAAGGGGGAATACCCTGCCACAGAGGCAGGATGGGACGGGGGAGATGGGGGGTGGGAAGGATGCTGGGACCCGTGGTGATGGATGACGGGCACTGGTGGAGGGATGGGCACTTGATCATTGTATAACTGAAACCCAAGCACAAAATTTGTAAGCCTATAATTGTACCTCATGGTGTTTCACTAATAAAAAAAGAAAAAAAAGAGAAATTGACAAAAGGTGCAAAGATGCAGACTGACTGGCGAAGTATTATGGATAATATTCTGGGAAGCAATGCTCACAACCAATTTTCATCTTTACAAAGTTCGGATTTAAAGAAATCGGGTGCTATTATTTATTAGTAAAGTTTTAATAAATAGAAAAACATATATATATATATGTCAATCTCAGAAGCACAATTTTATGTACTGAGAACATGTATAAAATAGAACATAAAATGCATAATCATTAACATTTTAATTGTTTTTTTCTAATTTTTAATAGTTATTACCTATGTCTTCAGTCAAGGACATTCTAGAAAGAAGTTTGGATTAATTCAAGGTAATAGTAGGACTACTCTCAAAGTAATAGTGAGACAAATGTTTTGGATTGGAATTAATTGTGACTTCCTCCAAAAGCTTTAAATTAATTTATAATGTGTGAAGGTTTAACTTTACTCTTACCACAGATTATAAATGACATATTGTTTACCACCTTAATTATTCTTACACATAATGTTGAAGTATATTCAGTACATTAACATTACTGTAATCACATCGTGACTACCCATCTTCAGAAGTAACTTCAATTTGCAAAACGGAAAATCAATTCCCATAAAACAGTCCCCCATGCCTTTCTACCAATACTTTCTAGTTGCTCCCATTTAATCATTTTTTTTAGTATTTGACAGGTATAAGCACTTTAAACAAGTAGATTGATTCAGTGTTTATCATTTAGTGACTGCCTTATTTAATTTAGCACAGTGTCTTCAGGATGCATCCATTTTATGGCATTTATCAGAATTTCCTTCCCTTTATATTGTTATATAATATTCCACTATATGTAAATTTTGCATTTTGTCTGTTTATATTAATCTGCCAATGAACAATAGGATTCATATCACAATTTTCCTGTGGTGAGTCATAATATATCAATTTCATTTGGAAACTAAAAAGGAGATCTCTGCACCTTAAAAGAGCTGCTGTTTCATCTCAATGTTGCTTACTGGGACTGAGAATAAAAAAACTCATTGCAGAATTGAGATCTAGATATACTGTATGGATATTTGTTTATAAATTTATATATAGATTATCTTGGAGGAAAAAACCTGAGACCTTTAAGCCATGCACAATTTTGAGTCAAGCTTAGTGTTTCTGGATCTATGAACTGTGTGTATTTACAAGAGAAAGGTAATAGCACTCTATTCCAGAATGCAGTGATACAGGCTCCATTCATCTGTTATTTATATAAGAACTCTGTTCCAGAGATTTGGGGTTTTATGAGGTTCTCCTTGGTGGGATGCCTTTTAATTGCTTGAGTTATATTAGTCCTTGAGGTAAGATCCTTTTCTCAAGTGTCCACCCAAGCTTCCATCAACCCTCCTCAAAGCCACAGTAAAATTGGCATACTTAAGTAAGTAGGGCAGGAATGCTAACATCCAACATCTGAGAGAGGTAATTTGGTCCAAACTGCACTCCAGTAATGTTTATGTTTCAGATAAAGTGCTTACAACACTAGTCGCTGTCCTTTTGACCCCCATTTCCTTGTCGCTGTGCTTCTAGGAGAAAATGATACTTAAATTCAAATCTTTAGTTTTATTAGCTCCCAGAATAAACTAGGATTTTAGTCCAGTCTTATCTCTGGTACAAACATCCTTTTACCATTCATATCTTGGAGCTATTTTGGGGGAAACTGTTTAAATACATTCCATTAAGGAATAGAATAGAAGCTCATCTGAATCCTTCTTTCTTACCTTCTTTCCTTTGCCTTTTTTCTTCCTTGCCTTCCTTCTTCATGCTACCTCTCGCCTCTCTTGCAGCTTCTCTTACTCCCTCCATCGCTCCTTCCTTCCTTCCTTCCTTCTGGACACATGTCTAAAGTTTTAGTCTATTTTGCAGTTTGTTCTATCTGTTAATTTCCATTACATTTTTTTTCCTTTTAAGTAAATTTTTGTTTGTTTGTTTGGGGTCCACACCTAGTGACCTCCGAACTTACTCCGGGCTCTGAACTCAGGAATTACTCTTGGTGGTCCTCGAGGAGCCATATGAAATGCTGGTGATAGAAGCTGGGTGGGCCCAAATATCATACCCACTGTACTGTCTCTGCAGTGCTTTAAACCTAAATTTTTACATAGAATAAATTCCTTTTACATTGTCAGGTGTAGATGTTTAAAAACTATTCTGTTAATTTCTAGTTTTTTCACACTAATAAAAAATGTGATTGTATGGTTTCTAATATTTGTTCCTGCTTTTTGTTTAGAGCCACACCTGGCAGTGCTCAGAGTTTAATCTCGCTTTTATGCTGGGGGTCCTTCCTGTTGGTGCTGGGTGGGGAGGGAAACCATACACAGTGCCAGGGATTGAACCAGAGTCATTCTCACGGTGGGCAAGTATCTAAATCTCTGTACTATCTCTCTTGCCCCAAATTTTATCTTATTCTTATTTACTTGCGGAAGGCACACCTGGCTGTGCTCAAGAACTATTCCTGGTTCTGTGCTCTGGAATGATCCCAGGAAATGCTCAGAGACCATGTGCAGGATTTTGAACCATAGTTGGCAGGATGCAATGAAAGCACCTAAATCCCTGTACTATCTTTTTGGCCCTGGTTTTTAGTACCTGGAATTAGATAATATTTTGTTCTGTGTGGTAATAAATGGTTGGTCTTCTAAAGTGTGTAATATTTGAAACATTATTATTTTTCAGTTCATCTCCTGTCTTGGTGTTTCCAGTTCTTTAGTAAAGAAATAAAAATTACCTTAAAGTTACACAAATATTTTATGTTCTTTGGTAGCTATGGGGTCCTTTGATCATGAATGTTCTTATTATGAAACTTTCTCTTTATTTTAGTGTGGCTAATGTCTACTGTTATTCATGGTCATTTGGGAAGCATTGCCTGGGCCTTTTATCTCCAAAGATAAAAGTCTGTGTATCTCCAAATACCATTGTTTTATGCAAAAGTTTTTGTTATTTTCCTAAAGACTATAGTAGATTCTGTTCTTGAGACTCTCCCTTAATAATCTACTATTCCATAAACATGAAGCATTCTTATTTAAAGTAAAAAAGTCAAGTACTTTTTGCCATTAAGATACAGGACACTTTTAAGCAGGTTTTGTGTTTATTCCCTATGCATCTCTGATTCCTAGCATCTAGAACATGGTAAATAAATACACGCTGAATAACTCAGTAATAATGGTAACTATGTACATCACCATATAAAGGAACTTAACTTATTCTTCATATTAAATGCAGTCTTAATAGTCTTACAAATATAATCTCTAATCTTTAACATTGTGAACAATCTATCTATAATAAGGCCGGAAAATTGAGAGTCCAGAATATGAACCATTACTGATGAAATTTACATAAACATTATCTTTAGAATAAAGATTAGATAAACTTTGACACCATAAAGGGTAAAGAGATCATTGTTGGAGTGACCTCAAATAAAATGATAGAGAAATACAAAAACAAGAAGATTCAAGATCTCACAATCAACTTTTGTTTTTTGTAAAATTGCCAAAGCTTCATGGCAAAAAAAGAAACAATTAATGAAAAAAGGCAATCCATAGTTATGTTCAAATCTCAGATGCTTCAAGGTGATCAGTAGACACTATAATTTAGTATTGAATAGCAAGATCTTGCCAACAGGTGTTGCCAAAATCCAGGGAGATATGTATGGTTTCTAAAGACACTGGATCAAAAGGAAAAGCAGGCAATACGAGGCTGGATTGAACTAATTGAATTGTGACTATAACCCCTTTGTGTTTATTCTGAAGCACAGTTCAGTGGTGAAGAAATATCCTCCTTAGAAGGAAAATACAATGTCATGGCATATGATATTTACAGTAGTAAAGACTGATTGAAGTGGATATCTATACTAGTTTATGGATCACTTGTCAATCTTTTGTCTGGATCTTTTTTTTTATCTTGTCAATCTTTTTTCTTCAGGGCCTTTGAAGAAATAAAATTAGGAGATTGGGGGGCAGAGTGATAGTACAATGAGTAGGGTGCTTGCCTTGTAAGTGGCTGACCTGAATTGGATCCCTGGAATTCTATGTGGTCCCACAAGCACTGTCACAAGTAACTCCTGAGTGCAGATCCAGGACTAGTCTGTACATCTCTAAGTATGGCCCAAAAATCAAAACCAAAACACAAATCAAAATATTAGAAGATGCCTGGAGAAGGAGAACTTGGATATACCCTTTGTAGTGATAAAATAAAGGGAATATATTTTTGTGTCAAGTGAATACTAGTGAACAAAATAACCAGTAAACAAATAATTTCTTGGTGGATGCTGGTCAGCCTCTTTTCCTGACTCTTCAGTTCTTGTTCAACAGGCCCATAAATAAAGTAATCATTATGGTAGGAATATACCATATATGAACAATCTCCCACCCACCAACATACACACACAACACAGCTAACTTTCCTTTTCACGAAGCTGATTTGACTGCTTCTAATGTATAGTCTAATCTGGCAATTTTGGAGATCTATATTGAGAGTCCAATATGGCACCATTCCTGGGTATCACCCTGCCACCTAGTGGCAAGTTAATTACATTGGCTCCCTTCCATCATGGAAGCAAAAGATTTATTCTTACTGGAAAGTACTTTTTCTGGATTTGATTTTGTCTTTTCTGTCAATAGTAGCTCTAGCACCACACCATCTGTAGACTCAAAGAATGCTTGTTGTACTATCATGACATTGCATAAAGCATTGCATCAGATCTCGAACTGTATTTGACAGAAAAGAAAATGCAACAATAGCTTTATGCTCTAGAATCAAGTGGTTTTACCATATAACTCATCACTTAAAAGAAGTTAGTCTAATTGAAATGGGTTGCTTAAAACCTTGTCATCTTGTCCGTTGGGAACATGTACTTTGAATTGGTGGGGCTCCGTTTTGCAGAGAACAGTTTATCCTTTGATTCAGAGATCACTGAAGGCATAGTTTTCCCCAGAGTACGATGTCCTGGAATCAAGGGGTAAAAGTAGAAATAACTACTAGACTCAATCATCCTTTAAGAATTGTTTTTTCCTGTTTGACAACTTTGAGCTTTGCTAGATTGGAGACTTTAGCTTTCAAAATGTTTGTGCTTTCCATCATATCAGGATACACAGTGGCTCTACGGCAAAATGGCTCCTGGAAATTGGAGTGAGATTTCCCTCTGGTCACTTTTGTTTCCCTTGTGCCACTAAACCAAGAAAGAGGGTTACAGCTAAAAACAAGCTACCTACTGTGTGAGTGATTTATTGTGACTACTCAGAGAAAAGGGTAATTTTGGTAGCTGCTGTATAATAAAGAAAAGGAAAATAATATATAGAACTCATAGGATTCTCCTGGGTGCCATTTATTATATATATGTGCAGTAGTAAAGGCTACTGAAAAACTACATCAACCGAAAGAAAGCATATGGATTAAGAACTCATATACTTCAACCCTTCAAGAATGAAGGGTTGGGTTACTTTATCATTTAAAGATCCCAGAAAGGATATTGTTCTCTCTGAGGTATGGGATAGTAAATAAAGGATGTCAGAGTTATCAAATATGATTTTATGATTAGTTACAAAAATGAAAACTGCCACAACTTATCAATGTTACTTGTGCTTTTTACATGCACATGTTCATTTGCAGACATTTCTCATATCAGAGATTGTAAAAGTTTTACATCAATTTAGGCAATAGATGATTTTGTTATACTGATCAATTTAAGGGTAATTGATATAGCTTATAATGAACAAAATAAATGTTAGGAGTATCTTTCCATTTGGGGAAAGATTGAGTTTTTAACAATATAGCAATGTGGGGCTGGAGAAGAGTGGGTAAAGTGCATGTCTTGGAGTCAATCCCTATCATCACATATGGTCCTATGAGCACTTCCAGGAGTGATGTCTGAGCACAGAACCAAGAGAAAGCCATAAGACAGCTGTGTAGACCCAAACCCTCAAAACAAAGTAACATCTGTTGGATACAAAATGTATGTAGAAGAGTAAAAAGCTGAGTAGTCTAATAGATGATTTGTCAGTTTTTCATATCTGAATGTATCTTTCAATATATATTTGAAGATAAACAACAGGATTTGTTGTTTTATATCAAATACGGAGCACCAAGATGGAAAGAAATGCTGTGGTCAGACAGCTAGGGAGAGGGGGAGGAACCTTTCCAGGGGGAGAGACAGAGTAAAGAAAGGGGAAAAAATGGGAACAAAATACTTTAATAGTTTGTCAAATGTTTTTCCCATATTAGGACATTTGTTACTTATTTTAAATAAATGCTAATTCAGTTTTATTATAAATAACAATCACTTCTGCATACTGACTAATAAAAATAGATGCTGTCCACTGAAAAGTAGCATTTGCAATTTATATCTTTAATTGACCAAATAGCTCAATAAAGCTTGTTTTCTGAAGAAACTAAGAAATAGTATGAGATCTAGTATTAATCAAATGAAGCAATCAAGACCTGCTTTAGTTTTATAGCACATGAGATTCCAAAGCATTCCTTAAGGAGTGTACAAATCATCATATGACATGATGCCAATGCGTACCCACAAAAATGGCTAAAAGTAGTTCACATTGTAAGTATCTGGAATGGTTATGGATACAAAAAGGTGCAACTTAACTAAAAAGTTAGTGCTATGACTAGACCTGCCTTATTATCCAGCAATTCCTTTCAACTATTATGTGTATATATATATACATTCACATTATATATATATATATACGTATATATATTTACGTTTATCTATGCCCAAAAGTTCATCACTCACTAAACAACTTATACAAAATGTGCAAGAACATCCTGCTAATGGGAAATCACTATCATTATCACTATCATCCCGTTGTTCATCGATTTGCTCGAGTGGTTGCCAGTAACGTCTCCATTCGTCCCTGTCATGTGCTACTGTAGCCCGATGGCGTATTGTGGGCTCTTTCAAGGTCGGGGGAATGAGGACCAACATTGTTACTGTTTTTGACATATCTAGCATGCCATGGTTAGCTTGCCAGACTCTGCCGTGCAGGCGGTATTCTCTGGGTAGCTTGCCAGGCTCTCCGAGAGGGATGGAGGCTTTTAGGGCAGCCTCTAATCACCATTACAGGTGTTCCCAGTAAATGGGAAATAACCTGGTATAATAGTCAAGTATAGGGTTGAATTAAAATAATTATCTGCCAACATAAAAATGGGAAAATAAATTGTTACATATTTTTATAATTTTGCATATTTTTACAAAGCAACAATGTGAGGACAGACTGGTGATGGATGCAGCAATGTGGATAAATAAATCTTCAAAACGTTAATGTTGAGTGACAAGTATGTCTTATACAAGACTTGACATAATGAAAAATTTCAGTGAAAAATCAGGGCAAATTAATTTATGGAGACAGGAGACAGAAAGTTCCCTGAGACCACAGGTGGCATGGAGCATGACAGAGAATGGGCACTTGGAAACATTATGGAACTTCTGAATGGTGTTTTGACCAGACTGACAGTTACATGGATAAATGCATGTGTTCCCCAATAAAGCTTTTCTCATTTATGTGCACATTTGCCATATGTAAATTATACTTCACCAAAATACTACTTTCTAGATAGATGATTTTATCAATTAATTTTAATTAGATTAACTAGTAAAAATTATAAAATAAATTTTGAAATACTTGATTCTTCTGCTACTATCAACAGTACCATTATTTGTGTTTTCCATGTTTAATGCCAAATATTATATACTATATCTGTGAGATGGCTAGATGGTAGGAGGTAAAAATATGGTAAAATAGTTCAAAACTTTATTGACTCTAGAGATTCACCCTCCTTAGAGATTCCGCTGAATATAATTTCAATTCCTTTATGACTGAAAATTTAGACAAGTTTGCCTGTTCTCTAAAACTTCACCCAATCCCATTATTAATATACACAAAATGTTTTAGAGGGTTTAAAGCATTTGTAAACTAATGTATCATATATGAAGCAACCAATGTTATCTATCATTTTTATTTGCACATTACATTTCTTGCTAATTTTTGGCAGGGCACATTAGAAATATAGTTTTAGGTTAGCCTTTGGTATGATACTATTGTGGTATTGCCAAAAATTCTTTTTATGTGTTTTACTTAAGGGATTTATAAAGGATCACATTCATATTAATTCATATTATCTTTTGATTAGTGTTTACACTTAATCAGTCTGGTGTGTCTGCTTGGCTTGTCTGAAAGTTATCATTACTACTTTCAACATGATTAGTATAATATCCTAGGAAATTAAATGCTTAATTTACTAAAAGTTAAGCTACTTGAGAGCATCTCAATGTTGATATCATCCGTTTGATAAACAGAACCTATTCCTTTATTTTTAATTTACTTTTATTTTTTAATTTATTTTTATACAGATGTTGTTGAACTATTCATTCAAAACTCTAACACCAATCTCACCACCGTTGCACCTTTCCATCCCATTACTTACAGTTTCCCAGCCATATAGCACAGCGGGTAGGGCGTTTGCCTTGCACGCAGCCAACATGGCCGACCCGAGTTAGATTCCTCCGCCCCTCTCGGAGAGCCCGGCAAGCTACCGAGAGTATTCCATATGCCAGACACAGTAACAACAAAGTCTCCAATGGAGACGTTACTGGGCCCGCTCGAGCAAATCGATGATCAATGGGAGGGCCTTTACCTTTTGCCTTTACCTTTACCACAAGTATGCCCCTTTAGCAGGCACTGAGTGATTTATGTTATATTGCTTCTTATAATTCAGTAGAAAGTATAAAAAAGTTTCCTTAAGAGAAAGTATGTGAATATTGTCAAGTCTCACCATGGAGCCGTTAAGCCCATGTTAGAAGAGATTACTAACATGTTGTTACAGGTTAAGCCTTGTGTGCTTATATTTTCTTAATCGAGATTGGTTGCCTTCTACTTAATATTCCATCCAATATGGTGTCTTATTCCCGGTTTATCAGTGGTATAGTCACTGTCACTGTCACTGTCACTGTTCCCCCATTGTTCATCGATTTGCTCAAGCGGGCCCAGTAACGTCTCCATTGGAGACTTTGTTGTTACTGTGTTTGGCATATCGAATACATCATGGGTAGCTTGCCAGGCTCTGCTGTGCGGGCGAGATACTCTCAGTAGCTTGCTGGGCTTTCCGAGAGGGGCGGAGAAATCGAACTCGTGTTGGCCATATTGGCTGCGTGCAAGGCAAACGCCCTACCGCTGAGCTATGGCTCCAACCCAGTGGTATAGAGTTTGAGATATTGTGTGACTGCAAATGTGGCTGTGTGCTTTAGGAATTCAAAATATTTGAATGGGATATTAAAGCTGGAGTTAAATTTTTAACTGGAATGTGATTTTAGGGTCCCCAGAATGACAGAGCCCAGTGTGGGGAAACTTTTTATATCTTTTGAAATTTATTTAAGTCTCCGTATCATGGCCAGTTAATATCCTATTTGGTGCCAGCAGTAGTTCATGGGTGTGGCTGTAAGACTTCCAGAAGAACAGGGAGATGGAGGTAGGTAGCCCATCCCTGACTCTGTGAGAGCCTGGAAATTTTAGTCACAAAATTGGCATACCTGAGTGTTTTAATGGATCAGTTTCTGGATGAGGCTGGTCTGGAGCCTTTGAATCTGACCATGAATATGGCGGTGATTGTGGAGTGTGGAAATTTCTGGTTGCTGGGGCACACGTGCAGTGTCCTGAATGACTCAGCCTGGCATAGAGTCTGGAAGCAGCCATGCAGTTTGTAAAACCTACTCCTTTAGACTTATATCCCACCTTAGCACACCCTTTGCGAAAATTAAGTTTGTAAGTTCATTAACATATGCATTTCAATAGAACACACCAATAAGTTTTTAAATAGAATTCTGAAAGCTAAAGAAACATTGCTTTGAGAAAAGGGTTTTGTACCTGGGTCAGAAATAATTTGAATTCCTGGGACATTGGATGATCACAATATAGGAGTCGTTTTAAGATTGTGTTGGTATGCCTTAGGCAACCAGAGAAATACAAGCATTATCTAAGAAATCCATTAACTATAGGGAAAACTCCATTCCCAATGGCAGTGAGCCAGAAATACGTGTTGGACAAAATTCTGAACTCCTAAATGTCTATGAAGTTTGTTAGATTGTTTTCCCACAAGTAGTAGTTTGGGCTGAAGGCATAGCACAGTAGTAGGGCATTTGCCTTGCGAGCGGCTGACCTGACTCAGCCGATTTGATTCTTCCACCCCCCTCAGAGAGCCCAGCAAGCTACCGAGAGTATCTCGCCCGCACAGCAAAGTCTGGCAAGCTATCTGTGACGTATTCAATATGCCAAAACACAGTAACAAGAAGTCTCACAATGGAGACTACTTTTCTTTTCCTATTTTAATGTTAGTAGAATTTTCATCCACTGCATTATTTCCATAACAGATGACACAATCCAGATTTAAAATGCAGCCACAGATTACTGTGGAAGAGTTCTGGTTTAAATAACTTGTCAAGAAACATCATTGAGATGTTAATTCTATAGCAGTATTTGAACCAAGCAGTCCCAAGTAAAATAGAACCAATGAAGAGACAAGTTGAAAAAAAAAATGTTTCTTTCACTTAATGGAAGCTGTAATGAAAAAGTCTTGCAAAGTAGTGTTAAAAGGAAAATCTTAGTGGAATTTGTTTTTATAAAGTAAATTGTGAGAAGCTATTATGGAATCAGATTATGTCTATACTTATCTATATGGTTTATTCAGGAATATGTTCCTACCTGTGACTTTTGAGAATGTATGTGGAGGTTTTAAATTACTTCACAAAATGGAAGTTTACTGGATGAGGATGAAAGGTGTGCATATCCATATATAATGTATATATGCATAATACATGTATATATATATGTTGTGCATGTATTTTCACATATATATACTTCTTTGAAAATAGTAATATTTTCTTGAATAGTATTATCAGAAAACTGAGTTATTCAAACATTTTTTAAAGTTAGATAGATAAAATTACAGAAAAACTAACAGGAAAGAATAAATTTCAAGGTTTTCTAAAAATGTTAACATGTTCTTTTCAGTATTACAATGAAAAATAAGCACTTACATAATGAAGGAGGAGTAAAGAGACATTATCAACTATATGGAGTGTAAATTTTCAGCTGAATTCTGAATCACTGAGAAATAAAAAGACAGAACAAGGATAATTGACAGAATTTAATTTTTGATTTTTTAAAAAATGATTTGTATTTTAGCAATGTCAGTTTTTCTAAATTTGATCATTGAATCATGGTTGTATATGAAAATATTGAAGTTTTATAAAATACCCACTGAAGTATTTAAGTGAAAAGGTCATGGTAAGTACATCTCACTCCCAAAAGAATTGACCAGGATTGCAGTTCCCTGGTAGTACGTATGTCTAGCATGTGTCAGCCTTGGGTTTGAAATCCTGCTCCATATATTTTTTTTTAGTAAAGTAAATAAAGTAAAGGCCCTCCTGTTGATCGTCGATTTGCTCGAGCGGGCCCAGTAATGTCTCCATTGGAGACTTTGTTGTTACTGTGTCTGGCATATCGAATACTCTCGGTAGCTGGCCGGGCTGTCCGAGAGGGGCGGAAGAATCGAACTCGGGTCGGCCATGTTGGCCGCTTGTAAGGCGAACGCCCTACCTGCTGTGCTATATTTTGCAATAGAAATATATCGCTGGAGCGATAGCACAGCGGGTAGGGTGTTTGCCTTGCACGCAGCCAACATGGCCAACCCGAGTTCGATTCCTCCGCCCCTCTCGGAGAGCCCGGCAAGCTACCGAGAGTATTCGATATGCCAGACACAGTAACAACAAAGTCTCCAATGGAGACGTTACTGGGCCCGCTCAAGCAAATCGAGCAAATATATTTTTTTAAATGAAAAATAGTTTTAGGATAATAAAAATATGATGATTTTTTTCTTTTTGGGTCACACCTGGCATTGCTCAGGGGTTACTTCTGGTTCTACAATCAGGAATTCCTTCTGGTGGTGCTCAGGGGACCATATGGGGTGCTGAGGATGAAACCCAGCTCACCCACAAGCAAGGCAAACTCCCTATCTGCTATACTATCGGTTTGGTCCCTACAACAAATTTTTAACAATATTCACATTAATCTGGCATATCAAATACGTCACGGGGAGCTTGCCAGGCTCTGTCGTGCGGGCGAGATACTCTCTGTAGCTTGTTGAGGGGCTAGAGCGATAGCACAGTGGTAGGGCGTTTGCCTTGCACGCAGCCAACATGGCCGACCAGAGTTCGATTCCTCCGCCCTTCTCGGAGAGCCCGGCAAGCTACCGAGAGTATCTTGCCCACACGACAGAGCCTGGCAAGCTCCCCGTGACATATTTGATATGCCAGACACAGTAACAACAAAGTCTCCAATGGAGACGTTACTGGGCCCGCTCGAGCAAATCGAAGATCAACAGGAGGGCCTTTACTTACTTACTTACTTACTATTCACATTAATATCCATGTGTCTATTTGTAGAAAAATAAGAAATATTAAGCAGTAACAATTTACAGCTTCAGATTTAAAAAATTTTGTCAATTTACACTGGTAACATTTTTATGCTTAATATTTTTATAATTTTTTTTTTGCTTTTTGGGTCACACCCGGTGATATACAGGGGTTACTCCTGGCTCATGCACTCAGGAATTACTCCTGGCGGTGCTTGGGGGACCATATAAAATGCTGGGAATCGAACCTGGGTCCACCGCATGCAAGGCAAATGCCCTACCCGCTGTGCTATCGCTGCAGCCCTTCAACAAGTTTTTTTATATACATAATTTTTAAAGGAATGTGATTGGCAGATAACTAATGGTTTTTTTCAAGTTTTGCAGGTGACCTTACAGAGTAAGTCTGCTTTTGAAATAGAAAAATGTAATGCCACATGTGATATATGATGTTTTAATTAAATAGTCTGAAAATATACTATGAGCTAGAACAGCATTATTTCCAAGACCTGGGGAAGTGACTCATTGTGAAGAAAAAAATTAAAAACTATTCTATATGACCTTAAAATAGGTTATTAAAACTCAATTTTGAAATAATGAAAGTCATTGTCTTCTACATTAGCCAAACAACAATATCTTGATTGAATTCATTATTTTCTGAAATGCTGCCAATTCAGATTGTTGAGTTGGATTGACTTGAACGTGAAATTGACTAAACCCAAGCCTCATGTATACTTAACTGCACATTCCTGGTTCCATGTTGGTTTGTGACAGGGGATTGTTGTTTGATGATTAAATATGAGGAAAGGACCAAAAAGTGATTTTGTATCATAATCTCTGTCTCTGACTCTGTGTCTCTCTTCCTTCCTCACCCTCCTTTGTATTAGTATTCATGCGAGCATGGAAGCTTTGTTTTTATACACTAGCAAAGTATATTTAAAATGTCACTATCACTTCATGCTTTTCTGTTGCTTGGGGGACCACATATAACCCTCATGACCCTTGGCTGTGTCCCTGAGATGTTGTAGCCTTTACAGTTAAGTGTAATTGGCAGTAGAACACACTTTGTTCTGTACAGTGTTAAAAAATGGGCCCCTTTGTTTAACCAACCTTCATGAACTTCCGTTTACTTCAATGGCAAGTAAAACATTTATGTAAGAAAGAAATATTGTCTTCAATGGGAAATGCATTCCATGTGTGTTATATTTCATATTATGACAGATTTTTTGAGCTTATACTATTTTTATTCATGATGTGAATGCATGACATTTTTTAGGAGTCAGTATTTTAAGGTAATCACCATTTACATTTGTAGAATAGATGATAAATATTAAATATTCTCATATTGAAAGTTTAAACTCAAGTTCCCAGTAATATACATATTTTAATATATAACTTGAGCAATTCTCTCACTCTATTTGCTTTTTAGATTTTGGGATACAGGTGGCCATCTTTGGGGCCCATATGACATGCCATGGATGGCATGTTGGCCCCATGCAAGACAAGTGCATTACACACTATACTGCCTCTTTGGCCCCTGAGTGATTCTCTTTTAAATATATCTGCTTTCATGAGTTACAGAAACTGAAGCTTAGGATGGTAAACTAAGGGTCATGTCAATATTTATAGCTTGTCCCTCTTATGAATTTTGTTAGTCTATGTCAATTTTGTCTTTGCTACTTAATTTAGCCTTACTTAGTAAGGGGCTGGAGTGATAGCACAGTGAGTAGGGTGTTTGCCTTGCGTGCAGCCAACATGATCAACCCAGGTTCAATTCTTCTGCCCCTCTCGGAGAGCCCAGCATGCTACCAAGAGTATTCTGCCCGCACGGCAAAGCCTGGTAAGCTCCCTGTGATGTATTTGCTATGCCAAAAAAACAGTAACAACAAGTCTCATAATGGAGATCTTACTGAGTCCGCTCAAGCAAATCGATGAACAATGAGAGGACAGTGCTACAGTCCTACTACTTAGCAAGATATTTCAAGAACCAAGATTCTAGAAAAATACTGCTAGGTGTCTCAAAGTGGTTTTGACATGCAAATTATTTGGTGAGTTTTTAAGCTATCAAACAGAATCCTGGAGCTCAACATTTGTTACAAGAATAGTAATTTGCAATTACAAAGGAAGGGGTAGGTGGAGATCGCATTGCTCAGTTGTTAGTAAATATTAGATCTACAAAATTTACAAAGAAGAAGAAAAGCAAGAAAGCAGCAGATACACTCTGAATTCCTAATGAAATGTCTGGATTTTTGTTCCCAGAAATGTGTGTTTTTGCCCATACCCCAGTTCGAGGAACTTCAGGCCTTCTTCCATAGACCTCCTACTTGGAGCCTCAGCAGGTGACAGTGCAGTGGGCTTGCAAAGACACTGGCCCTTACACCTTTGCTCCTTTCTTTCTGATGAAATGGCAAGGTCTTCCCAGCCAACTGCTAACCCTTTGGGACTTTATTAAGTACAGTAATTCCATTGACCTAAACATAAACCCTTTGACACATCCCCTGACAGTAATCCATTCCTTGCAGAGCTTAGGGGCCTGAACAGCCACAGAATGTTTTCATTATGAAGCTCTGGGCTTCCTCTTGTCTGGAGCTTTAAGTATTGATGTTCAGCCACTTAACAAAGACCGCATTGCGATCCTTGGCCAAGTTTGCGACAAGGGAGTACAGTGTCCTGGGTTTATGGTCAGGCTGTACCTAAGGAATCTTGGATTTAACGTCTGCACTTTGTCCTTTCAATTTTCCTATCCCCACTAAAATATTTGGGACCTAGTCTCCCAATTCTTTTAATATAATTCTAGAAAAAAGAACCCTCATTGCACAGAGGAGACCAACATTTAAATACATTCATCCATTGTGTGAAGGTATAATGTGATAGATACTGTGTGTATCTCTGTACCTCAAAAGGGCATCTTCTGCTGATTTCCGATGACTTCATAAATATGTAGAGCAAAGGTGGAGGACGATGGGCATTTGGTAGTGAAATTGTCCAAAACTTTGTACATCAATGCTAGGGACTTAAATAGTATACTAAATATATTACCTATACTATAATAAAAAATATGTATAAAATTAAACGAAGGATAAAATGCTACAAAGCTTTGGTATTTGCTATTAAGGAGTAGTATTTCAGAAATACTACTTTGGAAATACTCTCTGGAAAAATGTTAAGGATGCAAAATCTCAGGTTCTGCATCAGACTGTGAACTTGAACAAAATCCACAGATGATTCAAAGCCAGTTTATTTTGAAAGACTTTGTTTGGCAAGTTTTAGTTGATACTTCTGAATAACTTAGCCTATAAAATAGGGTCATATTGAACACACAGACAGACACGTATACATACACACACACACACACATATATTTAACTGTACAAAAATCAGTTGGTACCACATAAAATATATGCTAAAAAAATTAATAAATTAGTTTAAAGCATTTTACCACAAAGTTATTTGGGAAACATTTATATACTTTTATATTTTTATGTCAAACTTAAAATGTGTTAAATATTACTTTTCCTATTAGCTATTGTCCTTAAGAAAATGAAAATGTTACAGACTCACAGGAAAAGTAATCGGTCTCTATAAGTGTAACAACTCTGAACATGCTTGGTGCTTTATATATTTAATACAAGCAACGATTGTGCGAGCCTGAATATCACTCATCATATACATCACATCCTCACAGGAGGTCTGAGTTCATTTACAGAAGTTAGGCATCCTGGGTTCATACTCAGGGCTGTCTGCCCCATGTAACTCTTCTTTCTATGACTCTGCATTGGAGTAAGAAATAATAACTTTAATTCTAATCATTATCTGAGCAAATTTTTCAGTGCTATTGACTGAACTGCATAGTTCTTTGGGTGTGGCTTTCCTGGGTCTTGTGGGATGTTTAACAGCATCCCAGGTCTCTACTCACAAGAGGACAGTAACAAACCACACACCTCTTACTTACCTCATCCCGCCTTCCTGACTTCACCTATCTTTTACTTTCCATCTCTCCTTCCTTCCTTTTCAATACTTCATCAGTACCTCCCATCAAATGTGGCAATTTAAAAATGCCTCCAGAAATTGAAAATTGTGCTTAGAAGTTCAAATCAACTCTAGTTGAGAACCACAGGCCTAGAAGTATGTGTCATATTTTTTACCCCCAACTTTAAACTGATAGCATCCACCTTATGTGGGTATCTTTCTTATGTGACTGCCTCCTTATGGTTGCTACTTCATTATAGTTCTATAATTTCATGAAGACATTACAAATCTGATTTGTATTTGTTTTGGGGGGCTACACCCAGTGGTGCTCAGGGCTTACTCTACACTCAGAGATCAATCCTGGCAAAGCTTGGGGGATCAATCAGGTCAGCTGCATGCAAGGCACGGGCTCTACTTTTGCTGTATTATCTCTCCAATCCTCTCAGCCTTTGTTTATCTTAATAGATGTATTAATAAGCTTATGAATTTTATTATTCCTTGACGATTGCATTATAAGATCTTCATGCGGAATGGTAGATACTTATATATTGAAAGCAGTTCTACTTTAGGAGGTGAGTATCCAGACCATGGAACCAACATTCTTTTGGAGCGATAGCACAGCGGGTAGGGCGTTCGCCTTACACGCAGCCAACATGGCCGACCCGAGTTCGATTCCTCCGCCCCTCTCGGAGAGCCCGGCAAGCTACCGAGAGTATTCGATATGCCAGACACAGTAACAACAAAGTCTCCAATGGAGACGTTACTGGGCCCGCTCGAGCAAATCGACGATCAACGGGAGGGCCTTTCTAGTTGCATGATTTTGGGGAAGTGGAAGATTTGTAGGCCACACCTGGAAATATGCAGAGCATACTCCTGGCTCTATGCTCAGGGATTACTCCTGGAAATGCTCAAGTGCAATGCTGGGGATTAAATCAAAACTAGCTGCATACAAAGCAAGTGATCTACTATATTATCTCTATGGTCCTTAGTTATGTAGCCTTAAGTGAGTTGCTTTCTGTTTTCTCTATGAAATAGAGTCCGGCCTGATAGGATTATAGTGAGAATTGTATGAAATGTTTAATTTGGCACTAAAATCAAAATAAATCACAGGAGCAATGGACTAGAAAAGAGCTTTATTGGCCAAGAAAAAACTTCAGTTGGGAAGCACATCTAAAAGCCAAGCATTGAGAAAACAGCTTTGAGAAGAGTGGAAGTTTAGCTCTATGTTTAGCTGAGTTAGAGTGGCAGCAATCTTTTGATGTTTTAGTAGTTTTTTAAGAAACTCATGAGTAGTTATGAAGAAACTCCAGAGAAAGGTGATTGGAGATTAGGAGGGTTCTATAGTGCAGTTTCCACACACCAGTACTACCCAGAGGATCCGTATCAGTACAAAAATATGCTAAAGGCTCTTCTGGGCCAATCAGAGACAAATGAAGTCGTTTCTCTCAAAGAGACGTTGTCACACCTTTTCCAATATATTCCAGAGTTCATGCAAGTCTATTTCAGCATTTTTTAATCCAAAGAGTCCTATGTTTTCTGATTTTCAGGGGAAGGTGGAAGAAATTGTAAAGTTAAAAAATGTTTTAATTATTTGACTATCCATTGACAATATCTGATAGATAAGACATGCTTTGTTCCAATTTATTCTTTTGGGTTTTATCTTAGGATCCTGTCATAATTATAGGGAAGTCCAAACTTTTACTCATAAACACATATTCTGTGCTTTTAAGAATTTTATAATAGTTTTGGTTCATATTTCACACATTTAAATTGTATAACACATGCCACCTCCATCACAGGATTTTACTTCAAAACTGTAGGACTATCACTGAAATATGTGAACTGATTACTTATTTCATCAAAAATTTGAAAAGGAGTAAAATTGAGTCATATGAGAATGTCACTTTTGGTGTTTGGGATGGGGAAAATTAAAGAAAGTTGGCAATGCTTCTTCTCAGGCACTTCATGTTTCTGGTTTTTGATATGCGAGCTGGTTACATAGCTACATTCAGTGAATGCTAACTTACTGAGTTGTTCATTGTCTTTATAATTTAGTGAAGAGTCAAATCAGTACATATTAGTTGTAAAAAATAAAAACCATTTTTAAATTGGTTTGTTTTGGGGCCACACCCTGTGTTTCTCATGGTTTACTTCTGGTTTTACACTCAGGGATCACTCATGGATAGCTTGGGGCACTATATGTGGTACCAGGAATCAAACCTGTGTTCATCACATAAAGGCAAGTGACCTACCTGCTGTACTATTGCTCTGGCCAATAAAAGCCCTCTTCTATACCAAATAACAGAGTTTTGAGGAAAAACTCAGAGATAACATTTTTTCTTGCATTATCAGTTCTACCTCTTTCAAATGATAGAGGGAACTTGATCCCATAAAGTATCTGTGCTTATATTATAAACATGGGCTTGGATATGAAAAGAAATTATTGTATGCTTGTTTATATTCACATAGCCAAACACAAACCTGAATATTTTTTAACTTAGACATAATATTGAGAAGTGCTATTTGGATGACTTCAGCTATATTTTTAGCTGCCCATTCTATTGTTAATGTTAAAACCTGTAACACTGTAGCACTGTCCTCCTGTTGTTCATCAATTTGCTAGGATGAGCACCAGTAACGTCTCCATTGTGAGGCTTGTTGTTACTGTTTTTGGCATATCAAATATGCCATGTGTAGCTTTCCAGGTTCTTCTGTGTGGGCAAGATACTCTCGGTAGCTTGCCAGGCTCTCCAAGAGGGGTGGAGGAACTGAAACTGGGTCGGCCGCATGCAAGGCAAACGCCCTACCTGCTGTGCTATCGCTCCAGCCCAATGTTAAAAACATTTTTCATCATTTCATTTCATCATCCTGTTAATCGTCGATTGCCTCGAGCAGGCCCCAGTAACGTCTCTTTCATCCTAGCCCTGAGATTATATTCACGGCTCTTTAGGAGAATGAGACCCATCATTGTTACTGGTATTTGGCATATTTGGTAGGCCACGGGGAGTTTGCCAGACTCTGCCCTGTGGGCAGGCTACATTCGATAGCCTGCAAGTTTGTCCAAAGTAGGAATGAGATAATAAGATGTCGCGCGGCCGCATTTGCATTTGCGGCCGCGCGGTTCCGGCATCTGGATTTTATAGTCTCTGAGTCTTGGCCGCTGATGGGATTACACGGCACCAGGGGGCCAGGTGGTGGGTGTGACCCCCGCCTACTGGAATTTGGAGGATCTGGGTGGAAGATGCTCGACTCCAATTCGAGTAGGCTTGGAGGTCTCGGCCCCGGAACCCGCGTGGCTTTGTCCCTCTGCCAGTACCTTCAGGTGTGCGGAGAGTGGTCTCAGCATGGTGGTGGCTGGTCCTGGAGGTCTCCGGCTGCCGTAGCCCTGGCCGGGGCGGGGAGGAAAGCTCAACCCGCTCCCCTCCAAGGGACTCCGGGAAGGAACACCCAGGCGCGGGGGCAGAGACTGCACTGCTCTCGTCCGGGATCTGGATTTTATAGTTAAAAACATAAAACTAAATTATAGTAACCCCTCTTTTCATTATGGAACAATTTCATAGTTGTCAAAAAAGTTGTATTTCACACTTTCCACACTCACAAATCTACATTGGTCCTAAGGTTTACATGTCTTTCTTTGGCCTTTCCTTGGTAGATGGAGAGTTTTATAGATATGATTCTTTTGCAGAGTTGGCAACATAAATTGACCATACAAAACAAAATCAAGGAAATTCGAATTTCCATGAAATATAGACTTTGGATTAGAAGTTTACATGATGATATTTCAACATTTTTAGCCTATTTCCTCCACAAAACTGCTGCAGAAGAGTTGATTTTACTGACATGGATTCCATTCTTTTATTTCTGCTACCCAATCTTTTGTAAAATAAAAATTAAGATCTAGGATACAAAGTAGGTAAAGAAAAAAAAGAAGGGATGGTTACACTCCAATTTATCACCTTTTTAAGACAAACAGTCCTTAAAATGTTCTAAAACAGGTTGCTTGCAAATACTTAGGAGAGTATGATTGCACCTCTATGATCAAGATATGAAGAAAATAGAACTGCAGCAAAACCCACAATTCACATCATCAGAACAATTAGAAACTTACAAAAATAAAACTAAAATGTCTCTGATCATTTATTATTCTTATTATTTAACAACAGAGGTTTTAGAATTTGCAATCTGCTGTCTATCTTCACTTATAAATGGAATATATAAATTTCACTCATGAAAAGAAATAATGATAGATTTCAAGGCATGTTTATTTTTTTGCTTAGATCCTGGAAGGTGTCATTACACATATCTTCATTGTCTCCTATACATAATTCTATTTATCTCCCCAAGCTGCAGGGTGGCTTGGCAGAAGGTGTTTTAGACTAGTTAAATAAAGTAATAATGTCTATAACAAAGTTCTCTTTTAATGTCTAGGCCTCTCCGCTTAGTGCATTAGGCTAGGTTTCTTTAAGCCCTTTTCACAAAGGGAGGCAGAGTGGTTAGTAAGAAACTACATGCTTTGCTTTGGGTTCAAAGGCTAAGTGCTGACTTCATCCCTGGGATGGGAGGTGGAATTCTGGTGACAGCACTGGTGATGTCTTTTGTCTCCTCCATTTCCTCCGTGTCTTTGAACATTTCTTCATTAAGTGCTGTTTCAAGTATTAATACAAAACATACAAAATTACGGGAAATTCACATGGAATGAACAGGAGGATATTGTTAAATAAAGAAAATATGTCAGATATTCTTAAATGATTGAAACTTCCAGGCTGTGAGGATAGTTAGACCGTTTCTGGGTTTGACCTAAAGCCTGTAAAAGGAGCAGGACCACCTACTACGTCACCTACTTTTGTGCCTCAAAATTCCCAAGGGTCAGATATGTTTGTGTCTTTGAAACTAATTGATCAATGTACATCAAGAATCACACAGTTAAAAGTAGCAGGTATATAAAAAGCACCAATGCACACATAAGAACATAAAATCTGCCATAGAAGGGGAAGATTTAGATGGGGATATATTTAAAACTTAAAACCAAGAATAAACTATTCTCCGGTGGAAATTGTGTAGGTTATGCCATTTAGGACGTGGTTCCATGGATCTAAATGCTTTTTGCAAGGATATTCCCCTCTAATTCCCTTGGTTTTGTCAACTTTTCCATCTCTGAAATTAATGTTGATCCTCTGTATCAAGTATCAGCTTAGCGGACATTTGAAGTTTCTTCTCTAAAGATAAAGACCAAGATAAAATAGACAAAGCAGACATGAGACTTTCCTCTCGAAATTTAGCTGATTGTTCAGTGACCTGCTCAGACTTTGGGGTAACTTACAGCTCTGTAGTCAGTCAGCCCCTGGAGCTATCTCCAAGAAGTTGAATAACCCCTGTCTTGGCCTGCCAACAGGTTTCTCGGCTCAGCACTGCCCTTGAATGACACTCTGTCATTATGCTATATTTAGCCCACAAAAGTTGTAATTAGCTTTGTTCAGTTGCATACTGATCCAGCCTCACATGTAATAGAAAAGGTAATAAAGTAGGTAGGCAGATATCAAAACCTGAATAGGCATCTTATATAGGAAGCTAAAACTTAGGAAAGAACCAAGGAAAGAAAACTTCTCTGGCATCCAATGCAGACAGGCAAGGCTGTCATTAAACTTCCTCTAAGTAACCACGTGTAGCTTGCTAAAGTGTTCCATTAGTCTTCCTTCTCATCACTTCCCTACTTCCATCTACTGAGATGACTATTCTACAGTTTGATTATGTAATATTTTACAGATGCTACCTTTTCTAATTTGGCACCTTAGATCTCTTGAAGGCGTCAGTTTTGATTGAAGGGTAGACTTTACTTATTCCATTATTCTATATCTCTGTACTATTTGGTCTGGCTATTGATTGAGATCCTTGTCTTATGTTCTTAATCTGTACCAAAGATTTTTTCAGGAGTGAATGGTGCTTAGGAGAAAAGAACTGGCATGATGATCCCAAAACATGAGGTCCTCAGTGCTAAAAATTCCATTACTAGATGATGGAATTATTTGCTTTTGTTTTCAACTTGGTTATAATCTACTTCAAAATGAGATCTTCTACTGTCTCTTCATGATTTTTGTCTGGACATTGGGTGTAGACATCTCATCCCTGTGGTTATTTTCTCATGAAATAACTTATTTTCCTGAAATGATTGAAAGGCATTCACTTTCAATTTTTCCATGATTTCTTTACTGATTTTTTTTGGTTATATGACTACTTTTCAGCCATGGTTAAGTATCATAAAATATAACTCATAGATATAAAACTTAAGTGTTCTTTGAGTCTCCAAGGGGATCTTTGTAGATAAAAATAAGCTTTCCCAAGATTCATATTAAATGTTTCTTAAAATCATTAGCTTTGAAAAAGTTTCATTTGCTTGCTTCTTTGTGTTTACATAAAACAAGACTTGGAAATCCTTTATATTTGTCAGTTTGTTCAATTAATAATAGCTCGTTATGAAAGCTTGTAACTATTTCATGGTAATTCAATAAAATTTTTTAAAATAATAGATCAAATATTTAAAAATTCAAATAAAACAAGTGTACGTAATGGCAATGTAAGATAATTATGTGGATGAATTCTGAGTTTTTAAAAGTTGAGAGAGAAAAGAAACACAGAGAATTTTTTAATTTTGTTTTATTAAAACACCATGATTTAGAAAGTTCTTCATAATATAGTTGTTTCAGTCATTTAGTGTTCCAACACCATCAATGTGACCTTCCCTTCATCAATGTCCCCAGTTTCCCTCCCACCCCCAAACTGTCCCCTTTGCCACATACAAATTTAATTTTTATTGCTTGTTATAACACCTTAAAGAAATGGCAAATAGAATGTTCAGAAAATAAATCAGTGAAAGCCAATAAGTGATTGTTATGTTATTTTCACCTATGTAAATAAGGAAATCAAAACCATTAAGTACTATATAATAAAATGCTTATTTTCATTAGGAAAAGTAACTTTTCAACTCTGGAATCTAAAATATATTGCTGTACATTTCATTTTATAATTGGATCTCATTATAGTAATATTCATGTCTTATCTGTCATTAATAAATTAACAAGAATTCTGTGCTAAAATATTTTGAAGTTTACATGAAATAGGTAAGGCCTGTATATGTAAAACTGTTTTCTCCTCTACACTTTATTTAAGCACTGTGGTTAATCAAGTTTTTCACGATGATTTGTTACAGGCATTATATAATCCAATACAATCCCACTTCTATTATCACTTTCCCTCCATAATTTTCTCCATTTTTTCCCATGATCCCTCAAGCCTGACCTCATACCTGGACAAGAGTAATTTATTTCATATTGCTTATTACCAATAAATTGCTAATGGAATTATGACAGATTATTTTCTTACAATAAAATTAGTGTAATGTAAAGTGTTATATTTCACCACGGAGACATTGAATCCTTGTATGGAAGATTACTAGAATGTTACTACAAGTTAAGCCTTCTGTGTTAATATTTTTATTAGTTTAGATTAGTTGGCTTCTATGTTACACCCAATCTGGTATGCTATAACTGAATTTTCAATGTTGTAGAGTTTGGATGTGTCGTATGGCTGCATTTGCTTCAGGAAATCCAAAATATTTAATTGTGCGGTATAGCAGGAGTTAAAGTTTTAACTGGGTGTGGCTTTGGGATGTGGACATGACTGCCAGAGCTTCCAGAAGTACAGCAAGGTAGCCCAACCTGACTCTGAGAAAGCCTGGAGATTTCAATCACAGGGACCCATTTGCATACATGAGTTCTTGGCAGGTGAAAAATTTCTCTGTGAACCAATCGGATCCAGCCTGGAGGCTAATAACAGTGATTTTGGAGTGTAGGAGCAGTGGCTGTGAGGGCTCTGTATGAGTAGGCGCTGGCCAACTCCACTTCATGGGTTGTGTCAGTCAGGAACAGGTATCTGAGAGAATCCGCAACTAGTTAATCTCTTTTGAGATTTATTTATGAGTCTCTCGAGCAAAACCGGTTGGTGAACTTACATGGCACTGGAGATAGTTTATGGGCATGACTGTCAGGCTTCTTTCAGAAGGAGAAAAGGGTTTTAAAGGAAAGTAAGAGTACAAAGAACTGAGATATACTTGTACAGTAAAGTGCAGGCTATAAAATTATTGCCCAAAAATCCATGGCCTTCCTATATGCAAATAATGAGACAGAAGAAAATGAGAGGGGGAAAAAAAACCACTTTCACAATCGTGCCCCAGAAAAATCAAACACCTTGGAATCAGCCTAACTAAAGAGGTAAAGTACTTCTACAATGAAAACTACAAAACTCTACTCCATGAAATAAAAGAGAACATGAGGAAATGGAAACATATCCCCTGCTCATGAATAGGAAGAATTAACATTGTCAAAATGGCAATACTCCCCCAAAGCATTATACAGATTCAATGCAATCCCTATTAGGATACCCATGAAACTCTTCAAAAAAATCCATCAAGCACTCCTGAAATTCATATGGAACAACAAAATAGCTAAACATGAATAGCTAAAGCAATTCTTGGGGAAAAGATGCAGGGAGGCATTACCATCCCCAACCTCAAACTCTACTGCAAAGTGGTAATAATTAAAACAGCATGGTACTGGAACAAAGACAGGTTCGCAGGCAAATGGAACAGGGTGGAATATCTGTACACACAACTCCAAACGTATGAACATCTAATCTCCGATAAGGGAGCAAGAAATGTGAAGTGGAGGAAGGAAATCCTCTTGAACAAATGGTGTTGGCATAACTGGACGACAGGCAAAAAAATGGGCTTAGACTTCAACCTAACACTATGCACAAAACTCAGATCAAAATGGATTAAAGGTCTCAACATCAGGCCAAAATCCATAAGGTACATCAAAGACAAGGTCAGCAAAACCCTCCACGATATTGAGGCTAACAGTATCTTTAAAGATGGCACTCCAATGATCATGCAAGTGGAAACAGAGATAAACAAATGGGACTATCTTAAATTAAGAAGCTTCTGCACCTCAAAAGATACAGTGAGCAGAATACAATGACATCTATAGAGTGGGAAAGGATATTCACCCAATACCCATTTGATAATGGGTTGATATCAAGGATCTACAAAGCACTGTTGAACTCCACAAGAAGAAAACATTCAACCCCATCAAAAAATGGGGTGATGAAATTAACAGAAACTTTCTCAAAGAAGGAATTCGAATGGCTAAAAGGCACATGAGAAAATATTCTACATCACTAATCATCAGAGAGATGCAGATCAAAACAACATTGACATATCATCTGACACCACAGAGACTGACCCATATCCAAAAGAGCAAAGGCAACCGGTTTTGGCGTGGATGTGGTAAGAAAGGGACTCTCCTTCACTGCTGGTGGTAATGCTGACTGGTTCAGCCCTTTTGGAAAACAGTCTGGATGATTCTCAAACAGTTAGAAATTGAGCTCCCATTTGATCTAGCAATACACTCCTGGGAATATATCCTGGAGAGGCAAAAAAGTACAGTCGAAATGACATCTGCACTTCTATGTTCATTGTTGCACTGTTCACAATAGCCAAAATCTTGAAAAAGCCCGAGTGCCTAAGAACAGATCACTGGTTAAAGAAACTTTGGTGCATCTATACAATGGAGTACTGTGCAGCTGTTAGAAAAGATGAAGTCATGAAATTTACATACAAGTGGTACTACATGGAAAGTACCAAGATAAGTGAAATGAGTGAGAAAGAGAGGGATAGACATAGAAAGATTGCATTCATCTGGGGAATATAAAGTAAAAAATTCGGAGACTAACATCCAAGAATAGTTGAGATAAGTACCAGGAGGTTCACTCCATGGCTTGAAGGCCAGCCACACATGCTAGGGGAAAGGGCAGCTCAGATAGAGAAGGAAACACCAAGTAAAGGGTGTTGGGTAGATCCTCCTAGGATGGGAGATGCATGCTGAAAGAAGACTATAGACTGAACATGATTGCCACTCAATGCCTCTTTTGCAAACCTCAGCAACCAAAAGGAGAGAGAACAAAAGAGGTTGCCCTGCCACAGAGGCAGGATGGGATGGGGGGGGGGGGTGCAGGAGAGGGATACTGGGATCATTGGGGGGTGGAGAATGGGCACTGGTGGAGGGATGGGTACTCAATCATTGTATAACTGAAACCCAAGCACAAAAACTTGTAATGTCCACAACTGTATCTCATGTTGTTTCACTAATAAAAATTAAAAAGAAAAATTATTTCTAAACAAACAAAACAAAAACGATCCAAAAAATTTTCTTGAGGAAAATGTTGTATTTCACCCTAAAGCCAATAAGCCTTTGTATAAGTGATTACTGGTGTATTGTTACATGTTGAGCCTTGTGTGCCAATATTTATTTATTTAGTAATGTAGTGTGCTATTGATTCATATGTGCAGTAGAGTATGAAATCTCATTCCTGATATTCTAAAAGTTTAAATAGGGTAATACAACTGAAGATGACTTTGGATTCAGAAGCATCTCTGCAGCTTCTGAGTCTCTTCCAAGATTTATTTGTGTATCCTAAAGTTATTATTGTATTTTATATATTTTATTTAATTCTTACACACATGTACTTTAGTAAGTATACATTTCACAACCTTCTACCCCTACATTCTACCTGAGTAATTCATAACTTTTCAAAAAGTATAGAATTATTTTTAAATAAATAAAAAAAATTTAAAATTTTACGTATTTACTGAATAAATCTAACACATAATATTGTATACATTTTAGGCATACCAAATGTTACTTTGATACATTTATGCATCATACTATTATTGCTGTCATAGTAATATTTATCTTGTCACACAATTATACTAGTATATTGCTGCCTATATTAGTTACACATGCATTAAATTTGTGTGGTTTATTTACTGTTTCTCATGAGGTCTTGAGTTCTAAAAATACTCAAATGCCTGATTAAGATTCTATTTAAGAAAGTATCTGCATAGGTCTTTGAAGTGCGAATTTTTATGCTTACTTTTTCAGAGGAAAGAAGCTGTCTAGAAGTCAGGTGATTGACAAATTCTTAGCTAGGTCAAAGCAAAAGTGAACTTGAAATCTAGATCTGTCTCTCTTTTCAGACTCATTGAGGTCCTTTACTCTCTGTTCTGAAAGCTTCAAAAGATAAGCTCTTGTTAAGAATAGTTGAATATTTCTCTTAAAGGGAAACTAGATATCAAGAATAGTTATGAGTTCTAAGTAATTATAAACTGCAGCCCAAGTTTCATCTGAATTTTTGTAACTCAAGGATCAATATTTCAATGATAGCACTACCAGATTGGATAGGAATATAGCTTAGAAGCCAACTAAGCCTGATTAACAAGAACATTAACACAGAAGGCTCAATTAGCAACAATACCTTAGTGAACCCTAAGACTTAATGTCCCAAGAGTAAGATACAATAAATTTTCTTTTATTGATGTATTTCTTGGTGATTACATTATCCATTTAGTGAAAATAAGCAGTATAAAATAAATTATTTGGGGACAGGTCTGGAGAGTGGTTGGGAAAATGGGGACAATGGTATAGGGAAGGTCAGCGTGTTGTTGGATTGGGACCGAAATTTTTGAATGCCTGTAACTAATGCATCATGAGCAACTTTGTAAACCGAGGGAATTCAAATAAAGTGGGGAAAAATTGGGAAAAAAAGTCCCCTCAGTCCTAGTACTGTCATTTTATATCCTTTAATTAACTTCATGGGGCAAAAACAAAGTAATAAACAAAAGAAAAAATGAAACAGGTGACTTGCTTTCCTTGGGTCACTAATTAGAAAGCCAGAGTTTGGTACTAACAAAGAATAGAAAGGAAAGTTCAGGATTTTGAAAGGGTGAGAGTGAAATGAAAACGTTTAATGATGTTTATTCATATCCCTGATACTTTAACCATGTTGTCATTGTCTCTAAGGGGAGTTACTCAGAAGTTCTGGTGCAAATTTCATACTAATGAGTGGGTTCATAGAGTTAATAAATATTCTTTTGGAGACAATAGGCTTGATGTTGTAGTTTCTTGTCTGTTTTTATTGCATTTTTTGAGTTTAGACACTGAATATGTATGATTCGACTTGCAAAAGAAAAATTTGGATGTAGAAAAGATTTAATTACATTTGTCTTATGAAGCTTAGTTTTAAATTAGAAATTCATGTTTTTTAAACTACCAATGTGTGTTTTTATTTCAGACCAGGTAAACATTTCTTTTTTTATGCCCTAGCATTATAACGAAATGTTTGGTTATAAATGGTTATTACATTTATAACAAATGCCCTTTTCCTTCTAATTCACAGAGGGCTTTATTTGTTTCCTCAAAGTTGGCTTATTCATTTTTACAGTGAGGTACTTGAAGGATTTGACATTTTACACTTGATGACAGAGAATGGAAAAAAGCACAAGCTATCTGGCCCCCTCACTTCCCACTTCTGCCTTCATAGCTCTGTCCTGGCTGAATATAATTGTTTTCTCTCCTCAAAATTTCCAAAACTGTTGTGATAAGACCAAAGTCATTGGGTTCATGAGTGGAAAAAAAATTGTCCTTAGGAAAATATTGAAAATATGATTGGAAGGGAAATGGGCAGGAGGAGAGCTAATACTTAGCACTGTTTCCTTGTCAAGGTGTTATTTTGACCACTACACACAATAGAAAGCCAATCAAGCCACACTTTGTCACTCCCACTGGAATCTGTTATTGTATACTTTTTCTTTAAAAGGGTGTGAAATGTCTCTATGCAGACTCTCTGTCAGCCTCTCATCTATCTCCCTCTCCCTCTCCTTCTCTTCTCTCTCTCTCTCTCTCTCTCTCTCTCTCTCTCTCTCTCTCTCTCTCTCTCTCTCTCTCTTTCTCTCATGAACACTTGTGGCCCAAATCCCAAGGACACCATCTTCTCAAATGTGAGAAATATTTGAAAAGTCTTATTATGAAGCCTCAAACAAATTAAAATAACCCTTGAGATTAGATCCTGTAATCATTAGGAACATTAGCTTTTATTTGACACAAAATCCTCATGGGCGGTTCTAATTAGACTTCAGTAGCAGCAATGACCAGTTGGACTAAATCTAGATCCCAGCCAAGAGTAATCAGAAAAGAAACTAGCTTGCCTTCTTAACAAATGGAATCTATATTGAGACAGTTCAAGGAAGTGACACCTACAATCATATGTAAAACCATGACCAGAGTTACTTTGTATTTTCTTCCTTCACTGAGTCAGCAGAGCAGAAAATACCTGATGCCATGATTCTTTCCATCCTTCTTAACTCCCAAGTTTCTTAAAAATAAAACTCATATTCTCCTAAGGCTGGTTCTGCCCATTTTTCCATAGACTTGGATAAAAACACATCATGCATACTATATATGATGTGTTCCCTGGCATCTGGCATAATTGAATGGCTCCTCGATAATCCTGTCAACTCAATTCCTAAATACTTATTGTTTTTATTAGCACTACAGGTCAATGACCTGTAGTTTCATTGAGCAATATAGACACAGAACAAAATCTTTTCTAATGAGTTCCTAATATCAACTGGCTACTGTGAAACTTGGATTGCTTAGTTGATTTGTTCCATGATAATAAAATCTTGCCCTGGTGACTTTTTATTTATCAATTCGCTTAGGTGATTTTTAATGCAAATAATATAGCCTTGGCCAAAAATTGTCAAAACAATTATATGGTTGGGTCCTTGTGGCTGAAAACTGAGTCAGCAGAGCAGAAAATACCTGATGGGAAGGTCAGCATGTTGTTGGATTGGGACTGGAATTTTCGAATGCCTGTAACAGATGCTTCATGAACAACTTTGTAAACCAAGGGAATTCAAATAAAGTGGGTATTGTCAGAGTCAAGATGGGCAATCTCTCCCTACCTCCTTCTATTTCTGGCAACCTGGAAGTCTACCTATGTTCCACCACAGTCCCAATGTAAGCTCATCTACTGGCCTTGTTCCAGAGATTCAAATAATATATTTAAAGAGATCACCCTTTCAAAGTTTCTTGAACAAATGTTCCTGGCTGAGAACTCTGAGGTGCTCTTGAAGAAGAGGAGGGTCCCTTGCGACACCCCCAAACTGCCACTCAGTTAAAAATTTAACTCTAGCTGGACAGCCCAATTAAGCATTCTGGATTGTCTGTGGTGTATGGCCGCATTTGCAGCCATGTGACGTCTCCAATTTCTGTATCATTCACATCTCAGTAGTAGATGGATGAGATGTAACATAGAAGCCAACCAACCTTGACTAACAAAAACATTAACAAAAGGTTAACTAGCAACAACAAAAAAAGACTTAATGTTTCCATGGTGAGATACAACAATTTTCACAAATTTTCTTCTATGAAAACTTGTTTTGTTCATTCTGTTAGCCATTCACGGGGTAAAAAGCAACATAAAATAAATTATTGTCAGTCTGCTGCAGGGACAGAATTAATGATTGTTTGGGAAACTGAGGATAATGTTGGAGGAAGGTGACAGTGGTTGCGGGATTGGTGTCGAATTATTGAATCACGACAATCACGACCATCCTGTTATTCATCGACTGCCTCAAGCAGACCCCAGTAACGTCTCCTTCGACCTAGCCCTGAGATTTTTTTTTAGAAAGTGCCATATTCAAGGCTCTTACAGAGTTAGAAGAATGAGACCCATCATTGTTACTGGTATTTGGCATATTGAGTACGCCACGGGGAGTTTGCCAGACTCTGCCGTGTGGGCAGTTTACATTCGGTGCCAGCCAGTTTGTCCAGTCACCAGCTACCACCAGAATTATTGAATACCTGTAACAAATCATAATGAAGAACTTTGTAATCCTTGGTGTGAGAAGAAATTTTAAAAAACTGTGTGGGTTTTATATGGATTTCCTGAGTAATTTTATGTCTTCTTAAGTAAGATCTTTGCATTTAGTTTTGTTTCTGTTATGAGTTATGAGTTATGAGTCTTCTACCCTGTGTCTGACTATCCTCGCCAGGGCCCAACAGCTGAAGACCTCCAGGCCCCAACCAAAACCTTACTGGGGCCACTCGCCACACACTTGGATAAGCCTCAGACATAACAGAACTGGCAGAGGAACCCAGGTGTGTGGGACCCGGGGCTGAGATCTCCAAGCCTGCACGGTTTGGGACTGAACCTGTCAGTAGCTAGACAGTTACACCCTCCAACTGCCGTGTAACCCCAACAACGGCCAGGATCCAGAGATTATCACAACAAGCTCCCGGGAGAGGACAAGGCAGAGTTTGCTACCCTGTGTCTGACTATCCTCGCCAGGGCCCAACAGCTGAAGACCTCCAGGCCCCAACCAAGGCCTTACTGGGACCACTCTCCACACACTTGGATAAGCCTCAGACATAACAGAACTGGCAGAGGAACCCAGGTGTGTGGGACCCGGGGCTGAGATCTCCAAGCCTGCACGGTTTGGGACTGGACCTGTCAGTAGCTAGACAGTTACACCCTCCAACTGCCGTGTAACCCCAACAACGGCCAGGATCCAGAGATTATCACAACAAACTCCCGGGAGCGCACGGCCGCATTTGTGGCTGCGCGACTATTTATTTACTTTTCTCTAAGTTTTCAGGGTACCTTAAATATCCAACCCGCACGGCAGAGCCTGGCAAGCTATCCGTGGTCTATGCCAAATAGACCAAATTGATATGCCAAATCCAGTAATAAATGGATCTCATTTCCCTAACCCTGAATATGCAGAGTCGAGAAGGATATGGAAGGAGAGGCTGATAAAACACCAAGGCAGACATAGGCTGCCCAAACGCAGAAAAACAAAAATGATTGTCTGTACTTTTAATGCTCGTATGCTGGCATCTACTGCATCCATTGAAGACCTTATGGTACAAGCGCGAAAGATCAAGTACGACATCATTGGTCTGACCGAAACGAGAAGACATCAATCCCATCATGCTGTTTTCAACACTGGAGAAGAACTGTTCCTTGGAACATGTGATAAAAGAGGCATCGGTGGTGTTGGTATCCTTGTCAACACAAACTTAGTCACGAGCATTGATTCATTCGAATGCCTAACAACCCGAATCGGACGATTACACTTGAATAAATGTGGCTCACTACCGGCAGTTTCTATCTTTGTTGTCTATGCACCAACATCCAGTTATGGTGAAAGAGAAACTGAGAAATTCTACATGGAGCTGGAGAAGTTCTATAAAGAAGATCACACCTTCTACAAGATCCTTGTCGGTGATTTTAATGCCAAGATAGGACCAAGAAGATCAGTCAATGAACTCCACATCGGAACCCATGGCCTGGAATGGAATGAACAGGGTGACAGACTGTCTGAGTTCATCATGTCAACCAAAACCTTCCATGGTAACTCACAATTCCAAAAGGCTGAATCTAAACGTTGGACATGGGAGTCTCCCGATGGATGGTTCCACAATGAAATAGACCACATCATATTCAATCGGCGGTTTTGCCTAACCGATGTTGCTGTTGTCCCAAAATTCCAAACAGGATCAGACCACCGTCTTCTTCGTGCAAAATTCTACCTCACAGAATGAGGAGAAAAGAATGCAAGGTTTAAGAAGAGGACTCGCAGAACAACCACCAACTGGGAGCTCTTTGGCTCTATTGCGGAAACATGGGAAGATGCCGTCATTGACAACATTGATGAGGAATACGATCGAATGATTCAGCACCTCCATGATTGTGCAAGGAATGCCAAGAGAGAGATAAGCACAAAAAACCGTCTTTCTTCGAACACTCTTGAACTTATTCGCCAACGTGGCTTGGCACATGCCTCAGGCAACCACAAGCGAACATCCGAACTGGCAAAACAGTGCAGAGAAGCCATCAAGGATGACCTCAAAAACAGGAGAGCAGCAGTACTGGTAGATGCAGCAGAAGCTGGGAAAAACATTCGTAATGCCCGCCTGTCCTTCACCAACTACAAAACCAAGATGACTGCCCTCCGACATCATGATGGATCTATCACATCTTCCAGAAGGGCAATGGAGAAGATTATTCATGACTTCTACTCATATCTCTTTAATAGCCACATCCACTTGCCCACATACCACATACCACATGATGGATATGTCGTTCCCAATGTTCTCCCTTCCGAAATCCAACATGCCATCTTGTCGGTAAAGAAACAAAGAGCACCTGGCCCAGACAAGATCAGACCTGAACACCTGAAGAACTTACCATCAGTACTCATCAATACATTGGCTCGACTCTTCACACGCTACCTGTCTGAATGCAAGGTTCCATCCCAATGGAAAACCAGCAGGACTGTACTACTATACAAGAAAGGATATATCCACGACATTGGCAACTATCGCCCAATCTGCCTATTGTCTGTCATCTACAAACTGTTCATTCGAGTCATCCTGAATAGAATTAGCAGAACACTAGATGAAGGACAACCATGTGAACAAGCTGGATTCCGAAAAGGATTCAGTACCATCGACCATATCCACACAATAACCAAGCTCATTGAGGTATCTCGGGAGTTCAAGATGCCGCTCTGTCTAACGTTCATTGATTTAAAGAAGGCCTTTGATTCTGTTGAGACGGAAGCGGTCATGGAAGCCCTAGCCAATCAGGGCGTACAAACTCAATACATCAGGATCCTTCGGGAGCTCTATTGCGAATTCACTACCAAAATCTCACCATTCTACAAAGAAGTAATCATCCATATCAAGAGAGGGGTTCGGCAGGGTGATACCATTTCACCAAAACTCTTCAGTGCCACCCTCGAGAACATCATGCGATGACTGGAATGGGAAAACATGGGAGTGAAGTTAGATGGTCGGCAACTACACCACCTCCGCTTTGCTGATGACATCATTCTAATAACACCAAACATCAGCCAAGCGGCACAAATGCTGAACGACTTTGACCGTGAATGTGGAAAGGTCGGACTACAGCTGAATCTTACGAAGACAATGTTTATGAGAAACAGCCTTGTTCCTGACGCTCCATTCGCTCTCAACGGAACCACCATCTCCGAATGCAACAGTTATATATACCTAGGTCAAGAAATCAACATGATGAATGACCTGGCACCTGAGTTGCGCAGGAGGAAGAGAGCGGCTTGAAATGCCTTCAAGAGCATTGAAAAAATAACTAAAAGGACAAAGAACCTCCAGCTACGAGCACATCTCTTTGATTCCACTATTCTTCCTGCATTAACATATGCCTCAGAGACCTGGACCCTATGAAAACAAGATGAGAATGCTATTCGGGTCTCTCAAAGAGGAATCGAAAGAACTATGCTTGGAATATCACGATTCACTCAAATGAGAGATAGAATCCGGAGTTCTGATCTTCGTCAATGCTCAAGAATCAGGGACGCTGTCTCATTTGCCAAGACATCAAAAATCAGATTGGCTGGACACGTAATGAGGTTTACAGACAACCGCTGAAGTAGAGCCATTACTGATTGGATTCCACGGGACATCAAAAGATCACGTGGACGCCCACCTATAAGATGGTCAGACTTCTTCGTCAAGACCCTAAATGGTCGGTTTGAGGCTCTGCATGTTCTTAGAACGAACAGATACCATTGGGCTATGCTAGCACGCAACTGGGATGAATGGAGACGTTACTGGCACCCGCTCGAATAAATCGATGAATAATGGGGATTAAGTGATAAGTGATATGTTTCTCTACCAAGACTCCCAGCCAGTGGGGTCAGTGATAGTTGGACTATAGTTTCTATAACATTTGCCCAGTTATATCTATTCCATGGCATGGAAGACATCTGTTTGCAAAAATACACAGCAGGTTTTTTGATTTTTAGATGCAGAGCCTGATGCCTTCTGTCACATGCTGTCCTTATAAATTTAGAAAAAAGTTAAATAAAAAAAAGAAAAAGGTTACTTACACAATTATTTATGTGTTTTTGCCTACTGTCTAAATAGATTATTGTATTCTGTAAAATGTATTATCATCAGTCATTGAAATGAACACTTACTTTTGTTTTTCAAATGTATGATAAAAAATATCATGTGTTACAGGTGTCTTGACTTGTGCTTCCTTCAGCATGTACAAAATTCACTTAAATGCAGGTTCTCTTGGCTGAATGATTCAATGCACATTGATAGGGAGATTAAAATTAAGGAAACTGTGGGAGGGATAGGACAGGGATGGGAACACTACAGCATCAAGGAGGGAAATGTTCACCAGAAAGGAGGAGAGGGGATTGAAAAGTAGCAAAGGGTTTTTCATGAAATACTATTGGCAGCAGTACTGTGAATAACAGTGTCAAAGTTATATAATATATATGTGTCTGTGTCAAAGAGAAGTACACACACACACACGCACACACACACATGCACACATACACACTCACGTGATCACGATTACAATCATGATCATCCTGTTGTGCGTCGATTGACTCGAGCAGGCCTCAGTAATGTCTCCTTCGTCCTAGCTCTGAGATTTTTAAAAAGTGTCATTTTCAAGGCTCTTTCAGGGTTAGGAGAATGAGACCCAACATTGTTACTGGTATTTGGCGTATTGGGTACACCACGGGGAGTTTGTCAGTCTCTTCTGTGTGGGCAGGTTACATTTGGTAGCCTGCCAGTTTGTCCAAAGTAAGAATGAGATAATAAGATGTCGCGCAGCCGCATGTGTGGCTGCGTGCTTCTGGGAGCTGCGTTTTATAGTCTCTATGTCTTGGCCGTTGATGGGATTACACGGCACTGGGGGTCAGATGGTGGGTGTGACCCCTGCCTACTGGAAGATGGAGGATCTGGGTGGAGGATGCTCACACGCACACACACACACACACGCATATATACATACATACATATATATATATATATATATTATGCCTCCCAAAGAAGGAAGACGGTGGGTGGGAAGGAAATGTTGGGGGGTATGGGGAACTGGACGGAGAAAAGTAGACAATGGGAAGGGATTTATGATAAAACATTGTATTCCTCTATGCAGCTGTTAGAAGAGATGAAATAATAAAATTTTCATATCATTGGATGAACATGGAGAGTATCGTGCTAAGTGAAATGAGTCAGAACGAGGGATAAACATAGTATGACTGCACTCATTTATGGAACATAATATAATATGAGACTATCACCTAAGGACAGTAGAAACAAGGGTCAGGAGGGTTGCCCCACATTTTGAAAGTCTGCCTCATGTGCTTGGGGGAAAGGCATTTGGGATGAAGAAGTGGCCAGTAAGTCAAAGATGATTGGAGGAATCACTGGGGATGGGAGATGTGTGCTGAAAGTAGACAAAGGACCCAACCTGATGGCCTTTCAGTATCTGTATTGGAAACCATAATTCCCAAAAGTAGAGAGAGAGTAAGAAGGAAAGTGCCTGCCACAGAGGCAGGAAGTGGGATGGGATGGGGATGGTGGGAAGGATACTGGGAACATTGGTGATGGAAAATGCCCACTGGTAGGAAATGGGTATTTGATCATTATATGACTGAAACTCAATCATGAAAACTTTATAACTGTATCTCACGGTGATTCAATAAAAAGTTTTTTAAAAATAAAATAAATTTCAACTGAAAATCCTGACAGTTCTTTTCTGCTTTACTTGCTGCAAAACATAAAATATTTTCTAAATCTTGTCAGAAATGACTGTTCTTTATTGAAGGCTAGATACTCGAGGAAGCTGATATACTATAGCAACATTAGTTAAATGTCAGTCCCACCCCTGTAACTCTTAGAGACAAAATAGATATTCTTTCTCTAGTACTTTAGGGGAATTCCTTTGATATTTAGTAAGTAAGTAAAGTAAGTAAAGACCCTCCCGTTGATCTTCGATTTGCTCGAGCGGGCCCAGTAACATCTCCATTGGAGACTTTGTTGTTACTGTGTCTGGCTTGCCAGGCTCTGTCCTGCGGGCGAGATACTCTCGATAGCTTGCCGGGCTCTCCGAGAGGGGTGGAGGAATCGAACTCGGGTTGGCCATGTTGGCTGTGTGCAAGGCAAACGCCCTACCGCTGTGCTATCGCTCCAGCCCCTTTGATATTATCAGCCCTTTGATATTATCAGGGGATAAAAATGGAAATTTTCCTGGAGAGAAATATCAGTATCAAAGATAGAAAATTTTGTTTTTATCATTGTCAACCTAAGGAAATTTATAATGTCTGAGTTATAAAAGATTCAGGAGACTAGATGCTTTCAGAAAGAGATAACATTTTAAGACCTACTTCTAAAAATGCGCTTTTTATTCTTAATTCCAGTATACCTTGTGAGTATCTGGTGGATTTTATGTACACCCTAAAATTTCAAATTTTGAATGCCTCAGTCCTGTGTACTTAACTCAAATGCATTCATTAGAAAAAAAAATCCTTTCAAGTAGCTAATACTTGAATAAAAAATCATAGTTAGGCAGCCTAGGGAACTAATAGACCCGTGTGTATACATATTTTTTATTCTCCATTTTCTCTCTTCGTCACTGTTTGTTATAGCTATTTTCTAGATTTGTTGTTATCGCTATTGAATTTACTTTGTTTCTTCTCCTTATAAGTAGCAGCAACTAGAAAATTCCTTAATCATGTAGTAGCCTTTATCTCTTCCATGATCCTGAAGAAAGTTTAGCTAAAGGGTCCTCTCTGCTCTTCTCATAGCTATCAGGACGTCACTGGTCCAAACAACCAGTCTAGCAACATATGTCATCTCACCTCGACTACCCATATTCTCCTAGTTGCAACTGATATTCATTCTTTTATCTTGGAGAAAGCTGTTGAAATTTCTTCTTATGGAAATTAGAGTCATATTACAACTTTTAATCACATAAAATTACCTTTCTCTTTTCTTCACTGAAAAACTGCCCTCCAGAGCCCATATTCACTATTGATTTTCTAAAGCTAGGCAGTATGTAGTTCACTTAAACCTAGCTATATAGCTGTGGATGTGTTCTCAGCTTTCTTGAAATAGTTGTGCTGTTTATTTCTTTACTAGTAAATAAAACATGAAATCTCTTGTATGATTTTGTCATTGGTTCACCTAAAACACTAAAAGCTTCATATTCTTCCCCCTCTCCCACTATAGGAAATGACTATTTACTCAATAGATGTACTTACTAACACCTAGAGCTTTTACTATAGTGTTTAGATAACTGCTCTGTTATCTAAATGTAATCCCCTAAGTATAATAACAATTAAGCCAGTTTTACTGTGGCCTGTTGGGAAGAGGACAAAGTGAAAAACAAAACAAAACAAACAAACAAAAAAAACTAGGTGATGCATCTTCTACCTGTGCTCCATATTTCTCTTTTGTAATCATAGTGGCCATTTGTGGTTATCTCAAACCCTATTCCATTTTTAGTAGGATAGGTAATTCTAGATTTTCATGATACACAATTTTAGATTTTTATCTATACTTAAATTTTTATTTGTCTTTTTTCCCCAAAACAATGAGATGATGATTGGGGTGATAGATCAATGAGTTAGGGTGTATTTTTTCCTATAAGAAGACTTGGATGTGATCCTCAGAATCCCCAAGGACTGACCTGAGAGTAGTTCCTGAGCACTACAGATATGAACCCCCAAAGAGTGTAACTGAGAGTGAGAGACAAAATCTATGTCAGCACAATAATTTACAATACAGCAGAGGATCCATTTTCAGCTACTGCATAAACATTTTAAATTGTAAGGCAATTCTAATAATGAAGAAAAATTCAGTAGTGAAGAAGTGGAGAAGAGCTTGAAGGATACCTATTGACTGAGAGGTCATGAGGGATTGGTCTGCTGGTATCAAATATCAATGCAATTACCAGTTCTAGCTTGTTAGATTAGAGTCATAGAGAAACTACTGAAGGCAACTCTCATCTGTTTGTCATATCGATGGAGTGGATTCACTCACTGTGAGGTGTGCATTTTACTCAGGAAGAATTGATTACTAAATTAACCTCCACCTTGCATGCCTCATGCTGGGGGCCCAGTGCCTGCCAATGTTGGAAATGATTCCGTGCTGGGGTGGAGCCAGAAGTATCAGAAGTATAGAACTAATTCCATAGTGGAAAGTCCCTTAGTACTAAAATGGGAAGAGAGTGCCAGGACTTTAGAGAGAAGTCTTATGGATATCACCTGAGAAAGAGCGGTTAGAAATTTCAGGGACTTACATCTTCCTGCTCTCTTTCCCTTCTAGTAGGAGGTATCACGACCTGTGCTCCTTTTTTGGAAACCAAGTCAAAGTCACAAATAATATTTTAAACCTGAGCGAGAGAGTGGGTATCAGTACATTCTTCTGTCTTCTCTTTTAAAAAAAATCTTTTTAGGAATACATCATAATGCAATATCCTCTAGGAAATTAGGAAAGAGGGATATAAGATCTTTCACTAAAAACACCAATATCTGTCATTCCAAAACCCAGTCTGATAGGTAACACATAAGCCTGTCAGCCGTGTGTGTGTGTGTGTGTGTGTGTGTGTGTGTGTGTGTGTGTATTAGAAGGGAATATATCTGGTCTTATTTTGAGGACTGTTCCCAGTGTGGTACTTGAAAGACTATGTGGTGCCAGGACTTGCACCCAGAACTCCTGCATGCAAAGCCTGTACTTTAGCCCTTTGAACCATCATCTTCTCCATCACACAAAACCTGTCAGGAACAAAGAGGATAAGGCCACATCCCTGGGTTCTAGAATCAATTATATTTGTAACTCTTGAAAGTTGTTAGAAAACAGACATGAGTTTACCTTTGAAATCATGAAAAGAAAATCATCATTCTTTGTATAGTTATTTCACAAAAAAGAATGCTGATACTTGCCAACAGAATGTACAAGCATCTGTGTTCTCTCAAATATGCCAGGTATCTAGCAGGAAGGCTTGAGGTGAGCAGGCTCAACTTTACTTGTACACTGCTTCAGACTGCTTCACATAACTTTCTTTCTTTCTCTCTCTCTTTCTCTCTCTCTTCTTTCTTTCTTTCTTTCTTTCTTTCTTTCTTTCTTTCTTTCTTTCTTTCTTTCTTTCTTTCTTCCTTTCTCTTTCTTTCCCTCCCTTCCTTCCTTCCCTTCCTTCCTTCCTTCCTTCCTTCCTTCCTTCCTTCCTTCCTTCCTTCCTTCCTTCCTTCCTTTCTTCCTTCCTTCCTTCCTTCCTCCCTCCCTCCTTTCTTTTCCTTTCCTTTCCTTTCCTTTCCTTTCCTTTCCTTTCCTTTCCTTTCCTTTCCTTTCCTTTCCTTTCCTTTCCTTTCCTTTCCTTTCCTTTCCTTTATTCTTTCTCTTTGTGAGGCACATTCGCTGGTGTTCACAGGACAATGTTCAGGGCCAGGGATATATCCGGGGTTGACTGCCTGAACCACTACATGACAAAGAAAGCACACCATAAACTCTTCTGGAGTGATGAGGTGCTTATTATCAATAACTAAATATTGACTTAAACAATACAATTTCCTGGTTAGTGCCACGTAGTCAGCAAACTAGATGATATGTAAAGAATATGATGTGAACTTTACAAAAATATGATGTGGCTATAAATGATTTTAAAATGCTGCGCGATTTCTGTATTAAAAACAAAATAGAACAAAAGGTATAGAGGCGCCTATCATGCAAAAAAAAAAATTCCCTCCTTCCTGTCTTTCTCTGTTGAGAGGAGGATCAAAGGTCACGCATATGCTTTTGGTTTTGGTTCTTGCACATTTGATTGTGATGTTTTCACACTTGGTGCTTTATGGGGGTTTCACACTTGTAGTTCTGGTGCACAAATGCATTCTGATTATAGTGCTCATGGGAGGTTCAGTGGGGTTTTGGTCACAGAGGAAGCAGAACCCTCAGTTTCAATATCCTCGGGGGGGGGGGGCTCATTGCTTTAGTTATGGTGCTCACACAACTGGCTATGTTGATCAGAAGATTACACAATTAATTTCCAGGCTGGAACTCTAAGCAGGAGAGTTGCCAGAGAGATGTTCAGCACTTGTAGATGGAACAGAGGATCAAACTTGTGACCCCATCCATGAAAGGGAAAAATTTTTGTAAAATGGTAAAATGATTTGCACAGGTGAACGAAAAAGTGAGGGATACATAAGCAAAGAAAGAGTAAGAGGGAAATTGCCAGAGAGGCAAGGGTGAGGTGGGGTAGGGATGTCGTGGGATACTAGGGACATTGGTATTCGAAAATGTGCACTGCTAGAGGGGTAGGTGTTTGATCATTGTATGACTGAATCTCAAACATGAAAGCTTTGTAACTGTATCTCACAGTGATTCAGAAAAATAAGAAAAAAAAAAACGAACAAAAGGGAAAAAAAGTGAGGGATACTACATCTTCATAAGCATAAAACTGGGGAAGTTGTTTTACATTTCAGGGATTTTCCAATAGCCTTTTCCCCCAGGGATAAAGTTCTACCATATATATTATGTGACTATGGAAGACTATATTTTCTTGGGCTATTTTTCAAATTAGGTGGATGATCAGAGAGTTCCATACAGTTTTAATATCTCAGTATTGATATTATCAATTTTAACAGAGAAAGACTCTTTGAAAGTAAGTAAAAGAGACAATAACCCTTGGCAGCTTTTGTCATTCAGGAAATTTCACTTATCTTATAAGAAATGAAAATACTTAGAGGATTAACGTAACTACAATATACATATGAAAATCCCCATTTGGAAGCCGTCTTTTCTCAGTTTGTATATATTGACTGTCTAAAAATTGCCCCACTTAGCCTTAGGCCTTCCATGCTATACACAGTGCAGGATTGTTTAAAGGATACCTTAGCCTGATAAATCAAGTGTTGAAATAGAGCATTAGGTATGATATACTTCTTGGTGGTAGTCCCAATTACTTGATTGAAGGCTAACTCCTAGACAAGTATTTTCAATCACTGTAGTCCTTTCTTTCTGTATTAAGACTGTGGATTTCTCTGCCATCTAGCAAAAACAACATTTAGAAAGACAACATTAAAGTTACCCAAAGACTCAGCATATATGATATTCCCCATAAGCCCAGGTCCTGGATTTTTAGATCCTTGCATCTGCTTGGGCTCAACCTTCAATGGACTGGTCCTCATTTGTGACTTCTCAGAACTTCAGGATATATGAACATTTCCTTGGCATTATATCAGCAGTCATCTGTCTTGCCATTAATGCAGCAAACAAGCGTAAAACTCAAAATGTGCATTTGAAATAGAATCATGGGTCTCAGACTGGGAAGATTCTAAAGGTAATTTAAGCCTGCGTTTTGTAAATGTTAGCATACATAATAAATTCCTGAGATCATGTAAACACAGATATCTGACCTTCAGACCCAAACATGTTTCCATGGTATATACTGTGATTGATCTGCAAAAACTAATTACCTTAATGTTATAATCTATGTTCTAAGTGATCTATTTTCACTTAAGTTCATTTATTTGATATGTGTCTCTCTTATATACTGGTTTCTTTGGTGGATTATTATAATATATCAATTTATTCTTATAAATGATGGTTTGGTTTATCAATATAAATAATTGAAGTGTAATATGACATTGCTCTGCTCCTCTCGGAGAGCCCGGCAAGCTACCGAGAGTCTCTTGCTCACACGGCAAAGCCTGGAAAGCTCCCTGTGATGTATTCGATATGCCAAACACAATAACAACAAGTCTCACAATGGAGACGTTACTGGGCCTGCTTGAGCAAATCGATGAACAATGGGAAGACAGTGCAGTGCAGTGCTAATATGACATTGATGGTGGGACTTTATGTGGAGGGTAATTATTAACTCTTTAGGAAGAAATTACTGTGGTAAAAGAAGGATGGTGAACAGCTGGCCATCTTGGTGTAGTGAACTTTCAGGAAAATACCTTCAGAAGTATAAGGAAAATAGACTTTTTGTGAAAGAAACTTGGTTGGGATACAATATCCTTTTTCTCAGCCCAAATATCCAGATGCTACTTGTAAACAAGTCTAGTAGATTGTAAGTAGAGCTTCTTTTGTAATCCTCTGACAATGTCTCAGCAATTCCCCATCCTTTTGTTGACAACAAAGACATCCTTGTCTGGGTGTGACTTGGAACAATGATAAGGGGCTGGAATGGAACCTCAGTCTCCTGTATAACCTCAGGAAAGTTGTCATTTGAAAGGCATGATTTGTCTCTGGAAATTTATGACTTCAGTAATCACAACGATAGGTAGTACAATATAGTTCTTCCCAGGAGCATTTCAAAAATATTGGCTAATCTCTAAAGAGTGAAAGCAAGCTCATATTAAAATAAAATGCGGTCTGTGAAGATTGGAGAGTTGTCGGTATTGTCATGCCCAGCTGCAATTAGTGAAGGAGGATTATTTTATGTATTTTTTTTTTTTTTTAGTTTTGGAGTTGGGACGAGCCTTACGCTTGAAAGAACTGGCAGAGGAACCCAGGTATGTGGGACCTGGGTCTGACATCTCCAAGCCTGCTCAGATCACGACTGGGCATCCTCCACTCAGATCCTCCATTTTCCAGTAGCTTGGCAGCCACACCTACAAACTGCCCCCGGAGCCATGTAATCCCATCAATGACCAAGATCCAGAGACTATAAAACAAATCTCTCCGCAGTGCGTGGCCCCATTCGAGGCTATGCGACCTCTTATAGGCTAGCCTACTGATGTACCTAAAGCAGCACACATGTGTTTGGTTTTAACATACTTGCTTGTATTCTCTAATATACATTCTCCATCCCTCTCAGAGAGCCTGACAAGCTACCAAGAGTATCCTGTTCACACAGCAGAGCCTGTCAAGCTCCCTGTGGCATAGTCAATATACCAAAAACAGTAACAATAATGGGTCTCATTCTCCTGACCCTGAAAGAACCTCCAATATTACACCATTGGAAGAACGAGTAAGGGGAGACTGCTAAAATCTCAGGGCTGGGACGAATGGAGACCTTACTGGTGCCCACTCAAGCAATCAATGAACAATGGGATGACAGTGATACAGTGATACAGGGGGTTGACGGCCATACCAGGTGATGCTCAGGGGTTACTCCTGGCTCTTCAGCACTCAAGGGGTTCTCCTGGTGTTTTTTGAAAACATCCAGGGATGGAACCTGGTTTGGCTTCATGTGAGGCAAATACCCTACTTACTATACCTGCATTGGTCCCAGGTAAAGGAGGATGAGGTTGATTGTACTCTATTATTGATTCATTCATTTAAATAAAAAATTGTGCAAAGGTCCCTAAATTGGTCTTGAATTTAACTCAGATGGATACTGTGGTTTTCAGCAGAGATATCATGGGACTTTCAAAGATATTGCAAATCATGACTCCAAACAATGAGTAAATTAGGAAATTATCCACCTTAATTTTAACCAGCTACTGTATGAAAATAGAATATATTAATCATGTATGTGGTATATGAGCTCTAAATGAGTGACACAGTCAAAACAACTCCCAGTCTTCCCACTTCCTATACCAGTAACTCCAAAACAACTGCTCTAAAACCTGTCCCTGAACTCTCAGACCAAATGCTAGAGGTAGATTGGAGTGACTCATGACATAGTAACTGTGTCTTCATTGATAAATATAGGATTTAAGTCTCAGAAGTTAATCATGATTTCAAACCTTGTCATCATTGCAGCATCTGAGAATTAGTAGAGTGATGACTAACTGAAGACTGTAAAGAATTCAGTCATCCAGGAAACACAAAAAAGTTAAAATGAAGTATCTGAATTTGAAGGGTAAGAAGATAAAATCTGAAACATTTTAAATAAGTCTGTGTAAAAATAAATCTTCTACATGATAATCTTCTGCCTGAGAAGGTCCCAACATAATTTTCTGAGTTACTTTTGTCATATACACAAGTATGGTAGCAACAATTTATAACATCTTTTGATTATTTTAGATTATTTTTGAGATTTACAGGATGAAGGTTTAATCGTGCTTTATCAGAAAGTGATTAGACATACCTATAATTATTTAAAATGCTACTTAGTAACCTCTACATATGTATCCTTCCAGCTAACTGGAAGTATTAAAGGAGAGGATATTAGGTTTATAGTCACTAAATTTCTTTGAAAAAATATATGGTGTGTGCTAGTAGGGTATTGCATTATTAGATTATTTTGTTAGAGTTTGGTATGTCTCTCAAACTTCTCAGTACTCTCAAAGCCAGTGACCTCCTTTTGATGACTTATATTTTGCAATATACAATGAGATTAGGATGATTTGACATCTGATTTAACTTCGTATGAGACATTTGGAGTTTTTTAACCATTGACTCATGTAATAACAGGGATGGGAAGAGATGAAGGCAACTACAAACAAGGTTTATTTATTGGTTTGGGAAAGTTATTTTTGATGTTTCCTCTGCTGACAAAATAGAAACCAGCAAAGGTGCTGATTCACTTCCTGGGTCATCAGCTGCCACCCTGTCACCTTGGTAGCCTTCATGCACAGGGGCGTATGTCTCAAGAGAATGTCTTTATTTCAGCAGCTCTCAAGCAATCTGTAAGAAAAAAAAATAATCAAATTGCAGAAGAAATCCACTTGAGACATTTTGACTTTAAAGAAACCGAGCTTCCCCAACACCCCCCCCCCCCCCCACACACACACACAAATTTAAAGGGGAAAAAAAAGTCTACATTTAAATGGAAATGAATATATGCCTTCCTCTTTGTCCTGATCTTAGACAGCTAAAAGTCCCTGTAGGTCTTCCAGTCAACAGGGCAGTCAATTTGGAGATATGACTTGTACTGTGATAGTGGTATTTGCAGGTCTGCTCTGGAGACATCAGGGCTGTAGGTGGTCGGGATTGCCTCCTATTTGAAATCTTATCATTGTCATCTTGGCTGAGATAAAGTTCATTCCTTACTTCTTGATTCGGTTGTCCTAAACTCACAAAGGATTGTTTGTGGGTAAGATTTCTGCAGGCCTTTTTAGTAAACCGGCCCCCAGAATGTCTGATTCTACAGTCGAGCTGCAGGTTTAAGAAGGAAAAAATGACAGACTATTAGTTTTAGCTTTTAAACTCTAAAATGGAAAAAATAAAGTCTAGTCTTTTAGGATTCAAGGGCTCAAGTTTGATGAAGGGAGAGAATGCATAAATGAGTTTGTGGTTCCTGAGTTTTTATTAAGACAACCTATATAAATCCTTTTAATTTCTAAACTTGCCAAATATTAGATGCATAGATGTAAATTGTTTCTGCAGCTATAGATTAATGTAAAACTTCTGTGTGAATTCTTGCACATATGTACATATTTATAGGATGATTTGGGGGAAAATATACATGAAATATTATAAGATTTTGAGTATTAAAATCTTAAAGGTTTGTTTCTAAATATTTCCTACAAATGTAATTGAATATCATGGTTTTGGTGTTTGAGGTGATTTGAAAACTGAGGCTGTTAGTATACCATAAGCAAATAACTGAATTTATGAAAATAATATAAAAACCAACAATGTGAAGACAGGTCAGATTTGAAATTGTGAGGTAATAATTCTCAAAATATTTTGATTAGCAAACTAAAAAAGAAAATTATGTTTCAAGTAGTATGATTAGTGTTTAGTGTTCGATGCAACAATGCACTATGTATCAGAGATGTTATTTTGTCAGTCTTGTGAAGCATTTTTTGTTTGCAAAAAGGAAAATACTTTAGATATTAAATTCTTGCCTCTAGGATTTATATTTTATTTACTTTCCTCCTCAGATATATACTTCCCCTCTTCCAAATGAAAAGGATGAAAACTGTAGTTTTTTTGTAAATGTGCATGAAAATTTGAAATTGATATAAATTGATATAGTTTTATTGTTTGAAGCAAATATTTGTTTCAAATATTCAACCAATTGAAAATAAAAGAGAATAAAACAGACTTCCGTTTTTGTTAAATACATACCACACACTATTCTATCTAAACACACACACACACACACACACACAAACACACACACACACTGGTTTTTATTGAAGGATCACACCTCGAGATGCTTAAGGCTTACTTCTGACTGCTTACAGTTCACACCTGGATGGGTTTGGAAGGCCATATGGGGTTCCAGTGATCAAACCCTGGTTGTCTGCATACAATACAAGCATCCTACCTGTGGTATTATTGTTCTGGCCTTAAATGTTTAATTTCTAAGAAACATTATTTAAAAATATATTTAGATTTTCAGATGGCTGGAGCAATAGCACAGCAGGTAGAGCGTTTTTCTTGCATGCAGCTGACCCAGGCAACCCAGGTTCGATTCCTCTGCCCCTCTCAGAGAGCCTGGCAAGCTCCGAGAATATCTTGCCCTCACGGCAAAGCCTGGCAAGCTACATGTGATGTATTTGATATGCCAAAAACAGTGACAACAAGTCACAATTTGTTGTGAGATGTTACTAGTGCCCGCTTGAGCAAATCACTGAACAACGAGAGGACAGTGCTAAAGTGCTACAGTGCTTAGACTTTCAGATATTTAAAATGTCCTGAATACCATTAGTGAAAAGCTCTTAAAATACATCCCAACATAGTATCCCAAGTATCTTCTGCTAAATGTTCTTTTGTGTTTGACCTCTAGTTTATCCAAATCCCTGCAATTGTCTTGTCTCCCTACCCTTCCTCCTGCTGTGTTTGGGATGGGAGGGTTTCTATTTATTTCTGCTTATCTAGCCTTGTCCTTCTTCCTGCAATTCTTCCTACCTTTCCCATCCTTGAAAAACTTTTAATTCTACTGCACACATCAAGATAAGTCCCTCTCAGTAGCTAACCTTTTACTAACTCTTAATTCTACTTTTCTCTTTACATTTGTAACTTTCTTAGAGGTAGGGTATATGTTGTATTTATCTATCTCATACTTCTATATATATATCATAGTTTTTTAGATTCTAGAGTGAGGAGTTATTTGTGTACATTATAATAGTTGGATATTATAAATACAATTTGGCTCAAAAAAATTAAAAGATTTAGAAATGGATATGCAAATGTAGACACTTCAATTTCATGCTTATTATTTAAATTGGTTATTATTTATCATATTATTAAGATTGTTTTATTACTTTAGATGTCACCGCAGATAACATAAATCAAACAAAACCACCACCAGGTCTCCACTTATTATATTTCAAGCTGTTTCCCTTCATTGAATACATAATTTTTTGACATTTCAAGATTTTTATTAAGAGATGAATAATTTATTTTATCCTGAATTTCTACCTGACAAAATTTTTATTTTATTTTTTAGTTTTTTCTTTTTATGTAGGAGTACTGCTATTTATTCAGCCACTGATTAGCTGAATTGGGCATGGACTCTACCTTACTTTTTTTTTTCCTTTCATTTTTTTTTAGAACTTTATTCATTGAATTACCATAAGAGCAGCCACAAAGCTTTCGGGTTTAAGTCTCCACCATACAATGAAACACCTGTATCTTTACCAGTGCCCATTCCCCACCACCAAAACCCCCAGCATACCCCCATCCCGCACCCTCCCCCTACCTGTGGGGCAGATGATCTCCATATTACTCTCTCTACTCCGGTCACACTCAATATTTTGACACCAGGCCCACCATTATTACCCGGGATTTTACCCCAACTCTCAGATCTGCCGAAAGGCAACAGTAGACAATTTGTTTTCCACTGCTGGTTATGAACAACATATGATGTCGCATGACTGCAGTAGTAGCCACGTGATTATGAAATTTTGAAACTTTAACACTTAAATCTGGAGGGATTTCTTCCAAAACCTGCTGGGTTCTGAGATGTGTTCCTGAGTCTCTGGGAACATGGCCGTTAAGCAGCTTGATCAGGAGCCAGAGAGGCTGTTCGTGGATGACGACTTAGGGTCTCGTTGGGGTGGGGAGGAAAGGGCTGGCTCCACTCACATCCCATGAGGACCCACGTGTCTCTTCACTGAGGACCCAAACCTGACTGTCCAATATCCTCTGGAGGATGGCAGCCACTGAGCTGCCAAGGGGGAGCAGGCGGAAGGACAGCACCCTTTCCCCCCGCCCATGTCCCCCCTGCGACAATAACTTACTGCAGGGTCTGGACGCATTTCTGCCAAAAAAAGCCTCTGTGTTTTGAGATTTGTTTCTGAGTTTCTGGGATCATGGCCATTGAGCAGCTTGATCAGGAGCCAGAGAGGCCATTCATGGGCGGTGACTCGGGGTCTTGTTGGAACAGGGAGGAAAGGGCCGGCTCCATCCCCATCCCATGAGACCCCAGGTGTCTCGTCACTGTGGCCCAAACCTGACTGTCTAGTGGCCTCGGGAGGATGATGGCCACTGGGCCACCAGGGGGAACAGGAAAAGACACAAAACCTATTCCTACCTGGGGTGGCCTGGTGCCAGTAACTATTGCAGGGACCGGATGCATTTCTGCCAAAAGCCATTGGGTTTTGAGATTTGTTTCTAAGTCTCTAGGATCATGGCCATTAAGCAATTCAATCAGGAACCAGAGAGACCATGCCTCCAATAATATATCTGAGCCAGAGGTGGTTTGTGGGTGTGTCTCCCACATACCTAACTTTTGCCCATTTATTTTCTTGGTAAACTTTGCCCCAAGTTTTTAGGGTCTGGCCAAAGACACAACAGCAGTTTTGGGGTATCTGTAAGTCTGAAGCCTGAAGTTTGGGATATCAGAGTGCCGATGCACTTGCCTCACAGGTACAGGTAGACCTTCTGGCAGCACCATACTCCCTAATTGACAAAATTTTTAAAATGCATGTGGATATATTCCCTTACCTTAAAATCAAAAGAAAATGTGGTCTCTTGATCACTTTACGTGTATAAGATGTTAGCTCCATGAGCACATGTACTCAACAACATCCTTCATGAAAATGGTCAAGGTAAAGGAGGAACTTTTCAGCTCATCATCCAGATTTGGCAGAGTAATATTTAAATACATTTAACGACATAAATAAACATGTTGATAAGTATAGAAATCATCTTATAGCTTACAATGAATGATATAGTTGTAATTCTACAACAAAAAGAGAGTATGTAGTAAGTACTACTAAACCAAGGATGATAAATATGTTATGTTTTTATCTCTAAGCACTTCTTATTCCTTGCCAAAACCATCTATAGTGCAGTACAAACTTTCCTAAGATTATGGTTATTCCCTCACTCTAAAGACTGTTTTGTTATGTGTGTATATAAATCCATTCATTTATTTACTTGATAATATTTTTTAGTGGCTAAAGAATTTTCTAAATTGTTTTGGTTTGGAAAAACAAATAAATAATCCTTTCGTTCTTACTATTGAGATACTTAGCTGTCAGTTGGCTAACATAAAAATAAAGAGGTTTTTAACTTGCTCGCAGAACTTTACAACTTTGGAAAATAGTTTTTAGTTATGTTCTAAAAAATAACTTTGAAAGTTATGGAATATAAAGAATATAGTATGAACCCAAAGACTATAGAAGCAAGGGGTAGGAGAACTGGCCCAGGATTGGAAGCTTGCCACAAGTGTGGGGGAAAAGAGCAGTTAATTCAGAAGGTTTTATGTGTCTTCATATCACTTATATCTACAGTATTTTATTACATAGTCATTACAGATTTTATGCCAAGTTTTGTTTATTTCTTTTTTTTTTTTTTGGCCATACCTGGTTTTGTTAGGGCTTACTCCTGGCTTTGTACACCTACTTGTGCTTGGGGGACCATACACTCTACAAGGGTATCATACATGGTATTGCAATTAAACCCAATTATTTATTTATTTTTTACCAAAAAAAAGTCAAGTGTTACCATTATGTGAAGCCTTTTGCTGAAAAAAGTGTGTTACTGTTAGCGCGATAGCACAGCGGGTAGGGCATTTGCCTTGCACGCAGCCAACATGGCCGACCCGAGTTCGATTCCTCCACCCCTCTCGGAGAGCCCAGCAAGCTACCGAGAGTATTCGATATGCCAGACACAGTAACAACAAAGTCTCCAGTGGAGACGTTACTGGGCCCGCTCGAGCAAATCGATGATCAACGGGAGGGCCTTTACTTTACTTTTACTTACTTACTGTTACTTAAAATATTAGTAATGAGATTCCTGGTAAAATACAAAGGTGCATAGCATATTATTGAAAATATACTGAATTTCAAGATCCAATAGACACATAGCATTTCTTTGTGACAGTTTAGAAAACTTCTTTTGGTCTAAACAAAGATCAGGCATAAGTTGTTATTTTGATTTTAGGATTCTAGTAGAAATGTTACACCAGAAAATTTACTACAGTGTTGCAAAATACAGACTTAAAAATACGATCAGTGTCACTAGATTGTGTGCCACTATCATTAATTTCTTTATCCTTATCAGAGGTTCTCTGTGTCTGCTCATATAAGTTGTGTCTACTTTATTATTCTGCCAGAGTGTTGTCTTAGATACATCTAGCTCATTCAAAAAACCCATCTATTTACAGCTTTCGATGACTGTTTCATTGGTACAAAGTCCTAAATCTTAATTATATCCCCATGCAGAACAGCACTAAATGCAGGCGTTAATATTTTCAGCAGGTGTGAACTGGTGATCCCCACTCATCATTCACTAGTTGTAGAAATGGAACAAGTGGTTGTTAAAGGATTTATTTACACATACTGACAAACGTGTGTACACTGAGAATTGTAGACTCCAAGCTCAAAGTGCACCAAAGACAAATTTGCATTCATATGCCACTGACTAATACGCTTCTCTTCTCTTTAGATCTTTTAAGCTGCACGAGGAACGGAATTATACCAATGGACAATTATGCAATGACAGGTTATAAAACAAATTTGTAGTGTAAAAACAGGGTGTAATGATTGTATTTTTCTTTTGTTTGGTCTGGTTTTTGGACCACACCCAGTGGTTCCTAGGGCTTATTACTGGCTCTGCTGCAACCAAAGATCACGCCTGGAAGATTTGGAAGACCTTATGGGGTACTGGATATCTAACTGTGCAAGTTGCATGCAAGGCAAGTACCCAACCCACATACTATATCTCTAGCTCCCATGTTTTCAATTTTTTAGTCAGGGGCCTCTTCTCACTGGTGCTTTTGAAGGCCTGAGGGTCACTCCTGGCACGGCTCAGTCAGATACAGTTAATTGATAGCTCAAAGCTCTTTCCAGCTACGTTCACAGGCCACCAGGGCTACACTGGCAATGCACAGTGGTCAGTCAGTGCCATGGGTGTTACTATGGATCTTGTATATACTTAATCTGTGATTTGCCTCTTGAGATGTATTCCTGGTCACCTGGATGTGATTCCTCTGCAGTATTACAGATCTTCAGAGAAGTTACAAGTTGCCATAGATGTACTATCAATAGGGTATGACTATTGTATGATATCAGTACAGTTATTTTCTTTTCAGATATTTAAAAGCAAACTATTACTCCCAGTGTGCATGTGCATATTTCCCCCTAGAGTTGTTGAATATTAGCTACCTGTGTCTATTAAACATTTTAAAGTGTCTAGTATAATTGGCATGTGCTTTAATACTAGAATCAAACTTCAATGTTTTACTTTTAAATTTTTTTTAAAAATTTTGTTTTTTTCAACCAACCCCATCAAAAAATGGGGCGATGAAATGAATGGAAACTTTCTCAAAGAAGAAATCCTAATGGCTAAAAGGCACATGAGAAAATGATCTACATTATTAATCATCAGTGAGATTCAGATCAAAACAACAATGAGATATTATTTCACACCCAGAGACTGGCCCACGTCCAACAGATGCTGGCGCGGATGTGGCGAGAAAGGGGCCCTCCTTCACTGCTGGTGGGAATGCTGACTGGTTCAGCCCTTTTGGAAAACAGTATGTAAGACTCTCAAAAAGTTATAAATTGAGCTCCCATTTGACCCGAATATATCCCAGAGAGGCAAAAAAGTAGAGTTGAAGTGACATCTGCACTTGTTTGTTCTTTGCAGCACTCTTTAAAATAGCCAGAATCTGGAAAAAACCTGAGTGCCCGAGAACAGATGACTGGTTAAAGAAACTTTGGTACATTTACACAATGGAGTACTACATAGCTGATAGAAATGATGAAGTCATGAAATTTACATACAAGTGGTAATACATGGAAAGTATCATGTTAAGCGAAATGAGTCAGAAAGAGCGGGATAGACATAAAAAGATTGCATTCATCTGGGGAACATAAAATAACAAAATAGGAGACTAACACCCAAGAGTGGCTGAGATTAGTACCAAGAATTTTGCTCCATGGCTTGGAGGCCAGCCACACATGCTAGGGGAAAAGGGAGCTCAGATAGAGAAGGGAGCACCAAATAGTGTTAGGAGGATCCTCCCAGGATGGGAGAATCATGCTGAAAGTAGACTATAGACTAAACATGATTGCCACTCAATGCCTCTTATGAAAACCACAACACCCAAAAGGAGAGATAGAACAAAAGGGAATGCCCTGCCACAGAGGCAGGGTTGGATGGAGGGATGGGGGTTGGGAGGGATACTGGGACCCGTGGTGGTGGAAAATGGGCACTGGTGGAGGGATGGGTATTTGGTCATTGTACAATTGAAACCCAAGCACAGAAATTTGTAAGTCTACAACTGTACCTCATGGTGTTTCACTAATAAGAAAATAAATCAAATCAAATCAAATCTTTGCTTGTTCTTAAAAAAAATAATTTTATTTTTTTGGATCCTCACTCAGCATACTCAGGGCTTAGTACTGGCTCTGCACTTAAAGATCATTCCTGGAAGGGCTCAAGGGACTAACAAATTTAAGTTGGTCATGTGCAAGGCAAATGCATTTATTACTCACTGTACTACTGTCCCAAACTTCAAAGTTTTAATATAGAGAAAGGTATGTGAAATTGGTCATTAGAAATTTTCATGCCAAACACATATTTAAATGACTTCATATATATTTTTCTTGCGTAAACATTCATTCCCTTGGAGGTGTTGAGGCGAGGAACGCAAAAGAAATTTATGTCATGGAGAGTCCGGTTCTCTCAGATCTGTGACAAAGGTAGAGAGCCCCAAAATCTCCTTTTATTACCATCCTACTGTTCATGGTCTAAAGGGCTCAATATAGTGATGTTATCAAAAGAAGTTACAGAAAGAACACTGAGTCAGGCAAAGCATGTATTTTTTCCTAGTATCTGCAGGCCAGTGCATTTTGGCCTAAGGAAAGAGATACAAAACCGAAACTGAAAACTTTCTTGGGCTACAAGTATTTGGGTTTGCATCAGGAAGACAAGGCTCATCCAGCACCTGAAATCTACATCCCAAAAACTTGGCTGGGGCTTGATCACTTGATCACTTGATCACTTGACATCCCTTTACTTAATGATTTGCTTCCGTGGGCACCAGTAATGTCTCCATTGTCCTTGTCCTGTGGTAGTGTAGCCCAGTGGCGTGTGCTTCCTCCAGGAACACAATGAGCCTCAAACTGATCGTTCAGGGTCTTGATAAAGAAGTATGACCATCTCGTAGGTGGGCTGCCGCACAATCTTTTGGCATTCCGTGGAATCCAATCAGTAATGGCTCTACTCCAGTGGTCATCTCCAAATCACATTATGTGTCCAGCCCATCTGATTTTCGACGCCTTGGCAAAAGAGACAGTGCCCCTGATTCTCAATCATAGACTGAGGTCGGAACCCCTTATTCTTTCTCTCACTTGAGTGAAGCGTGATGCTACAAGCATAGCTCTTTCAATTCTTCTTTGGGAGGAATAGTGTTCCTATGGGAGATCTGAATAGTGTTCTCATCCTGTTTTTGTGGAGCCCAGGTCTCTGAGGCATATGTTAATGCAGGAAGAACAGTGGAATCAAAGATATGTGCCCGGAGCTGGAGGTTCTTCATCCTCTTAGCTATTTCTTTGACACTCTTGAAGGCGTTCCAAGCTGCTCTCTTCCTCCTGCGCAACTCAGGTGCCAGGTCATTTGTCACGTTGAGTTCTCCACCTAGGTACATATAACTGTTGCATTCTGAGATGTTTGTTCCATTGAGAGAAAATGAAACATCAGGAACTAGTCTGCTTCACATAAACATTGTCATCATGAGATTCAGCTGTAGTCTGCCCTTTTCACACTCACCCTCAAAGTTGGTCAGCATTTTTGCTGCTTGGCTAATGTATGGTGTGATTAGAACAATGTCATCAGTGAAGCAGAGGTGGTTTAGTTGCCAAACATCTATCTTCACTCCCATTCTCGAGGTTGGCACTGAAGAGTTTTGGTGAAATGGTATCACGCTGCCCAACACCTCTCTTGAGATGGATGATCACGTTCTTGTAGAATGGTGAGATTCTGCTAGTGAATTCGTAATTCATGGAGGATCCTGATGTATTGAGTTTGAATGCCCTGTTTGGCTAGAGCTTCAATGACCACTTCAGTCTCAACAGAATCAAATGCTTTCTGTAAATCAATAAATGTTAGACAAAGCAGCATCTTGAAGACCCAAGAAACCTCAATGAGCTTGGTTACCATGCGGATATGGTCAATCATGCTGAATCCTTTTTGGAACCTGGCTTGTTCACATGGTTGTCCTTCATATAGTGTTCTGCCAATCCTATTCAGGATTACTGGAGTGAACAGTGTGTAGATGACAGACGACAAGCAGATCGGGCGATAGTTGCCAATGTCATGGATGTCTCCTTGTACAGTAGAACTGTCCTTCAGGTTTTCCATTTGGACAAAACCTTGTATTCATACAGGTAGCATGTGAAGAGCTGATCCAGTGTAGTGATAAGTACTGACAGCAGGTTCTTCAGGTCTTCAGGTCTGACCTTTTCTGAGCTGGATGCTGTTCTCTTCTTTACCAACGAAATGGCATGTCGGATTTCGGAAGGGAGAACGTTGGGAACGACATATCCATGCTTTGGAATTTGGTATGTGGGCAGGTGGACGTGGCTATCGAAGAGATCTGAGTAGAAGTCATGGATAATCTTCTCCATTGCTTTTCTGGAAGATGTGATAGAGCCATCAAGATGTCATCTTGGTCTTGTAGTTGGCGAAGGACAGGTGGGTGTTGCTAATGCTTTTCAGAGCTTCTGCCGCATCAGCTAGCACAGCTGCTCTTCTCTCTTTGAGGTCTTCCTTTATTGCTTCTCTGCACTGCTTTGCATGCTCGGACATTTGCTTGTGGTTGCTTGAGGCTTGCGCCAAGCCATGTTGGCGAATGAGCTCGAGAGTTTTTGAAAACTGGTGTCTTTTTGTGGCTATCTCTCTCTCAGCATTCTTTGCACAATCATGGAGGTGCTGAATCTGTTGATCTTATTCTTTGTCAATGTTGTCAATGATGGCATCGTCCCATGTCTCTGCAATAGTGCCAAAGAGCTACCAGTTTGTGGTGTTCTGGGAGTTCTCTTCTTAAACTTTCAGCCCTTTCTCCCCGTTCTGTGAAGTAGAATTTTGCACAAAGGAGATGGTGGTCTGATCCTGTTTGGAATTTTGGGACAACAGTGACATTGGTCAGGCAAAATTATCGAAGAATATGATGTGGTGAGTGTCATTGTGGAACCGTCCATTGAGAGACTCCCATGTCCAACATTTAGATTTGACCTTCTGAACTGTGAGTTACCATGGATGGTCTTGGTCAACATGATGAACTCAGACAGTCTCTTACCCTGTTCATTCCAATCTAGGCCATGGGTCCTGATGTGGAGTTCTTTAGATGATCTTCTCGGTCCTATCTTGGCATTAAAATCACCAACAATGATCTTGTAAAAGGTGTGGTCTTCTTATGGAACTTCTCTAGCTCCATGTAGAACTCTCAATTTCTCCTTTATCATAATTGGATATTGGTGCATAGGCAATGAAGATAGAAACTGCTGGCAGTGAGCCACATCTATTCAAGTGTAATCATCTAATTCGTGTTGTTAGGCATTTGAATGAATCAGTGCTCATGATCAAGTTCATGTTGACAAGGACACCAACACCACTGACACCTCTTTTGTTGCATGTTCCAAGGAACAGTTTTCCTCCAATGTCGAAAATGGCGTGATGTGGTTGATGCCGTCTAGTCTATGTCAGACAAATGATATCGTACTTGATCTTTTGTGCTTTAACCATCAGGTCCTCGATGGATGCATCTGCTGCCAGCATACGTACATTGAAAGTACAGACAGTCTTTTTTGTCCTTATTTGTTTTGGCATCCCAGTTTGGTCTTGAGATTTTATCAGCCTCTCCTTCCTCATCTTTCTTCATGCTGCCGTATTGAGGGCTCTTTTAGGGTCAGAGGAATGAGACCCATTGTATTTAATGGTTTTGGCATATCAAATATGCCATGGATAGCTTGTCAGGCTCTGCCGTGTGGGTGGGATACTCTCGGTAGCTTGCCAGGCTCTCGGAGAGGGATAGAGGCTGAGGCTAGAGCCGAGAATCTACATGTCAAAGATCAGGCTGGGCTTCTGTGAGAAAATAAAAAAAAACTGACTCTTTCAATATACTGAAATTTATGAAATTATTTACTGAGGCAGCTTAAAGGAAAAAGATGATCAGCTTCATTCAAACCAGTCAGGACACAGGAGAAATCTTGCCCATTTTCATGTTCCTGTCCATTGTAAGGTACAGTCTATAGGGGCTCATCTTGGTAGCTCAGATCAGACCCAACATATTTTGTTTAATATTATTTTGTTATACATGTATTTCATTAAAAATAATTTTATATAGTTATTTTACTTTCAATGACTACTTCAGGATGTCAAGTTACATGTGTAATCCACATTCTGTTTCTACTGAACAGCTGTTCCAAAGAACTTGTCACATGACTGAGCAACAAATAAAACATCTTAGAAATATCTTTCTCATTCAAAAGGTGGCAGAATACTTTCCCATAGATAAATTCGGTGAGGTTCAAGATGCCTCTGGGACCTATAGATACAGGCTACACATCATTTTTTTCTTCGACTGATAGTACTCATGGTATATTTCCCCTAGTTCAGGCTTCTCAGCTCTACACAAAGATCCTTTTCCAATTTTGACAATTTATGGTCAGAGTGATGATCATTTTGTTTTATTTTCCTGCTCATAGAATGTCATTTAAAGGAATGTATGGGGAGATGAAATTGCTTATGTCTTCTGATGACTTCCATGCATTTATTTTAAAATTTTAAGGAGTTGCATAAATCATGGTCTCTGACTGTCCTAAGAGGCATGTCAGTTTTATTTGAACTATGCTGTAGGATGTGAAATTCTGGTGAAATGTAGATGGTAAAACAGGCAGTATAGATTAGTTTGAAAAGAAGCAATACCAAGAAGCAATCTTTCTGATACCAGAAAACTTTGTTGCTTTCTCTTCCATCTGCCTTACAACCAAAGTTTCCTTATGTTACTAAAATAGAATATACCTTACCTGCTTTGACTCAGTTTCTGCTGTCATGGTTCTTGGATAAATGCCAATTTTATTGCCTGAACAACAGCAACAGCCTCTTTTCTTTCCCATGATGTCCTCTTGTCAATCTCTTGGCAAAGCAGCTGTAGTGATTTTCTGAGACGCTAAATCATAACAAGTCATTAACAAATGAAAACCTTCCAATACTTCTATATAACACTTAAATTATCACATACTCTTGTGAGGTTATGAATACTACCCTGCCCATTTCTTATCTCTAGAGTCATTCCTTCTCATTGGGAGCAGCATGCAGGAGCGATAGCACAGTGGGTAGGACGTTTGCCTTGTACGTGGCTGACCCAGGTTTGATTCCTCCGCCCCCCTTGGAGAGCCCAGCAAGCTACCAAGAGTATCCCGCCCGCACGACAGAGCCTAGCAAGCTCCCGTGGCATATTTGATATGCCAATAAGAGTAACAGCAAGTCTCACAATGGAGACATTACTGGTACAAGATGGAGCAAATCAATGAACAGTGGGAGGACACTGCTATTATTCCCAGAACATACTAAACTTTTCCCTGCCCTTACACTGGCTATATAGTCTCCCTGCCCTCTCATCTCAGTTCTTCATTTGGCTCACAACTTCTGGTTATTTTGGTTTCAGCTCCTAAGAGAGCCCTCCATGACCAACCATCTATAGCAGTCAGCAAATTACTCTGTTCATAGAGTAATGCTGTTATGCCTTTTACCATGTGATCTGATCATTCTATTTTATTTGCTGTCTGTTCTCCATTCTTGAAAATACTTCAGCTCATTTGGAGAAAAAAAAGTACCAGTTTTTAAAATCTGTCTTATTCTCAGGTATATTATCAACAATTACAATTGTGTGTTAATTTGCCAAACACCCCCAATGGTTATTTATGAAATAAATGAAAATCTAAAGTGCTATTACATAGAGATGAAGGTTGATTGGGGTAGGAATTATATTCAGTGCCCAGCAGTTCACAGTGCCACTCCCAGTTGTGCTCAAGGGTTATCCCTGATGGTACTCAGTGGATTCCACACTGGTCTCTTGCATGCAAAGCATATGCCAAAATCTATTGTGCTATCTTTGTATCCCTGAGAGACAGAATTTTGATTTCCTTCCATATTCACTACTTTCTCTTAATAGTTTGAAAATGATATATGAAATTTATTTCATTCCTATCATACGTTGATGAGTTCCTTCATAGTGGATTTTGATCTTGCTTAATGTTAAATGTTCAGTTTGAGAAATGGGCAATGCCTGAATTAAAGGTGGGTTAAGACTGTCTCCATCTTAACTTTCATCCCACCCCTCAAGGTGATTTTACTTGGGATCTTGTCTTTGTGGGACTAAACATCTCTCTATATATGGGTCAACACCATTTATTTAGTGAGAATGTTTTAATATTTGATCCAAGTTGGAATGATCAAAGAAAGCAAACCTATGGTGCTTAGCTTATCCCACAGATTTATCAGCAACTTTGAGTCTGGATGAAATTTAAATTACAGGGGCTACAGCGAAAGTGGGTTGGGCAGTGGGTTGGGCACTTGCCTTAGATACAGCTGACCCAGATTTGATCCTTGGCACCACATGTGGTCCCTAGAACCTCTCTTGGAGTGATCTCTGAGTGCAGACCCAGCAATAAGCCCTGAGCATTGCTGGGTGTTGCCCTCAAACAAAACAAAACAAATTTAAACAACCAGTATTCAATTGCATATGTAATTCACAGAGCACAGAATAGTGAGCAATAGTTTCAGCTTCAACTTTTTCTTTATTTTGATGCCTCTCAGAGTTTGCATTGAGCATTGAGTCCTTTTTGGTTCACTCCAAGAAAAAATAAATTGAACTTAAGAAGATAGACTTTCAATTACAGGAATATTTCTTTTGATGTGAGTCCTATGAATAAAGATACCTGTGTATTGCACTACTTTTATTAGTCTACCAAATTGTGAATACATGAATTTCAGTCATTTTAAGGAATAATTTGGCCAGTGAATTTTTTCAATAAGAGATTTTATTCCCCCTTCAGAGTATCTTGTTTGAATTACAAATTTAGATATATAATGCCAGCATCAGTTTTTATGGGTACCTAGGAACAGAAAATAGAATAAAAACAGATTCGAAAAATTGTATAGATCAACCAGCTCTATTTGCATATTCTTATTTTAATTTAATATGTATATATTTAATATGTGTGTAAATGACATGGCTTAATTCTAATTTTTTGAATTGTTTTACTATTTGTTTAATCATATACATTCTATTTCTGCAGAATAATTTGTTCCCCAAGTAGTAAACCATCTTTTTCATCACAACATGCCTTCAAGGTTGTACAACTACCCAAAAGTCTAACAAAGTCTTTTTAGACTTTGCCTGACAAAGTCCAAAATATAAACAAAAAAAATTCTTGCAAACACAAATGATGACATGTTTTTAAACTTAATGAAAAGAAAACAGAGAGAAAAACTTATTTTATTTCAGTTCTTAAATGGAGGGAACAAATCCAATCCTAAGAAGAAGGATAGGATTTTTAACTTCAGAATGTAGCCCAAATTTAGCAGCATCATTCTTAAAATGCAGGGAATGTAAAAAGTATCTTGTTTTAGGCAACCTGTTGATTATGCACAAAGAAAAGTTCTGGCTTATTTATAGGCTTCTTGAGTTTAGCACAGCCAAGGAAGAATTCAACTACCTCCCAATTAAAAAAAAAAGAGTCCATAAAAGTAAGAATTTTGCTAAAGGAAAGAAATAGCCTCTGAAAAATATCTATTTTCTCAATAGCTAAGGTGTTTTCCTTTTGTTGGAGAGACACAAAGAAGGGAAATGATCTATATTGTGACCAGCCTCACAGAACAGAAACAAAACAAAAGCCAAATCAACAAATTAGGAACAGCAAATTTTTGCCTAACATTGAGCACATTTGTAATTATTTTCAATCGTGGCATTGTGATTTGAAATGAAGCTGAGCATACTTTAAGGGTCAGATTTGGCAAGTGTCACTTTCATCCTGCTGGTCAGTTTAGTCTGCCTCCTGGAGAAAAAAAAAGCTTCCATAATCTTCTCTTCTGAACTAAAGCAGATTCACTCATTCCCCAGTAGCCCCCAAAGTGCGCATCTGAGGATAAAATATTAGTTGCAGAGACTGAGACCAAGAGATATTTCTGAGGAATTGCAACCAATATGTGGAACAATATGTGGTCTGACCCAGCTGGGCATCAGGACCATCTTGGCTGCTGTCCATTCTGGCTGGACTCTTCCCCAAGGTAGGGTTTACCCTCAAATAAATTGCCAACTAGGACCCACATGGGTATAGAACTAATTTAGTCTCCTGTACACTTGATGAATAAAGAATTTCCTCTTGGGACTAAATTATAGGGCTTCTCGGAGTTGCTCTTTCGTGATCTGTTATTTGGAGGTAATTTTCCAAAAGGGTTGAAACACATGGCCGTGAGCTAGAATAAGATTCACCGTGAACAGCTGTCACGTGCTGGCCAGCACATCCCACCAAGCTCATCCTCCCCACCAACCTCCCGTCCCTCTGCCTTTGCTTCCGCAGAGAGGAGGCCCAGCCAACCGACTTGGACTTAACTTACCTTAGATCTTTACTTTCCTTCTTAATTAAGCCGCAAGAATGGCATCTGCCCACCATTTTCTGCATCCAGGTTTCTAGAAATGTAACATCTTGTTCGAACATGCTTAAAAATAGATAAGTAGGTCTTCCCCTCATCCTCCAATGTGGATGATTACACCCTTTTGTCAAATTCCTCTCTCTCCCCTCAACCAAACCCCTTTGGCTGGAAGATAAGCTTCTGATCTTCTCTTGGCTTTTTGAACTGTTAGAAGCTGTGTAAACACAAGCTGCAGGTTAGTCAGATTCACTTTGACCCAAGGCCTACTGAGTAGAAAGAGATTACACTTGAAAAGTCTCTCGTCTCATTAAGTAACGGTGACCTATTGTGAGGTGGTTTCTGATGAGGTCAAATAGCAAATGTTTTCAGGATGACCTGTTGTAGCTGGTCATTTGCCGATAAATAAGAACCAGCTCAATTTTAGTAAAACAACTTCCCTAAAGAGATTTCTCTTCACAAAATACGTGAATTTACTTCTTACTCTGACTTTCTCTTGTGTGTTTTATCACTTTGTTCATAATTGATTTAGTTATCTATGCATGAAAAACAAGCACTCTACTACTGAACTCCATTTCTAGATCCATTTCCATGCTTTAGGGGAAATAATTCTATAGCAACAGTGATAAAAACTTGTTCATGTCCTTCTTTGTTTAATCTTTCACAGGGGTATCCTATTTAGTAATTGACATATTAATATGCTATGCCTTTAGTTCTTTGTATTGCTGACTTCTTCTATATCCTGAACATTCATTGAGGGCCATGTTGAACAGTGATTTAGGTGTGGCATTGCGGTAAAGAGAGGAAGCCCAAGACACATCCTACTAGACCAAACTATGTCGAATAATCAAGATATTTTATTGAGTGTCCATGAGGATATTCGCATTTATACCTCTGATTCATTACCATTATTCTCAGGATATTCCTATTTTACTGCTAAAATTCCCATTATGTCAAAAGGTCAGCGAATTTCTAAAGTTCTGCTGCCTTCTAGTGACATGAATGGGATGTGATCTCAAACCCTGTGACTTTAAGTCTTGCCTATTTCAGGGAATAGCATGATCTCCTGTTGTAGGGGAATGAGCTAGAGACCCTGTATTTAATGAATACAGATTATTCTTGTGTGCATGTGGTAGAAATGAAGGTAAAATATTGGAACCATAGACTTAGCAGACATGATCAAAGCTGTCTTCCTATTTTCTTTCCCACTCCTACCTAGGTTCATCCCAATGTAAATCTTTTGTCCTGGGTATCTATTGTTTCTGCTACTAGTATGTAGATACTGAAGCTCTAGGGAAGCTTTAAAAAAGCAAGTGCATAATCTCCCTGGAGTTCCATTCTTTTTCCAAAATTTATCTCATGAGTTTTGAGAGAATCAGTATTTCCTAATGTCCTGATCATTCGGGTGCCTTTTGGGCCAATCAGAATCAATTGAATAAAATAGATATCTTTATGGGAAGTTGCAAAACAGACAGACTTGCCCTTCCCCTCAAGGTTTGAGTCAGGAAAGACAGGCTAAAGCTATTTCTGTAGTTCTGCCACCACATGTAGCATCTGGGTTTATCCGAGAGACAGAAACTGGGTCTCGGTGATACTTGGTGATACTGTAATCCCTTTGTGCTTCACTTTAGGAATATGAGAACATTTTATATCTCTCTAATCTAAAGAACTTAAGAGTTAGGTATAGCCAAATCCATGCATGCACCTATCTGGAGATGAGACAAGGGTAGAACAATGTCTCCCTGTCTGCAAAACCACACCTTTTCCATTTTTTAAGTTAAAAAGAGAATGCTGAAAAGAAAAGGCCACACATTTTCATTGTGATTTTGTGTATGTGTGTGTCTGTGTGTGTGTGTGTGTGTGTGTGAGAGAGAGAGAGAGAGAGAGAGTGAGTATGTGTGTGCATGCGCTTGTGCTTGGTGCACACATGTGAGCAAAGAAAGATGGAGTTTAATTTCTGCTGAAAATATAATAAATAAAAGGTAGAACAACTTCTGAATCCTTTAGCCTGTCCCTCAATTCATTTAAATTCTTAAAGTTTGATCACCTAAATAATCACATGTATATTAGTCATCACTAGGAAAGCAATGCAGACTTTTAATGAAAACATTTTCTGATACCTTGTGACTTTGTTTTTATACAAATACTGTACAGTAACATTTTTATGGTGGTGGTGCTGTCACTTATTTCTGGTGCTGTGCTCAGGGATCACTCCTGACAGGGCTCAGGGAACCATATCTCATTCTGGGGATAGAATCTGAGTCAAACGTGTGAGGCAAGCTACACAGTGTCTTATGTACATTTCTCTGGCTATATTTTTTGAGTCATGCTCTATCTTTAGCCATCTACAAAACAAATCTAATATTTGTATCACCGTATCACTGTATCACTGTCATCCCGTTGTTCATCGATTTCTTCGAGCAGGTACCAGTAACGTCTCCATTTGTCCTCGCCCTGACATTTTAGCAAGTGCCACATTGGAGACTCTTTCAGAGTCAGGGGAATGGGACCCATCATTGTTACTGGGTTTTGGCATATCAAATATACCACGGGGAGCTTGTCAGACTCTGCCATGCAGGCAGGATACTCCTGGTAACCTGCTGAGTTCTCTGAGAGTGAGAACTAGATAATAAGAGGTTGTGTAGCCGCAAATGTGGCCGAGCTTCCAGAAGCCTGGTTTTATAGACTTCGGATCTTGGTCGGGGGCTGTAACTGTCTAGCTACTAGAAGATGGGGGATCTGGATGGAGGAGGCCCAGTCCTAATCTCAGCAGGCTTAGAGATCTCAGCTCTAGGTTCCGCACACCTGGGTTCCTCTGCTGATTCCTTCATGCATGAGGCTCATCCGAGCATGTGGAAAGTGTTCTTAGGCATGGCTATGGCTGAATTCTGGAGGTCTTCAGCTCCCAGGGCTCTGCTCAGGGAGGGGAGAGAAACTCAATCCACCCCTCTGCAAGGGGCCCAGTGAGGACAGCCAGGCGCAGGGGCAGGAGACTCCGTAGAAAACCCAAACTACTTGTAAATTTATTGGAATAATAAGTACAGCAGTAAGCCCAAAATTATTGAAAATTTATTGGAATAGTTATATATATATATATATATATATATATATATATATCGTTCACCTATTTTTCATCATAAAATACAGTTTTCAACCAACAGGTATTCATCTATTGCTCTTGAAATTGCTGCAAGTTTCTTTGTCATCTATCTTAATTATGAGATGAATAAAAGTCACATTTACTCTTGATACTAAAGGAGGAGCACAGTCTTTTTGGTCTGTACTCCTATCAAGTGTAAAGGGAAAATGTGCTAAATTCCTAAACTGCCTTGGAGAGAACTTCCCCTTCAGTGGAAACAGGCATCCTAATACGTGTCTGTTTTGTTGGGATAATTGATAGTATTATGCATGCTTACGCCAGTCAAAACCTGGTTCTACTTGTATAGGCTCACAAAGTTTTTGGTGTATTTATATAATTTATCTCTTTTGCTCCTCTTTTAATCTATAAGGTTTATGTTATTATTATTAACTTCTGTGGATGTTGGATTAGGCCTATATCTGGCATTGCACAGGGGGTTCCTCCTGATTCTGTGCTCAGGGGTCACTTATGAAGGTGCTTATGGGGTCATCTGTTGTTCTGGGGATAGAATTGGAGTTGGCAGCATGCAAGGCAAGTGGCTTAACTACTGGAATATCTCTCCAGAACCTGGATCTAACATTTTAGAGATTATTATTAGAAGGTGTGGGAATTAAGTGTTTGCCCTCATTTCCCCAAATCCTCTACTGGTATGCCAGTATGTTGCACTCAAATTGTCCTGATATGTTTTTAGACTTTACATGATTTCAAATAGCTTATCAGTACCTGAAAATATTTGAACAGAGAGGGGTTTCAAGTTAGAATACCAAAAGTTGCTTTACTTTACGTTAAAGTAGTCTGATTTTCTAAGTACCTGAGAACGGCTGGTGACGTTTTCTGTTCATAGTTACCCCTTTTGGGAACCACAGGAATTTTGATTTTCCTGACCATTTGTCCTTCATTGGGCCCGAATGTTTAAAGGCCATTATTTTTAGGTGACAATGACTACATTATTTGCATGTGCAGATCAAGTAATTACTTAACTACCCAAATTGTGCATGCAACTAAGGTAATTATGAAATTTAGAAAATTGCTTGAAGAATCTAACCCTGGAAAAATTATGATAGCAGAAAATGAGTATTGGAGTGGAAATTTCTTGCTAGGCTGATTTTGTTGTTGTCATTGTTGTTTAGAGGAAATCTAAGTTAAGCTGATTAAATTGCTTTCCTTGCCTCAGATTCAACATCTGAAGAATGAAAATAATAACGTTTGCTCTACCGACTTCCAAGGGGTAATTTCCATGTGAGGGAAATTGAGACAATGCGTACAGTTATTTTTTTTAAAAAAAAGGTAAAACATTTTAAAAGGGGTTAGTTATTATTAATTCTTTTTTCATTTTTGGAACACAACAAGCAGTGTTCAGAACTTATTCCTGACTCTGCTCAAAGATCACTCTGGTGGAGTTCAAGGGGGCCATGTGTGGTGTTCAGAAACCTGTAGTTCATGCTGATGATAAGTTGGCTAGACAGAACAGATA